>NC_134137.1:38795000-39420000 GCF_033958435.1 Carettochelys insculpta
TAGTGCCGCTACTTTGAAGTAGCGTGCACGTGTAGACACAGCTAGTGAGGGATAGTTGTTAGAAAGAAAATTCTCCAATAAAATGTTTTCTATCTGCTAGATTCAACAGAAGGCACAAAAAGGTGGCACTCTGAACATCCCCTCCTGCAGCTTTAGATCCTTCATTGCTAATCCATGCCCCCTGATTAAGATGATTAGGTGAGGACCTCAGACAGAATGTTGTTTGCAATGCATATATATAAGACCAAAAACCAGAAAGATTTATGCTTTTAAAATGTTCAGTTAGCTTATATGGAAGCTCAAAGCATTAAAAAAATCATCATTCCTCTTTTTGAACAGCACCAGAGCCTCAACAATTTAATGCAATTTGGCAGAGACAGTGTCCTGAGGTCACAGGGGTGCCCTTCATTGTCCTGGTGAAAAATAGTTTTGATTTGGCCAAGTTACGATGTTTTAAAAATCTCTAGAGTACATGTTCAGGATCTTTGAGCAACCTAGTTCTAAAATGGCTCTTATGTGTAACACAGATGCCTAGCGATCATTTACTGTAACACACATTGAGAATTAAGTAACATTAGAACACATATAATTGGTTGTTATATTATTTTAGTCAAAACAATTTCATTGTCCTGTCCCTAGTGAAGATAAAAGATAACTGAGAATATGCAAGGTTGAGGTACAGTGCAAAAACCTTGGGGTGGAATAAAGATGTTATTAGTATAATTAGTTCATCTAGGTATTTATCCAAATAGCAATGATTGGTTATTCATAAAGCAAAGTCCACTTCTGGCATCTCATATTTTTGGGATCAGTTTCTAAGTAAAAGCCTGAGAGATGAGTCACTAGCTTGCCTTTTCTCAGGGAAAAATCAAAAGCTGGGGTCTAATGAAACAGAAACATCAGGAGCTGAGGTGAAAAGTTCCTTCAACTCCTTTCCCCCTTGTTAAGTTCAGAGCTTTTCTCCATTTCTTGTGGGCAAGAATTTTGTCATCAGTTTCATGTATCTTCAGAAAAAGCAGTCTTCAATAGAGTGCTTGTGAAGTGTGCTAGGTAGACAGCCCCGCCAAACTAAAGCACATCAGCAGTGAGATGGGGGCTGTAATATTACTGCATGCCGCTAGATGGTACTATGGTCTAAAGCCTTACAATGACGTGAGCAAAGCTCCTCAGAAAGTGTAGGGGGTGGACTAAAAATTATATAAAATGTTTCCATCTTTGTATCAGACTTTTGTTTTGAGAGGCATTTTCTGACTGAGTCTACAACATAGGTAGATGAATCTTGGAGGACTACTTATAGTTAGTTGCGATGTAACTTTTTAGAGGTAAATGGTTTATTACTTGTCCCTCTTTCCTGAATCACTTCTTTCCTGAATCACTGCCTAAAGCAGAGCTTCCCAAATTGTGGTCCATGGTCCACAGAGAGCTGGCTGATCACATAGTGCTAGGTCTCCTATCTTCTTCCAGCTGCTCATATAAATCTTCAGTCTTTGTTGCAAAGGAAACAGTGGGATATAAAAGAAACTGGAAAGAAAGAGGAACTGCCAAGCTATCACTAGTCAGGCATACATCCCTGAAAGAGGGAACAGGAACCCCAGCTCAGAAACTGGAACAGCCAGCTAATTAACAACTGTACTAATAACATCCATCTCTTACTGTCGTAAGCATTAAAGTGACCATGAGAAAGGAAGAACAAATAGTAAGCCCTGAGCAGCTGCATGCTGCAACAGAGGGGGTGTTAATTCTAATTTCAGCAGTTTCATCCATACCTGTCATTTCTCAGAGAGTTTAGTGCTTTGTCATTGGGATTTGGGCACTGTGAGCTGTGCTTCCCGGGACGAAGCAACATTTAGCTCAAGTGCACTCAATTTGGAAAACACAAAATGAGTTACAAGTCTCCAATCATCTGTCTAGCAGGGATTTTCCTTCTTTAACTGGAACACAACTATACATTCTGCTGTTTACTGCAGAGCCTGTTCAGAGAAGACCCAAGTTCTATGAGCGCTCAGCGGGGTGCAAGGAAATCTTCACCAGAGTCAGAGAGTAGTACAGGAAGCCACCCAGCAGCAGCAAGAGCAATTAGACATCCTAATGATGACCTTTCCTAACTGCCCAGACATCTCACCCTCCCCACTGATTTCAGCAGGGAGCAAATCAGGGCAGACTCAGGCTGTTGGGTCTCATTTTACTCTTTTGCAGGTGGCTGAGGGGAACTGACGGCACTGACAAGAAAAGTATGATGCATAAAGGGTTGGTAGAAAAAACTGACTTTTACTGCCACTGGGACTGAGCATCTGGAACACAGCATGCCCCAGGGCATGCTCTCCCGTTGGGGCACTTGCTCTTTCCTGTCCTCCTGCACCCCTTTGTGTCCATCTGTTTCATTTTTCCTCTCTCTTGTAGGAAGAGAGCAGTGGCTATTCTCACACGGCTGGCCACATCAAGGAGTGGCAGGCTGCCAGAGGTGTAGTACTGCCTCACAGTCGTCATGAGGCCGAGACAGTGCCAGTCCCTTCTCAGCCTGCAGTTTGACCCTTATTGTTGAAAAGGACATTGTCAAGAAAGCAGGATCTCGGCGTCTCATTCGTTCATCTCCTCTTCTGCAATCACAGTTCCTTGAGGAATAAGCAGCAGGAGCAGATGAGCACGTACGCAATGGTGACCATGGTTTCCACCCTTCCTAATAGAAGTGCAGAACCTCATCCACCCGACTACTTCCTTTGATGTCAGTCTCCTCATGGGTTTCGGTGGACAGGCCTGGGTTTGTCTGGATCCTACCTCCAGCTCAGCAGGGAGTAACTTCCTAATTTTCTTCCCTTATGAATTTATGTGGTGGTTCTGCCACCTCCCTCATTTCTTCCTGACACTGTCTCCAGGGCACCTTGGGAGGAATATTCTAACCCCAGGGTAACCACCATTTACTTGCCAGGCAAATGGTGGCACCCAAGAAATAACACAAACACATACGAAATCTTCAGTTGTGCAATTATGTTAAACAGAAGGGGTAAAACACCACTTTCAGGGCACCGGTGCCCACACGGGTAATGCCTATGCAATCCCCAGACCTCAAAGAGCGATACTGAACTGAAGTGTCCCATTGGTTCATATTCTTCACAGGGGCTTTGGGTCACCTTTGACAATCCTATCTTCAGTAGCAGCAAAGCAAATCGGCTGCCTGGGTTCAGTATAGTCCACAAAACTCTTAAGTTGAATAAGGTAGTAAGCCCATCCACAACAGGTAATAAAATCCCCAAAGTCTTACCTCCTGGCACTGACCAGGGAGTAGGGCGTGGGGGATCCCAGGCAATTTCCCTGATTACCTAACAAAAAAAGGGTGCTCTGCCAACTCTGAATCACCCTCAGGTTCAGAGCTGCATTTGAACAACTCAGTAAGTGCAGAGGGGCTGATGATCACTGCTGGCAGACAGGCTCTTCATTCAGGCATTAGGCTGTTTCTGAGACTAAGATTTCTCCTTCCCACTACAGGATGCAGAGCTCAAGGAGACAATTACATGAATGCTACTAAAATGCTACCTTTCATCTCCTACCCTAGAGCTCATATACTGTCACAGCAGGTGGGAAACCCTGAGCTAGCAGCGAGAGCAGCACTTTCTACTTGATGCATGATTTCCTCAAGGACTTGAAAGCTAATTCAGGAGGCTAACCTAGCCTGTGTGGCGGAGGAGTTAGGAGTTTTCCTTGCCAAATTTCCTACCCAGGGAGTTACTCTGAAGGGGGAAAAAAGAATAAGATGAGGGATTTTGCTTTCACTTGCCCAGAAGCCAGTTCTTGGAGGGAACTCTGCACGCAGGCTCAGGTCTCACCAGCGGCCCGCACAGCCAGTCCTTCCTTTTCAGTGCCTGTAAGCTTCCCTCTCACAGAACTCTTGGGACTGGGCATTTGGCATCGTTCTTCCTAGGCTTTCACTTGTCACTCATTTGACTCTACAGCTCCCCCTTCTCTCAGACACTGCTGCTTCTGAGCAGGCCATTCAGTCATCTCTGCTCGCCTCCTCCAGTCCAAAAAAGTGTCTCTCCCTCTAAGGTGTCTAGCTGACCCTGAATCTGCTCTTGGCCTCCCTTCCTCAGTGGGACAGTGCCTCATGAATTGCAAGCTGTTGCATGTCCTTAATATGTCTTTCAGGAGTTCTCTATTACTCTCGACTCAGTTTCTTTGGCTAGCCCCTGGTCAGGATATTTCTTAGCTCCAGCCTCTAATTAGGCCTCATGGTCTGCTTCAGACTCTGTGGGCCATGTATCTGGAGGCAGCCTGCTTCAAAAAACTGTTGCCCCTTCACTGTCCCCAGCCTCTCTGCCCCACTACTCTGCACTTCCTCCTTTTACAGCAAGCCTGCTTTCTCCTATTGGTTGCAGCTTAGAGGGTCTGCCTCAACGAATGGTAGTTGCGGCTGCTGCGTAGGGTATGGCTGAACTGCTTGTCTGTAGGCAAGAGAGGTTCCCTTTCCACTTCTGCCAGAGCTCAGTGTGGCATTTGTAGAACTCATTATGTACCTCCCCCTACAAGGCTGAGACAAGGCAGCATTGTGATTCTACCTTTCCACCTTGTGTTGTACCTGAAAGGCATAAGGCTCTAGTGAGAGGAACTACCTCATGATCTTACCCCTTCATAGCCTTCATTGCATTTAGCCAGCAGAGGGGCGTGTGATCTGTAACTAGCATGAACTGCTTTCCTAGGAGGTGGTGCCGTAGGCTCCTTATTGCCCATTTGGCAGTCAATCACACTTTCTCTGGTGTATATGGAATATATGAGAGAGAGAATACCTGTGGGTGTTTCAAACTGCCACACTCCCTGAGTCATTCTTTTCATCTCTCATTTTAGTCTACATCCAGCTCTTGCCACTGGCACCAAGTAGCTGTAAGTATCTGACAGCAGCCACAGAAGCCAATCTACGTGAGGTTCAATGCAGATTCTGGCTGTAGCATCATAGACATGATTCTCCCTATGAGGCAAATACAAGAAAAACGTATTGAACAATACAGATCTGTTCATGGTCTTCAATGGTCTGACCACAGTACTGGATACAGGCATGAGAGAAGGACTATAGATGATCTTCAGCAAACTCGGTCGCCCTCCAAAACTGGTAAAAATAATTCATTTATCCCACGAGTGGGAGCCATCTGGCCCATACCTCATGCATTTCAGCAGAGTTAGCCACTGGCAGGTTGTCAGGTGGTTTGTTTACTTGAGAGTCCACTGTCATGGAGCCCTGGCAGCTCCCAGTGGCCAGGGTTTGCCATTTACAGTCCAGGGGAGCTGTGAGAAGAGGAGCAGTCAGGGCCACTACTTCATGAAATTGTCATTGGCCGGGAATAGCAAACTGTATCTATTGGGATTTGCAGGGGCTTTGGGCCTGTATGCTCAGGTAAACAAACTGCCTCACAGTCTGCCAGTGTCCAACATGCCATTGGTTCCCTGCCTGGATTCATTCCATGAAGGGAGGCAAGGTCTACGTCAGATACAAACTTGACACGTAAATCTTACAAGTAAAACTTTTCAATGCTTTTGTGGTCACATCTCTCTACCTCTGTGAAAACTGGATCCCACACAAATGGTGTATCAGCCAGCCAGAGACCTCCCATATGTGGTCACTGCATGCCATTTTGGTGATCTGTCAAGGTAAGACTCTGAATCTAAAGATTCTCCAAAAGTCAAGTGCCAGAAGCACTGAGGCCATGCTGATGAAAACCCAATTATGTTGTATTGGACATATCCCCAGGATGCCTGTGACTCCTCAGAAAAAAATTCTCTGGAGAATTGTCACTAGGACATTGAAATCAAGGGTGTCCCAGAAAGCAGTAGAAGGACAGCACCAAGAAGAGCATACGCTTTGGTACAATAAAACCAGATGATGCCAAAAAGGCTGCATCAGATAGATCAGCATGGTGATACACAACACTCAGAGCTTTCCAAGCCTTTGAAGAGAAAAAATTAATAATTGGTTGTTAGCTGGAAGGGAAAGAAGTCAGAGTACCACGAGAGCTACTGAGACACCCACTGCTTACTTTTTCTGTCCAACGTGCTCATGAGGATGTGTGTCATGTTTTGGACTTCAGAATCATTCCAGAATCCACAAAAAAGAGAGCATGGAAACATCATCGTCAAACTGATGGAGTGTGCTAGCCACTCTTTCCGCTTCATTGAGTATAGTTTTCCTCAGGGGAAGTTTCCAGCTGATAGATATTATCAGGTGTTCTTCTTCATTGACATCTTGAGAAAGGACCTCTTCTAGCCCCAACTCATAGGTATGTGTTTCTAACAGGGCTCGTTTTCAAAGTTCACGATATCCAGCACCACATATTCTCAGACCATGGTCCTGAGTTCTTGGAAGGACCTTTTGCAGGTGGGTGTCCACAACACCCACCTTGCAGCAGCACCCTTTGTCAAATCTGTTACAGGGGATGCTGGGGTCTTGTATTCCTGTAAGGCATAAACTTTGCCCACTGGGGGTGGAGTTCTCCTTTACCAACTCTCAATCCTACTAAGTATATTTCTTCCTATTGCATGTTTCGTAGGGTTTGCTGTTAACCCATTTTGTCTCAGTGATCAGAGAACAGTGGCTACTTTCTCCAGACAGGAGTCTCAATCATTTTATAAATAACTATGTCATCCAAGAATATTGTATGGGAGCAACTGGTCTGTCAAATATTGGAAGATGGTGCCGGCTCTACGTAACCTGAAGGGCATTTTGTTAAAATGGAATAGACTGAGCTGTGTAGAAAAGTTTGTCTTCTCCTAGGATTCCAGTGTTAAGGGAGTCTGCCGAAATCCTCTTGTCAAATCTAAAGTGGTGATCTGTTGTTTTTCTCTCGGTTGGTCTAAGAGTTTATCCACTCAGGGAATAGGATAGGCATCAAATTTAGAACCTATGTTCATCTTCCTGAAATCTATGTGGAAACATAGTGAGACATCTGGTGTTGGGACCAGCACAATAGAATTCCTCCTGGGATTCAGCTGTCATGGTCCTGATATCTTTCTAACTGCCCCCCTTAGCTTGTTGGGGAACTGTTAGAACCCTTCTGGAAGTACCTAAACCGATCAGAGGCTGGCTCAAGGTCTCAGCATTCCTTTGTTCCACTTGGAATGCTAAGGATGCATTTCACTTCTCTGTATCAAGCTGCAGTGGGGGCAATGTATGTGGTCCTTGGACAGTCCTTTTCCAGAACTGATGGCATCACTGCTGTCGTCTGTGGTCCCTATTATAGCCATGGAGGGGACATTTCTGCTACTCATGCCACACTCTTCTTGCTACACACTTTTCCTTCTGAGATTATCTTTCCTGGTGTGAGGAGGTAAAAAGGTCAGCATCCTTGAAGGGAAACTGGAAACCTAACACCTCTTCTTCCCTGAAATCCTGGGCTAAGGAAATCTTCTGACAGAGCTCAGGGAAATTTAACCCATCTCAGCCTCAGATTATGGGGCAAAGTAGGTCAGTAGAGATGAATATCTTCCTCTGGTCTATTCTATCAGCAGTCATTCTTATTGTCCTAGTGCAGAGGTGGGCAATAAAAAAGTGGCAGCAAGTCAGGGATCACTGCTATATTTTTCCTGTGCCTCTGCAGATATAGGGTTGCAGCTCTCATTGGCAGTGTAGTGCTGTTCACAGCCAATGGGAGCGTCCGGAAGTGGTGTGGCCCAGGACACTGCTTTCTGCCACTTCCATTGGCTGTGAACAGTGATCTGCAACCAACAAGAGACACAATCACCTGATACCTCTGGAGGCACCAGAACTAACCCTGGTAGACTGTATCCAGCCCATGGGCTGGTATTTGCCCACCCAGTCCTAGTTGGATATTGTAAAATACCCCCACGGGTATATTTAATAGGGATTTTTATATTCTCAGGTTTCCCTTTCACCAATGCTCCCTCTAATTTTGTTGCATCCACATGCAGAACAATTTTTATGCGCATGCTTGAATGTGCACCACCAGTAGAAACAAAAAGCCTAGATGTAGGCATCCTGCTAATCAGCTGAGCAGTGTTTGAATCTCTCTTGTGCAGATGCACAGGTGCACTGCTGACAAGGAACACTGCCTGTCATCTCCGCTTATGTTGGATGAATGTCTGGTCATACCCCAAATCAATGAGTGACAGTCTGTTGTCTCTCTACTTCAACTGGGATTATGAGTTTTTCTGGACTCTTTCTGTGGGTCCTATTTTAACTAGTCCAGATCTATCCAAATTTATGCCCTAAGTAGGGGAAGTCTTGAAATTGTTGCTCCAGTTGTCTACAGGAGTAAAAGGTTATTGTGTCTGTCCTTTGCTTTCTTCTGAACACTTCTTTCTGGGTTTCATTGGGTTCTTGCTCCTGTCCAGGTACAGGACAATGAGATGGCGAGGTGCTTGTGGACATTGGTTGATTGTTGTGAGGAAATCTTGCCCATGGACCTGAAGGTGTGCCCGTTTCTTATGCTATCCATTGGCCGTTCAAAAGCCTGAGCTTTCCAGGAGTTTCCTGTGGGAAGTGGCAACCAGCATATCCCTGCAGGCGCCATCCCAACAGCTCCCCTTTGTCAGGAATAGACAGCTGCCACCACTGGGAGCTGCAGGAAGTGGTACCTGCTATCAAGGTCAGCAAATTGTCTCCCACCTTTCCATCAGATTACCCTGATGGGTCGCATGTGGCCTGTGGACGGCTTGCTCGCCACTGATGTGGGACCCGTCACAAGACTTGTAAGTATAAGTAATTTCCTCTGATGGTTCTTACCACTCCCTGGCTCAGAATAACTTATCAGCCTTAAGCAGACTTAGCAGTAACACAGGGATGACTCACCGCTGTCATGCACACAAGTGATTATCATTCAGCTGATGATAAGAAGAGTTTTTATCACTTCTAGCTTTATTTCTGCAGACTCTGGCTGTTCCCCAAGTAGGTGTTTAACACCGTGGGGCTATTGCATGTCTGGTGTAGGGGGGGGCAGTTGGTATCAAGTGAGTCAAGAAGGCCAGATCCTTACCTGGTGTAAATTATTTGAGCCCCATTGAAGCTGGTAGAGGTATGCCATTTACAGCAGCTGATGATCTGCCCCAAATGTACTTTATTCAAGTTTGACAAAAATATGAATTCTAAGCAAAACCTATTGTCACCATTTAGCAAAAAGTCAGACTACATCCAGCAGAATCCTGAATTAATTGTACTATCTTTGCCAGACCTTCCAGGAAAAGCCATGAGTCCAGATCCTCAAATCCCTATCCTGCCAGGAACTAATTGGCTTAAAAATACTCAGCAATTTGTTGTGATTTTATGATGGTTTTTGCCAAGTAACTCCCTGGAATTCTGCACCAGTGTTTCCAAAAGGACATAGGATATATTCAAAACAACAAGAAGCCCTGTGGCACCTTACAGACTAACAGATGTTCTGGAGCATAAGCTTTTGTGGGCAAAGACCTGTTTCATCAGATTACATGATGAAGCGGGTCGTTGCCCATGAAAGTTTATGCTCCAAAACATCTGTTAGTCTATAAGATGTCACAGGACGTCTTGTTTTTGAAGATACAGACTTACTCACCTACCTCTCTGATAGGTTATATTGTTATCTCCACTTGTCTCCTGCGTGCCTTTGCCGTATCTCAAACGCCGTGATATTGATCCTCCTAGGAGGCGGGAGAGAAATAAATGACTGATTTGACTTGCAAGTGACATTTCTTTACATTCTCAGGTAATCAATACAAAGATAGTGACATGTTGAGTAAGATAAGGTGAGACTGTTGTGCCTTAATATTACTGCTACCTCTGGCTGGGAGTTGTTCAAGTGAGGTAACAGTTACCTGGGGAAAATGAAGTGTCTTTTTTCATCTTGGCCGATGTAATCCTAGTCACATAAAGCAATCACTGTACAATCCGTCTGCTTCTTGGGGTTGCCTGAAAAAGAGAGGACATCCCTCCAGGAAATAACGCCAGCAATGGTATTTTGACATCACTTCTTGCTGGGTTCCCAGAACCACAATAAAAAGACTGAGTGTGTAAAGTCAGTTTGTTCTTCACAAGATGATCTGCCCCTAAGGGTGTACTGATGAGATCTGAAACTCATGTGTTACCATGGGCCAATATGATTGACCCTCTTATGTCTCTGAAGTGCCAAAGTAATTAATCCCAGCAGAGCACATTTTAGATATAACTTGCTCAAGCTGTTCAGAAAGTCAAATGATTTTTTATTTTTTCTCTTTTTTATTTGATTGTATTTTTTGGTCCAGGTTCAACAACTGTATTTGATAGAAGTGAAAAGGTTTGAGCTTTTGAAACAGAAAAAGATTTACAATGCAGTGGATTGAAGCTTTGAAGTTAAATAAAAACCAAGTAAAATTAAAACTGATAACCCATTAAAGCCGTGTCTACACGTGCACGCTACTTCGAAGTAGCGGCACTAACTTCGAAATAGCACCCGTCACGGCTACACGTGTTGGGCGCTGTTTCGATGTTAACATCAACGTTAGGCGGCGAGACGTCAAAGCCGCTAACCCCATGAGGGGATGGGAATAGCACCCTACGTAGGGACTGTATAGTCATTGCGCGTCCCGCAACATCGAAATTGCGGGGTCCTCCATGGCGGCCATCAGCTGAGGGGTTGAGAGACGCTCTCTCCAGCCCCTCAGCTCAATGGTGGCCGCGTGGAGCGGCCCCTTAAAGGTCCCCACCCCCTCCCTTCCTGTGCAGGAAGCTGAGAGAACGTGCAGGCGGCAGCCCAGACATGCGGCCAGCCTGCACGTCTCTGAGCACCACAGACACGCACCCCAACTGTGATGGCCGCACGGCAGCCCCCCCAGCGCCCCCAGGGGACCCCCGCCAAGGGGAGCCAGGGCAGCCAGGGCTCCCAGGCTGGCAGCCAGGCCGGAAAGCGGCAGCGGGGCCCCTCCTGGACGGAGGCCGAGCTTCGTGACCTGCTGGGGCTCTGGAGCGAGGAGGAGGTGCTCCAGGTAATGGGGAGCAAGAGGTGGAACGCGGATGCGTTCGCTCGGCTGGCCGAGGGCCTGGCCGCCCAGGGTCACCCTGCCCGCACTCCGGATCATGTACGCAGTAAAGTGAAGGAGCTGCGGCAGGGTCACTCCCGGGCCCGGGATGCGGCCAGCCGATCTGGGGCTGCCCCCGTCACTTGCCCCTTTTACAGGGAGCTCAGGGACATCCTGGGCGCCCGGCACACCTCCTCCCCTCCGGCCACCCTTGATACCTCGGCTGAGGAGCCCCAGCAGGCCCCGGAGCTGGAGTTCGCCCCGGAGGTAAGCCCTGCACCCCGGGGGCCCACCCTGGAGCCCATCCCCGGGGCACTGGAGCAGGAGGAGGAGGAGGAGGAGGGGGACTCCTCCTCTACTGACACCGGCCTGCACATCCTCCTGCCATCCCGGAGCAGCAGCCGGGTGTCCACCCCCCGGGTGTCCCCCGACCATGGGAGTGGACCTACAGGTATGTACCCCCCCGGTGTACACCCCCGGGGTTGTGGGGGGGGTAATAAATATGTGGCCAGGGCCCTCCACATGCCCAGATGGCCATGGCCCCAAGGACAGCAGTGCCATGTCCCTCACAGCAGTGCATCAGCCCCTGCCCGCCCCCACCCAGCACGACAGTGCCATGCCCCATCCCCAGGGCTGGGGGGAGCGGAATCTCTAGGGTCCCCCAGGAGGAGGGGGTGGGACACCCAGCAGCAGCAGCAGCAGCGGCAGCAGCATGTGATGGAGTGGGGGGAGTGCAAATGTGAGTCTCAGGCTAGATATGAGCAACCAGCTGAATAGCTCCCAGGGGCAAAGGATGATCCTGGGGCTACAACTGGCAGGTTACACCTCTGCCCTGGACAAAGAGGAGGGAGGAGCCGAGCTGGCTTTGAATCGGGGGCCGCAGGTAGAGGCTAGGGGAAGGGAGAGTTGGAAGGCAGCCAGCCTGAGGAGGGGGAAAGCTACACCCCAGAGGGGCACCCCTTGGGGTCTTCTCCCCAGGACGGGTTGGAAGGACTGTCTCTGACTGCTGTACTGTCACTTTTGGGAGAAACTGGGCATCTGTTGCCTAAGAAACCTCTCCTGTCAGAGACCCTGCTGAGTGAAGTGAGAGTCACTCCCGCCGGGGGACGGGGTGCAGTGCAGGGGGACCCTTGAACCCCATCACAGCAGCATCTCCCGGGGATGGGGAACCTGCAGCACAGGGGTGGGGGGACAAGGGCCACGGCTCGGGGCCCACACTAACGCCTGTCTCCACTCTTCTTCCCCCACTCCTGTGTTCTGCAGCTGCACCATCGGAAGGACTGGAGAGCGCCGGCGAGGTTTCAGTGGTCCCGGAATCCCCTCTGGGGCCATCGCTCCAGGCCAGCCCCTCGGTGGAGGACCGACCGGCCCCATGGCGGGCAAGACGGCGGACCCAGCACCAGCCGCCGGCGACGGACCCCCAGCTGCTGGCCCTCCACCGCTGGCAGCTGGAGGTCGCGGAGCAGCGCCTGCGGGTGGAGCAATACCACCTCCACCTCCAGGAGTGGGTGCTGGCCTGGCGCCAAGAGGCATGGGGGGCCTACATGGAGACATTCAACCGCATAGCGGACTACCTGGCCCCCCATGCCATGCTGGCCGCCGCTGTGCCCACCCTGACTGCTCCACCCACCACGCCACCTGCTGCTCTGCTCATAGCCGCGCTGTGCGCTGTTGCCCCGCCACCCGCCACTGAGGGCCATTCTGCCGAGGGAGACCTGGGGCCAGCTGACACTCACCGGACGTATCTGCCGGTCCGACCGGCCCCCAGCGAGCCCCGGACAGGGCTGTGGCCAAGGCGGGGCTCCCGGCCGCCCACCCCCAGTGCCGGACTATAGGGGCATGGGGCCCAGGACGTGGCACCCCCCCTTGTATATACTTGGTATTTATTTATTTGTGCCCCCCGTTTGCCCAGTCCCCCCCCATGTAAATAGTTCTCCCCTTCCTTGTTATCCCTGTTTTTTTTTGTTAATATATACGTACACTTTTCATATTTAAGTTAGTTAGAAGTTCCTGGATATAGTTTGTATTAGTTAGTTATAGAATAGAGTTGAAAGTAAACCAGTTTGATTTCACAAATAAGTGTTTGCATTTATTTGTACAGGAGAAGTTGGGGGGGGGTGTGCTGTTGGGTGCTCTGTGGTGTGGGCGTAGGGGCAGGGAGTGTTGTGGAGGATGGGGGGCGGGGCACAGTGGGGGGCCTGGCAGCGTTCACCCCACGGCCTCATCGAAGTGGGCCCGCAGGGCCTCCCGGACCCGGGTCCCTTCGGGCTCCACCTGGCGACTGGGGGCAGTGGGTGGCTGCACATCGGCCCTGCCGGCCTCCACAGCCCAGCCTTGAAAAAAGGCCTCCCCCTTGCTCTCCACCAGATTGTGTAGGGCGCTGCACGCACCCACAATCAGGGGGATGTTGTTGGGGCCCGCATTCAGGCGGGTGAGGAGACATCTCCAGCGCCCTTTGAGGCGGCCAAATGAGCACTCCACCACCTGGCGCACGTGGTTCAGGCGCTGGTTGAAGCGCTCCTGGCTGGCAGAGAGATGGCCCGTGTATAGGTGCATGAGCCAGGGCCGGAGGGGGTATGCCGCAACTGCGATGACGCAGAGGGGCATGGTGGTATTCCCCACAGGGCTCTCCCACTGGGGGATGTAGGTCCCCGCCTCCAGCCAGCGGCACAGGCCCGAGTTCCGGAAAACCCGGGCGTCGTGGGTGCTGCCAGCCCAGCCCACATAAATGTCCTGGAAACGGCCCCGGCTGTCCAACAAGGCCTGGAGGACCACTGAGTGGTATCCCTTCCGGTTTATGTAGCGTCCTCCACTGTGCACCAGGGCGCGGATGGGGATGTGAGTCCCATCCAGAGCCCCAAAGCAATTGGGGAAGCCCAGGGTGGCAAAGCCCACGATGGTGGCATCTGGGTCCCCCAGCCTCACGAGCCTGTGGAGGAGTAGGGCGTTGATGGCGCGCACGACCTGCAGGGGAAGCACATGGGAGAGCACCAATGAAGGGTGAGCAGGGTGTGTGTGGCCCTCCCCAGCCAGGGCCTCCCTGCCCTCCCCTCCCCTGCCCAGGCCCCCCTGCCCTGCCAGAGCTGCCTCCCCCCCTCCCCCCCATGGGTCCTCTTACCTCCATGAGGACAGCCCCGACGGTGGCCTTGCCGACACCCAACTGCTGTCCCATGGATTGGTAGCTGTCTGGAGTGGCCAGCTTCCAGACAGCGATGCCGACCCCTTTCTCCACAGGGAGGGCACGCCGCATGGTGGTGTCCTGGTGCCTGAGTGCAGGGGTGAGCCACTGGCATAGCTCCATAAATGTCTGCCTGCTCATTCTAAAATTCCTGAGCCAGCGGTCGTCGTCCCACTCCCCAAGCACCAGCCTCTCCCACCAGTCGGTGCTGGTGGGGTAGCTCCACAGCCGCCGGCATGTGTGGCGGGGGGGGCGGGTTGGGGTGCTGCAAGGTCGGGGGTTGAGTCCTCCTCCCCTGCGGGCTGCTCCTCCTCCTGTGTGGCAAGGAGGTGCTCAGCTGCCTCCCGCATGGCATGGAGCAGGGCGAGCGCTGCTCCTGCAGGGGCGGCTGGGTGGACCTCTGGCTGCTGCTGCTGCTGCTGCTGCTGTTGCTGGGGGTCCATGACTGCATCGCCTGAGGTCTGTGTGCCTATGGCTCCTCAGACCGCGTGCTGTGCAGGCTGTGTGTGTCTGGGAGGGACCCTTTAAGGGAGCAGCTAGCTGTTGCCCCGGAAGCGCTAGCCCGCCCTGTGACCCTGTCTGCAGCTGTGCCTGGCACCCCTATTTCGATGTGTGCTACTTTGGTGTGTAGACGTTCCCTCGCTGTGCCTATTTTGATGTGGTACTGCGCAACGTCGATGTTGAACATCGACGTTGCCAGCCTTGGAGGACGTGTAGACGTTATTCATCGAAATAGCCTATTTCGATGTCGCCACATCGAAATTGGCTACTTCGATATAGGCTTCACATGTAGACGTAGCTTAAGAGTGGAAAGAAAAGAAGGTTCAGACTAATATTTGGAAGCTAAAATGGAAGAAAAATGAAGGCAAGAGCTCCACAGTCAAATTATATGTTTTGTTAAAAAGTAGTTCCTTTGATGAGTTTTGAATGTGCCATCTTGCAACTTCCTTAAAGGCCCTTCGTTAAATGCCTTATATGTTCTTGTGTAATTATACAGGTAGAAAAGAAGATCCTGACTTCTTTATATAGCATTGTAGCCATGTTGGTTCCAGGATATGAGAGAAGACAAGGTAAGAGAGGTAATTTCTTTTGTTGAATCAACTACTGTTAGTGAACAGGACAAATTTTTGAGCTCTTCCTCAGATTTGGAAGAGGCAGTCAGAGGCTATGTCTGCACTACAAAATAAAACTGATTGAAAGTCAATTATCCCGATTTTTCCATGTGCCTGTCCTCACTGTAAATTCCCTTAGCTCAATTCATGGAGCGCTACAATCAGCATAATATCAAAATCCGAACATTGTAGACACCCGACGGGTGTAGCATTCAGTTTGAATTTAAGATTCCAAATGAAGGGTAGTGAAGAAGTGCCATGTCTTTAAATCAAATTCATTAGCCTCTAGACATATCCTATATGTGCCCCACAATGCCCCAGAGTTCTCTGATCTGGCCTCTTCCATTTCCACTGTTAGGAAGTCTGTTTCAATTCAGCACCTGGAAGTCCATGGCTGTAGGGTCATGAGAGGTTGAAAAATCTTCTTCCTTTTTCTTTGCTAGTAGCATGGCGGTGGGGTCTATACTTCTGTGTATACCCCTGCTAGATGCCTTTTTTTGCTGCACTTTCTTAAGCCAGCTGCTGCCCTCCCAGACGACATGGCAGTGAGGCTCTGGATGGTGGTTGCACTTGTATGATACAACGAGAAACTTCTTTTCAGCCTTTTACATTTTCTCCTGCTCCCCACATCCCCTCCCTTCCCTCCATGACAGGCACCACACATTCTGGAACTTTCCCTTGCCCTCATCACGTGGCAGCTAGGCAGTGGGGAGGGTCGTGCTTGGACTAGAAACTTCTTTTCAGTCACTTACATTTTGTCCTGACCCCCATATCGCCTCTCTTCCTTCCCCCCAGAGGTACCATGCAGTCTGTAACTTCCCTGTGCCCAGCCGCATCACATGGATTGACCCTGAACCAATAAAAGGATGTGCTGCTCAAGGTGGCAGGCAGCTTGCGCATGGTTAGGGTCACAATTTGCAGGTGCTGGCTATACCGAGGGGTCTTTTGGCCTCCCAGGGGAAGTCTCCCTCAATGGTCATGATTTTTGGGTGCTGGCTGTAGTCTGGGGTCTTTTAGCCACCCAGGGGACGTCTCCCTCAGCGGACACAATTTTCCGGCAACAGAAGAAAATACTTTGTCACCAGAGTGGCTGTCCTCTCAGACCAAAAGTTTTGCATGGGCTTTATCCAAAGGCCAAGCAGCTGACTATAGTTGGAGGTCTGTTAGCCACCTGGGGAAGTCTCCCTCATCAGTTGTGATTTTCAGGGCTGGCTATAGTCGGGGGTCTTTTAGCCACCTGGGGGTTGTCTTCCTCAGCGGTCATGACTTTTGGGTGCTGGCTGTAGCCGGGGTCTTTTAGCCACCACGAGCTGTACATGTTTCAATGAAGGCAAAGTAGACGCTATGCAATTACCACAGTTCTTGAAGTAAGGCTCACAGGGAGGAATATTCTTGTTCTGAGGGTCTTTTTTGGTTGGTCCAAACCTGGCTGTAGTCTAGGGTCTTTCAGCTGCCCTAAGCAGTAACTGTTTCAATTATTCATTCAAGTTTCAGTGTAGCACCCATGTCCACTTAAACATATTCATCTTCCAAGGGTCTTTTTTGGCAGGAGGCCTAACTCCAGACGCAGGTCCAAACATAATCAAAGGATCTCACTGGGCGGTCACAATTTTCAGGGTCAGCAAATGTCTGCTGTCTTTTAGCTGCCCCGAGCCATTACTACTGTTTCAATGATTCATTGGAGTTTCAGTGTAGCACCCGTGTCTACTTAAACATACTCTTCTTTTTAGGGTCTTCTTTGCCAGGACATCTAAATCCAGGTCCAAGCCTGCAAAGATCTAGTGCTTTTGCGTCCCATTTTCTAAACCTGTCATTTGGGACAGGTTTACTACCCCTCTTCTCCCCTCAGTTATAAAAAGCACATCTCTTATAAAGGCAAGCCAGACCCGGCTCTGGAAAAAGGGACATTTGTTTAACGTGGCAAGGGAAAGAGGGAAATGATATGTGAGAAGATGTCATCAGATACTCACATTGACTTGCAGGGCATTTTTTTCCCATAGTGCACCAGTGAAAATAGCCAGAATGCTATGGGGCTTAGGGAATTGTGGGAGAGGTTCCCACAATACACTGCTGCAACACTCAATTTAAGCTACTTGTGTGTTGCAGCAATAAGTCTATCTGGTGGGGAGTATGTGGGAAGCTGAGGGTGCTCAAAATCGAATGGATAAAACCCAGTGGTAAGAAATCGATTTTAAGAAATTCGATTTTAGCTCAGAGTGTAGATGCAGCCAGAGTGTCTAAGCTAAACACAAGTTGGAATGGAATGTTAAGCAAAAGGCATTTACATATGTGGACAGAGTTGTTAAGGGGGCTTGTTGCAGAGATAGGTTCCTGTGTTAGTGTTTTGCGGTGTGGTATGTGGCAGCTGGTGAGTATTTGTTTCAGGTTGCGGGCATGTCTGTAGGCGAAGACTGGCCTGCCTCCCAAGGTCTGGGAGAGTGAGGTATCATTTTTCAGTTTCAACTAATTCTCAATCTCTCAGTCCAAACTTGGCATCAAAACACTTGCCACTAGCTTTCCCACTGGCCTCCCTATTCTCCAGTGAGGAGGCAGCCACTGAGTAGGGTAACAATTTGATCTTAGCCTCACACAGTAGCTCACCAATGCAACACCTAATGGCATCCATTGTGCACCCACACTTGGAGTTTCAGTAAAGCTGGTGTACCACTATTCATACCATTTTCTGCATGATAGTAATCATACTGGGATCTGCAGGCTGCCAGTAGGCATCATCCATCTAGAGCTTCCAGTGTCTCCCACAGAGAGAATCATAGAATACTAGAACTGGAAGGGACCCTGAGGGTTCATCAAGTCCCAGACCCCTGCAGAGCCAAGCACCATCTATGTATCATCCCTGTTAGATTTTTATCTAACCTGTTTTTAAATGTTTCCAGTGATGGATATTCTGAGATACAAGACATCCTTCTTCAGTCCCTCTCTTCAGAGCTCCAGAACCCCAGAAACAAGCCTGTGAGGAGCGGGAGGCCACATTAGAATGAGATATCACTGGTCCTCCAAATATCCCCTTGTCATCAAGGGATGGAGCTGTGATGCCTCATCTGCTATCAATGGCAGATGATTTCCCACTCTTTCAAGACTTCACAAAGGTTATGTCTACACTAGCCCCCTCCTTTCGGAAGGGGCATGGTAATGAGCGAGTTGGGAAGATGCTAATGAGGCACTTTCATGAATATGCAGCATCTCATTAGCATAATTACGGCCATGTGTGATTCAAAAGTGCTGCTTTTGAATCACATGCCACTCGTGTAGACAGGCGTCTTTTGAAAGGACCCCCCGGACTTTGAAAGCCCCTTCTTCCTAAAACCAAATAGGAAGAAGGGACTTTTGAAGTCTGGGGGGGTCCTTTCAAAAGGCCCCCTCCTACACAGGTGGCGCCCAATTCGAAAGCACCACTTTCGAATCATGTGTGGCCACCATTATGCTAATGAGGCTCTGCATACTTGTGGCAGCGCCTCATTAGCATCTTTCCAACTCGCTCATTACCTTGCCCCTTCCGAAAGGAGGGGCTAGTGTAGACATAGCCTAAGAGTTGTTGGTGCACTCCAGACCACTTTCAAAGAGATAAAAGTTGTATCATAAATTGCCAGAGACCCTGCGTATGGACTCCTCATCACACGTTACCCTCCCAGTTAACAAGGTACTTTTGGATCCTGCCAAAGTTATTCATTCAACACCAGTCTCCTTAATAAAGATCTGCAAGAGAACCAATAAAAAATATCATGTGCCCTCCAAGAAATAAGACTTGTTTTTCACACTCCCTTATCAAATTCTATCATCATAGACATGCTTGTAGGAGAGAGCACCACATTAAAACTACTCTTTATGACAAAAACAGGAAGATCTGGATCTGTTATGGAGAGAAAGCATATTCCTGTGCAACCTTACAATTTACGATTGTATATTACTGGGCCCTAATGGCAAAATATGACAATATGAATTTACCTTTTGCCCTGGACACTCCCAAGTGGCATCTCATCAGTACTCAGAGAATTCTGTAAGGAATCATGATTTACACACATTTGGATGATTGCCTTGTCAAGATTCATTCCTTCAGTGATGCCTTATCAGCCGCTTGGAAAACTGTGGAGATATTTGCACAGCTAAGGTTCACAGCTCAATACCCAGAAACTGGCTTGGAGTGCACAGGGACTCATCTCAATACTGTGCAGGCGAGTGAATTTCTCCTGTTCAGAGATTCTGTACCGTGAAGACCCTGATAGATGCAGTTCAGGCTGTTCCATGAACACTGCCTTCAGCTTCCTGGCTTATGGTGGCATGCACATTTGTGGTTATCCCCAAGACTACATAAGAGGTATCTTCAAGTATGACTCAGACTGGTGTACAGTGATCCCTCAAAATATGTAGCTTCAAGTTGCATGTAACTCACTTTAATGCAAGTTAAGCACAACCTGATGCTGCCCTGTGGCCCCTTCCCCTTCCCCTCCCCCAGCCACATGGCTGTCAGCTTGACAACTGTGTGGCTGGAGGAAAGCAGGGGGAAGGCTTTTAGCTTGCTCAGCTGCCTGTAGCTGTGAGCAGCTAGGCATGCTAAAAGCCTTCTCCCTGCATTCCCCAAGCAGTGTGTTTGTCAAGATGACAACCACGCCACTGGAGGAAGGCAGTGAGAAGCAGCCAGAAAATAGGGCTGGTCAGTTTCCTGGTCCCGCAAATGGAAGGGAGCTGGGAACCAAGTGGCAGCCTGGTTCCCTCTTCTCCCACATGTGCACAAAAATTTGAGTTATGCAGGGGTTGCCACAATGCAACCCCCGTGTAACTCAAGGGTTTACTGTACACAGCAAACCAACGGATTAAATAAGCCCCTGTCAATGCCTTCCATGGTCAAAACCTCCCAAGAATGGTGGAAAGATCTAAATAGTGTTTGTACATGATTTCCCCCAACACTAATTCTAACAAGATACAAATCTCTAACAGGCTGGGAAGCTCAGCTAAAGAACCACAGGTTTCAGGATAAATGATCCCCACAGAATCCACACTTCATATCAATCTTTTGAAGCCAAGAGCAGCAGGAATGCTTGGAAACGCTTTCTGATAGTAACCAAGGACACACATCAAAAACCCATAACAAACAAGATAATGTGAACGTTTTACATAACCCACTGAGGGAGGGCCTGATCACCATCCTTGTGCACAGAAGCAGTAAAATTATAGAACTGGGACATTCACAACAATATTGTCATATCAGCTGTTTACCTACCAAGATTACAAAGTATAACAGCAGACATAACGGCAGGTATATGCACCTGACAGTATTTCAGACATAGTCTGTCGATAGGGTACAGGAACAATAGACTTCTTCGCTAGTTAACTGAACAAGAAATGCAGAGCTGTTGGGGAAACAGTCACTAGGAGATAATTTCTTTGTCCAATGGTACAGAAGGGTTCTGTATGCCTTTCCTCTATTCTCTCCTACATTGAAGCTCTTACTAAAATTAAAAAGGAAAAAGACAAATTTGTAGTTCCCACCTGATCAAGGTACCGATGTCCAACACAATTTGTCCACAGATCTTCCTTCAACCCATTCCTTGTCCATCATCCCAAACTACATGTTCTCCAACTTCAGGTTTGGCTCCTTCATGATTCTAATGAACAGAGGATTTCTGCTCTGAGGAGATGACTCAGTAGAAAACTGACAACTGGCTTCATATGCAAATGTGGAAAATATTCCAAACTTCCAAATTCCAAACAAATTGCACCATCATCATCTTTCTTCCCTCCCTTTCATTCTAGACTATACACTAGATCTCAAAAGACAGGGCTGTCTCTTAGTTCACTAACAGGACTCCTTGTAGTCATAATGGCCTTTCACCAACAAATAGATTGAGATTTGATTTTCAAACATCTGGCAACAAACGAGCCCTAAGGGCATTGGAAATCCTTTCCCACAAACCAGATTCCCTGCCCCAAAACAGGACCTTAATCTATTTCTCAGAAGCCTAACAAGGTCACCCTTTGAACTTGCTCATGGGCTCACTGAAGTATTTCTCCATGAAGACAGTTTTCCTAGTCACCATTATATCAATGTGGGGGTGAATAAGTGAGCTGTCCACATTGATGGCACAACTACCCTTCACAATTTTCTTTAAAGACAAAATCATATTGAGGTCACATCTAAAGTGTCTCCCTAAAGTAGCATCGTTCACCTTCTCAGTGTCTTCTCAAAGTCTCCCTGCGATAACCCGGAGGCAATATTACATACTGCTGATGTTAGGAGAGCTCAGGCATTTAATGTGGATGAGAAAAAGGAATTTTGAAATTCCCAACTGTTCCTCGTACTTGTGGAGAGCTCTAAGGGCTCTGAAATATCAATTTAGAGATGCTTAAAATGGATCTTGAACAGTATTAACTACCGCTATCCTGCCCCGAATCTGCAGCCTCCATCTGGTGTCTGAACACATTCTAAGAGATCCAGTTCTTCTTCTATCACATTCACTAAGAATGTTCTCATCTCAGAAATAAGCCGGGCAGCCACTTGGGCATCTGCTCAAACTATTGCAGAACACTTTGCAATTACACACGACAGCTTCTGATGACATCTGTCTTCAGCGCCAAAGAATAGTCACCGGTAATTGATATGGTTCCAAAGCACCAGCCCTCTCTCAGGAATACTGCCGTGCAGGGCTCACCTGCACAGAGGGAAACACCTTGAAGTAGAAGAGGGACTGACACAGATTGTGCTCTGTGGCAGGGCCTTTCTGCTCTGCCTCTGTTGGGCTGAGAAAGACACTTAGATATCTTTATGTGCAGTATTCACCTCAAGCTTTTCTTTATAAGGTTCACTCCCATCAGCTCTCTCCCGTATACCGTTCGTCCCATTTATAGGCGGGAGCGTGGGGTGAGCTACCTCTCTCTACTTCCACTCACTGCCTTCTCTCTGTTCCAGCTCTCCTCTTTCCAGCTCCCTCTTGGCTTCGTTCCCTTGGGGCTTTTATCCAGCTTCAGCCTGATGAGGCTGAAAAGTGTAGGGAACCTCCTGGCCAGTGTCCACAAATTGCCCAATCCCAACCCATTTCCCCTGCTTGGGGCTGGAGTGGCAGGAACTAATCAGCGCTTCCCTGCAACACCCTGGCCCACACAGTAGTGATGGTTCTTAGTGAGGTGTGTCCCCCTAGGGGCCCCATGACCTGCCTTTCTCCCCTCTATTTAGTGTTCTCAATACAGGGCTCAGTGAGAGAGAAGGAACTCACAGGGAGAGTACGTGTGCAGGCCGAGCAGACGTTGCTCTCTATGGTCTCTGATCAGAGACACATAAGAATGGCTATACTGGGTCAGATCAAAAGTCCCTCCAGCCCAGTATCCTGTCTGCCAAGCATGGCCAATGCCAGGTGTCCTAGAGGGAGTGAACAGAACAGTTAATCAAGTGAGCCAACCTCTGTCATCCACTCCCACCTTCTGCAGAAGACACCAGCCCTACCCAGCCTGGCTAATAGCCATCAATGGACCCATCTTCCATGAATTTATCTAGTTCGTTTTCTGTGTCCTGGTTTTCATAATGTCCTCTGGTAAGAAGTCCCATAGTCTGACTGTGTATTACATGACAAAATACTGCCTTCTGTTTGTTTTAAATCTGCTACCTATTAATTTCATTCGGTGACCCCTAGTTCTTCTGACACACCAACAATTGAGCACCCATAGGGGGGCATATCCCAAAGAGCGCTCGTTACTGTACAAGTTGAGTAACTTCCTCTTGACAACTGCAAGCATCCACACTGAGGTGGGGGTTAGAACAGAGCACTTTGGTGTGCGTTGCTATTCACCCGCTCTGTTATGAACTGCAGGGCACTGTAGAGTAGCCTTAAATTATACTGTAAAATTGCAATGGAATCAGTTGGTCTTGTATCCAAAGCCCCGATTCTTTCCCCCCAGTTGCATGGATGCAACTTCATTTGACTTCAGTGGCTCCACAGTCAGGATAATTAGGTCTGCAGAGTCTATGTATATGGAGTGTATGCTTTTCCTCCAAACTATGCCTGTAATTTTAGGCATCACTTAGCAAAACTGTCTTTCTGATGGAGTGATTCCACAAATTATGGCACTTGAAATTCTTTACAAAGATAATACTAGGATGCAGAGTACAACACAGTTTAACTACCCTACCCTATGAAACATGAACCCTCAGCTCAGGTGAACTGCCTTGTGGGGTCAGAGTAAAATGACACCGTACCCCTGTTTTTATTTGTGTACATTCCATGATTTTGCATCACATGATTGTCCCTTGTAGATTGCCACAGACATGTGGGCTGCCTTCATGGAAAAACTGCTAAAACCAAAATTAATATCAACTAAGGCACAAAGAATAGTAAAAGAAATGCAAAAGCCAGATAGTAAAATGACTGCATCCCACCCTATAACATACAGGAATCAAACCTCACACCACAAATACATATGCTTGGGAGAAGAGCAGATAGAATTTCAGACTGACAGTCATGGACGGGGACTTACCAGCAGAAATGCCATCCATTTAGGCATTTTTGAAAATCCCATCATCTGCAATTAGAGCCAAATTTTCATAGAGCTCAGCACACCCCAGCTCTCATTTGTGTAATGTATTGTCTTCACCACAGAGTTCTGTCTCTTACGCAAGTGTTGTCCCATAACCCTCTTCCCCTTCACACATAAAAGTTTCTTGCTTAAGTTTAGTGGTGCTTTAAACCTGGGCTTGCTGATATGGCTATGAGTTAGTATCCAGGTTCTGCTTCCACATGGACTGGTAACCAACAGGTAGTGCAGTGAAGACACAGAATGATGTTCCTCCAATCCCTTTGCACAATTCTCCTTGTGTGCACGGAAAGACACATTCATCCACAGATAAATGGGAAAATATTATAAAGTTGCTCAGCTTATTGCAGGACAAAGAACATGAGATTTCCCCTAGAAATCTTAGCACATACCTGGGGAGTACAGCAAAGGTGAGGGCACCTTTTACATGGATGGAGGGATAGAGCCTTGCAATGTGGTTGCTCAGATAATGGATAGGCTAACGTGGGTGTTTTATTTGCTGCCAATCAGCTGAGTGAATTCTGCAGTCAAGACTTTCTCCTAAGTATCTTGGTTTTTCCATGTCAGCTCCTCGTGTTGAGAACAATGGCAGCTACAGGGTGCTGAACGCTTTTCAAAATCCATCCTTTGATTGTTTCCATAGTTAAAATCGTGCTGTCAGTCTTCTCTCTGAAACCTTCTTACCTACTTTTGTTACCATTAACAACCAAATGCACTGGCTATGTCTACACTAGAGAGTTTTGTCGACAAAACCGGGGTTTTGTTGACAAAACTTGCCAAGCGTCTACACACAAAAGCTGTGTCTACATGTGCACAAAAAATCAAAATAAGTGGCCCTTTTTTGAAAGAGCAGGAGGAGCATCCACACATGTAAAATCAAAAGAACGAGGCGCAGACTCGGAAATCTGAACCCGCTCCCGTATCAGGAAGATCGCTCCCTTTTGAAATACTAAATCGAAAGAGTACACGTGTAGACGCTCCACAGTCCGCTCTTTCGAAATACAGGTCTGCCCTGGCTCCGGCAGCAGCGGGGCTCTATGGTCCTTGCGTTCGGCTGCCTTAAAGCCATATGCATGCAGGAAACCTGTGGCAGGAAGCTGAGGGCGTGCCAGGAGCAGCCTGTACATATGCTCCAGCCTCATGCTCCAGCACCAGCATGGCCAGCAACCAGCCCCCCCGCGAGCCTCACGGCCCCCCGTCTGAGCCTCTGCAGGGCTCACAGGACTCCTGGGGGAGAAAAAAAATCGGGCCCCCTCCTGGACGGAGTGGGAGCTGCGGGACCTCCTCAGCCCGTGGAAGGACGAGGAGGTGCTGCACCACATGGAGGTCAAGCGGCGCAATGCCTTTGGCCGCCTGGCACAGGGCCTCCACACCAGGGGCCACCTGGAGCGTACCATGGAGCAGATATGCTCCAAGGTGAAGGAGCTGCACCAGGGCTATGCTCGGGCCAGGGACCAGACCAGATGCTCTGGGGCAGCTCCAGCCACATGCCGCTTATACATGGAGCTCCAGGGCATCCTGGGGCCCCAGGAGAGCTCCCTGCCCCCCGCACTCCTGGACACCTCCAGCGAGGAACTGCAGCCAGAGGAAGAGGAGAAGCAGCCAGGACCGGGCACCCAGGAGGGCGAGGGGACCATGGACAGGTTGAGTGAGGAGGGGGAGCTGACCATCATCATCCCCTCCTGCTCCTCCAGTAGGGCAACTAAGGCTTGTTCCGTGCTCTTTTCATAAGTCTGCCAAAAATCATAGCTGCTTTCCTGATTCTGATGTTCAGTTCTTCATCCGTGGATAGGTTTGTGGTGACAGTAGATCCAAGATAACAGAATTGTTGAACCACATCTAATGGGCTGTTGTCCAGAATGACATTGGGTCACTGAGGTATACCTTGAGTGAACAAAACAGTTTTCTTCATGCTTATGTCAAGGGGAAACAACTGGCAGGCTCTGGACAGAGAATCCATCAGTGACTGTAGTGTGTCTTCATTATGAGTGACGAGAGCTGCATCATCTGCAAAGAGGATTTCCCTGATGAGGCCTTTCTTGACCTTAGTTTTGGCCTTGAGTCTTGCCAGGTTGTAGAGGAAGCCATCCAATCTTGTACAGAGAAATACATCCTTGTGTGAGTTTTGAAATGCTCAGTTTAGTAGAACTGAGAAGAATATGTTGAAAAGGATAGGGGCAAGAACATACCCTTGTTTGACTCTGCTGTTCATTGCAAACAGTTCCAATGTAGCTCCATCATATTGCATTGTTGCTTTCATGTTTTCAGGAAAGGATGTTATGAGCCTCAGTAGAGTTGGTGTGCAGCTAATCTTGGTTGATACTCTGTATAGTTGTGATCTACTGTGTCAAACACATTTGTTAAGTCCAAAAATGCTGTGAATAACAGCTTTCCTTGTTCCCTCCATTTTTCCTGTAGATGTCCAAGTGAGAAAATCATGTCCATTGTTGACCTGCCAGCCCTGAAGCAACATTGTGTTTCTGGATAGACTTGGTCTGCGAGTTTTTGCAGGCATTTGAGAATGACACGGGCAAATACTTTGCCTGTTATGCTCAGTAACAAGATGCCTCTGTCATTGTTGCAGTCACTCTTGTCACCTTTGTTTTTATAGAGAGTGATGATGTTTGCATCCTTCATGTCATGTGGGACATCACCTGTTCTCCAGGAGTCTCTACAGCACAGTTATTTTGAAATAACTAAGCTAATGTCTACATGATGCAACTGCTATTTTGAAACAAATTTGGAATACTGACCCTCTTATTTAAAAATTGATAAACCTTATTTTGGCAGATTTACATATCTGGTGCATCATTTGTGTACTCTTATTTCAAAAGAAGAAAAGCAGTGTAGAGACAGCTTTCTAAAATAAATCCCATCTTCAAAAGAACCCTTCTTCCCATCTGCACCTTATTTGCATTTTTGATTTCCCTTATTTGCATACCTCTTTTGAAAGAGAAATGCAAGTGTAGACACAGCCTATGTGTTTAGATGATGCATTTCAAAATAGCCAAGTGCTATCCTGAAATGCAGTTTTGTGTGTAGCAATATTATTTCAAAATAGGGTCTTCTGGTATAGCTCTTCCATAGTAGCTTATTTCGGAATAAGGCTGCTGTGTAGACATATCTTTAGGCCGTGTGTACACATGCCCCTCCCTTTCAGAAGGGGCATGTCAATGAGGCACTTCAGAACAGATTAATGGAGCCCTGATATGCATATTCAGCACCTCAGCCTAATGGCAGCCAGTCGCGCTCTGAAAGTTCTGCTTACGAAATGCAAACTGGTTGTATAGACAAGGGCGCTTCAAAATAAATCCCACACTTTGAAATTCCCTTATTCCCAATTCGTTTTGGGAATATTACGATATTAGAGAGACAAGGTGGGTGAGGTTATGTCATTTACTTGGACCAGCTTTCTGTAGGAGACAGAGACAAATTTTCAAGCAGCCCAGCAAAGAGCGGTTGTGGGTGAGCTTGAAAGCTTGTCTTCCTCACCAACAGAAACTGATCCAATAAAAGAAATTACTCCAGTTACCTTATGCCTCCTGTCGATTAGGGAAGCGAAGGACAATCTTGGGCAACAGGCTGTCCAAGCCTAGTGTGATTTCAATCCAGGAGAGCGTTCTGCTATTAAACCACTAAAGTGTCCCTATAAGAACAGGTGTTGAGGAAGCAAGGAGAGAGTAAATGACTGCTTCTTCCCTATTGTTACTAAACAGCATGTTGCATGATTAGAATGACAGCAACAAAACACTGACGACATCACTCAGTTGTAAACACTGACTGCAGTCCTGAGTAGATTGTGAAGGATATTTGCCATGAGGCAATCCTGTGGATGGTACGAACTATCCTTCTGTATAGCAATTTGAAAGCTGCTGTAGAGGAATTGAGAGGAGAGGTATAAACTGAAATGTGTACAATGAAACATTTTCAGCGTGTCTGGTAAAATCTCATACATACCATTTCCCTCTCACTACTACATGCCTGGCTGTATCATACTGTGACGCCCACTTGCCTTAACATATTCTTCTGCTGTGGTGTTTCATATTGCATTAGGTTAGATTTTATGCTCTGTTTAACTCGGCTAAAATAAGAGAGGATTTTTTTTTTGCAAATAATTGAATAAAAATGGCATTTGTATAAAGAAAATATCCCTTCTACAATGGTAGGTTAGAAGGCTGTGTATGGTATTAACAGAATGAATTAATGTAATTATTATAAAACAATACACAGTGGCAAGTTAAAACTACTGTAAAGGTGTGTGCACACCCTTAAGAGCAGAAGGGCCAGAAGACACCATTGCAGGAAACTGGAGCAAACAAAGGACCAAGAAATAGCCTTGTAGTGGAAGAGAAGAAGCAGTCCCAGGAAATTAGGGGTTAATAGGGGAAAGGAAGACAGGACACTGTCCCTTTAAGGGTATAGGACCAGGAGCCTTATAAAATTGGCTAGGCATGGATATTTCTGCTGGTTGGACGGAGCCCCCTGGAGGAAGGCAGCATGTACGCACTTCTCCCTCAGAACAGGGAGATGTTGGTTGGAAAAAGCTACTCAGAAGAAGTGGAGCCACACGGTACCTGGAACAAAAATATTGCATGAACATAACTCTATATTAATGTTCTTGGAGGACAAATGTTTTTATCTTGTTAAGTAAAATGCATTAATTCAAATGTGACTACAAAAGGTTATAAACATTAAAGGTAATTCCATTTCAAAGCTATTTAGAGTCAGAAAATATTACGCTGCTGTTTTAACACGGTAAATTATGTCTGATTTGAACTTCATTTTTAACTGCATAGTGAAAGAATTTCTAGCTAAATACAAAAGCTTAAATGGGAATTCAGCACACAGGAGACAGCAGCCTGACAATATACGATCTCACTGAGTGTTCAGAGACGAACACAGTTAATCAAAAACTCCACTCATCTGCCAGCTCTTTATGCATTCATCAAAGCTCAGCAGAGAGTTATCAGCGTAGGAGATTCATACATCAAGGCTCCGGCTCAGACTTCCTTGACATTCCAAGCAGATTAGTCTAAGACAGATTTCTGTAACTCACTAAGCATCCCAAAGTGAATCTACCATGGAGACGACAAGCAAATTCTGGCATCTGGTGTCATGTCCACTTGTTTTATTAAAGCCAGCAAGGCTGCCATAAAGATTATGGAAGTCAGACAGTTTTAGGAGGAATGTTTTGATTTAGAACGTGACAGAACAAGTCCTCAAGGAACAGCACAGGACATAGCCTAGCATTCCTCTCAGACACAAAAATAAAATAAAATAACTTGAAATGTATGTTGCCTTCAAAACAATCACATGTTGCTGGAGCACAGGGACAAAGGTGAGAACTTGTTCAAAAATAGTCCTCTGAAACATTCGCTCTGTCTTTCAAGGTAGCCATGAGGCTCTAGGAAAGAATTAACATGATTTGCAGAGGTCCCTTGTGCCTCACACAAAAAATATCTAAGAAGTATGGATGGGTGCATATCCTGAACCCAGTGTATTCAGCAGTGAAGGTCATGATGCTCTCAGATGATCAGGCAAACTGGCTGTGCACAAAGCCACTTGAATTTTGTGGAGTGTGAGCAAAGGTTCTTCTCTGTTCTTAACTGTCAACTGCTGGGAAAAGGGCTTGCATTTTCCTGCCCCCTCCAGCACCTTAGCGACACTCCCTATCCCATTTGTTTAGCCTCTTTGTGCATGAAACTAGGGTCTACACCTGTAAAGGGCCAAGCACCTTTTAGGATTCCATACAATTCCTAGAAATCATAGAATTGCAAGACCAGAAAGGACCTCCCAGTGTTTCTCAAAGAGTGGTGTGTGTACCCTTAGGGGTATGCGAGAGAAGTCCAGGGGCACACACACACAGCTGCATGTGGCTCTCTGAGCAATAAAATGCTGTGGGAGTGCTGTGTGCTACTCTGCACATGCGACCCTCCCCAGTGCTTGGAGGGAGAAACATGTGGCAGCCATGATGGTGACTTGCTGGCTTTGGATTACAGTGGGGGGAGCTCGGGGTGCCTGGTGCTGGAGGAGAGGTGGGAAGATTGGGTAAAAGTGGGGGGCTGGGGTTGCCTGGCTCTGGAGGGGGAATTGGGTTAAAGTGGGAGGGAATGAGGGTGCCTGGTGCTGGAATTTTATTCTTTGAGCCACATGCAGCTCCGCACATGTACGCCCCCGGACGTCTCTGGCATACCCCTAAGTGTGCACATATCAAGTGTTGAGAAACACTGGATGAGATGACCCCTAGAGGTCCCTTCTGGTCCTATAATTTTCTATGAATTGTATAGAATTCTAAAAAGTGCTTGACCCTTTACAGATGTAGACCCCAGTTTCATGCACCAAGAAACTGTTACCTGAGACAAGTGACAACATTGCAATTAGTACAATTTTGTCTTAGGGGTTTTTTTATAATTACAACTGAAAGGGTTTAAAATGGACCAATTCCTTGTGAAAACAATGAATGAAACTGCCAATTTGGGAGATGGTAGTACACAGGAAACCATGTCAGAAACATTTGAGGCGGGAAAAGCTGTAGTGAAAAAAACACACACCAGCAGTGGAAGTGGAAATTCTTCTGAGATAAGAAAAGCACACAGTTACAATTCCAACTATGCTAAATTTGGGTTTTCTACAAGTGGAATTATACCCCCTTTGTCCCTTATGTGATTTGCTGTGAGACAGTAGCTAATCAATGCATGAAACTGTCGCTGTTCAAATGACACCTTAATACAAATTGTTCAAACAAATGAAAACAAAAAAGCGGTCAAGTAGCACTTTAAACAGTAACAAAATAATTTATTAGGTGAGCTTTCATGGGACAGACCCACTTCTGCAGACCAACAAATGAGTTGCAATGGTAGAAAAAAATTGCTTTTCTGAAAATTGCGTTTCTGTATTCATGGTGGGTTGAGGTATTATCCCCGGCAGCTATTTGCCTGAACTGCTCTTAAAAGTCTCCAATATATTTGAAAACCGTACTTACGTCCACCTCTCAATCTTCTACAGACTAAACAACCCCATTAAAAAACTTTCCTCATAGGACAAGTTTTTTAATCTCTTTAATAATTTTTGTTTCTCTCATCTAGAATTTCTCCAATTTGTGCACATTTTTGCGGAAATGTAGCACCCAGAACTGGAAACAATCAGCAGAGGCTTAATCATGATGGAATAGAGAAAAGAACTACCTGTTGGCTGTGTGTACACTGGAAGCATCTGTCAACAAAGTTACTGTTACTCTGTTAACAGATTGCAGCATCTATACATAACTTGCTCTGTCGACAGAGAACTGCCAGACTGCACTGCCCTCTGGTGTCAGAAAGGAGAATGGCAGATCTGCAAAGTGGGCTGCCCGGTAACCAGAAGTCCCCTCTGTTGACAGATTGTTATGCCTCAAATTTTTGAGGGATAATGAGCGCCCTGTTATGTTGACGTATGGCTCCTTTGCCGACAAAGCTCTGTAGTGTAGGCATAGCCATTGTGCCTTGCTTATGACACTCCTGCTAATATATCCCACAATGATTTTATTTTGCAACAGTGTTTCACTGTTGTTGACTCATATTTAGCTTGTGACCCAGTATGACCCTTTCCTGCAATACTCCTAGGCAGTCATTTCACATTTTGTATGCTTGCAACTCATTGTTTCTTCCCAAGTCGAGTAGTTTCATTTCACCTTATTGAAGTTCATCCTGTTCACTTTTTTGCCAGTAAAGAAAAGGCCTCAGTTGAGTTCTCTTTGAACCTCCCTCTTCGTATTGATTTGGCTGCTGTCCCAGGACAGACTGTACAGTAGGGTCTCAAGATTCACAAACTTAATGTTCACAAATTCAATTATTTGTGAGTGGCCACTTCCCCAGGGCCCTGGGCAGCCAGGCTTCAGGCGAGATCCATATTCTCAAAATTCAGCATTTGCGAGAGCTCTCAACACGGAACCCTTGCAAATGTTGAGACCTTACTGTACAGCTACTTGATCTGCCATTGTCCTGTAAAGATCCTTATGTGTTAGCTCTTATGTGATGCTGAGAAAAGATGATGGATTAAGACACAGTTTTAATAATTGTTAACAAGCACACTCATATTTGCTACAATTGCTGTTTTAAAGGCAACCACTACGGATGTCCTGAATTTCATGCAATTTATTATGGAGTAGTTCTGCATGTAAGAATTTAAAAATTGCCTGTTCCAGACAGACGTTAAGGATTCTATGGCTATTCTCATAAGAGTAGGTGTTTGTCTTGGTGACTTTGAACAAATATGTTTTTCTAAGTCCATCTCAGCTGTTGTGCAGATAACCCGGCCCTGTTTGGCAGGTGTCATCCATCCCTGAGGGAACAATATTATTTTAGCGGTAATGAATTTGTGAAATTCTTGTGAAAGGTGCAACAGAATTTGAAAGAGTAAGAATGGTTTCCTGTCAATAGTGAAGGTGGCCATTAAAACAGAGATTCCCCCTGGATTCATTTGTATATGTGAGAAAAAGTCTAATTGTTGCACATATTAACAGCCTCAGTAAGTCAGTTACAACTGGAAATGTAACAAGATCTAGGAATATGTTAATGGTCATTATGAGTGTAGACGGTGCTTTAAGAGCATATATTTCATCGCCAGCTGGCAGAATCCTAATTTGTTAAGGAGAATCATAAGAGCAGCAGCTGTTTGAAACTAGCAATAGATCAAAGAAGCTGAGAGTCTAGTCAACCAGTCTGATAATCTGATTAGCAGAAACTGGCTGGTACTGGCTTTTAATGACCTGAAATCCCCAGAAACATGTATCTTCCTTTACATTTTATTTCAATTCACAATATCATGCCCACGCACTGAAGTTGCTTTAATGAATTGTACTGTTATTCTATATAAAGGTCTGATCCTGCAAACACGTGAATGACTTCCAGTAATCAATAGGACTATTATAATACACATACACTATCTGTATAACCATATAGACAGTTATTTTGCAGGTCTGGATCTAGCTGTATGTAAATAACCCCGCCTTGAGGTTCTCGCACTGGAAGGGCCTGAGCCTCCAGATGCGTACACTGGTACATGACTCAGATGACCGAACAGAACTTTCTATGAGTAAAATAATTCACATGTAAACATTTGAAGCATCAGGCACTAAATTAGGAAGAGAGGCAAGTGGGTGTAGCAAACCCCTCTGTCACAATAGCGAGCGTCTTCCACCACAGAGAGAATTGTGGTAAGTCAAGGAAAGCAGCAGTGCTGAGGTGGTGGAAGGGGCTGGTATCCATGCCCCAGAGCCTACCTATGTGTACATTTGACAGGATCAGCAGGTGCATCTCTCGTAAGATACAAATAAGAAAGGTGAATGATACTGATAATCCACGTGGGCTGCCTGCCTAGCATTGACTACTCACCTGAGTAAGGTTACACACAGACAGTATGTGTAAAACACAAGTGTTTGTAGGATTGGACCCATCGTGTGACATCTGCTTCTGGTAGTGAGTGGCACCTGATGCTTCAGAGGCTGACATGGCAATCCCATGATGCATGTAATCATATGGTCAGTGCTTTTCAGGGAGACGTCAGGGAGGCACATTCCTTCCTTGAAGACCATAGGTGATCAGCTAGTATCCTGAAGCATGAAAAGCAATTGCCCATAACTTGTCTTCACCTGCACAGTTACAACTGGTAATAAATCATAAAATTTTCTGGCCCTTTAAAAAAAACCAGGCACATTATTTGCATCATTGAGCTCCTGTGGCTGTGGACAAATATACAATTTCCTCTTATTGTAGTTTCCGCCCATACTATCCCTTTAGGCATACAGCAGAATTGTTCCATAACACCATCACCAGTTACGTGGGCAGCTCACCTAAATATAAAGATCTTTAACTAATCTGCCTTAGCAGTGAATGGCCACATTAACATACACTTTAAAATATGATCAACTTGTTTTTATACAGCTCTTTTTAAATAGGCATTTAACACTGCTGAAAAAATACGCTGCACGAGGTTAAAGTGTGACAGGAATAGACCCTTGGCACAAAACGCAAGCCTAGACTTAGCTTGGATAATACCTCTGACCTCCCTAGACTTGTGTGAGTTGTAAATTATGTTTGAATTCCATGGACTTCTACTGGCAGAATGTCAGAGCAGAATTTGATCTTGTGAGTCTATCCTATAATTTGGAATAGCTCATTCGACTACTTGACTCAGGGGATAGTGGGGTGAACACACTAAAAGTGCATAGGAAGGTGAAATAGGTTTTCGATACACTATTCTAAAGTGCTGGTCTTGATAAGACTGTAAGATAAAAGAAGACAAGTAAGTTTCTTGTCCCTGTTTGGATATATGTAAGAAATTGATGAGCTATCATCTTCAATGTCTGGCTGGCAGGTGCACATAAGCCTCAAGAGACCCAGACCACATACAATATCCCATGTCTTTTCGCATTCAACCTGGGTACCGAGACTCAGGGTCTGCCTGTGGGCAGTTACACTTGCGTCTTCCAAAGTTGAACGACCTCTCATCAGGAGGCAGAAATCTTTTCAGGAGCTGCAGCTTCCAGTGCCCATCGAGCATGTGACATGGCCATCCGCTAGGCTGGCTTCCCTTGTGGTTTTGCCTACCTGGAATGCAAGTGTGTTTTCACTATTGCTGTCTGCTGAGGGGCTGGTCAGACAAGCCAGTAGACGTTCCTTTGCCGGGGTAGGCTGGGCTTATGGCATTGCTTGTCAAACACATTATAGGACCATAATTCTAGCAAATATTTATAATGCCTCGTACACGCCCCATACATGCACCACACAATGATTTTTCAGGACCAGATTGTTATCCATTTATACATGACGCCTTTTAGTTCCAGATTATAACAACGGCAGGTTAGGTGCAGCAAATAACGTTTTCTTATGTGCACCAAGGCCTGGGCGGATATGCACCGCCTATAGCAACTCGTTGCCTGCTGTGGGCATCATGGGCACTCTCCTATTCAGCTTGCAGGCCTGACAAGAGTAGCTGACCTGAAGCAGTGAAGCACCAACAGGCCTTTCGGTCAAGGTGTTGAACGTGTCTGAACTTGCCCAAGGCAATTATTAATTGGCATTCCAGACAGCCACCCTGCCTGGGAAAAGTGCTTAGCCGCTCATTGAAGGACCAGAAACCACGCGTGGGGGAGGTTTCCTCTGAACAATTCTGGGTCCAGGGGGGTTTCTGGTCCTTCAGTGAGGGGCTAAGCACTTTTCCCGGGGAAGGGTGGCTGTCTGGAATGCCAATACTAGGATCCAGGTGGTACCTCTCTGCCCCCTGCCATGTGGACTGCACAGAAGATCCAGCCACAGATATAATCACAGCTCTTTTCTTTTCTGGTGGAACGTACTGGAATGGAGTTCCAGCACTTTTTTTCTGTTAGAACACCAGAAAAATTTCCACTGCCAGTTCTGCAGCAGCACCTGGCCTGGGCAGGAGCCTCTGCCATCCTGGGCAGGAGTCCCTACCGCCACATAGCAGCACAATGACTGGGGCAGGAGCCTCTACCAATCCTGCAGCAGCTCAGGGACTGGGCAGGAGCTCCTGTTGGTCCCACAGCAGCTCAGGGATTGGGCAGGAGCCCCTGCTGGTCCCGCAGCAGTGCAGGGACTGGGACAGGAGCCCCAGCCACCTCACAGCAGCATGGGAAATGTTTTAGGGCATTAAAACTGAACACCCTAACCCCTCTGAGAAATCATCAGACTTGAGTTCCAGCACCTTTTTTTTCTAGAAAGAAAACTGCACTGGATATTACCTAGTACAGTGGTTCATAACCTGCAGCTCTTTGGCTGCCTCTTTGCAGGCAGCTATTGTTAGAAAAAACTGAATTTATTTTATTTGCTTCTTTACACTATAAAACAGTGGTCACCAACCTATCAAGTGCAATCAGTTGGTTGATCTGGGAGCCTTCACCAGGCAACTGCAGCCTCCAGTCCACTAAAAATCCAGCAGTGCAGCAGGGCTCAGTCAGGCCACCTGCATACCCATGGCCCCCTGCTGCTGCCAGGAGCCCTGCATGCTGGCCCTGACCCCAGCACTGTTCTCACAGCTCCCGTGGGCTGGGCACAACCAGGAGCTGAGGGGGCAGTGCTTGCAGGCATGGACAGTGCATGGAGACCCACTACCCCCTGCACCCAGGGAGTATGCAGAACCATGCTCGCAGCCAGCCATTTCTGAGAAGAAGTCTGAGCCTTGTGGTAAGCCCATACCAGCCAAAGCCTGCAGCTCACACCCCTCCCACACCTCAGCCTCCTGTCTCAGGTCAAACCCCCTCCTGCACCCATCCATCCTCCCAGGTTCTGCACCTCCTCATGGACCTTGCACCTGCTCTGAACCCCTCCTGCACCAAACTCCCTCTCAGGCACCAGTTTATTCCATCACTTATTTTGTATATTTAAATCAGAACTTGTTTGCCATCTGGTATATCTGCTGCCTTGGTGTATGTGGACAAGTAGCTTTGCGTGCGATGTGGCTCTCAAAATATTTTGGTCAAAGACAAAAACAACAGCAACAAAAAAGGCTGTTCTTTGGGAGATTGCTGACCCCTGACCTAGTACTGAAGTACCAGGAGCAGACTTTGGAACTCTGGACATTACAGTCAAAACTGTAGAATGTTCTGACTTTTTCTGATGTGTGGTGATTGGCTGTTTGTTCCACACCTCCCCCCACCTTTACCGTTTCCTGTCCCACTCCCCATCTCACACAGTCTTTTACCCCCACACCCAGGTTCACGTTATATCTTTGCTGTCCCTCTTAATCACTTTCTATTCTCTTTTCTTTCCATTTAACTAATCCCCTTGGCTGTGTCTACACTACAGTGATCCTTCAAAAGAAGATCTGGCTGAGATCTTCCAAAGAAACTTCTTTCAAAATATCACTCCCACACACAAAAAAGTGGGCTTGAAGTATCAATCTGTTCTTTCGATAGAGAGTGTCCACACAGCCTCTGCTCTTTTGAAAGAATGGGCCAGGGATTGAAAAATCTGGGTGCCATAAGGACAGCTCTTTCAGAAGAAGGGCCCATGGATAAAAGAGCTTTTCCTCACATGGGAGAGGAAGAGGTCCGCCGGAAAAAGGGCCACGTTCTTTTGATTTCAGACCGAAAGAGTATATTTTGTGTGTAGAGGCTCCGAGGGTTTTTTTCAAAAAAGATCCAGCTTTTTTGAAAAACTTGATAGTGTAGATACAGCCCTTCTAAGAATCAGCCCCCACCGCTGCTAATAACTAAATCATAGAACTAACACGACATTTGCACCATCACACTGTTCACTCTGCCTGAGTGTAGGGATAGGTTTGGTTTAAGACAAGGCAATGAAAATCACTGCCTTGTTATCATTGAAATCAGCAAACAGAAAATTTTGATTTAGATCAGAAATTTTAATTGTGTTCTGCATTTGTACTTTTAGTTATATTCCTAAAGAGAGATTCTCTTTGTCCAATAACCATTAAAACACGTAGATTTACAACAAAATATAATATTTACTCTAAATTTGATGCTGTGTGTATTTTTTGCTAATGAAGAAGATACATTATATCTACATATTAATTTAAGCAATCATAACTTAACCTGCAAGTACTCAGATTCCCGTTTTACATATTTTTTATAAGAATGGTGAAAGTTGCAGTTCTTAACTAAATGATTAAATTTGTTACTTGCAATTTTTATCAAGCTCTATTTGTTAGAAATGCAAATTCAATTTAAAAATGCACAAACCCAGCATTTTACTTTCTTGGTAATTCAATAAAAATACTTTTAATGTGCTGGATACATAATAAAAGGCTTATTAAAAGTATATCAAACATGTTTTGCATTTAAAACTAACTGATATATTATGAAAGGAAGTTAGTAGTGAATCTGTAGTTAATATATTGAACTGATTGTATCTGATCACAATGTTCTTCGAGATATTAGAATAACTGAGCTCATCCTTTTATATCTAGTTTTTATTCATAGACTGGGCAAGCAAAACAAACTTTCCTGCATTTTTCAGTCCCAGTTGGCTTCTTAACTTTGAACGAACTAGTCATTGTGCTAAATTGTTTTAGTAAAGTGAAATTAAGAAAATATTTTCTTGGCCTCTGCAGAAGAGGCACATGCTGTCAAAAGCTGGGTTGGCATTTCTGCAAATGCTGGTCCCAGGTGCTCAGCCTGTGATTCAACTTTCTACTGTTGGAAATTTCCTTAATACTTGTGAGCTGACATATACTGTTTAGAATCACAGAATCATAGTGTTAGAAGACACCTCAGGAGGTCATCTAGTCCAACACTTTGCTCAAACCAGGACCAATCCTAACTAAATCATCTCCATCAGAACTTTGTCAAAAAATGCCTAGGGATGGAGATTCCACCTCTAGATAATCTATTCCAGTGCTTCACCACCTCCTGGTGAAAATTTTTTTCTTAATATCCAACCTAGACCTCTCCCATTAGCATTATTTTTTGTATTTAATTTTAGTGCTGTTAATGGAGTGTAATAAGTTTAGGTCTTAACAAAATATGATAATTTAAAATTTAATTTTAAATAATTTTATTTTTAAAACATCAACCTGTACCTAAGTGAAGTGTAGTCTGAGCGACACTGAAACCACTGATAAGGAAGAGTGAAGTCTCTATTCTGCAGCCCTAGCTTTTAGCTCTTGCTGTAGAGGCACATGACTTTAGCCCCTAAGGTCCCAGGTCCATTTTCTCCTGCCGATGACTCAGGTCCATCAGCCTTACAGAAACAATAGTAGTAGTAGTAGGCATCCTTCAGTCTGCATAGACTATGGATCGCGCCCTTTATAGTTTCAATTGAGGGCTTCATTTACAGCGTCTACTGTGACTATGAAGACCCACACGAGAGTGACAGTCCTTGCTGCATCTCTTGCAGATGTGGTGGGTGTCTGGCAAGTCCTTATCGTGCTTTCTGTGTGCTCGCTTCTCCTCTGCTAGCTGTCTGATCCTCATCTCACCCTTCTGAAGGCCCTTGTGTAACCCCTGCCTCCATCTGCTGCGGTCGTCTGCTAGTTCTTCCCAGTTGTCCAGCTCGATGTCTACCTCTCTGAGGTCTCTCTTGCAGACATCTTTGTAGTGCAACTGGGGGCGTCCGGGAGGTCTTTTGCCAGAGGCTAGCTCACCATACAGGATGTCTTTAGGAATCCTTCCATCATTCATCCTGTGGACGTGGCCAAGCCAGTGGAGCCGACGCTGCCTGAGGAGGGTGTGCATGGTTGGGATTCCAGCTTGCTCAAGGACAGCGGTGTTGGTCACTCTGTCCTTCCATGATATTCCAAGGATGCGCCTGAGGCAGCGCAAGTGGAAGACATTCAGCCTCTTTTCCTGGTGGGCATACAGGGTCCAAGTCTCGCTGCCATAAAGGAGGGTGCTGAGGATGCAGGCTCTGTAGACTTGCATTTTGGTGTGAGTGTACAGCTTGTTGTTGTTCCACACTCTCTTGCTGAGTCTGGACAGAGTTGTGGCCGCTTTTCCGATCCTCCTATTTAGCTCAGTGTCCAACGACAGGGTGTCAGTGATGGTGGACCCGAGGTAAACAAACTCGTGGACGACCTCTAACGTATAGTTGTCAATGCTGATTGATGGGGATTCAACAACATCCTGACCGAGTACGTTTGTCTTCTTTAGGCTGATGGTAAGCCCAAAGTCCTTGCACGCATTGGAGAACTGATCCAGTAGTTTTTGAAGCTGGTCTTCTGTGTGAGACACTACAGCAGCATCGTCTGCGAACAGCATGTCTCTGATGAGGACTTCCCGCACCTTAGACTTAGCTTTCAGCCTTGCAAGATTAAACAGTTTCCCATCAGATCTCGTGTGCAAAAAGATGCCCTCTGTTGAAGATCCAAAGGCATGCTTCAGGAGGAGCGCGAAGAAGATCCTGAACAATGTCGGAGCAAGCACGCATCCTTGTTTGATGCCGCTCCTGATTCTGAAAGCATCCGATAAATCGCCGTCATATTGGATGGTTCCTCTCATATCTTCGTGGAACGACTGGATCATGTTGAGTAACCATGGAGGACAGCCTATCTTGTGGAGCAGTTTGAACAGACCATCCCTGCTGACCAAGTCAAAGGCCTTGGTCAGGTCAACGAAGGCTATGTAGAGTGGCTTCCTCTGCTCCCTGCACTTCTCCTGCAGCTGCCTTAGAGAGAAGACCCTGTCAACGGTAGACCTCTCTGCGCGGAATCCACACTGAGATTTGGGGTACACCCTCTCAGCAATCTTCTGGAGTCTGCCAAGGATGACGCGAGCGAACAGTTTACCAGTGACGCTTAGGAGGGAGATTCCATGGTAGTTGTTGCAGTCGCTTCTGTCTCCTTTGTTCTTATACAATGTTACAATGTTAGCGTCATGCATATCCTGTAGAACCTCACCCTCTTTCCAGCACAGGCACAGTAGGTCATGCAGGGGTTCCAGGAGTGTGTCCGTGGCACACTTGATTACCTCTGGTGGTATACCATCCTGGCCAGGGGCCTTTCCTGCTGCAATGCTGTTGATGGCTCTCTTCAGTTCATCCACAGTCAGTTCCTGATCCAGTTCGTCCATTACTGGTAGGAGCTCGACTGCATCGAGGGCTGCGTCAACCACAACGTTCTCGCATGAGTACAGCTCGGTGTAGTGCTCCATCTGTTTGGCTTTGTCAGCGATGACTTCACCAGATTTGGATTTCAGAGGTGCCATCTTGTTCTGGGTGGGTCCTAATGCCTTCTTCATACCCTCGTACATTCCTCTGAGATTACCAAAGTCAGCACAGGTCTGGATGCTTCTGCATAGCTGGAGCCAGTAGTTGTTGGCACAGCGCCTGGCTGTCTGCTGTACTGTTCTTCTGGCTGCTCTAAGTGCTTGCTGGGTACTCTGGCTCGGTGAGCATTTGTACTCCAGGAGTGCAGCGCGCTTCTTTTCAATGACAGGAATCATCTCATCGGAGTTAGCTTCGAACCAGTCGTTCGTGTTTCTAGCTCTTCTTCCAAACACCGACAAGGCCGTGTTGTAAACTGTATCCCTCAGATGTTGCCATTTGGGTGTCACATCGGCGCCCCCAGGGCCACTGCACAGATTTTCCTGGAGGGTATCTCTGAACTTTTCAGCTTTCTCCGAGTTTGCCGTCTTTCTGGTGTCAATGCGGGGCCTTCCAGCAGGTTTAGAGCGGTACAGCTTCTTGGGTCTCAGCTTGAGCTTGGAGCAAACTAGCGAGTGATCTGTACCACAGTCACTATGATAGCTGCATGTCAGAAGGACATTTTTGAGGTTATTACGCCTAGTGATGACCACATCTAATTGATGCCAGGCTAATTTTTGTCATCTCCATGTCTCCAATAGTGATTTTCTTGTCTGGAAAGAAAGTTCTAGTCTTCAGCTTTCTGAACAGACCAGTGTTCCTAAAGATGTAACTGCCATTCACCTTTCCCGACCATCCTACACAGATGTTGGTGAAACAGCCCTTGTGATCCACTAATGCCTGCAACAACATGGGGAAGACCAACATGGGCAAGTTGGTCTCGTGTCAAGATAGGGCTGTGCTTTTCATCTACTACCCCACTGCAGTGAGGGAACCACATGGTGGCAAAACTATCCACTATGTCCTGCACATTTCCCAGAGTCACTGTCCTTCATAGCAAAAAGGTATTGATTACCTTGGGTACCTGGATGACAGTGGCCCCCATTGCAGATGTACTCACTCTGAACTGATTGCCCACTGACCAATAGCTGTCTGGCACTGAAAGCTTCCACCGAGCCATTGCCACTCGCTTCTGAACTGTCAGAGCAGGTTTCATTCTGGTATTGCTCTGCTTCAGGGTGAGGGAAAGCAATTTACACGAAATTCCATTAAAGTAGTCTTATGCATGTGGAAGTTTTGTAGCCACTGCTGATTTTCCCATACCTGCTGCAGAACCATGCATTCCCACCAATCTGAACTGGTTTCATGGCACCCAAACCAGCACTCCACTGTGTAAAAAGCACTGAGTGCAGCCAGCATCTCCTTATTCCTCCTTTACAGTGTTTCACACTCTTGTGTGTCTGTGCCCTTCGCAGAGTTTCACCACTCTGAAGGTGGCTCAGGTGCTGCTCATCTTGCGGTACAATGTGTGAGGTGCTCTTAATACTTACCACCACAGTTTGAAGTTGTATGGGTTCCATGCTAGCCTTGCTCTGCCATCTGCGTGGGTATCCACTGGAAAAAAAAGAAGGTACTAAAACACTTTTTGACATTGCTTTCCAAAAGGAGTGTGAGAAGATAAGTGCACTATGCAGGAACTGTGGAGTAGGTACCCACAGTGCATTGCTGACAAAGATGCAGATACCTACCATACAGGGACACACTCCATCAGCTTCATGGCCCAGTGTAGACATGCACCCTTGACTTTACAAAACTGGGTGCTAAAAAATTGATCTTAACAAATTTGACCTGATCTCCTAGTTTAGACATACAGCTAGTGTATAAAGTCCTCTTCTTCTCCTGCCTCAGGGATGGGTTGTGAGGCATGAGCTATTTTCTCTTGCCTAACTTTGGGGTGTCTTTAGGAAAAGGTCTAGAACTTTCTTTCATTCCCTAGAACTAGAAGATGGATTTTATCACTAGGGAATGTTCCTGGTCATATTTACAGACCTGACCAGCTTCTCAGGAGATCATTTCATATCTTAAAAGCCACTGCCAGTCATTTACTTTCTACTCACCTATCTCTTTGCCTCAGCTGGAGATTTTAGTTCTTTCCTCTTGCACTGATTGGTTTGGTAAGAAAGAAAAATTCTGTTTCTTACTGAATATGCACAGTTTTCTCCTGCCCCTTGATAGAAATCCTTTGACCCGTCTGTAAAAGGCTTGTGTTAGCATTATTGAAAACTAGGCCATTTTGCCCCATTGAAGGTAAAAAATCATAGAAAAATCAAGTTTCAAATGTTTCTTACAGATTCAGAAGGCTAGCTTGAAATTCCAATTGAGCCAAGATATCTGGAGGTATGGTGATATTTCTAATGCTTAAATGAACTGGAATGTAATCCTGAGATTTCATTGGTATGGAAATGTATGCGGCTAAGCACAAGTACATTTGTCTTTCTCCTACAGACGCATCAAGAACATTTAATATTTTATCCTGAGTAAGAGTGTTATTTTTCTGTATCCAAGGGTAATTTATCTAGGTAATATGTGGATGGCTGAAATTCATCACTTGAAATATATTATAGATTTTCTTTTAACCTTTGGATGTTTTCAGAGTGTGTGTGTTCCACTGTAATCCCTCAGAGAAGGTCATTGGAGTGCTGTAAATGTTAGCAATTCTTTTGTGAATGAATTACCCATCTGAAAGAATGGAGCTGTTACTGTACTGGTAGCACATTTCTAATTCTAAAAAATACCATTTTATTTCAGCTGTGTGTACGTGTGCGCAAAAGTTCAAAATAAGTGTCCCTCTTTCAAAAGAGCAGGAGCAGTGTCCTCAAGCGTAACATGTTCTTTCGAAAGAAAATTGAAGGAATGGGGTGCAGACATCGAAATCTGAACCCTGATCTCATATCAGGAAGAGCATCCCCTTTTGGAAAACTAAATTGAAAGAGTACATGTGTAGCTGCTCCGCAGCCCGCTCTTTCGAAAGAGAGGTCCGCCACAGCTCTGGTCGGCTGGAGTGCAGCGCTCCTCTGGCCGGCAGGAGCAGGGCTGTATGATCCCTGTGTGTGGCCACCCTTAAAGCCGCATGGACACAGGAACCCTGTGGCAGGAAGCTGAGAGTGTGCTAGGAGCAGCTCCAGCACAAGCTGCACCAGCAGCCCTCTGCAAAGTCTGGGAGCTGTAGCAGCACGCCATGGCCAGCAACCAGCCCCTGCAAGAGTCCCAGGCCTTCCCCTCTCTGTGCTCTTGCAGGGCTCCCAGAGTCCCAGGGGCGAGGAAAATAAAGGCTCCCTCCTGGGTAGAGTGGGAGCTGAGGCACCTCCTGAGCTTCTGGAAAGAGGGGAAGGTCTTCCATGAGATGGGTGTCAAGCAGTGAAGTGCTGCTGCATTGACCCACCTGGCCTGAGGCCTCTTCACAAGAGGCAACCCAGAACATACTGCCGAGCAAGTACATTCAAAAGTTAAAGAACTTCAGCAGGGTTATGCCCGGGCCTTGGACTGGGACGGCTGCTCTGGGACAGCTCCAGCAATGTTCCCCTATTGCAGAAAGCTCCCCACCTCTGGTGCTCCTCAACACATCAGTGGACAAGCAGCATGGACCTGGGACCCAGGAGGCCAAGGGCACCCTAGAGTGGTCCAGTGAAGAGGGGGACCTGGCCATATACATCCGCTCTCACTCATCCAGCTGGGCGACGGGAGACGGGAATCCCTGGGCATTTCCAACGGACCCTTGGGTATGAGCATGGCAGGGTGCACTCCCTGATCCATGGGGTGAGGGGCCAAGCGCCAGCCAGCCAGCCGCACACAGGACCAGTGGTCCTGGACTGCACACCTCCCGGCACAGCGTGGTACACAGCACACCATGATGGCCTGCCAGCAATGGCCAGAAACCACCACTGGTGGACAGTACTGCAAACTGCACTCAGGACAGTGGGCAGTTGGGGCTGGACACCACCTGGGGACAGCTCAACATGGGCTGAAAATGGGATGTCAGTCATGGGTGCCCCAAGGGGAGGGATGCCAGCCCAGGGACTGGGCTGATGCCCAGAGCAGGAGATGCCAGTCCATGGTCAGGCCCTCTGAGCTATAATACAATACCAACATGCTGTCCCTCTCTCCATACACTGCACCATCTGGGGGCCAGGAGAGCCCCACGCCATCCCTGGTCCCAGAGAGCTCCCCAGAGCGTGTGGAGGGCACCCAGCCCCCGCCACGGGTGATGCACTGTCAGGGCCACGGCTGAAGGGCCCCTCGGTAGCTGGAGGAGGACTTGGCCAGCCGCCAGCAGGCTGAGGTGGCTGAGCAGCAGCTCTGGCTCACTGTGGCCAACATGGAGTGGTGAAGGGTGGAGAGGGACAGGCTGCTGACTACCCTGGAGGGCACCGGCATCCTGCTCTGGCAGCTTGCCCACGTTCTGGGCCCCCCACCCCTCCACTGACGGCCCACTGAGTCTGCTGCTGCCCAACCCCCCCACTGAGCTACTCCTGTGGCCTTACCTGCTGGTGCTCCCTGCCCGTCCCCACCCCACTGGGGACCCCGCACCCAAGGGGGCAGGGGATCCTGGGGCCGAAGAGGCTTATGGCTTACCACCACAGCCATGGACTGAGCCCTCCCTCCCCTTTCCAGGTTAGGAGCCTTCCCGCCCTCGTCCAGGTTAGGGGGTCCTCCACCCCCCCGCCCACAGTACACCATCTTTCCCCCACATACATAGTTTCATGTACCTTTCCATTGTGTGCAAAAATGTTTATTTGCCATACACCCTTTGCACTGTGCTCTTCAGGGAGGGATGGTGGGTGGAAGAGGTGCTGGTGGTGAAGGGTGGGGGGGTGCATGGGGGATGGGTGTAGGTGTGGGTCACAGGCGGCTGTTCACGAAGACCTGCCTGAGGGCCTCCCGAATTTGGAGGCCATTCTGGTGGGCCTGGCAGATGGAGGGTAGCACCTGGCTGCTTGTAGCCAGCGCTGGCCCCATTGCCCCCTCCCCCGAGACATGTGTCCCCCTTTCCCTCCACAATGTTGTGGAGGACGCAGCAGATGCCCACCACCTGGGGCATGTTGAGGACCCTGACCTCGAACCTCATGTGGAGGCACCTCCATTGCCCCTTAAGGCACCTGAAGGCCTGCTCAATGACATTCCAGGCATGGTTGAAGCACAGGTTGGGTGGGTTCAAGGTGGCTTGTGTATGGCCACATGAGCCATGGCTGGAAGGGGTAGGCCAAGTCTGCCACCATGCAGAACAGCATGGTGACGCCGCCCCTCCCCCACCATGATTGCATGCTGGGGGACGAATGTGCCAGCCCTCACACGCCGGCAGAGCCTGGATTTATGGAACACAGACATCATGGGTGCAGCCGGCCCAGCCCATGTAGATGTCTGTGAACCTGCCCCTTGTGTTCATCAGTACTTGGAGGACCACTGAATGATAGCTCTTTCTATTAATGTACTGGCGGGCTCTGTGTGCTGAGGTGCAGATGGGGATGTGCATGCCATCAAACACCCCGAAGCAGTTCAGGAATCCCAGGTCCACAAAGCATGTGACGGTGGCATCTGGATGGATGACCCTGTGCAGCAGCATTGTGTTGATGGCTCGGACGACCTACACATAGAGAAGGGGGACATGTGCTCCCATGTTTGTGTCATGGGACATCCCCCAGCCCCCTGCCGCCTGCCTGCCCCCTGCCCGCCCCTCACAACTTAGGGTTTCCCTTACCCAAGCCCTCTTATCCACGTGTGTGTGGGGGGGGTGGCGTGTGACCCCAGGCCTGGCTTACCTCCGTGAGTACAGCCCTGATGGTAGCCTTGCCCACCCCAAATTGTTGTCCTAAAGAGTGGTAGGAGTCTGGGGTGGCCAGTTTCCAGATGGTGATTGTGACCCACTTCTCCAGGGTGAGAGCAGGCTGCGTGTAGGTGGCTTGGTGCCGCAGTGCGGGGAAAAGCCAGTGGCAGATCTCCCTGAAGGTCTGCCTCGAGATGCAGAAGTTCCACAGCCACCTCTCATCATTCCACTCCCCCAGCACCAGGTGCTCCCAGCAGTCAGTGCTGCTGGAGTGGCTCCAGAGGTGCCAAGGCACCTGGGGGAAGCATCTGGCAGTGTCCTCGCTGCGGAGGGGGGGGGCATGGCCCCAATGGCTCAGCTCGGGGGTGGCTGAGATGACAGTGCAGAGCACTGCCAGGAAGGTCTCCAAGATGAAGGTGTCCTCATGCATGAGCTGCTGCTGGGACGGCTGGGCAGCACTCATCTCATGTGGGGTGGAGGAAGGGGCCCTTTAATGGAGTGGCTGGGTGCAGACTCGGAAGGGCTTGTCAGCCATGGGACACCCTGTGACTTTTCCAGCCACCTTCTTTTGAAAGAGCGCCCAGAGCCATGTGGACGTTTCCTTTTGAAAGAACGCAATGGCCCTTTGAAAGGGTGGATTGACCCATCAATCCGCTTTTAGCATGCGGTCACTCTCTTTTGAAAGCCCTGCTTTTGAGCACCCTCTTTCAACTTTCGCCCTTTCGCAGGGGCGCTTACATGTAGATCCAGCTTTGGGAGTTATGGAGAAATGGAATAAAATTCCTCTTGGTCCCTTTACGTCTCCTTTAAGGGATTGTCAATGGTTTTAATTTCCAAAAATTTAAGGCTATATAAACTGGGGGATTTCAAGTAAGAGTGATGAGCTTATTTTACCACTGTATTTGGAACTGGTGCAACTGCAACTGGAGCGTTGTGCCTAGTTCTGGTGCCCACAATTCCAGATGGATGTTGATAAATTGGACAGGGTTCTGAGAAAAGCCAGCAGAACGATTAAAGAATTAGACAACCTGCCTTCCAGTGACAGATTCGAGGCCCTCAATATATTTAGCCTGACAAAGAAAAAGTTAAGGGGTGACTTGACTACAGTCTGTACATCTATTTACATGGGAAACGAATATTTAATAATGGAATCTTCAATAGCAGAGAAAAGATGACAGTCTGTTGGCTGGAAGCTGAAGCTAGATACACTCAGACTGGAGGTAATCCATAGATTTTTTTAGCAGCAAGAATATTTAACCACAGAAACAATTTACAAAGGGTCATGGTGAATTTGCTATTGCTAATCATTTTAAAATCAAAATCAGCTGTTTGCTTTTTCTAAACGATCTGCTCTGCAAATTATTTTAAGGCATTTCTGTGTCCCCTGTAATACCAGACATCTGACTGGAGGAACACAATGGTCCCTTCTGGCCTTTGAATGTATTAAAAATAAATTTTAGGAGTCAGCCTCATTGACAAAGCTCTATTGACTTCAGTGGAGCTCAAGGCTTTACATACAAGCTGAGGAGCTGGCCCTAACTTTTGGCATTGCTTTTTCCACCATTTTCCCTGAGGCAGAGCAATCAGGATGTTCATAAAATTTCAGAACGGATAATTTACTGGGACAATATCAGGTTAATTATCCTTGAGATTTATTGATTTGGGTAATATGTTTGCTGTCTTAGGGATAAGGATCCATTGCTATTTATTTGGATATCAATTTGCTATTCATTTCAGGCTCTGGGACTGCAGCTACTCAAAGCCTAGTCTGTCTGTCTGTTTTACTCTTTGTCATTCCTCAGTGAACGTATGGCTGTGGTCCTCTGGCCTGTTGGGATGAAGGGATATTTACAAGCTTTACACACTTGGAAGTGGATGGATAAAATAGCAAGTATCTACTTATGGACTGGGTATGCCTTGGAGTTCTGTGAAAGGCAAAGGCTGAACTGATGCTAGCTGTGGATATCCCTGGACAGTTTGCTGACAAGCTTCTGAAGCATTTGAAAGGACGGAGACATGGCCATTCGTTCCAAGTTCAGAAGGGTTCCAGAGATGCACACGCCATAGTATAGTTCCACTGAAAAGTCTGAGAAGTCACCATGGCTGCGTCTACACGTGCACGCTACTTCGAAGTAGCGGCAGTAACTTCGAAATAGCGCCCGTCACGTCTACACGTGTTGGGCGCTATTTCGAAGTTGACATCGACGTTAGGCGGCGAGACGTCGAAGTCGCTAACCCCGGCTACGTCTACACGTGCACCCAACTTCGAAATAGCTTATTTCGATGTTGCGACATCGAAATAGGCTATTTCGATGAATAACGTCTACACGTCCTCCAGGGCTGGCAACGTCGATGTTCAACTTCGACGTTGCTCAGCCCAACATCGAAATAGGCACAGCGAGGGAACGTCTACACGCCAAAGTAGCACACATCGAAATAAGGGAGCCAGGCACAGCTGCAGACAGGGTCACGGGGCGGACTCAACAGCAAGTCGCTCCCTTAAAGGGCCCCTCCCAGACACACTTTCATTAAACAGTGCAAGATACACAGAGGCTGCGTCTACACGTGCACGCTACTTCGAAGTAGCGGCAGTAACTTCGAAATAGCGCCCGTCACGTCTACACGTGTTGGGCGCTATTTCGAAGTTGAAATCGACGTTAGGCGGCAAGACGTCGAAGTCGCTAACCCCATGAGCGGATGGGAATAGCGCCCTACTTCGACGTTCAACATCGAAGTAGGGACGTGTAGACGATCCGCGTCCCGCAACATCGAAATAGCGGGGTCCTCCATGGCGGCCATCAGCTGGGGGGTTGAGAGATACTCTCTCTCCAGCCCTTGCGGGGCTCTGTGGTCACCGTGGGCAGCAGCCCTTAGCCCAGGGCTTCTGGCTGCTGCTGCTGCAGCTGGGGGTCTGTGCTGCATATACAGGGTCTGCAACTAGTTGTTGGCTCTGTGTATCTTGCACTGTTTAATGAAAGTGTGTCTGGGAGGGGCCCTTTAAGGGAGCGACTTGCTGTTGAGTCCGCCCCGTGACCCTGTCTGCAGCTGTGCCTGGCTCCCTTATTTCGATGTGTGCTACTTTGGCGTGTAGACGTTCCCTCGCTGTGCCTATTTCGATGTTGGGCTGAGCAACGTCGAAGTTGAACATCGACGTTGCCAGCCCTGGAGGACGTGTAGACGTTATTCATCGAAATAGCCTATTTCGATGTCGCAACATCGAAATAAGCTATTTCGAAGTTGGGTGCACGTGTAGACGTAGCCAGAGCCAACAACTAGTTGCAGACCCTGTATATGCAGCACGGACCCCCAGCTGCAGCAGCAGCAGCCAGAAGCCCTGGGCTAAGGGCTGCTGCCCACGGTGACCACAGAGCCCCGCAAGGGCTGGAGAGAGAGTATCTCTCAACCCCCCAGCTGATGGCCGCCATGGAGGACCCCGCTATTTCGATGTTGCAGGACGTGGATCGTCTACACGTCCCTACTTCGATGTTGAACGTCGAAGTAGGGCGCTATTCCCATCCCCTCATGGGGTTAGCGACTTCGACGTCTCGCCGCCTAACGTCGATTTCAACTTCGAAATAGCGCCCAACACGTGTAGACGTGACGGGCGCTATTTCGAAGTTACTCCCGCTACTTCGAAGTAGCGTGCACGTGTAGACGCAGCTCCCATGAGCAGATGGGAATAGCGCCCTACTTCGACGTTCAACATCGAAGTAGGGACGTGTAGACGATCCGCGTCCCGCAACATCGAAATAGCGGGGTCCTCCATGGCGGCCATCAGCTGGGGGGTTGAGAGATACTCTCTCTCCAGCCCTTGCGGGGCTCTGTGGTCACCGTGGGCAGCAGCCCTTAGCCCAGGGCTTCTGGCTGCTGCTGCTGCAGCTGGGGGTCCGTGCTGCATATACAGGGTCTGCAACTAGTTGTTGGCTCTGTGTATCTTGCACTGTTTAATGAAAGTGTGTCTGAGAGGGGCCCTTTAAGGGAGCGACTTGCTGTTGAGTCCGCCCCGTGACCCTGTCTGCAGCTGTGCCTGGCTCCCTTATTTCGATGTGTGCTACTTTGCCGTGTAGACGTTCCCTCGCTGTGCCTATTTCGATGTTGGGCTGAGCAACGTCGAAGTTGAACATCGACGTTGCCAGCCCTGGAGGACGTGTAGACGTTATTCATCGAAATAGCCTATTTCGATGTCGCAACATCGAAATAAGCTATTTCGAAGTTGGGTGCACGTGTAGACGTAGCCCATGAGAGAAAGTCATGGGGGAATGTGTTTTATATGGGTAACAGGATAGAATGAATACGGAAGTGTAAATATTACATTGTAGCCTTATAAATGAATATCTGGAACAGCAATAAATTGGGGAAGATGGTACAAGGAACACCAGTACACTTACTATCTAATAGGTTTTGTTTAAAAGTTGTTCGTAATATTCTATATATTGTTTACTATATTTTCCGTATTGATTACATTTGTTGGATTAGAATACTTTATCATCTTTACTCTCCGAAGTTGAATGGGAACTGTTATCAGTGTTTTACATATACTCATCCTTAGTTTTTAGTGTGTAATTCTTTCTGAAATGTCCTAGAAAGACACAACTCTAGCCTGTCCCTCACTAAAGTTAAGCTGAGATGAGGGAATAAGGGGAATGCAACAGAGTTTTACATAATGGCTGTGTCTACACTAGCAAGGTCTTTCAAAAGATTTTTCGAAAGAAAGGGGCTCTTTCAAAACAGCCCATGAAGCGTCTACACACAAAAAGTGTTCTTTCGAAAACAAATTGAAGGAATGTGGTGCTCCTTTTGAAATTGCTCTTCCTTTCCTGTTTCAAGAGTAGCACCTCATTTCAAGAGCTTCTTTCAAAAGAAAATGTATATAGACGCTCCACAGGGCACTTCTTTCAAAAGAGCAGTCTTCATTTTTGATCCCCGGCCTTTTCTTTCTAAAGAGTGGGGGCTGTGTGGATGCTCTGTTTTGCAAGAGCAGATCACTCTTTTGATCCACTTTTTTGTGTGTAGACACATGCTTTCTAAAGAAGCTCTTTTGGAAGAGATCTTCCAGGAGAACTTCTTTCGAAAGATCTTTCTGGTGTGTACGTAGCCAATATTGCCTCAGCATCCTCCCAGCCACACACACATTGTTTGCTCCTGGTTACAAAAACATTAGGAAAGGAAGTTCTCTGCTCCCTGAAGCTCACACTGTGAGGACAGACAAGAAGACAACAGAGATCTAGAGATTACGGAAAGGGAAAGAGTGCTAGAAACAGAAGGACGTAGCAAAGACTAATGGCAGCAAACTGGATTGAGTCAAGAGATCTCGTTCTAATTCCTGCTGTATTGCTGGCCTGCTATGTGACCAATAAGCGAGTTGCTGTGGCTCTTTCCCCTACTACCATGTCTTATCCCTGTAGATTATGAGGTCTTTGCGGTTGAGATGGTCTCTCTGTCCACATCTGTACATCAAAACGGGGCCACAGTCTTGTTTTGCCATCTTCCTACTCACTCAAAAATAAACATCTTGTGCCATCCCCTGCCCAGCCCCTCCACTGAGGCTCTGCTCCTGCCCCACACATCACTTCCTTGAACTCCCACCCCCGACTCACTCCCTCTTCTCTCCCTCTGTTGCTTGCTCTCCCCTCTATCATTCACTTGGTCTTTGTGATGGAGCTGGCTCAGGCAGTTGGGGTGTGGAAGGAGATACAGGCAGTGATGGGGTGAGCTCCAGGAAAGGGCCAGAAACAAGGAGTTCAGGGTGCAGGAGAGAGTGCTGGGTTGGGGAAGAGGGGGTGGGGACATGAGAGGGTGTGAGGACTGTAATGTGTGGTCAGCCCTGGGGTTTGAAGTGCAGGAAGGAGCTCTGCATTGGGATACAGTGCTGAGGGGCTAGGTACAAGGGAAGGGGCTCTCGCTGAGGCAGGGCTTGGGGTGTGGGAGCTGGTACAGGTTAGGGGTGCAAATAAGAGGCTCAGGGTGTAGGAGGGGCTTCAGGCTGGGGCAGGGGCTTGGAGTATTCAGGGTGTGCAGGCTCTGGCTGGAGCTGAAGACTTTGGGTGCTGAGGATGAGGGTTTGGGGTGCTGGAACATACTCCAGGTTGGGTCTGAGGATGGGAGGGGGATGAGGAGTGGGAGAAGCGTGTGTTGGGGGCTGAGACATGAAGGCTTTGGGAAGTGCTTACCTCAAGCAGTTACTGGAAGCAGTTCCATGACCCCATGTTGCTTCCTATAGGGTGATATCACCAGGCTCTGCAGCTGCTGTCTCTGCAGCTCGCATCAGCCAGTTCCCAGCCAACTGGCATTGCAGAGCTGGCTCTTGGGGTGGGGGCAGGATTAGGATCAGGAAGGGGGCTGGTTATGGGAACTTCTGGCAGTCATGTGTGATTGACTGGACCTTTAACAGCCCAGTCAGAAGTGCTGACTGAAGCCACCGGGGTCCCTTTTCGAGGGGGCATTCCACTTGAAAACCAGATATCTGGCAACTCTAGCTGGCCATTGTAGGTGACATTATAGTTTAAATAACAATTTATGTAGAAGCCAACTCAATTCCCTGTAAGCTGTAAGGGAGATGTGAGTCTTTAATATGGTAGGCAACCAGCTTGGCTTACCAGGGAAATCCTTGGTCAGCTTTAACTCAAAAAGACTGTGTATCAGAAGTGGAAACTTGGACAGATGGCTAAGGAGGAGTATAAATATACAGCTGGAAAATGCCAGGCAGTAATCAGGACAGCAAAGGCATGACTGGACTTGCAGCTGGCAAAGGACGTGAAGGGTAAAAAGAAGGGTGTCTACAGGCATGTTAACAACAAGAAGGTTATCAGGGAAGGTGTGGGGCCATTACTGGATCACAGAGGTAACCTAGTAACAGATGATGTAAGAAGAGCTGAAGTACTCAATCCTTTTTTTTGCCTCAGTCTTCATGGGCAAGGACAGCTACCCTCCTATGGTGCTAGACAATGCAGTGTGGAAAGGTGGAGGGCAGACTTTGGAGGGGAAGGAACGAGTTAAGAGCCACCTAGAAAAACTAGATGTACACAGATCCATGGGTCTGGATTTAATGCACCCAAGGGTACTGAGGGAATGGGCAGAAGTCATTGTCCAGCCTTTGGCCATTATCTTTGAAGACTCTTGTAGATCGGGAGAGATCCCAGATGTCTGGAGAAAGGCAAACGTTGTGCCCATCTTTAAAAAAGGGAAGAAGGACAGTCCAGAGAGCTATACACTGGTCAGCCTTACCTCAGTACCTGGAAAATAATGGGAGGGATCCTCAATTAATCCATTTTGGAGTACTTGGAAGAGGGGAAAGTTATCAAAAGTAGTCAACATGGATTCACTGAGGGCAAGTCCTGCCTGACCAGTCTGATTAGCTTTTATGATGAGGAAACTGACTCTGTGGACATGGGGAAGTCAGTGGATTGTGATATACCTTGACTTTAGCAAAGCTTTTTAAACAGTCTCCCACAACATTCAAGGAGATCATGCTATGCATCCTGGAGTCAAAGGACAGAGGTATGCAGGGTTGCTTATGGTGGGAGTTGACACATGGGGTGACAATGGCTAGGAACAGTGGCACATGCAAATGCCATGCTAGCACTGCAAGAACACACATTTGCATGGCTAAATGCAGGGACTTCAGAGAGCAATGCTCATGTCTGCATTTTGTGGGTACTCCAGTGCCCAGCTTTGCACATCAGGCCTCGAAGGTGTCTCCTTGTTCATTTTCCTCCCAATACTCACTTCCTGTCTGCTTGTCTCCCAGCAGATGCCCAGCTGACGACTCTTTGCAGCATGCAGGGGACACAGTTCATTACAACCAGGTATTTTTTTTTCTTTTTCCACTCCAGTGAAGCATACATGTCTCCACTAAATCCTATTCCTTTGGCACATGTAATGAATGGAATGTATTCCTGCTTCCATGTCAGGATTTATCTGTTAGTGCATGCTGGAGAGGTGATGTATACAGGATATATAAGCCCCATGGCTGGAGAATTCCTCTTAGCTCCACTGACTAAGTTACTCACTTCTGACATTAATTTATGTAGGGTGCTGAGTTATTGTTCAGATGGTTGAGGCTGGTTTGTTTGTGCAGGGAGCCAGATTGTTCGATTTATGTTATCATTGACCTAATGCCCTCAGTCAGCTGTGCAGGGCGGCAAGCTTCCTGTACTGCCCTAATCAAATTGTGCTTCCCTCTGGCCCACAGATTGAAGTCAGAGGCCACTTGCTCCGTGATCCCCACAAAAAGGGACCTGGATGTGGGAGACAATGGACAGGGAGGATCAAGAAGTGAGACGAGCCTTGACTCTGACCACTCTGTTCACCGCCGGAGTAGCTGATCAAGTGTGCACTGGGGAGAAGACTACGGCATGGAAAGGGGTGAAATACTCACTGGCCACCAGAGCAAGGCGAAGCACCTTACTCAGAGTCACAGTACATTCTCTGGTCTGCTCCTTGTGTGGGACACTTGTGTGTCGGTCTTGAGGCAGGTCCACCCCTTTATGAGCTCGATGGTAATTCAGTCTAACCGCTCTGAAGGGGCTTCTTCAAGGCCTATATGTTTCATTTCATTTTTTTAAATGAAATAATGATAATGTGACCAACTATATTTTGGCCTACATTTTCAAAAGACATGTTAGGTGTCCATCTTGAAACTCCTTAAAAGGGCCTGACTTTAAGGCTGGGTCTACACGTTAATGAGCAGGTTCAAAATATGCTAATGAGGCACTGCAATGAATATGCAGCACCTCATTAGCATAATGGTAGCCGCGGCGATTCGGAAGTGTGGTTTTTTGAATTGTGTACCACCTGTGGAGACAGGACCTTCTGAAATGACCCCCCCCCCAGTTTTCGAAAGCCTTTCTTCCTATCTGTGATCGGAAAAAGGGCTTTCGAAAACTGGGGGGGTCCCTTCGGAAGGTCCCGTCTCCACGGGAGGCACGCGATTTGAAAAGCCGCACTTGCGAATCGCTGTGACTGCCATTATGCTAATGAGACACTGCATAGTCATTGCAGTGCCTCATTAGCATCTTTCGAACCCGCTCATTAACATGCCCCTTTCGAAAGGAAGGGGCATGTGTAGACCCAGCCTAAGAGTGCAGGGGCCTAGCAAACCTAAAAACTAGTCACCTTCTAAGTGCCTCAAGATGGGGACCCCAATATTTGAGCCTTCCAAAATCACTATTCATTTTTGAAATTTTATCATTCTGAAGCCATTGGGGTCTGACCCAGCAAGGTACAGAAACTTCTCTTCTACTTCGGATTTCAGTGAGAGGTTTGCCTGAGTATTAGGTCCATCTGGATTATGTCCACCTGGATGAATTTCAGGAGGTTTGGCCTCATTTTTAATCATCTCCCACAAGTTTGGATGTCTGTGTCTGAAACACTAGAGGTTGAAATCTCATCCAAACAGGTTCTCACCAGGTTTCCAACATTACCTGCACCTAGACGGGCCACAAACCCATCAAATACATGCTGTTGTAGCCCTCTGGTAGCATTGACACCCCTGACCTAGCACTGAGGAGGTGCTTAAAACTAGACAAAAAATGTGATAGATATTTTTAGCCTTCTCAAACAGAGGTGGAAGGGCTTTGACAAAGTAAGCCAATCACAGGGGAGAGTTCATGTCCAGGTACTTGCAGCCCATTACCATTCTCCCACCCATGCCCTTTCTTTGTCAGTACAGCACTTAGAAATGGTCTAGCCACCATTCTGGGCTGAGGCAGAAGCTCTCCTAAATGTTAATAATAACTCTGGTCATGCTGGTTTCCAGGAAGCCAGAGGTTCGGGGTAAAATATTTATGTCTTGTCACCATGAAAGTTTGTGCCCAGCAGGTGAAGATCCAAATAAGGATTTAAACCACAGAAACTACACAACCAGGTGCCTTATTAGTGGGTATAATAAAACAGTATCCAAACAAGAGCTAAAAGATAAACATATGTCATTCTAAACTCCCCTGATTATGGAAAGTGCTCACCAACAGGGTGCCCAATTACTCTAGGCAATGTTACATCGTGCCCATCTGTTTTTGCTAATGCAGCCTCAAGTGTGCCATTTAGTGTTGTTAAACCTTGGGTCACAAATGTTTTATTAGGCTCTCCAGCTTGTGGCATCTGCCTCCAGCTAAGAGAACAAGTTTGAAAGGCTTCCAAGATCCCAATCAGGTGTTATATTTTCCCTGCACCGAAAAGAGAATGGGTGTTTACTTCCTGTTACACAGCTGCACACTTTGCACTACTTCTCAGTTAGCTTTTAAAGCTGTTGTTATATATCTTTTCTCCTGGGCAAAGGAGAGCTGGCACATGCTCTTCTTCTGGGCACGTCTCTTTCTGCAGAAATGCTTCCAATGACCTGTAGCCATTTTCCCATCCAGTGATCAAATTGTCCTTAGTGTCAATATAGAGGTCATTGCCTTTTTGAACACTTGTTTTGGAGTAATTGGTCTACACATTCTTTTTCAAGTGATTGCCTGGTTTACCTTTGCTAGAGAGCTCTCCCTAGTGGTGACTATAGAGCTGTTCTCACCTGCACTCTGGTATCCCTCATGCTGAAGTGGACAGGAGGCTGCAGACAGGGGAGTTATAAGAGGGAGAGAAAGAGATCCTGCCGCTGAAGAGGATGTCTGGTGAGCATACTAGTGTTTGCTGAGCGTGCATTTGCTTGACTGTTTTGAATTTTGATTGCAGGTGATTTCAGTTTCAGTTATTGTGGCAGTTGGGATCGTGTGTCTGGGACGGATGGATCCTTTGCTCCCTTGATTAGCTTCAGGATCAGATGTTTCCCTGTGTTGCTGATGAAGGGGAAGGCCTGACCTAGGTTTGCAGGCTTTAAAAAGTCAGAGGCAGAGTGACCAGGGGAGTGAAGCAGACAGGGGGCTGAAGGCAAGGGGGTATTTAAGAGGAAGTTTGATAGACTGTGATAGAGGGGGTTGCACTATGGGTAGGAAGACCTGCAATACCTGTGCCAGCACTGTTCCTGTCTCCTCCACCTGAGCCTGTAGTCAGACAGACGTCCTGACCCTAGTGTGGTTTTGCAGGGACTGAATTGCAATTCCCACTTACTGAAGTCCAGGCTTAGGAGACCTTCCCATGTGGAATGTGTCTTCTTGTGGAATCTCTCAGGAAGCAGGTAGGAGATCTACAGGAGGAGGTGGCTTGGCTAAGGAATGTTCAAATCCACGAGCAATTCCTGTACAGTGTTCATATGGAGAGAGCTGAGGTTAAGGTAGCTGTCCCACCACAAAAGACTGCTGACAACCATCGGTGGAGGAGGAGATGGCCTGGGGGGGACACTGGCAGCTAGTTACTTTTGGCAGTGGGCTGCGCTCCATTTCTGCTCCCAACCCTCCCACTGTTGTGCTGGGAAACCCTTATGCCATTCTGGATTATGGGAGGTACAGGACATAAGGAATCACCTCCTACAGCAGAAGCAGAGAAGCCTTGTACCTGCAAGGCTGGGAGGTCTGCTGCGCCCAGTATGAGGAGGAAACGTAGAGTAGTGGTGGTCGGAGACTCTCTTCTGAGGGACAGAGGCAGCCATCTGTCATCCTGACATGTCCTCTCGGGAGGTAAGCTGCCTGCCAGGAGTCCGTATCTGAGACATTATGGAGGCATTGTCAAGGATTATCTGGCCTGCTGACTACCACCCCATGCTACTCATCCATGTGATCAAGAATGATACTGCAAGGGGTAACCTTGAACAGATCAAGAGGGACTATGGATCTCTGGAAGTTCAGGTGGGAGTTGGGAGCACAGGTGGTGTTCTCCTCAATCCTTCTTTGCAAAGGTATGGGCCCAGGCAGAGACAGGTGCATTCTGGAGGTGAATGCCTGGCTGCGAGGATGGTGTTGCCAGGAGTGCTTTGGCTTTCTCCGTCATGGGATACTATTCCATGAAGGACTGCTGGACAGGGATGTAATTCACCTTTTGAGGAATGGGAAGAATGTATTTCGATTGAGACTGGCTAACCTAATGAGGAGGGCTTTAGGTTCAGCTAAACTAGGTAAAGCTAGGTTCAGTGGGGACAGGTGATCAAAGCCCACAGGTAAGTACAAAACCTGGAGACCTGGGAGTTGGGTTGGAAAGGGGAGGGGAGAGATCATAGGCTATAATAGCAAACAAAAAAGAAGGACTAGGCAGAACTGGGAGGCAAAAGCAAATCAGTATCTTTGATGCCTATATAAAAATGGAAGACATATGGGTAATAAGCAGGAAAAATCTGAATTCCTAATAAATAAATACAACTATGACATAATTGGTATTACAGAGACTTCGTGGGATAATACACATGATTGGAATATTGGTATAGAAGGGTACAGCTTAGTCAGGAAGCATAGGCAGGATAAACAGGGAGGAGGTGTTGGCTTATACATTAAAAATGCGCACACCAGGATTGAAGTGGAGATGGATGCATGAGACAGATGCATTGAGAGTCTCTGAATTAGGTTAAAAGGCATAAAAACAAGGTGATGTCATGCTAGGGGTCTACTACAGACCACCTACCCAGGTAGAAGAGGTGAATGAGGCTTTTTCTAAGCAACTAACAAAATCAACCAATGCTCAAGATTTGGTGGTGATGGGGGCCTTCAACTATCCAGACATATGTTGGGAAACTAACACAGCGAGGCACAGACTACCCAAAAGGTTCTTTGACTGCACTGATGACATTTTTTTTTACTTCAGAAGGTGGAAAAAGCTAAGAAATTGTGAAAGAGAGAACAGCAAAGCTGAGACAGTGGATTTCAGGAAAGCACATTTTAGTAAGCTAGAAAGCTGGTAGGTAAGGTCCCATGGGGAGCAAAACTAAGTGGCAAACAACTGAAGACATTTGGCAGTTTTTCAAAGGGACTTTATTAAGGGCCCAAAAGCAAGGGAGAAGACTGTGCAGTGATGGACAAGATATTGCACTGATCTATACAAAGCACAGTTGGACCCGAGTGTCTCAGAGAGACTGATTGAAGAATTGAAAGAGATATCTCCCCCGAGCATCGATAGCGAGACCGATATTTCAAAGGAGGAAGTAGAAAAAGCAGGGGAACGACTAAAGAACAACAAGAGCCCTGGAAATGATGAGATCATAGGAGAGATGATCAAATATGGCGGAGAACGCGTGATTCAGGAAATACACTGACTATGTAATATAGCATGGAAAGAAGGGAAGGCACCTAAGGAATGGACAAGATCTGTGCTAGTGACAATACACAAGAAAGGAAGTACATTGGAGTGCAAGAACTACAGAAGAATTGCCCTAACAAGTCATCTAGGTAAGGTGCTAATGATGATACTGACTGAGAGATTAAGACTGCAGATAGAAGAACAGACAGCAGATGAGCAAGCAGGGCTCAGAAATGATAGAAGTACCATACAGCAAATATTGGCACTAAGACTGATAGCGGAGAAAGCTCTACAAAAGAGCAAAAACGTATACACTTGCTCGTCTATAAAAAGGGAAAAAAGAACATCCAAGGAAACTGCAGACCAGTCAGTTTAACTTTTGTTTTGGGAAAGATGATGGAGCAAATAATTAAGGAATTTGTCTGCAAACATATGGAAGAAAATAAGGTGATAGGGTTTGTGAAGAACAAATCGTGCCAGACCAATCAGATAGCTTTCTTTGACTGGATAACAAGTCTCATGGATAAGGAAGAAACTATGGATGTGGTGTACTTAGACTTTAGGAAGGCATTTGATATGACCTCACTTGATCTTGTTATCAATAAACTAGGCAAATACAACTTAGATGGGGCTCCCAGAAAGTGGGTGCATAACTCGCTGGATAACCATTCACAGAGTGTAGTTATTAATGGTTCACAGTTATACTGACAGGGCATAACAAGTGGAGTACTGCAGGGGTTTGTTTTGGGATTGGTTCTATTCCACATCTTCATCAACCATTTAAATATTGACATAGAGAGTATGCTTATTAAATTTTCAGAGGATACCAAGCTGGAGGGGGTTGCACCTGCTTTGGAGGATAGCATCAGAATTCAAAATGATCTGGACAAATTGGAGAAACGGTCTGAGGTAAACAGGATGAAGTTTGATAAGGATAAATGCAAAGTACTCCACTTAGGAAGGAACAGTCAGCCTCATACATACAAAATGGGAAGCACCTGTCTAGGAAGGAGTATGGGGAAAGCGATTTAGGGATTATAGTGGACCACAAGCTAAATATGAATCAATAGTGTGATGCTGTTGCAAAAAAAGTAAACACGATTCTGGGATGCATTAACAGGAGTGCTGAGAGCAAGACACGGGAAGTCATTCTTCCACTCTACTCAGTGCTCATTAGGCCTCAGTTGGAGAAACATGTCCAGTTCTGGGCACCACATTTCAATAAATAGGTGGAGAAATTGGAGACAGTCCAGAGAAGAGCAACAGGGATGATTAAAGGTCTAGAGAACATGAGCTATGAGGGAATACTCAAAGAACTGGGCTTGTTTAAGTTTAGAAAAGAGAAGACTTAGAGGGGACATGATAGTGGTTTTCAAATATAGTAAATCCTTGAAATGCACGATTTTGAGTTGTGCTTAACCTGCATTAACGTGAGTTAAGTGCAACTCAAAATCCCACTCCCTCCAGTCCTGGTTCAACCTCCCTGTCCCCATGATGCCCTAGTTCACCCCACCCCCCCAAGTCAATCCCACCCTGTGTGGCCCCAGTTCAACGCCCCCCTCGCCCCCGCACCGGTTCAAATCCCCATGTGTGGCTCTGGCTCACCACTGCTCATGTATGGCCCTGGTTCAAACATCCTAGGATAGGACAAGGAGCAATGGGCTTAAACTGCAGAAAGGGAGGTTTAGGCTGGACATTAGGAAAAGCTTCTTAACTGTCAGGGTGGTTAAACATTGGAATAAACTACCTAGGGAAGTTGTGGAATCTCCATCCATGGAGATATTTAAGATCAGGTGAGACTGACGTCTATTGGGGATGGTCCAGATGGCATTTGGCCCTGCTGCGAGGGCAGGGGACTCAGCTCAATGACCTCTCAAGATCCCTTCCTGTTCTAATGTTCTATGATTCTATGAGCTTGGAAATCTATAGCCGCCCCAATCACCTCCTTCTTAGTCTCCCTGTCAATTGCTGGAGCACACTGGCACTCATTTCTTCAGCAAACCAGCCATTAAAGTTAATTCTTTGTGTTAGTTACTAACATTTGTATTGTTCCTTGGTCTCCTTCTCTTTTTTTTCCATTTTCTTACTTTTCTACATTATCGACTAGTTGTAGAACCCACATCGGGCTCTGAGAGCAATGGCAATGAATGAGATGCCACTAAGTTAAAGTAAAAGTAACTCTCAAAGACGAAGGTGGAGGGAAAAGATACCTCTTTCATAGGAAAATATGTTCAATGGAGATGTTAAACATCTATGCATAATGACTCATCAGGCCCTGTTATGATTATTCTAATTGGAATGCTTTATCGAAGTTCCTTGACATGCTGTCCAGTGACTCCATTCTCTTCTGGTGGTAGGGTGACTGGTTTTATGGTTCACACTGCAGACTATCCTGGTGTCATCCTTTGTTGCCAGTCATGTGTACAGTCATGCTTCTAGAGGTGAAACAAACCACGGACCTCTACTTTGAGACCTGTGTCATATTTTCCTCAAAGATGAAAACAATATGTACACATTAGAAGATTCGAGGGTGGTGTTGAAGTCCTTTGGGCTGTAGATACCAGCTGCCCTCCCCTCCACAAAAAAAACCCCAAAGTTTTCCCATCAGGTAGATCAGCATAGTTGGACGTACAAATGGCAAAGGAGGAGGCCTCTATCATCTTTCCACCACTGCTTCCTTCAAACAGCTACCTGCCTCACAGTAGCATGTTTGACGTCCCTCTTGAGGATGACAAGTTACAATATTTCCTAAATGCATGGCCATCCATCGCCTCAGACAAGTGGGTGTTAAGCACAGTAAAATTGGAATATAGCCTATGGTTCTTGTTTCCTCCCAACTTCTCACATGCTTTCCCTGTCCTTTTCCAGGATGCATCAGGCCAGAGAGGGCGTCTGTAGATACTTTAAAAAAAATGTCTACAGTGATGTGACTCCCTTCCCCAACCAGCAGCTTGACAGTAGGGAGGCACACCTGGCCTCTCTAGGCAGGCCTCACACTGAAGCTCATTTGCCCAATTATTTGAGGTCAGGATTGGAAACCCCTGGGAGAAAAGAAGACAGAATGGAGTGATCACCTGTCAGAAGGAGCCATGGAGACTCCCCTACTGGAACCCATAAAACAAGTAGATCTTGAGGAGGAAGGAAGCTTGTAAGGTGATCTTTGACGGCTCAGTGTCCCCTTCACATTCCTGGGCAACCAGAATCTACCCCATGGTCAGAGACTGACATCATCACTCATGACACAGATTGACCAATCAGAAATTAAGTATTATTTTTCAGTCAGAGGGGAGCTGGGATTTCAAACTGAGGCAGGTGTGTTAACTATCAATCCTATTATCTAACCACAAGATGATCCTTCCTAGAAGCACTGCCATGTTAATAGTTTGAAAGCTACAGACATTTTTTTCGGGCTGTGTTCATTTTTTTATGGTGTCCTTCTCTATCTGAATAAATTAGAGATATCTCAGAATAATGTAGACTTACAACTGTGGCTGTCATGGTTTGCTAATACACACTCTGGCTACCTCTACATGAGAAGCCTCTGTCAACAGAAGTTGCTGTTGAAAGGGACTTCCCAGAAAAACTTCTGTTGCTAGATTGGTCTATGCATGAAAACAGATCGAAAAAGCAATCTGCTCTGTCTACAGAGAACGGCCAGACTGCTCGGCCCTCTCTCGACAGAATAACTGACCAGAAGCTCTTCAAACAAGGCTTCCAGGTGAACCTGAAGCCCTGTCTGTCAACAAAAGGGCCCAGAGCATCCACAGAGCTGTTTTGTCAACAGAATATTATAGAGAGGTGTTATACCTGAATGGGGAGAGGTATAACACTGCCGGCGGATGTGCTGGGTTTTGTCGACAAGCTGTTGACAAAGTGCATTTTACATGGAGACGCTACACGTTTTTTTCCTGACAAAAGTCTAGTTTTGCCACGAAAAGCCTCTTGTGCAGACGTAGCCTCTGTGAAGTGACACTGGTTCAGGTGGTGAAGTACATTAAGATCTGAGCCCATGCGCAGCTGACTCACAGTGACAAATGGAGCCACTATTCTATATGGTGTGCACATGCAATGTGAGATATATATGATACCATCAGTCCCTTCTCCAGGAGCATGGTGAAGGACTGGAATGTGTTACTAAGAGACATGGTGGAATCTCCATCCCTAGAGGTTTTTAAGTCCCATCTTGACATAGTCGTGGCTGGGATGATTTAGTTGGGCTTGATCCTGCTTTAGGCAGGGGCCTGGACTAGATGACCTCCTAAGGTCCCTTCCAGCCCCCAAGGATTCTATGATTCTATGTTACTGCCGAATACAAAAAATTCTTTCATATCCGGCAGCCCTGGGACCAGGAAGCTGCCAGATATTTATAAATGCCAGATAACAAAGTTCAGTTCTCCCCGACAGGCGTGCCCCTCCCACTCCACCACTGCTCTGTTACCTTGTTGGTGGGGATGGCAGGGAGCTGCTTGTGGGGCTCAGGCGTGGCTGTGCCGCACGGGGACCTGCTCTGGGCAGCTAGCACTGGGCGGGGAGGCGCTCTGGGGGCAGCTGCTGCACCACTCTGGGAGCCACTCTGGGGCCTGCTTCTGCATGGGGAACCAGTCTGGTGGCGGCTGCCAGCAGCGGGCACTGGGAGGGGAGTTGCTCTGGGGGTGGTTGCCACGCTGCTCTGGGAGCCGCTGCAGCTGTGCTGTTGCGTGGGGGGGCATCTGCTGCAATGCTCTGGGAGCCGCTGCAATGCTCTGGGAGCCACTGCAGTGCCACTCTGGGAGCTACTCTGGGGGCAGCCTTGGGCAGGGGTTACTGGGTGGGAAGCAGAGCAGCTGCCAGCTGCGCACACACGCAGAGGCCATCAGAGTAAGAAGGGGTTAGCTGGGTCAGGAAGGAATGCCAATTAATTGAGAATTCCAGTTGTTTGAATGCCAGACAGAAAAGAGTTTACTGTAAAAGTGCTCGGCAGCAATGTGGTCACGGCACCAGCACTGAGCAAGAGCTCTGCCAGTGCTCACTGCATTACATAGACACCTATTGGGGATGGTCTAGATGGTGTTTAGTCCTGCCGAGAGGGCAGGAGACTGGAGTCGATGACCTCTTGAGGTCCCTTCCACTTCTAGTGTTCTATGACTCTATGATTTGCTATCCAATAGCCATTATTGTGTCATGGCTCGGGATTATAGTCTTCAGGGTGTGTGACACATGGAGTTAATGCAGGCCATAGTCATCTTTTTTACCAATGTTAGGACACACTGTTTCTTACAAGCCTGTCTGTGAGTCAGTTCTTTTGCTCTCTTCCAGGGGTTGAGGGAATGCACAGATTCTGGATCCTGTCCCTTGACCTCGAAAGAAAAAGAGCCAGCTGAAGCACCTCTTTCTGTCTTCAGATGCAAGCAGCTTATACCATTTTCTCTTGGACAAAGGCCTATGTGCCCTGATCCTGCTTTTGTCGCCCCCCGTCTTGATTACTCCATCCTAACAGGCCTGGGACTGAAGTTGAAGGACACATGGAGACAGACAATGCCTCATCACACAGTAGCTCACCACCTCAGAGGCATCCCTCGGAACACTGGTTCTGTGCTGGGCCTGTTGATCAGTCCCAGACCCATGTCAAAGTGCCAGCTCTGATCATCAAAGTGGGGTTTGGTCTAACCTATTTTAGAGCTCACCTCCTCCTAGACAACCTGTTCTGGCTAATAGGTGCATCTAAGACACATGCTTCCAAAGATTGAAACTGTGAAGAGCTGGACGATGAGTCTGTTGATGAGTACTCCATGGCGCTGGAACTCTTGGCCACTAGAAATCAAGTTGAGACAAAGGAATAACATGTTTAGGGCAAGAGGCTTATCTCTTTACACAGTCCTTCCAACTTAATGAAGCATCAGCTGGGCCTATACAGGCATGATCATCCCTGGAAAATAGTTTATTGCAGTTACTATTACTATTTCTACATTTCATTTACGAAGTACCCTCAAACTCAGGGTGCTGAATGACAATCATAAAAACATTCTAAAAATAACTGTGGGTCTTACCCTCGGAAGGTCATTATGTAATAAATAAATCTGTTTGTCTTTAAGGTGGTGCAGGACTACTTGTTTTCTGTGGAATTTCTCTTTCTGTAAGACAAGGGAAAGGTGACATTGCAGGTGATGGCTAAATACTACAGCAAATGAGTGCAAGTAAAAATGCACAGCTACGTACTAAGGTAGATAACGCTGGTTTTAACTGGGGTTCTTGCAGGGCATCTGTGTAGGAACTAAAAGAGATTTTTACTTGGAATGGCTCATATACCAAATTTTTTTCTCCCAGCCAGTGAAGTTGTGATTGAGAATGTGACTAACATATTGCTTTTAATAGGCATAAAACTAGTGAACAGGGAAATTAAATTACCAAAGAAACAATTTTCTGCAGAGACATTTAGCTCTGGGTTATAACTGCAACAGAGGAAATGCAGGGGTAGGCAGCTGGTGTTCTCCTGGTCATGTTGAAGTGTTGGTAGAATCCTTGCTTATTGTTCTGATGTCAGGTGACAGAAATTTTAGCAAGATACAGGGTCTGGGCATGACTCAAACATACCTCACCTGAGAGCTGTCTGAGGAGCAAGAGAGAAAAGGAAATGTTCAGGCAGTGGTGAAAGTAGCTTCAACCAGCTGGAGGAGCTCTCTGATTCAAGGAGATTCAGAGCTGGATGATACGATCAATTTCCAGTTCAGAAAAGCATTCTTACACAGGGGTGGGGGGCTCCCTCTCTCACTGAACAGTGTAATTCATAGTAGTCAATCTACAAGAGAAGTAGGTGACTAGTTAAGCACCCCTGCTCTAATATCTGTATACTTCTGAGATAGTGGGGTTCCTGAGTGCCATGTAGGGGCTGGATTACTGCACAGCCTGTAAGCAGCCTCAAATTAGAGCAGGACCTCACCAGCATCCTTCTTGTGCTGCCTTCTCAGGTACATCAAGGCAAGAGTCAAGGCTTACTTGTTTCCTGTCAGTTTTCAATGGCTTTATATTACAGAGGAATGTTGAGGACATTTGTGTTCTGTTTTCCTTCCTGGCAGTCTGGCTGTATTTATATTTGGTCCATGTTTTATTGATCTGTTTGTTAGGTAGCCTATTCATGAACATGTCAAAACTGCTCGGCTAAGACTCTCAAAGGTGTCTAACTGCTATGGGTAAAGAGTTTATGCTACTAGTAAATTAGTTTAGCCACAGCATGGTTGGGATTTAAATGTCTGTACAGTAGAATCTCACAATGAGGATAAATTCTGAATTCTCACGCTTTAACTGATTGTTTCTTTAAACAAAATAAAAGTTCTTCCTGCAAGTTTCAGTCCCATTATTAACATTTAAAATTAAATAAAAGCCTTCAGCTTCCTTTAGCCAGTACAGGACACATAGTAGAATTATCCTTTGATTTCTAAGTAATATAGGCCTGGGGCTATTTCCTTTCATGGGCCTAATACAAGCTTTTTGAAGGACTCAATCTTTCTTTCACACAGCAAACAAAAAGTAGGCAGCTGTAGGAGGTGTAAAATAATGAAGCAGTGTAAGCTAATGAACCTTTGATGTGTAGTATTGGATTGTTCTTAATTATCTGGGAGGAAAAGAAATTGTTTTACGGCAGGTGCTTGAAGTTGTAAAGTAAAAGCCCCATCTTCATCACCAACTTGAATACAGTGTATTACAGTCAGAAACTTGTGTCATGCCAGCAAAGCTGATTAATTAACATACTCTTGCAAACCCAGCATTTTCGCAGGTGACTCACACTGACTGTGTCCTTGAAAAGCCTACCATGCTTTGTTTTCTTCCTGAAGATCTGAAGTCTTGAAACATAAATGACTGTTTTTGACAGTTTTCTTAGTATATTCACCTTGATTGCTCTGAAATAAAACATGTAAAATTCTTATAGAACTGTCTTCATATTTCCTCCCCTTTACTTAATTGCATATGTTTCTGACAGAATACCAAATACCTTGTGAATGTGTTTAAAATGCGACATATCTGGGCCCAAGTTTTTATGTCAGGGACTGTTTATTTCTCTGCCGATAAAGTACTTACCACAATGGGATGATGATCTTGATTGGTCCCTCTGAAGGAGTCCACTCCTTTCAAGAGCTTCTCCTTGTGCTAGGTCTTGGAATTAGCTCTCACCACATCTGTGCCCCTTGCCCTTGATTATTATGCTCTGTCTCCATGAGTTAGAGGCCTCCCTCTTCATGACTCAGCCGTCCATGTAGTCCCTTTCTGTTGCAATAACAAAGTCCCATCCGACAAACCCATATTTTGATGCGTTGGGAAACTCTGACTAAAAAAAAGAAATGTTTCCTGGAGTTTTTCCAGCAAGCTCTATTGAGCATTCAGCGTTCGTGTTTATTTTACAAGGAATTGTGGATGCTCAACACACTGGCTGATCTACACTAAAGCTGCAAGACAACCTATGCTATTTCAGTTACGCAAGTTATATAAAAGTGACGTCAATCTAACTTAGCCACTGTCGGCAGATGGGATACTGGGCTGATGGACCTTTGGTCTGACCCAGTATGGCCATTCTTATGTTTTTATGTTCTTATGACTTAGCCCAGTGTTGACAACACTGTATGGTGATGAGAGATGCTCTCCCACATATTTACCTTCTGCCTCTTGAGGAGGTGGACTACAGATGTTGATAGGAGAGTGCATTCCCATCAGCTTAGCTTGTCTTCACTAGCCCTGTTAAACTGACACTGCTTCATCAATTACAGTTATGCAGATTTAGCTGAACATATAGACTAGCCCTCTGAAAATCAGGCAAGTTTGATTTAGATACCTAGCTTTAGATACCTACAACTACTAACTTTGGCATTGGGTTACAGACATTGGCCTGTATTATGCAACAGATGAGACTACATACTCAAGGGCACCATCTGGGAAGAGGTCGGGGGCAGTAGCCATGCACAAGGAAATGAGCAGAAAGTACACAGTCTGGGTGAATTACTCCATTACCCTCCCCTCATTGACCAGGAGTGAGAGGCCCGCATACATGCTAGGTACTTTCACCTCACTTCCTGCTAGTCAGGGGAACAGGAAGAAGGTGAGCAGCATCCCATTATGTGTGACTGCTGCATGATGCATGCATGAGCCTAATGATCCTTTTTGGCCTTGCAATCTATGAAGCTGGTGGGAATTGATTTAGAATGTGGTAAAATCATTATCTTAAGGCTGCTGCTTTTCACAAGATGTATTCTTCCCAGAGGATGTCTGTCTTCCTTAGGAAGCTGTTGGCCCTGGGGGCATCTGTATGACATCATCCTTTTGCCAGTCATATTTAGAGTGCAAAGTAACAGTGACAATCAAGTCCTATTTTGTGCAGAACCCGGCTCCAAAAATAATATATAGAAAATAGATTGCTGCATCATACAGGGCTTTCTTGTGCAAGATAAAAGGAAACTTAATGTAGCTAATATGTTAACTGTTGTACTCAAAATACTACCAAAAATAAAGATACGAGTTTTCACTTAGACTGTACTGTTCCAAAGGAAAGTAATTACATTAGCATTTTTCCTGCCTTTCCTCTCTATGGAATTCAGTCTCTGCTAGTCACAGATTACACCAACATTATCTTCCTGTTTCATGCATTTCCTGGTTTCATTGAAGCACAATTGCAGCAAAGCTATGTTGAATGCCACTCATTTTTCCCCTTTAGCACAAATATTCTGTCAACAGAGCAAAATCAGGTATTGTTAACCTCCCTGCTCTGCAATTTTCTAAATATTTCTTCCTCCCCTAGCCTACACAAAATTGCTTTCTCTCTGTATAGTCTTGATTCCTCAATTCATTTTGAAGCATATTCAGAATGTTCAGTAAAATGTGTGATGGGGGTGTAGGAAGGAATGCTGAGTGGCTGGTAGTGATCATTAAGGTTGGGTATCTGTTCAAATATACTTCCGGAGAAGAACTGAGGCACACAAGGAAGAAGAAATTAGCATCCACAAAGTGTAGTTCTTGTGGAGGGTTTAGAAATGATGCTGAGTTGCCCAACCATGTGCATTTGTCTATGGTAATGAATTGGTACACCTCTCAAGAAACTCAAGGAGGGGCTATAGTACACACACACACGGCTTAGCTGCTGTTGCATCATAACTGAGCAAGTGAAAGAATTAGGAAGCTGACCAACATACTTTATCTGGTGCTTATTCATCCTCAGTCTTTTCTTTGTCTGCTATTGGAGAAATCACAGGACACAAATCTTGGGAAATTTTCAGGAGATAGGGGGAAATTCAAAGCATGGTGTGAGCCCACTGGCTTCCCGTACTTTTCTGGGACAAAAGTATTCTTCAGTCATTTGCTCTAGGGGATACTAGGGCAGACCAGAATTCACTTCTGTAGGCACTAGAATGATCATGAGTGTTGAGGTCTGAAAGCAAAACTCATCCCTTCCAAAGCACAGACAGTCACAGCTCGATAGAATTTACACAGAGATTTGTATACATGATAAAACTCATTCACCACAGTTGTGTGGGGGGAAGGTAAGGAGACATGATTTTGTGGGGGTAAGCCATTTAGCAGGTTATCATATGTATGTCTAACACTGGCTGGGGCTCACAGTCCACAGGGATAGATGTGCTATTAAAACCAAAGGAGATTAGGAAAGGAATAAACGGATTTTGAGGTTGGATCCTTCTATAATCCCAGTTTGGTCTTTTGTCTGCACCTGCATCAGCAGCTCAATAGCACTGAGTAAACTTAAACATGGGGTTTCCTGGCGTCCATCCTTTCTTCCGTGACAAATATTCATTCTTGCCCTGACCTAACTGAGTGCTGTGATTTAATAAGTCCATCTACCCCAGACTGGGTAGGACTCAGCTACCGCCTGGCACAAACTCTCCGGATTGTCCCCTTGTCATGGTGAGTGGGCTTGTGTGTTCCAGTGAACCCAATAGCTATGCAGTATGGAGTCTTGGACTCCCAGCAGGGTGACCCATGGGGACAGGCTCAAGGGGGCAGGTCCAAACAAAGAATGATCCTAAAGGTCCTTAACAGCAGAATAGGCAGAGTACAGCAAGGGTCATGCTACAATGGTTAAGAAGGAGGATGAAGGCCGCAGCTGACCGGAGACTCCTGGTCGTCATGGATCTCATGCCATTGGACCTGAGCCTTCTATCTGTCAAGACCTGTCTGGTGGCTGCAGTGCAGCAGTCCTCCCACACATTAAAAGAATTCACACACAGCTGTCTTCCTCGGCATACAGCTCTCCTGAACTTAAGCCCTATGGCAACTGGTGAATGGTGACGGTTACAGGATTGTGAAATCTGGGAGTTTTTAGTCATGGACCAGCACGTAGGTGGTGGATGTATTAGTAGTTCTGTTTTGAGGACTGAGGTTGTAGAACAGTCTGGCTGCTGCATCCTTGACTGAACAGCTCTCTGCTCATCCCACATGGGGAGGGGCCTAGAAAAGGTGCCCTAAATATAGTAAAGGGCATGAAAACTGCCCCACCCCTCTCCAACATCTACCAACCCCTGCCCCTTCTGTGATAAGATCTGTAGCTCCAGAATTGGGCTGATGAACCATCAACAGACTCACAAATGGGAGGGTGACATGAAGATGTCCTAGTCATTATCGAGTGACCGCCAGGAACAACGTGGCACAAGAAAATACACGCTTCATGAATCACTTCTCCAGTATTGGTTACTGGAGCCACCTGTTAAGCTCTGGTTTTGGTTCCACTGTACTAAGTGGTACAACATTTTTGTTTGCCTCTAAAACACTCTGGTTTGTTTGGTAACCCTATTCCTCCCACTTTGAATTTCAGGTCTTTAATGAAGTCCCTCTGTAGTTGTTAAAATTATTGTTTATCATCTGAGATGTTTAGGTGGTTTTCCAGCATCATTTTACTGCTCTTGCTTTTCCCTGGTTTGAGCATCTGGGTTCAGAGGTGTAACCAGGGCTTCATTTCTATGTAATCAATTAATTATGATGATAATAATAATGAATAAATATTAAATCCTTCAATGCTTTTCCCATCCTATCTCTTCTTGCAAATGAAATTCTATCTCCATTGGTTCTTGACAGAGCTCTGTGATGCTTCACTCTGTTCCTTTCAGAAGCCATAAGCCAGACTGTGCTCTTTTTATATGTTGAGACATGTATCTCAAGCTTTAAGTTTACAGCACAGTATATAGGTCTTGAAGTGGAAAAAAACATGCTCAAAACATTGTCACCTTCTTGCTGTAAAACTCCATTTGTCCTCAAGACTGTATTCTCCCGGTATTTGCTGATCGGCTACTCTGTCTGCCGAATTTAAATCTTTATGTTACAAACTATTGTACCTAACCAACTGAGCTTTGAACATAAATATGAGACTGAAAACAACTCCTAGGCCTGCTGTATCTGGTCAGCTAATTCTTGTTCCTCCTTAAAACGGAAAGGTTAAATATAGCATGCTCCAGCGCTAGGATGCCTCTCCTGAAGCTGATGCAATTCTCCATAGCCTATTAATTTCAGCATTTCATTTTGTTTTCCTATTACAGAATAATATAAAAGTGGTTTCTCATATATGACTTTGAAAAAAGTACCTAATCAAATCATTCTGTGTTCTGCATGCCATGCCACCGGCAAGATGCTTTAGCTGTGCTGTGAGGGGAGATAATGGCGTCTGAAAAATATTCACGTCATAATAATGGCAAAGGAAAAATGTGTGGAAACTGGAGACAACAAGTAATAGAAGGAACATAAAGTGAATTTTAATTGGCTAAATGCTTTTTGTATATATCAAGAAGAACAAATATGATTAGAAGGTGTTTGCTGTGGGCTGCTGACTGTAAAAAGAAAGAACTCATATGCAGCTGAAGGTGAGTTCTGCATTGATCCATTGGTAGGTTAGGGCCTGATCTTTAGATTTTTTGCCCCCTAAATAATAGTCAAGAAGTTAAGAAAATAATTAGGCTCACTGTAATAGTTCTCCAGTTAGAAAGAGACACACATTGGTTCCTTTATTATTTTGAAGTTGAACCCTATGTTGATTTCAGCTTTATTTTGCTTATGGTTCTGGTATTGCAAAGCAACAGTCAAATAAAATGAAGCACAAAGGATACAGCACTACATATTCAGGGCTGAGGTACTTTACAACAGTACGCAAATGTAAATTGTAAAAGGCTTTAGGTATATTAACCCATCCCCTCTATGTTCCCTTGTGATGGAGTTTATACCTCACAATGCCAGAAAAAGAGTTAATTAGTGCATTCAGTTGCAACTGGAGGATAGGCCAGGTTAAATTTAGGAGTAAGCCCGGTGGGGGAGAAGCTAAGTGGCTGAATTAAGGATGAATCTTAGCTGAGAGGAGCATGGTGATTGACAAGGAACATCAGAAAAATAAAAGATCTTCAAGAAAGTTAGGGAGAGTGGGCCTTGGGGTCCTCTCCTGAGAGAAGAACTCTGCCAGTAGGTCAGGATTGAGCTTCAGTGGTGAGCTCTGAGAAAAGGGCAAGCTTATAAGGAGTCACTCTGAGGTTTTTGGAGGAAGATACAGATAGTCTTGGGAGACACAAACAGGAGCTAGGCTAGAGAGAGTGCTTCAGGAAGCATCATTCCCACTGTTCCCTGTAAGCTGAAGACTTAGATTAGCAGAGCACTGACAGACACGCACTGTGGGGATCATGTGTTTGTATTGGTGGTGCACATTCACACATGTTTTGGGGCATCTAACAAAATTTATTTGTCCATGGATGGGAAGAATAGAGGAAACTCTAATTGCTCCATACAGGAACTGGGAAGACCCTGCAGGGGAGCGAGTTCAAGATGCTGAGAAACAACCTTAGAGACAGGCTGAGGTAGGAATTAGGCCAAGAAAGCAGCAAGGTATCAGAGGAACACCTGTTTGCTATAGTGTCCCTGGAGTAGAACCCAGAGTAGAAGAAGGGTCTGTGTTCCCCTACTGGCCACTGGGGCAAATAGTTAATAAGCCCCCAGAATTGATCTGAATGTCTGGTGTAAAGTCTTTCTAGTATTTTGTGGGACTCTGTTGCCGGGACTGAACATGACCTGGCTGAAGGGCAGAGTTAAGTGAAGAAGTGGTGACCACAGGATCAGAGTGGCTGTCATCAGGGACATTCAAGGAAGACAGCCTGCTATATCATGTCCAGCCATGAGGGGATGATTTTGCTGGTGAGTCACCCTTCTTCATCCTTACATTGCAAATGGGGCACAAGTAATATCTCTGTCACCAGAACTGTAGTGAAGCAGCAGTGTCAGTGTAAAAAAAATTGCACCGGGACATCTGTTCGAAAGCTGATCTTACTAAGTTCTCTGAAATCAAAATGCTTTGTGTGATCCCTTTAACATTTGGTATGCCTCAGGAAGGTAAAGATTAGGGTTAAAGATCCAAATTTGGTGTCATTTGATGTTGGCGTTGTGGGAATATAAGCCCTGAAAAATGACAATTTTCCAATAAGTTTTTGTGTGTGAGGGGTGCGTAGGGGGGTTCTTGTTTTGTTTATGTGGATATCTTTGTGCAGAGCTGTGGATCGAAGTATTGATGGATGTCAGTTAAAATGACCTCAGTCTGTCAAGTGTTCCCCAAGGCAATGTAAGGCAGCCACTAGATTTTGGAGGAACACAACTTTAGAACAGTATTCAAGAAAACGTACACTTTTCCCCAGGAACATGCACCAATACAGAGCAATGGCATTCCTGCCATCTTGTGTTTTCAAGCTGGACTCTCAACCATAAAGGGTTGCTTTGAAATTGGCTGCACCATGGGATGGCATTGATGACTCATATTTGGGGTCATTAGATAAAGGGGTGCCTGAATGAAAGGGTCCCATGAAAATCCAGTTTGCTTATGGTTAAGCTGAGTGGTAGTTTTGATGGGCTGTATAAAAGACCTGGCTGAGCTTGAGGGCTGTGAGCTCACTCTGGAATTAATATAATTAAGGATAAATTAATCACAAGCCCCCTCCTCATTCACAGTGGCGTAGTCAAGCTGGAATGCACCTGAATGTTGTTCTACTGTTATTAAGCAGGATTCCCTATTGCTGCTGGCTGACTCGTGTCCATTGCTTGGTTTCCCTGGGCAATTCTGGAGGTGGAAGGGGTTCTGGGGCATTGGCAGCAGGTGGCTGGGATGACAGCATGTTCAGTTCCCTCTGCATCCCACAAATTGGCAGGCAAATCCCTCCTGCCTTCCCCACCAGAGAGAGCTTGGCACTGTACCCCTCTGGCTACCCAGTACTGCATCATGACACAGTTGGGGGCAGGGGAGTCCCTGGAGCTTGGCAGTGGGTAGTGAGGCAAATCTGTCTCCTTCCCTGATCATTTCTCACCTATCTTTGTTCCATTTCCTCCTTCCGTAATGATATGGTGCTGCTAGCACCCAGGAAGCCAGCCCCATTACAGGCATGGTGGTCATGAGTCCATCTCTCCTTGGGACCTGAGAGAAGAGCTGGAGATAGAGGTGGGCAGGTGGACAGTAAGCAATATAGGGTGAGGAGAGTGGGAAGGACATGTGGAGGAGAGAGCCAGACAGAGCCAGCTCTGGCCATCAGCACCACTACATTGCTCCTTGCACTCCCAGTCCCCATTGCTGATGCAGCCTCTTCATAGGTCCCTAACTCATCTCTGCCATAGCTCATACATCTCACCTCCCACTCCTCCCGCAGCCTCTGCTTGTAATCATCCATCTCTTTCCCACCCTCAAGAACCCAAACCCACAAAGCTTCTCCTTGTCCCAGTATGATACAAAACTACTCAAGTTAGTTAAATCCCAGGCAAATTGTGAAAAGCTGCACAAGGGTCTCTCAAATCTGAGTGCCTGGCCAACAAAATAGTGGATGAAATGTAATACTGATAAATGCAAAGTAATGCACATTGGAAAACATGCTGAATAGTAACAAAGAGGAAGCCGTGCTAGTCTATACACTATCAAAACAAAAAGCAGTCAAGTAGCACTTTAAAGACTAGCAAAATGGTTTATTAGGTGAGCTTTCATGGGACAGACCCACTTCTTCAGACCATAGCCAGACCAGAACAGACTCAATATTTAAGGCACAGAGAACCAAAAACAGTAAGCGAGGAGGACAAATCAGAAAAAGATAATCAAGATGAGCAAATCAGAGAGTGGAGGGGTGGGGGGGAAGGTCAAGAATTAGATTGAGCCAAGTACGCAGACAAGCCCCTATAGTGACTCAGAAAGTTCCCATCACGATTTAAACCATGTGTTAATGTGCCGAATTTGAATATAAAAGCCAGCTCAGATGTTTCTCTTTCCAAAACGGTGCGATAATTCCTTTTCTGTAACACACATACCTTTAGGTCATTGACAGAATGTCCCATTCCATTAAAATGTTGACTAACTGGTTTGTGGATCTGGAGTGTTTTGATGTCTGTTTTGTGCCCATTGACCCTTTGTCTAAGGGAGTTAGACGTCTGTCCAATATACAAAGCATCTGGGCATTGTTGGCACATGATGGCATATATGATGTTAGTAGAGGAGCATGAGAAAGTGCCCATGATTCTGTGAGTAACCTGGTTAGGTCCAGTGATGGCATTTCCAGAGAAGATATGTGGACAAAGCTGGCAGCAGGCTTTGTTGCAGGGAAAGGTTCCAGGAGTGGTATTCCTGGGGTATAGGCTGTGGCTGTTAGTGAGGATCCACATGAGTTTGGGAGGTTCTCTGTAGGAGAGAACAGGCATGTCACCCAGGGCCTTCTGGAGTGTGGCATCCTGATTAAGGATAGGTTGTAGGTTTTTAATAATGTGTTGCAGTGGTCTGAGTTGGGGGCTATAGGTGATGACCAGTGGTGTTCTGTTCTTGGCTTTTTTGGGCCGATCTTGGAGTAGCTGGTCTCTGGGTATTCGTCTGGCCCTGTCGATTTGTTTTTTTACTTCTCCTGGTGGGTAATTCAGGTTTATGAATATTTGGTAAAGTTCTAGTAGTTTTTGGTCTCTGTCAGTTGGATCAGAGCAAATGCGATTGTACCTAAGAGCTTGACTGTAAACAATGGATCTAGTCACATCTGCAGGATGGAAACTAGAAGGGTGTAGATAAGTATAGCGATCAGTAGGTTTTCGATACAGTGTGGTACTGATGAGGCCATCCTTGATTAGTACTGTAGTGTCCAGGAAATGTATCTCTTGCATGTTGTAATTGAGGCATAAGTTGATGGTGGGGTGTAGATTGTTAAAGTCTCTGTGGAATTCCTCTAGAGCTTCTGTACCATGGGTCCAAATCATAAAGATGTCATCAATGTATCTTAAGTAGAGGAGGAGTAATAGGGGACGAGAGCTGAGGAATCATTGTTCCAGGTCAGCCATAAATATATTAGCATATTGTGGGGCCATGCGGGTGCCCATAGCAGTTCCACTAATCTGGAGGTATAAATTGTCCCCAAAACAGAAATAATTGTGTGTGGGAACAAAGTTACAGAGGTCAGACACCAGATTGGCTGTGGTGGCATCAGGGATGGTATTCCTGATTGCTTGTAATCTGTCTTTATGAAGAATATTAGTGTACAGAGCCTCTACATCCATTGTGGCAAGGATGGCGTTATCAGGAACTTTTCTGATGTTTTGTAATTTCCTCAGGAAGTCAGTGGTATCTCGGATATAGCTGGGAGTGTTGATGGCATAGGGTTTGAGGAGGGAGTCCACGTAACTGGATAGTCTGGTGGTAAGAGTACCAATACCTGAAATTATAGGGCGTCCAGGGTTTCCAGGTTTGTGGATTTTGGGAAGTAAATAGGATAATCCAGGCTGTGGCTCAGATGGTGTGTCTGAGTTAATGAGGTCCCGAGTACCAGCAGGGAGTTCCTTCAGTAGTTGTTGTAATTTCCTTTGGAATTCCAAAGTGGTGGAACCTTTCCCTGCAACAAAGCCCGCTGCCAGCTTTGTCCACATATCTTCTCTGGAAATACCATCACTGGACCTAACCAGGTTACTCACAGAATCATGGGCACTTTCTCATGCTCCTTTACTAACATCATATAGGCGATGCTTTGTATATTGGACAGACTTCTAACTCCCTTAGACAAAGGGTCAATGGGCACAAAACAGACATCAAAACACTCCAGATCCACAAACCTGTTAGTCAACATTTTAATGGAATAGGACATTCTGTCAATGACCTAAAGGTATGTCTGTTACAGAAAAGGAATTATCACACCGTTTTGGAAAGAGAAACATCTGAGCTGGCTTTTATATTCAAATTCGACACATTAACACATGGTTTAAATCGTGATGGGAACTTTCTGAGTCACTATAGGGGCTTGTCTGCGTACTTGGCTCAATCTAATTCTTGACCTTCTCCCCACCCCTCCACTCTCTGATTTGCTCACCTTGATTATCTTTTTCTGATTTGTCCTCCTTGCTTACTGTTTTTGGTTCTCTGTGCCTTAAATATTGAGTATGTTCTGGTCTGGCTATGGTTTGAAGAAGTGGGTCTGTCCCACGAAAGCTCACCTAATAAACCATTTTACTAGTCTTTAAAGTGCTACTTGACTGCTTTTTGTTTTGATTGGAAAAATAATCCCAACTGTATATACAAAATGATGAAGTCTAGATTTGCTGTTACGCCACGATCTCTTTCCTGACTGATCATTGTGATAGATGTCTGAAAACATCCACTCAAGGTGCAGCCACAGTCAAAAATGATTGTTGGGTATCAATGAGAAAAGGGCTAGATAAAACACAAAATATATTGCCTCTATATAAATGCGTGGTATGCCCACATCTTGAATACTGCATGCAGCTGCGGTTGCCCTGGCTCAAAGAGGATATAATGGAAAAGGTTCAGAAAAGAGTAGCAAGCTTGACTGGGGTAGGGATCGGCTTCCATATGAGAAGAGATTAATAAGAATGAGACTTTTCTGCTTGGAAAAGAGCTGATGAAAGGGGCAATAAGATTGAAGTCTACAATATCATGTCTAGTGTAGAGGAAGTAGATGTGAGAAGTAGATAGAACTTCCTTAATACAAGAATTAGGGGTCACAAAATGAAATTAAAAGGTGGCAGGTTTAAAATAAATATTTATTCACACAATGCACAATCAACCCATTGAATTCTTTGCCAGAGGATGTTGTGGTGGCCAAGACTATAACAGGGTTCAAAATAAATTAATGGAGGACAGGTCCATCAATGGATATTAGCCAGAAGGGGTAGGAAGGGTGCTCCTAGCTTGTTTGTCAGAGGCTGGAAATGGATGACAGGCAAAGGCTCACTTGATAAATACCTGTTCTGTTCATTTCCTCTGGGGAACCTGGGCTGTGTTATCTGTCAGGAGACAGAATACTGAACAAACCTTTGGTTTGATCCAGTTTGCCCATTCTTATATTCATTTACACACTCATCCTATCTCTCTGCCGCACTGATTTCTATCTCCCCAAATAATTCCATCCCGGTCACACTACCCCAAGATAAACAACACCTAGAAATCACCTTGCTGAAAACCTCCCACTCCTCAAAGCCGCACATCTCCACCCTAAATATCCCCTCCCACTGCTCCCCATCCACCCCTAGACCCATATCCCAGGAAACCCACCTCTTAAAACTTCTCTTACACCCTCATTCCTCTAATCAACATCACCACCAAACCACATACCGTCCTCTTGTCGCTTCACTTTCTTTCACTCCCCAAAGGGTCCTTCTGAGGCCCCTGACATCTAATTACATTTATTCAGCAGATAACTCAAATGCATCAACTCCCACCTGCACCAGCTTCCCCTTTGGTTGTTCCAGTCCCCTATGGCTCAGCCATGAACACAATGGAGATTTCACGCTTTAGCCCTGGCAACCCCATCACATGTTCACATTAAAAAAAATGTTCCCCCTTGCTCTCTTCTCCCCTCCAGGTCCTTGCTTCCTTGGGGTAGCCAGATGACATACTCTATCCACCCCACCTGCTGCCATCACATTCAGAGGAGCCAACCACAGTTAACCTATGAGTAGTTAGAACCTGTAGGCCAGAGCAAGGTGCTGAGCCCAGCCTCATGAGAGAGTGTGTGTGTGGCGGGGGGGAGGTTGATTGCTCTACCATGTTCCTTCCTTGTGTCTTCCTCTCTGCGCTAGGCTGAGCCAGATGCAATGACCCCATCCCCCCTCTGACATCAGAGAACAGTTTTTTTTTTGAAACTATGAATGATTCACCAATGAATAAGTACAGGGGGTCCCTTGTTATAAGTCGTTTCATCTCAGCGAGCCACCCCCTGTGTCTTTGGGGTGGGGGTCAAAGCATGAAGACAGACAGGAAATGTTAGCAAAAAGATTTTGTAAGCGAAATGTCGAACCAGCACGTGTCTGCAGTGTACAGCAATCCCCCGAAAATATTTTTGGCTGGGTGTGGGGCAGGTGCTGTTGTCGGAGGCGGCGGAGCTGCGTGGAATGTTGAAGTACCTGGAGTAGTCCTCCTGACTATCTAAGCCATGGGGGGAGGCTTCTCCTTGGCAGCAGCAAAGCACCAAGATATTTTTAGCCACTGGGGGACTTATCACAGGCAGTGGCAAGTGCCACTGGTCCCTTGCAAGGCGGGGTGTTCAATGAGGGTGTAGGTTGAAATGGTCCCCCCCCAACTATCTTAGCTGCCAGACGAGACTTCCCACCCTGATGGCAGCAAGACCCAGAGTATTTTAGGCCGCCAGGTGAAACTTCCCTCTGGTGGATACAAGCTCCCCTAGTCCCTTGCAAATGGTTTGAGGGGGGTTCAGTGGGGAGCCAGTTAAAGTGGACCCCCTGAGTATCTTAGCCACTGGGGGAGACTTTCCCCGGGAGGCTACAAGCCCCTGAATATCTTTCCCGCCCTTGGAGACCTAAACAAGCACAAGCCAGGACGTGGTGCTGCCTGGCTGCACGATCAGCACCAAACAGAAGGCACGTCCTTTTATTGGCTTGGGGGCTACCCACGTGATGTGGCTGAGTGCAGGAAAGACCCAGACTCTGTGGCACCTGTGGGGGTAGGAAGGGGGTTCATGCACAAATGTAAGCCACTGAGAAGAAGTTTCTTGGCATCTTATGTAAGCACGACCCCCACCACAGCCTTGTTTCCACATCGTGTGGTGGGGCAGGGCAGCAGTTGGCACCAGGCATCACAGAAAAAAATAACATGTATAGAGACAGAACCATGACTTCCCTGCAGGGGATATTAGTAAGGGGTAGATGCGCTCACAGGGCTAATAGCAAAGAAAGACATTTCTCAGGCTCTCATACAAACATGAGCCCACAGCCACAGGCTTGCTGCTCCCGCTTTGAAATTCACAGTCTTCCTCTTACCTAATTCTTGCACACCTGGGCTACGTCTACACGTGCAGCCAACATCGAAATAGCTTATTTTGATGTTGCGACATCGAAATAGTCTATTTCGATGAATAACGTCTACACGTCTTCCAGGGCCGGCAACGTCGATGTTCAACTTCGACGTTGCTCAGCCCAACATCGAAATAGGCGCAGCGAGGGAACGTCTACACGTCAAAGTAGCACACATCGAAATAGGGATGCCAGGCACAGCTGCAGACAGGGTCACAGGGCGGACTCAACAGCCAGCCGCTCCCTTAAAGGGCCCCTCCCAGACACAGTTGCACTAAACAGCACAAGATACACAGAGCTGACAACTGGTTGCAGACCCTGTGCCTGCAGCATAGATCCCCAGCTGCCGCAGAAGCAGCCAGAAGCCCTGGGCTAAGGGCTGCTGCCCACGGTGACCATAGAGCCCCGCAGGGGCTGGAGAGAGAGCATCTCTCAACGCCCCAGCTGATGGCCGCCATGGAGGACCCAGCAATTTCGACATTGCGGGACGCGGATCGTCTACACGGTCCCTACTTTGACGTTGAACGTCGAAGTAGGGCGCTATTCCTATCTCCTCATGAGGTTAGCGACTTCAACGTCTCGCCACCTAACGTCGAAGTTAACTTCGAAATAGCGCCCGACGCGTGTAGACGCGACGGGCGCTATTTCGAAGTTGGTGCCGCTACTTCGAAGTAGCGTGCACGCGTAGACGCAGCTCTGGAGAGCAGCGGTCAGAGTGGAGCACTGAGGGGCATTGTGGGTTACATATGGGACGCCTCTGGAGGCTAATAAATTAATTTTAAGATGTGGTGCCTCCACACTGGCCTGTAATCAAACTTTTGAATTTAAGCTTGATGCTAAACACTTTGGGTAACAGCAATATTTTAATCTTGATATTAGTGCTTCCAAAATCGAGCTAATGCTATTTAAAGTAGTAGTCATGTGGTAATATCAAGCTAACTGCCTTAAATTTGACTTTATCTTGTAATGTAGATGCAGCCACTCTCTTAACAGACTTATTTCAAAATAGCTGTGGTGGGTGCTGTTCTTTGTACAGTGAGGTTTACCAGTTTCAAAATAATCCAACTGCTATTTTGAAATTTTTGAAGTAGCCATTGTGTTGTGTAGACGCTAGAGCCGTGTCTACACGTGCACGCTACTTCGAAGTAGCAGCACTAACTTCAAAATAGCGCCCGTCATGGCTACACGCGTCGGGCGCTATTTCGAAGTTAACTTCGACGTTAGGCGGCGAGACGTTGAAGTCGCTAACCCCAGGAGGGGGTAGGAATAGCGCCCTACTTCGACGTTCAATGTCGAAGTAGGGACCGTGTAGTCATTGCACGTCCCGCAACGTCGAAATTGCGGGGTCCTCCATGGTGGCCATCAGCTGAGGGGTTGAAAGATGCTCTCTCCAGCCCCTCAGCTCAATGGTGGCCACATGGAGCAGCCCCTGAAAGGTCCCCTCCCCCTCCCTTCCTGTGCAGGAAGCTGAGGGAACGTGCAGGCGGCAGCCCAGACACGCGGATAGCCTGCACGTCCCTCAGCCAGCACAGCCACCCACCCAGCTGCGATGGCTGCCCGGCAGCCCCCCCAGCACCCCCAGGGGACCCCCCCCAAGGGGAGCCAGGGCAGCCAGCCCAGCCGGGTGGGCAGCCAGGCTGGCAAGCGGCAGCGGGGCCCCTCCTGGACGGAGGCTGAGCTGCGGGACCTGCTGGGGCTCTGGAGCGAGGAGGAGGTGCTCCAGGTAATGGGGAGCAAGAGGCGGAACGCGGATGCGTTTGCTCGGCTGGCCGATGGCCTGGCTGCCCGGGGTCACCCTGCCCGCACTCCTGATCACGTCAGGAGTAAAGTGAAGGAGCTGCGGCAGGGTTACTCCCGGGCCCGGGATGTGGCCAGCCGATCTGGGGCCGCCCCTGTCACTTGGCCCTTTTACAGGGAGCTCAGGGACATCCTGGGCCCCCGGCATACCTCCTGCCCTCCAGCCACCCTTGATACTTCGGCCGATGAGCCCCAGCAGGCCCTGCAGCCACAGTCCGCCCCGAAGGTAAGCCCCACACCCCGGGGCCCCCCCCCGGAGCCCAGCCCCGGGACATTGCGGCAGGAGGAGGAGGAGGAGGAGGTGGGGGGCTCCTCCTCTGCAGAATCCGGGCTGCAGATCCTCCTCCTCCCATCCTGGAGCAGCATCCGGGCCTCCGCCCCCTGGGGATCTCCAGACTGTGGGAGTGGACCGACAGGTAGGTACCCCCCTCTGGTGTACACCCCTGGGCTTGAGGGGTGGGGGGTAATAGATATGTGTCCAGGGTCCCCCACATGCTCACATGGCCATGGCCCCAAGGACAGCAGGGCCATGTCCCTCACAGCAGTGCATCAGCCCCTGCCCCCCCCAACCCCGCACGACAGTGCCATGCCCCATCCCCGGGCCATGGGGGAGTGGAACCTCGAGGGGCCCCCGGGAGGAGGGGGTGGGACACCCTGCAGCAGCAGCAGCAGCAGCAGCAGCAGCAGCAGCATGTGATGGAGTGGGGGGAGTGCAAAAGGGAGACTCAGGCTACATATGAGCAACAAGAGCCGAATAGCTCCCAGGGGCAAAGGATGATCCTGGGGCTACAGCTGGCAGGTGACACCTCTGCCCTGAACAAAGAGAAGGGAGGAGCCGAGCTGGCTTGGAATTGGGGGGGGGAGGGCGGGGGCCACAGGCAGAGGCTAGGGGAAGGGAGAGCTGGAAGGCAGCCAGCCTGAGGAGGGGGAAAGCTGCATCCCAGAGGGGCACCCCTTGGGGTCTTCTCCCCAGGACGGGTTGGAAGGACTGTCTCTTCCGACAGCTGGTGCTGTCACTCCTGGGAGAAACTGGGCATCTGTGGCCTAAGAAACCTCTCCTGCTGTCAGACCCTGCGGAGTGAAGTGAGAGTCGCTCCCACCAGGGGACGGGGTGCAGGGCAGGGGGACCCCTGAACCCCATCCATCACAGCAGCATCTCCCGGGGACGGGGATGGGGAACCTGCAGCACAGGGCTGGGGGGACAAAGGCCACGGCTCGGGGCCCACACTAACGCCTGTCTCCATTCTTCTTCCCCGCCTCCTCTCCTGTGTCCTGCACCTGCACCATCAGAAGGACCGGAAGAGAGCGCCGGCGAGGCCTCAGTGGTCCCAGAGAGCCCTCCGGGACCATCGCTCCAGGCCAGCCCCTCGGCCGATGACCAACCGGCCCCACGGCGGGCTAGACGGCGGACCCCGCGCCACCAACAGCTGACGGCGACGGACCCCCAGCTGCTGGCCATCCACCGTCGGCAGCTGGAGGTCGCGGAGCAGCACCTGCAGCTGCAGGAGCGGGCGCTGGCCTGGCGCCAAGAGGCATGGGGGGCCTACATGGAGACTTTCAACCGCCTGGTGGACTACCTGGCCCCCCATTCCACGCCGGCCGCCGCAGCGCCCGCTGTGCCTGCTCCACCAGCCGCACCACCAGCTGCTCCGCCCTTCGCCCTCCCGTCCGCTGTCGCCCCGCCACCCACCGCTGAGGGCCAGAGCGCCGAGGGACCCCTGGAGCCAGCTGAGACTCGCCGGGCATATCTTCCGGTCCGGCCCGCCCCCAGCCAGCCCTGGACAGGGCTGTGGCCGCGGCAGGGCTCCCGGCCACCCACGCCTAGTGCCGGACTGTAGGGGCGAGGCGCCCGGGACGTGGCCCCCGCCCTTGTATATAGTTGGAACTTATTATTTTGTGACCCCCGTTTGCCCTGTCCCCCCCATGTAAATAGTTCTCCCCTTTATCCTCCCTGTTTTTTTTTTTTTATTAATGAGGACACTTTTTTCTTACTATTGTTTTATTTGTACATATTACTTTGGTTCCACATGTTGTATATAGTTTGTTCTTGTTTTATATAGTTATAGTTAAAAAAAAAAGTTCTCAAAGAAAAAGCAGTTTAAGTTCAGCCACAAGTGCGTGCTGTCATTTGTCCATGAAAAGTGGGAGGGGGGTGCGGTTGGGTGCTCCATGGTGTGGGCGTCGGGGCAGGAGTGTGGTGGAGGAAGGGGCAGGCAGTGGGGGGCCTGGCAGAGTTCACCCCGCGGCCTCATCATCAAAGTGGGCCCGCAGGGCCTCCCGGACCCGGGTCCCTTCGGGGTCCACCTGCCGACTGGGGGCAGCGGGTGGCTGCACGTCGGCCCTGCCGGCCTCCACAGCCCAGCCCTGGAAAAAGGCCTCCCCCTTGCTCTCCACCAAATTGTGCAGGGCGCAGCAGGCACCCACAATCAGGGGGATGTTGTTGGGGCCCGCATCCAGGAGGGTCAGGAGACATCTCCAGCGTCCTTTCAGGCGGCCAAATGAGCTCTCCACCACCTGGCGTGCGTGGTTCAGGCGCTCGTTGAAGCGCTCCTGGCTAGCGGAGAGATGGCCCGTGTACGGGTGCATGAGCCACGGCTGGAGGGGGTATGCCGCATCTGCGATGACGTAGCGGGGCATGGTGGTGTCCCCCAGAGGGATCTCCCGCTGGGGGATGTAGGTCCCCGCCTCCAGCCGGCGGCACAGGCCCGAGTTCCGGAAAACCCGGGCGTCGTGGGTGCTGCCAGGCCAGCCCACATAAATGTCCTGGAAACGTCCACGGCTGTCCACCAAGGCCTGGAGGACCACAGAATGGTAGCTCTTGCGATTCAGGTATCGTCCTCCACTGTGATGCGGGGCGCGGATGGGGATGTAAGTCCCATCCAGAGCCCCGAAGCAGTTGGGGAAGCCCAGGGTGGCAAAGGCCATGATGGTGGCATCTGGGTCCCCCAGCCTCACGAGCCTGTGCAGGAGCAGGGCATTGATGGCACGCACAACCTGCAGAGAAAGCACATGGGACAGCACCAATGAGGGGTGAGCAGTGTGTGCGTGGACCTGCCCTCCCCTGCCCGGGCCCCCCTCCCCTGGCCTGCCCTCCCCCTGTGGGTTCTCTTACCTCCATGAGGACAGCCCCGACGGTGGCCTTGCCGACACCAAACTGCTGGCCCACGGATCGGTAGCTGTCGGGAGTGGCCAGCTTCCAGACAGCGATGCTGACCCGTTTCTCCACAGGGAGGGCACGCCGCATGGCGGTGTCCTGGTGCCTGAGTGTGGGGGTGAGCCACTGGCATAGCTCCATAAATGTCTGCCGGCTCATTCTGAAGTTCCTGAGCCAGCGGTCGTCGTCCCACTCCCCAAGCACCAGCCGCTCCCACCAGTCGGGGCTGGTGGGGTAGCTCCACAGCCGCCGGCGTGTGAGGCGGGGGTGGGGGCGGGGTGCTGCAGGGTTGGGGGTTGAGCCCTGCTGCCCTGGGGGCAGCTCCTCCTCCGGTGTAGCAAGGAGGTGCTCAGCTGCCTCCCGCATGGCATGGAGCAGGGCAAGCCCTGCTCCTGCCGGGAGGGCTGGGTGGACCTCTGGCTGCTGCTGCTGCTGCTGCTGCTGCTGCTGCTGCTGCTGCTGGGGGTCCATGACTGTGGCGCCCGGGGTCTGTGTGCCTATGGCTCCTCAGACCGCGTGCTGTGCAGGCTGAGTGTGTCTGGGAGGGGCCCTTTAAGGGAGTGGCTAGCTGTTGCCCCGGAAGCGCTAGTCCGCCCTGTGACCCTGTCTGCAGCTGTGCCTGGCATCCCTATTTCGATGTGTGCTACTTTGGCATGTAGACGTTCCCTCGCTGCGCCTATTTCGATGTTGGGCTGCGCAATGTCGAAGTTGAACATTGACGTTGCCAGCTCTGGAGGACGTGTAGATGTTATTCATCGAAATAGCCTATTTCGATGTCGCTACATCGAAATAAGCTATTTCGATGTAGGCTTCACGTGTAGACGTAGCCTAGGATAGCTATTTTGAAATAATTTTTATGTGCAGACATACATGTGATTACTCACTTCTTCCAACCATATATTTTGCTTTTCAGAAAATTAGGAAATTCAATGGCAAAATGTAATACATTAAGGTTGCTTAGTGGTATTTTGTTCTCTTGCAGAATACCAAGTTGATCAAAACTCAGAATCCCACTACATAATATTAATTGCATGGATGAAAGTTTGTTTTTTGTCAGTGAATTAATTAATGCGTGTTCACCATTCCAAGAAGCAGTAAAAATACCAATAGTAAACCTGCAGCTATGGGGTGGCTGAATCCTGCTGGGGAACGGTGCACAACAAAATTAAAATCTTTTCTCATGGAGCTAGAGAGGTTACCTTAAAGCTCTATCAAAAAGAGAGGGATATACAGATAAATTGGGCAAAAAATTCTCCCAATTTGCCACCAAATATGGCTTTGTCAAACTTTTGCATAGGAAAAGTAACGTCTGATGACTTGAAAACACTTTCTGCTCAGGAGAATCAAACAAGGCATTTCTAATCATTACTTCAAAATGAAACACCAATTCAAAACAAACTTTTCTGCTTCTGTGAGCTGAAAATGGAAAAATGTTTTTTCAAGATACTGAATCATTCAGTTTTAATAAAATAAGTTGACATTGTTTTGACATGTCAGAACTGAAACTGTTCAGAAATGGGTGGACCTTTTTTTTGGACATTTCGACTTTGCAGACTAGATTAGAACAGAATAGAATTCCGAAATGTTGCAATTTCACACACAATGTATTTGGACATCTAGCTCATGTGGCAAAGGAACAGATTCCTATCATGATGTCTGATGAAAAGTGTGACATGGATTAGTGCCCTAGCTGCAGGCACATACTCGGTACCCTTTTAAAGGAGAGCTGTCCTTCAAATCCCTCTGCAGTGAAGGCCATATTTTCTTACTTTGTGTAGTCATGAGGTTTTCTTCACTTGTGTGTCAATGTGTGAGACAGAGTAGGGGTGGTATGGGGACAAGTTTAAATTAATCTGAGAGTTGTAATAAGCACAATAGAACTTTGCAGCTGTAGTCCAACAACCTTGCTTCACAGGTGCCGTATTTGAATTATTGAGAAGAAAGAAAATATGAAAGAATAATCACAGTAGGAATCTGAACATATGGAAATTTACTTGCTTGAGGGACTCTACTGATTACTAGGCCCCTACCCTGTAATCGAATCCCAGCAGAGCCATAGAAGACTTATATTATGCTCAGATGTGAAAGTTAAAATTATAATGACTTCAGGATGAGCAGAAGCACTGACACTGATACTCTACTTAATGAGATGTATGGTGTTATGCTAACTCTAAAACAAAGCTAGGGCCATGTCTACACTGCCACTTCCATGGACAAAACCTTCCTTGCTCAAGGGTGTGAATCCTTTGCACCCCTCAATCCCTGAGTAACGTAAATTTTCCTGGCATAAGGGCAAGGTGCACAGCGCTTTGCCAGCAAGAAAGCATCTCCTGCTGAAATAGCTAGCACCGCTCATTGGAGGTGGTTTAATTATGTTAACAGGGGTGTGTCAACACAGCAAAGTTATTTGGAATAACAGGCACTATTCCAAAATAACTTTGGGACCGTCTACACAATGCAGCTGCAATTTTGAAAGAGTGGACGGCTTATTTGGAATTTGGTAAACATCATTCGATGAGGAATAGCGCTTATTCCAAAAGAGAGATTTCAGAATAGGAGTTGTGTAGGCAGGAAATAGGGGCAATTTCACAATAAGCTATAATGTGTCCAAGGGTTCTAATACAAATCAGGCTCTGCTGTGTCTGGACACTCTATTTTGAAATAGCTGAGTGCTATTTCTATACATATTTTAGCTACGTCTACAGTACAGAGATCCTTTGAAAGAAACACTTCCAGAAGATCTACAGAGATCTTTCGAAAGAGTGGCTCCACACCCAAAAAAGCAGATCAAAAGAGGGATCTGTTCTTTCTAAAGAGAGCATCCTCACAGCTCCTGCTCTTTCAAAAGAATGGGCCAGGGATCGAATAATCAGGCCCCAGGAGGCCTGCCCGTTCGAAAAAAAAGGCCTACGAAGCATCTAGACACCTTTTCTTTCAAAGGAAGCATTTGAAAGGGGGCGCTCCTCCTGAAACAGGAAGGAAGAATGCTTTTGAAAGGAGCACCACATTCTTTTGATTTATTTTAGAAAGAACACTTTTTGCATGTAGACATCTTTCAAAAGAACTTGCTAGAGTAGACACAGCCTTTGTGCGTAGATGCACTATTTTGAAATAAGCTAGTTTGGAAAACCTCTTCCAGAATATCTTATTTTGAAATAATGCTTCTGTGTAGACATACCCAAAGAGAGCTCTCTCCCATCAACAGAAAGCAGCTACATAAGATATTTCATCAGTACAGCAAAGCTTCTATTAGATCTCTAGTGTACACGAAGTCTTATATATGTCCTCGACACAGAATCTGAAAAGACTCTTTACTGTTCTAAAGTATGAGAAGATTTTACAGCAGTCCCAGTTTCACCCTGATATACAACTTCCTTTCCCTTAAATTCTCACTATCAAGTTGTTTGGAATTTTAAATGTGTTTTTCTTGTTTCTAAACAACACACATGGCACCAAAGGTACCAGCCAAACTTCTAGGAATGTTAGCACAATAAATTCTGCATATCAAAACAGGAAACATATGGCAGTTGTGTTTAGGTCATGCAGCATGTGATGTAACAGTGTGAAAACATTGCCTTCCACTTCTCAGTTTTGGAGAATATTTATGATTGTCCTCATGCTGCCAAGGAAACAACTCCATAGAGAATGATGGGCTGCAAAGGCTGAGTATTTTTCTGTCTCTGTAAAGTTTTGAGAGTTGCAGCACTCACTCTGAAAAGCTAACACTCCATCATGACTGTTATCTGTGTTTCAGTGGTGTTTTGGAAGACTAATCTACAGACAAATCATTTTGCAAACAGATCCTCCACATCCTGAACAATTTTTATTGGCCATAAGAAATGAGTGTGTGGTGAACTCTTACACCTACTAAATGATTTCAAGCTTCTGTTGGGAATATGTGCTTCAGTTTAACTCCAAAACAACTTTTTAAAGTCGACTTTCAACCTCAATTCCCTACAGCTCTAGACTCTTGTCCAGTCTGACACTATTATGTCCTTTTACGTTAGTCAGCCTACAGCACTTCCTAGGCACTTTATTTATGTAAAATAATTATGTGCCCTGGGAAAGTATAGTTTGGAAAATTGATGTGGGAATGGCATATGTGTTTGGAGCAGAAAAGGACGAAAGATGGTGAATGGGCAAGCTGTTTTTCTGTGGTATGCCTTGCTAGCTCTCCTATCCTGAGTGTACCATGAATTTGCAAAACCAGGGGAGCTTTGGCAAAAGTTGAGCAGATGAACTTAGGTTTGCAGGGAAGGGATGATCCAGGGGTTAGGAGATTCTTCTGGAACTCAGGAGATCAGCGCTCGCTTTGTCCTACAACCTTTCCTGCATAACCACGGGAAAGTCTCTCTCAATTCCCTTTGTACTCAAGTATCACAAAATCTTTAATATACGTACTTCATATAGACTGCTGGGCTGGACTGGTAAAGAGTTACACCATTCTCTTGTCCACAGCCACAGATACACCGGGTCCTACCTGTCTTTCTCTCCAGGAAACAGATTGCTATGTAACAGGTGAAGCAGAAGTGTGCATGTTACGGAGGAATTGGGATGCTAGTAACAGAAAGGTGATGGATTTTGGCAGAAAGTGTTTGATCTTTTCCTGTGCTTATAAAGGAGGACAAGAGGCTGTTCTCTGACACAGCTCCTGATCTGTCTCTAACTGCAGAATTATTCCAGAAAGTGATGCTGCACTTCTAATCATCCTGGACTGACTTTGCTTCATGCCTTGCACTGCCTTTGCTTCCAAGCAGTTGTCTTATTTCACAGAAGAGTTCTACTGAGTTTGAAACAGTCTCTCCTGCCCCTACTCTGCCCCGAACGCCCTCTTCCCATGAAAGCATCGCACCATTTCTGGTGGGTGTGGGGGCAGTCCTCCCCCCTCACCCCCCCAGGCAGAAGCAGCATGGCCTAGGAGTGGCATTTTTGGGCAGAGCCATTGCAGGGGAGGGGAGTGAGTGAACCATGCCCCTTGACTGGCCAGCTGATCTTGGAGGTTGGGAGGGGGCAGGGTGAGGAGATGAGCAATTAAATCAAGGCTTGGCTCCCAGCCCCCTTTGAATTGCTGCCAGAGCACTGTTCCACATGCCTCTGAGGGCTGCCAAGCTGTGCTCTGGGTGGCGCTAAGGGCTGACTGCCCAAGGCCTGGGCCTGGCCCTTCAGAGGGCACAAAGCCAGGCCCCCTCACACACACACTTGGGCCCAGTGCCTGTGGTGGCTATCAGCCCCACTGCCACTCGAAGACCGTGAAAGCCCAAGTGAGACATTGTGGCCTCTAGTATTAACAGCGATCGATACATCTGACATGTTCCCACAACAATGTGACACCAGTGATCTCACTGAGCACTACCTTGTTATATATTGTCTTTGGCGATATGTTTTACAGGGTGTTGGTAAGACAGGTCCAGCATCTGATCAATGCCAAAACTTAGATCCTTGCCACCTGGCTCTGGTAAGGACAATGTGCTAATTTCCCTAACTTTGGCCAGAAGGAGAATGATAACAGCTAAACATCCAGTTAATACTGGACTCCAAGTTTATAACTAGGCTTGGAAGGATGTGATTTTTTTGTTGGCGAATGTCAGTAAACATTCATTTTACCATATATACAAAAACAATGAGAAACGATATCCGTTGATAGGCACTGTAAGAAATGTTGCTTAAAGGCTTATCAGTTAGCTGTCCAGAGCTGTACTTTGTACTTTTTGCTGTGATAATGACAATTTGTGTTTGGTTATAAAGCTTTAATTTCTTGAATCTGTCATTCCATAGCTATTATCTGATCCCACCTCCATAATCTTCCACAAACATGAACTAAATTAATAAAAACAATTGAAAAAAATCTGTGAAATAAACATTGTCTGTCAAATGATATCTAAAAATTGAATTCTGCTGAGCTATTTTGTAAGAAAGGGTTATGTTTCATATCTGAGAAATGGTGATATTGCAAAGTACTGTTTAATTCTTTATGGTTTTTCCTGTTGTCACTACTACTACCAATATGAAATGGTATTCCCCTTGGATTGTGCATTTCAGTTACACCAAGGTTGGCATTGGTTTGAATTTGTCTGTATACATAAAAGTGCTTTATCAAAAGCTCTCTGTCATCACCTTGGGACTCCCAGGTCAATTGTTGAAACTGTATAGAAATGTAACAGTGTCCTGATCATGCTGGTCTGTCTCTCTCTATTTGTCTCTCCTCTTCTCTGTTGCATCTGGTATCTCTCACCTGTACTTAAGTTTTCTGCATAGGTACCCTGATCCCCAATTAGTCTGTAAACTCTACTGCAATACAAATGTTAAAAATAAAACAGACTTATCACTGTATGATTAAAAGGCAAGTATAAGTCATCAACTTTTGTTTTCACTCATGAGAAAAATGTTGGGGAGCTTTTATTTGGCAAACAAAGGCTTGTAGAGAAATCTCAGAACATTGCAGAAGTGTCTAGAGACTTCTTTGAATCCCCCATTTTTCTGGGATCCTGTTTTAGGCCACTATAAATGGAGCTGATTTTCAGAGGGCAAGTACTGAGCAAATCTGAAATTGGGTGACTTAAAAATAATGGAGGAAACCAGACTCACTAGTTGCTTCAGAAAATCTTGGCCAGTTTCTCTGACAGATGACTGACTTTGTGTGAAAGGAAACACCAGTCCTGTAGCACTTTAAAGACTAACAAAATAATTTAGTCGGTGATGAGCTTTCAAGGGGCAGACTCACTCTTTCCGCATCTCAACACCTAATAAATTATTTTGTTAGTCTTTAAAGTGCTACAGGACTGTGGGTTTTTTTGTTTTGTGAAGATACAGACTAACACGTCTACCTCTCTGTGACTTTGTATGAATTTGTCTTACACATATCTGACTTCTTACTGTATTCTTGTGCAGGATTAAAGCAGGATCTGTTAGACTTCTAGGCTACATCTACACTGCAGCAATCTTTAAAGAAGTTCTTCCAGAAGATCTCTTCCAAACAAATGTTTTTTGAACAACCGTGTCCACACAGAAAAAAGTGGGTCAAAAAATCTATCCACTCTTTTGACAGAGAGCACCCATATCGCTCCACTCTTTCAAAAGAACGGACTGGGGACTGAAAAATCTGGCACCATGAGGATTTCTCTTTCAAAAAAAAGGGCCACCATAGTGTATGGACCCAGTCTGGAAAAAGGTGCTCTGCCTCATCTGGCAAAGGAAGAAGGCTGCCAGATCGAAGGAGAGGATTTTGTGTGTAAACGCTCCATAGGTTCTTTCTGAAAAGGCCTGTTTTTTTCCCAAAAGAACTTGCTAGTGTTGACACAGCCCTAGTGGGTGATACTCAAAATTATTAGAAAAGCAGAGTGCACTTGGCTTAAAGGTTATGGGAACTATAGACCCGTCAGCCTTACCTCAATCCCTGGGAAAATAATGGAGGGGCTCCTCAAGGAATCCATTTTGGAGCACTTGGAAGAGGGGAAAGTGATCAAAAGTAGCCAACATGGATTCACCAGGGGCAAGTCCTGCCTGATCAATCTGATTAGCTTCTATGATGAGGTAACAAGCTCTGTGGACATGGGGAAGTCAGTGGATGTGATATACCTTGACTTCATCAAGGCTTTTGATACGGTCTCCCACAACATTCTTGTCCATAAGTTAAGGAAATATGGATTGGATCCTTGGACTATAAGATGGATAGAAAGCTGGCTTGATGGTCAGGCCCAACAGGTAGTAGTCAATGGCTCAATATCTGGATGGCAGTCTGTTTCAAGCGGAGTGCCACAAGGCTTGGTTCTAGGGCCAGTGTTATTCAACATCTTTATTAATGACCTGGATGAGGGACTGGATTGCACCCTCAGCAAGTTTGTGGATGACACAAAACTAAGGGGAGAGGTAGATATGTTGGAAGGTAGAGAGAGAATCCAGAGGGACCTGGATAAATTGGGGGACTGGGCCAAAAGAAATCTGATGAGGTTCAATAAGGAGAAGTACAGAGTTCTGCACCTGGGGTGGAAAAATCCCAAACATTGTTACAGGCTGGGGACCGACTGTCTCAGCAGCAGTACAATGGAAAGGGACCTATGGGTTATGGTGGATGAAAGGCTGGATATAAGTAAACAGCGTGCCCTTGTAGCCAAGAAGGCTAACGCCATACTAGGGTGCATTAGGAGGAGCATTTCGAGCAGATCTAGAGAAGTAGTTATTCCTCTTTATTTGGTGGCCACTGGTGAGGCCACATCTGGAATATTGTGTCCAGTTTTGGGCCCCCCAGTATAAAAAGGATGTGGATTTGCTGCAGCAGGTTCAGCGAAGGGCAACCAAAATGATTAAGGGTCTGGAGCACAAGACCTTTGAGGATAGGCTGAGGGATTTGGGCTTGTTTAGTTTACAGAAGAGAAGACTTAAAGGTGATTTAATAGCAGCCTTCAACTTCCTGAAGGGGAGCTCTAAAAAGGAGGGTGAGAAACTGTTCTCAGTGGTGTCGGATGGCAGGACAAGGAGTAATGGTCAGAAGTTGAAGAGGGGAAGGTGTAGATTAGATATTAGGAAAAAATCCTTCACCAGGCGGGTGGTGAAGCATTGGAATGCGTTGCCTAGAGAGGTGGTGGATTCTCCATCCCTTGAGGTTTTTAGGTCCCGGCTGGACAAGGTCCTGGCTGGGATGACTTAGTAGGGGTTGATCCTGTTTGATGCAGGGGGCTGGACTAGATGACCTCCTGGAGTCCCTTCCAGGCCTGTGATTCTGTGATTCTGTTAGCACAATGGGTCATGCAGCACAGGAACTTCTCTTCCTTGTTGGGAGACAGCCCAAATTGATCTTAAAAGCTTTCAGGAAGAAAAATGGTGAAAATAGCTAATTTCCCTGATTTATGTGGGCCATTAACTACCTACTAGTATTTCTCATTCAACTTGGACTGTACATTTTGCATGACAAGAGACAATTAAGGAAAAACAGTCAAGAAAATGAATGAATCTATATTTGACTAATTTCTTCCTCTGAAAGATTTCTCCCTTCACCCTTTGGTTACGTCTACACGTGCCCCAAACTTTGCAATGGCCACGCAAATGGCCATTTCGAAGTTTACTAATGAAGCGCTGAAATGCATATTCAGCACTTCATTAGCATGTGGGCGGCAGCGGCACTTCGAAATTGACGCGCCTTGCCGCCGTGCGGCGCGTCCAGATGGGGCTCCTTTTTGAAAGGATGCCGCCTACTTCAAAGTCCCCTTATTCCCATGAGCTCAAAAAGGAGCCCCATCTGGATGCGCCGCGTGGCGGCGAGGCGCGTCAATTTCGAAGTGCCGCTGCCTCCCACATGCTAATGAAGCGCTGAATATGCATTTCAGCGCTTCATTAGTAAACTTCGAAATGGCCATTTGCGTGGCCATTGCGAAGTTTGGGGCACGTGTAGACACGGCCTTTGAGATCAAAACTTTTTTTCAAGGCATCCTAATTTTCCATCTGAACTTGTTTTGTCGCTGAGTCCTGTGCTTCATTCATTTGATATAATCGTGATCAGCAGCCTATGCAGGTTGTTAAATTCTCCTCTTGAGGCTTCTGTTCCTTGGTTATCTCACCTCTAGTTCTGTGGTTGAAGATTCTTAGATAAGATTGGACCTAAATAGCATATCAGTCAGTCAGTCTGACTCCCCCACGGTCTCTCATGTGGCAGTAGTGTGGTGATCACAGGCTGTGTTTTGCATGCCATAAGGAGCCCTCTACTGCTCCTGTAAGTCCAACTAGCGGGGCGGAACCAGGAAGTTTTCTGAAAGAATGAAAGGCCCTGATTCTGATGAACATGCTACTCCTGTACAAGGACTAAGTTGATATTCAGGGCCAAAAATGCAAGTGGAATGAACACTTGGGATGGCTCCTAACATCAGGGTCCATCCCAACCGGCATACAGCCAACCCATCTCTTGCAGCCCTCATCATAGCTGAATGCCAACATCAAGAGGAGTAACAGATGCATACTGTTATGACTAGCCTGGGCTGCTGTAATGACCCATATGGGCAGCCATAAGTCAAGACAGCCTGCAGCAGTGGCCGTAAAATCATTTTGCTTCACCAACTACCTCACTTATTTGGAGACTACTGGATAAAGCCATCCCCCCATAAGTGTTTCATCCTAATTAACAGTGGTGGAGTTTTCCCACCTGAAAGGAACTTTGCTGACACAACTTTACTCGGCACCCATCATTCATGCAGCATGTGCTTGATGAAATGTACAATGCTTATCAAACTGCTGCAGCAGTCATGCAGTGATCCACCATCTGATTTGCTCTCATTCCTAAGAGCATCTGTCGTGCCTGTAACATGCATATGAGCACCCCTGGCAAAGAGAGGAGTATTCAAGAGTGCTCCTGTACAGCCATAGAGGGTGTAGCATTATCATGCCAGAACAATTGAAGTCCAGATTTTTTTTGTTGGACTGTAATGTGATGGTAATGAGTCTTATGATGAGTACAAAATGATACCGGATGTCTTTAAATGCTGCTTTTCTAGAATAACAGGCCAGGCTTCTCCACAGACCCCAGCCATCAGAGCACACACAGAAATTCCCTCTTGCAGTTTAAATCACTCTGCATGTTTATGACAGGATGTCATACCTTCTGGTTGCCCCTTTCGGAGGGAAGCTTTAAAGGATGATAAATATTTGAGCAGCGCAGACGAGCCATGTACCAATTTGCATAATGGCATTCTGGGTGATGTGATGCATGGAAATTACCAGTAACCTGATATAACTGAAATCCGGGAGCATACTGATGACTACAAAGTACTGTCCTCATGCTGGGAGAATCACAGTGCCTACTTGATTCTTAATAAACAGCACTAGGAAGGGTGTGGTGGGCAGAGATGAGATCTGGGAGAGAAAGAACTGCAAAATGAGATCTTTAAGGTTTGGAGCATCCCAGCTCAGCTCTGACAAATAGTGATTGAAAATGTCTGCTCCAGGTAGGTGAAGTGAACTTCTGAGACAGGTTTGAGTTCCCTCAGCTCCCATTGCTGTCAGTAGGAGCCGTGGGTACTTGGTACTTTGCAGGACCTAAGAGGGCCAGGCCTGACATTTATGGTGCTGAGCCCAGGGCTCCCAAGTTACTGGGTTTACCTCACAGATCAGCTTTCCCCAGTGACAGGTTTCAGAACTCCATCTTCACAGGTATCTAGGCACCCACCTCACCATTGATTTCTGTAGGAGTTAGGGACCTAAATTCCTTGAGAAACTGGCCTAAGAGAAATCCTGCCCGCTACTGATATCCTTGGTTCTCCCACTGATCATGCTGGGGCCAGGATTTCACCCTAGGCTGTCTACATCAGATAGCAGATCAGGGTCAGTTAAGTCAGGCTTGCAGGACTTGGGCTGCAGGGTTAAAATCACTGTGTAGAGGCTCTGGAACCTGCAAGGATGGGACATCACTGCACTTGGGGGCCAGCCTGAGCCTTAATTCACATGCAGCAATTATTCAGCCTTGGAGTTTGAGACCCATGAGCCCAGTCAGCTGATCTGGACCAGCCTTAGGCTTACCCCAGTGTATTACACACCCTAAGGATCTGACTCTCCTTTACGCTAACTTCCTTTTACACCACTCAAGCAGGGGCTTTAAAATGCTTACAGATCACATATGCACCTACTTTAAGACTCTTTTTTTTTGTTGCCTGAGTGTGGTGAAGTGACCTCAGTGAAGAGGCAGGCCCAGAGTACAAAGATTCAGAGCTATGCGAAAAGGTTAGCTTCCCCGAGTTTTGCCTTTCACTGTCACTTGAAATGCATACAAAACAAAGAGTCATGTAGCACTTTAAAGACTAACAAAATAATTAATTAGGTGATGAGCTTTTGTGGGGCAGACCCACTTCTTCAGATAGAAGAGAAGAAGGAATCTTGGGAGGGCTGGGGGGAAACAAGTAGCAGAAAGCTTTCCGTAGTCTGGTGCAAGCCTGAAAGTGTTTGGCTTGAGAACAAAAACGGCACTAAAATGCAATGGTCTGCATTGTTCTCATAAGCAGCTTGCATTCTCATTTTGGTGGCTGCAAAGACAGGTTACACGTGGAATGTGTACCAAAGAGTATAAATCTATGGAGCAAATTCATTGTTTTTTGCCAGGAAACAGCAGAGAGATGGCAACTACATTTTGAGACCACATTGGAGAGGCACAAAACAGACATGTTCAGTGAGCAGCCAATGCAGCTTAGCAGTGAGTGGTACTTGCTGTAAGAGGAGCATGGTTCAGGCTCCCAGTCAGTGCACGAATTAAATGGCTGTCGTAAGAGATGCAGCAGCAAAACCCTTCCTATAGCTGAGGGGTCATCAGCCCCTGGCACGGGTGCTGAGAGTAGCACATGAGCTGATTTTCTTCAGCACAGCCCTGCCCCTCATCCCCCATGCAGCTGGGAGCTTGTTCAAAGCCATCCTGTGGATTCACAAAAGACAAGCTAATGCTACCAACCATCACCTAAATGGTAAAGCTCAGCATCTTAATTTATTTATTAATGAAGCTGTTGTAAGTAGGACTATCAGTGACTTTAAAAAGTATCACCAGCACTTGGACCGTCCATTGTGGTCAAAAAGTCAAATTTTGGCACTCTGCCACGGAAAGGTTACTGAACCCTGCTATAGCCTTTGGTAAAACTTCTACTCCTATGATAGAAACCACATGCTGCAGGGCAGCACTGATTTACTGCCTCCGTCTGCTCTAACTATTCTCTCCTCTAGTGCAACAGGCGACTCTGATGCAGGCAAGATTCTGTTTTCATACCTGCCTAACTCAGCTCAACAGGTCCTTAGTTTTTGAAGAGGCTTTGCCTTTGTGGAATGAGGAAAGAAGCTTAAAACTTTCCTTCTTCCCAGAATAAACCTTTAGTGGTTGGCTTTCATTTGTTTCTCTCCCAAATCACATTTTATTTACACTACAATGCAGACATTTTAAAGGTGATACATTGTGAATTCAGCTGAATGCTCATCTTCAGATACTAGTAGGCAGCCTGTGTTGTGTGCTAGAAGTTCTAAAGAGGCCTGCTTCATTGTGATGCTGAGTGATCTGTAATGTTCTGAGCATTCCCAGATGCACTTGGCTTCAGAAACAGTTGATGGGGGCGTCATGCATGTTCAAAATCTTCCACTCTGGTGTCTGCTGTCTATCCTTTGTTTGCCTGCTTTTGAAGGGAAGAAGCAGATGACACCTGGGGTGTAAATTTTGCAACAGAGGGGAAGCAAGTCTAAGTGGGATTCTGTGCAGGTGAGAATCCCAGCTCGGCTTTTCAACATCTATTGTAGTGGCTTTTCTGGAGACCAGCTGATCTTATGAGACACCCTGCAGTAGATTGTCATGTTTTCTGAGAGCTAAATAGTCACCCTTCCGATGTGAGAGGAACTTGGGAAATGGTAAAAAAGAGGTGATGAGGTGAAGTTCAGAAATGAGACATTTACATTACAACCAGGGCAAACCTTTGGAACCAACCCACAAGGAGCAGAAGCCCTATCACTTTGCTATTCAAAATAATGCATTACATGCTCTGTTGGCAAGAATACGGCAGTGGCATCATGCCGCCAGGCCTACCTGGTCTTTTCTGTCTCCTACTTTTATGAATCATTTATGACTATATGAGGGTTATGTTTTCAAAACTCTCACTGTGTTTTTTTTTTAAACACAGATCATCCTGTGCTTATGGTGAGATATTAAGATAAGGGATTTCCAAGCTGAAACCATTTGCCCTGCTTCTGGTTTTAAGTCATCTGACTCCTCTGCTGGGTTAAACAGGCATAGAGACCATCTATGGTATAAATATACAGGTGGCTATGCTGGAGAAGGCTATTTCTTGCTGATCTGGTAATTGATGGCTAAGAGGAAGAGTCTGAATGTACATGGTGGATTACATGCACTGTGGGAATAGATTGCATTGCCACCAATGTTGCTATATTTATTTAAACCAGTAATCATTGTTGCCACTTTCTGTGCCCTAAGGAATTGGATGTAGCTATACTTACTGGCCGTGTCTACATGTGCACGCTACTTCGTAGTAGCGGCGCCAACTTCGAAATAGCGCCTGTCACGGCTACACGTGTTGGGCGCTATTTCGAAGTTGAAATCAACGTTAGGCGGTGAGACGTCGAAGTCACTAACCCCATGAGGGGATGGGAATAGCGCCCTACTTCGAAGTTGAACGTCGAAGTAGGGCACGTGTAGCCGATCCGCGTCCCGCAACATCGAAATAGCGGGGTCCGCCATGGCGGCCATCAGCTGAGGGGTTGAGAGACGCTCTCTCTCCAGCCCCTGCGGGGCTCTATGGTCACCATGTGCAGCAGCCCTTAGCCTAGGGCTGCTGGCTGCTGCTGTGGCAGCTGGGGATCCATGCTGCATGCACAGGGTCTGCAACCCGTTGTCGGCTCTGTGGATCTTGTGTTGTTTAGTGCAACTGTGTCTGGGAGGGGCCCTTTAAGGGAGCGGCTTGCTGTTGAGTCCGCCCTGTAACTCTGTCTGCAGCTGTTCCTGGCACCCTCATTTCGATGTGTGCTACTATGGTGTGTAGACGTTCCCTCGCAGCACCTATTTCGATGTGGTGCTGCCCGATGTCGAAGTTGAACATCGACGTTGCCAGCCCTGGAGGACGTGGAGACGTTATTCATCGAAATAGCTTATTTCGATGTCACTACATCGAAATAAGCTATTTCGATGTAGCGTGCACATGTAGATGTAGCCACTGAATGGGGGTGTTCTCAGGAAATATCACATATAGAAGGGACTGAGGTCTAATCAGCTGTCACTTGATGAGGGGAAATCAAGGCTAACCCACTACTTACATGACCAATCTCTTTCTAGCATGTGTTTAATTGTGCAAAACAGGGCAGCACTTTGATAGGAATGAAAATGAGCATGGAGCACTGTAAATTAAATGAGTGCTGAGCTGTCCTGCTCACCACCACAGTCTCTTCCAGACCTAGGATTTTACAATTCTGTGACTCTACAGCTTGCCATGGAGAAGAGGACTGGTTCTCAAACTATGCTGTAGGCATTGGGGATAGTGGCCCCATGTTTGTGGGGTCACTTAGCTAGGGGTCACCTGAGCTACAGGCTCCCCTCCCTTCCAAATGGTTCCTTGCTGTTCAGTCACACTGTTAAATTGAGAGGCACTTGTGGCTGGGGGAATCACAGATCTCTTGATGACCACAAATTCACTTTTCAGTTCATAGCTCTAGTGATGAAATAATCTCAAACTCACACCTAAGACAAAAGGAGTTTTGAACTGAGCGTCTGAAAGTTGCTGCAATTTGAATCCTGGGTGGGAATTTCATTTTGGGGTGGGAGGGGAATGTAAGAAGTATATGGAGAGAGCAAGTGAGTGAGCAAGACAGATGAATACTTCCTGGGAGGGGGAAGGTACTAGGGGACAGAGGAGCTGGGGACAAATTGTAAAGGGGTCTGGGACTGCAATGGGGGGGAGGGCAGGGGAGGAAGATAAAAGGGGATAGATGGTAGGAGAGGGGGCAGCCTGGGGGCTTAGGTGAGGAAGGATGGTATCCTTGCTTTGTCAGGCTACCCTAATCTACCTGCACCCCTCAAACTGCCAGTGTACCCCAGCCTCTCTGAATATCAACCCTACTGCAACTTCCATTTCGATCAGTGTACCCCACCCTGCCTGCCCCCCATAGCTCTGTCAACACACCTCAAAGGCCCAGGGTGAGAGGAATGGATTGCAAAAGGAAATGAGTATGTACATTTCAGCAACTGTGGGCTTCCCACAGTAAACGTATGTGTTAAGATGGTACATTAGGGCATTATTGAAAGAGGGCAGCAGTGATGGCATTGGCTTCCTTGACTGTGCACTTCCTGGCTTGCAGAGGTTGGAATTTTGGTGTGCTCATCATTCTGCAAAGGTGCAATCTATTACTGAGCCAACTGAAGTCTGGGTTAATGTAGTGGGTGTTGTGGGTTTTTTTCAAAAGGACGCATTGAATGGAATTAGAAGCAGATACAATTTAAGCAGACCCACCTCTTACTGTGTTCATCTTGTACAAGAATGAAGGTGTTTACATGGTTATAGCTTGTTTCTTCATCAGAAACAAACTGCAACAATACAACAGCATCAAAACGAAGGGGTAGGATTGCTTTAGATACATTGATTTCTAAACCAGTGTAGTTCTGTACCACTTTAAGAGATGAGGCACAACGGCCTGTGATATTGTCAACATTATCAGCCACTATTTACATATTGGTGACATAAAATCAGATTTAAACAGAGATGTAAAATGGCAATGCACAGCAATAAAGCAGTGGATTAATTTAGCAATTGGAGTATAAATTGGGTATAGACTAGCCCAAGACAAGAAGTCTCCCGGGGGATCTCTTTGTGCATTGCAGGGCCAGAATGTTACAATCTGCTCAACCCAGGTCTCTGTCTGAAGTGTAGGATCAGCCAAGGATGTAACATGTTAGCAGATTCTGGATGACTTCTGCCCTGATAGCTAGTTGGGATGCAGGCAGGGAAGACTTTGTGTATTTTTATAAAAATACTGTTTGCTCCTGCTCTGTTTAAATATTCAGCGGATAGAATGGTGTCAAAGTGATCAACTTTGAATGGCTGCGTTACAGATCACTTTATTATGGAACACAGAGGCAGTGAAATATGGTTACCATGGTTTTAATGACCATAGAATAAAGGGGAGCAAAACTGTGCTTAACATGCCCCAAAACAGGAAAGTCACCTTCAGTCGAAAGAACATCTTAAGCCAGTAGCTTGAATGTCAGAGCCCTGTGAAAGTAAGGAGGTGGGGAAGAACAGGTATCTCAGCCAGGAGGTTGCAAACCCTTCTCAAGGACTTTCCTGCACTAGGTTAATGTGGTTTTCTCCTCTCCCACGCCCACTCTTCAATGAAAGAGCTAAACAAGTTTCATTAGGATCATCTTTGTTAAATTCTCAATCAGAGCTGTACAGTGTGTTGTGTTTCTGCCCTACCCCCATATGAACCAAAACCCTTGGAGAGTTGAAATCACTTGATGTAGGGCACCGCCTTCAAAGAGCGCAACATTACTAAGAGACAGATGTACAGAGGTCACAGCACAGAGGTAGGTATCAGCGGAAGCTCTCTGACTGTCAGATGATGAATGAGTGGCTGGTAAGGCACAGAAGTATAATGAGTGGCCACCAGGGCTATGACAAAGAAGTGAGATCATTGGCCATCAGGGGGAAGCTGGTGGAGAGGCCCTGCAAGAGTGGTTATCAGGTGGCCATCAAGCAGCAGATGGGAGAGGCATGGCAAGCAAGGTGCATCTTCACCCCACACCCCCTGCATGGGAGGTGAACTCTCTGGATGCACCCTTGACTTCTGGATAGTAACAGAGAGGAAACCGTGCTAGTCTATTCACTATCAAAAAAAAAGCAGTCAAGTAGCACTTTAAAGGCTAGCAAAATAGTTTAAGATTAGGGTTCTAGAATGCAGTTGTTGTTTTGTTTTGTATGTAGCTATGTGTCTGCAGTATTCTTACTGTCCATATGCCTTGAATCTCTGTCCTGTGAAAATAAAGATGTCCCCTGCCCCTTGAAGTACTGTGTTAAGGTGATCACCTAATAAACTATTTTGCTAGTCTTTAAAGTGCTACTTGTCTGCTTTTGACCTTGACTTCTGGGTTTGCATTGACCAAAGACACGTGAAAGGGATTTTTGGTTACTGGGCTTAAGAACCTGATGGAAAAGGACACAGCCCCTACTACCTGAGCAAGAGTTTTTTCCTCATGGTTTATGTTGATGAACCCTGTTTGTGGTGTTTTCCCAAATTAATGCTATTACTCCCCCCCTTTTAATAAGAGTTTCTTTTCTACACTCAAACTCTGTGCTTGTGAGAGAGGAAGGTTTGCCTCTCAGAGGCATCCAGGGTGGTGTGTAAATTTCCCAGGCTGAAGTAGAAAATCTCGTATTTTTAGTGATTAAAATATCCTAAGCATTCAAGTCTTGATGTATTAAATTTCAATATGTTTTAACTTGTATATTTTGCCAAAGCATTTTGAGGCAGAAATAGATTTAGATTTTTATAATCAGTATTCTGTTCTCACTCTTGAAGGAGATATTGTAATACAGTGTAGGCCCTTCTGTCTAAAGGAGCCTCTGACTGTTACTGGGAGGATCCTTTGTGCTGCAATCTGGCTCTAGAGAATACAACTCCCATAGGCTGGGTCTACATGGAGATGTCCTGCTGGCAGCGTCATGCTAATGAGCAGTCCTGCAATTGCAAATGACTGCTTATTAGCACATTCCTGTGGCTCATTAGCATAGCTGGGTGAAAGCTCGCTGCTGGCAGAGGGTGCTTCCGGCAGGAAAGAGGCTGTGCGTATGTGTCTCTGCCAGCAAAACCCCCCTCTGTTGCCAGCCCCTCAGGCATAAGATTATAACTGGAATAAGTATTCCTGAAGGTTTCCAAAGGCACAAGTGCATACAGGCACTAGCCAGGTGGAAGCACTGCCTTTTTATTTATCTTTAGAAACCGGGGTGGAAAGGGGATTCCCAGCTATTCAACACGACAACTGGGACACTCAGGATCTCCTTTAATAGTAAACCCATCAGGTGCACAGGCACACAAGTGTATAGCTGGCTCCCGAGTAAGCCAGGGAGGCAAGAAAAGGGGCTACATCTGCCTTTGTTATGTGTGTGAGTGAGGAATATTTTGAAGATGAGTGTGAAGGCCATCACTGGACCACACGCTAGAGGGAGGACCCAACAGCCAAGGAAAAGGTGCCAGAGATCACTGAATAGTAAAAGAGGGCAGACTGACAACGCAGAACCCTGAGGGAAGAGGCACGAAAACAGCTTAGCCTGGCAAAACAAACATCGAGAAGGACAACCTGAGATCACAAACATCCATGAGAAAACCAGCATGAAGATGAACCCTCATAAAAGGGAGATTGCTTTCTCATAAGGTCTGGGTTCCCTACTGCCTCTGATGGCTGCAGCCTCCATCTGCACTGGGATTGAAGCAGCTCCCCTTGTACCTTCACCCAGCAGTCAAGCAAGCTATGCGAGCAACAGACTGGTAACTATAAACATCAACTGGCAGGACATGCATGTGAGCATATTCTAGCTGCTTTTCTATTCTTAATAAATATAGCTTATTGCATTTCCCCCTTTTTGAGATCCTGTGTGCTTCTTATAAACATAACAAGATTACCAAGTGGGACATTGAGCCAAGTCTGTGTTGTATTGATGGAAAGAAACTGCTACGTATTGAACCCAGCCCTGGTTGCTGCTGGCTCCACCTTGAAGCAGGGTTTCAAACATTTAATTGGTGAAGCATCTGACTTCTTTGCATTGCTGAAATTTACGATGGGGGTGCGTCTACGCTGGCCGGCTACTTCGAAGTAGCTGGCACAACGTCGAAATAGTACACGTTGAGTCTACATGTGCCGTGAGCTATTTCGATGTTGAAATTGACATTAGGCGGTGAGACGTTGAAATTGCTATCCTATCCAAAGATAGGAATAGCGCCCTACTTCGATGTTCAATGTCGAAAGAGGGTGTGTGTAGATGATCCACATCCCTCTACGTTGAAATAGTGGGATCCTCCAGGGTGGCCATCAGCTGAGGGGTTGAGAGATGCTCTGTCCAGCCCCTGCGGGGCTCTATGGTTGCAGCATGCAGCAGCCCTTAGCCTAGGGCTTCTGGCTGCTTCTGCTGCTGCTGCTGCAGCTGGGGGTCCATGCTGTGTGCATGGGGTCTGCACCGGTTGTTGGCTCTGTGGATCTCGTGCTGTGCAGGCTGAGTGTGTCTGGGAGGGGCCCTTTAAGGGAGCAGCTTGGGGCTTTGCTGGCCCCTTATTTCGACAGGGAGTGGTTGTGTGTGTGGACGCTCCGCATTTCCTTCTGGGGCGGCTCCTTTCGATGTTCTCCATCGCTACTTCGACATTGAATGTCAACGGCACCAGCCCTGGAGGACGTGTAGATGATACGAGTTGAAGTAGCCTTTTTCGATGTTCTTACGTCGAAATAGGCTACTTCGACGTAGTGTGCTAGTGTAGACGTAGCCTGGATGACACGTAAACCATCTAAAAATTACTTACAATGGTAAAGATATCAGTTTTGCTGCTGCCTTCGTTCATTCTGAACATTTGTCCTTATTCTTCAGTCCTTACTCAAAGTAATGACGTCAACAGGAGTTTAGCTTAACTAAGAATGGCAGAATTTGGCCAAGATCCTGTTTGTAGTATTTTACCCTCATTTACTATCCTCCTTTGCTCAACTTTATCTTTTATTTCCTAGCTTTGAGATTTTTCTCTCGTTGCCGGATCTAGTTTCCCAGTAATGATTCATTTTAATAAATTTAACTTCCGACATTAATCCATTCCTTATTCATGTGCACTGCCATTTTGCATCTCTGTTTAAATCTCTCAATCTGACTTTGTGTCTACAACATGTAAATAGCGGCAGCTGCTGATTTTCTTCACACTCACCGGCTGTGATGCCTCATCCATTAATTCTTACCATTTAATGAAATAAGAAAGTAATGGGTAAACTAGAGCAGCATTGTCATTCTATGGACAAACTAAGCGACTAACATGATCTAAGGATATATTAATATTTTCTCTCTCTCTTTGCTCCAAAAATCTCATACTCAATTTAATTATGACATAACCAATTTTCCTTAAAACTCTGCCTTCTGTCACTTAGTGTCCTAAAGCTGGGATTGCTTAGGTGATAAACGATGATCTATGCAATGACTGCTTTAGTGTAAGTGGTTTCTAATTTGACCATCTGTTGCTTAACAAGTACAGTTGCTGTGCCTTCATTACAACTTTTTTCACCCAAGTCCTTCACATTTCCACTATATTGTAGGGCCTATGTCAGAAACATCGGTTATGAAGTGACCAGTCCACCACACACCTCATTTGGAACTGGAAATATGCAATCAGGTAATAGCGGAGGTACCCTCCCCCGTCCCCAAAAAAGCAAATATAGTATGTAGCACTGTGATAAATGCAAACTAGTAGTAAATAAGGAAAAGCAAATTTTTTTTCTGTATAGTGAAGTTTCAGAGCTGCATTTACTGTTCTGTTACAAATAGAGGTTGAACCTTTGTGGTCTGGGCAACAGCCATAATCTGGTATGATTTCAGTTAGCCGGATGACCACTTATCATGGATGCGGCCAACCTTCCTGTACTCCTATAAAGTTTGTTTCCAGTTACCAGACCTGGTTTTTTGTGTTCTGTGCTGTTATTTAGCTATAACTGGTAACGACAGGATAAAATTCTGAAGTAGGCTATGATATTTGCTAAGAACCACTGTTCCAAAATGAAAAAGCAGTCATGTAGCAGTTTAAAGACTAACAAAATAATTTATTAAATAAATTTGTTAGTCTTTAAAGTGCTACTTGACTGCTTTTTTGTTTTGATAGTATATAGACTAGCACAGCTCCCTCTCTGTTACTGTTCCAGAATGGAGTCTGGTAAGACCCCCTCCACCCCATCCCACCCCACACCAGCCATCTGGGGAGGGCATCCCAGCTGGTGTAAATAGGTCCCTAGGCAGCCACATTCCAGGAAGGCATCCTGTCTGGAGAGGAACTGGACTATAGTTAAGGGCAATTGACATGATTCTTTCACAACCTTCTGCGTCCATCCTGCATTGCCCACTTGTTTTGATTCTGTAGAGATAATACAAAAGGTCATGTCCATGTGAAGATTACAACAGGATGCCAGACGAGATATCACCACTTTACATATCCGTGTTGATGACTACACTCTTCAAAGGACTTGTTGTTTATAGATAAAATGTTCTGTAAACTGAGCATGGAAACTCTTTGTAACTCCCAGATTGTTTGTTAATTCATCTGGATTGCTCATTGACTGTTCATTGACTATGCTCATTTCCTCACCGTCTGCTTCTATTCTTTCCTCTGCCTATCAGTTCTCTACATAACCATTCATAACTTGATGCCTGTCAGTGCATTCTGAAACTCAACCAAGTTCAGAATCACTCCGCCAGCTGGTTGCAATAAACCTTTGTTGCTTCACATACAGAATCTAGACTTTATTCCAACAGCAACAAAGTATTTATACGCATTCATTTTCCACATGGCAGTATGACTCTGTAGTTGAACAGTGCTAATTATGGATCTCTTCTTGTCTCCAGTGCTCTTTTTTGAATGAAATCTGTATTATACGTATTCCACATCCTGCTTGTCCATTCGTTTGAAGATATCTGGGATTAGATCTCTCATGATGAACGTCCAGTATGTTAGCAAAGTCTAAGCATTCCCTATCCTTGAAACGTGCTCCATTGTCAGTTATTACTATTCTTGGAATTCCATGACATGCAAATGTGGATGTAAGATCTGACATATGTAGCTGCTGTGGTGTCTTTAAGTGTGAGTACTTCTGGGAAATTGGAAAAGCATCCATTCTTATGTGGCATTATTATGTAGTGATTGTGTCCTCCCAGGCTGAACAGGTCAATTTTGACTTTGTCCCATGGGACTGCAAATTGTTCATGGTTGGTTCTGCGCCGAATCTCTGTGTTTCTAACACGTTCCACACCTTCTCCTCAGTTCTGCAATGTCACTATTCATCTGTGGCCAAAATCTAACTTCTCTAGCTCTCCTTGATTTGGACAATCAAAGGTGCCCTTTTGGTATTTGTGCTCATATTTTCCTTCTGATTAGTGTGGAAACAGAATCTATGACACTTTCAAGAACATTCCTGAGCTCATTGAGAGCTCACCTTACAGAGGGTGCAGACACGTCGGAAGTGTTTGATTTTCTGCCCCCTTCTTGTAGCACAGCTTGCATGGTATAATATTCAAATGCTTGTGTCCATTTCATTACATATGCTTGGAGACACAGAATGTGACACTTTTATCATGGTCAGTGGTAGTAGCATCCTTCAGTCTACACAGACTATGGATCGCGCCCTTCGTAGTTCCATTTGGGATCATCATTTGCAGCATCGACTGTGACTGTGAAGGCCCACACGAGAGTGACAGTCCTTGCTGCATCTGTTGCATGTGTAATTGGTGTCTGGCAGGTCCTTACTGTGCTTTCTGTGGGCTCGCTTCTCCTCTGGTAGCTGTCTGATCCTCATCTCACCCTACTGAAGGCCCTTGTGTAGTTCCTGCCTCCATCTGCTGCGATCGTCTGCCAGCTCCTCCCAGCTGTCCAGCTCAATGTCTACCTCCCTCAGGTCCCTCTTGTAAACATCTTTGTAGCGCAACTGGGGGTGTCCAGGAGGTCTTTTGCTAAAGGCTAGCTCGCCATACAGGATGTCTTTTGGGATCCTTCCATCATTCATCCTGTGGATGTGGCCAAGCCAGCAGAGCTGCCACTGCCTGAGGAGGGGGTGCATGGCTGGGATTCCAGCTTGCTCAAGGACGGTGGTGTAGGACACTCTGTCCTTCCACGATATTCCAAGGATGCGCCTGAGGCAGCGCAAGTGGAAGACGTTCAGCCTCTTTTCCTGGCGGGTGTACAGGGTCCAAGACTTGCTGCTGTAAAGGAGGGTGCTGAGGATGCAGGCTCTGTAGACTTGCATTTTGGTGTGGGTGTACAACTTGATGTTATTCCAGACTCTCTCGCTGAGTCTGGACAGAGTTGTGGCTGCTTTTCCAATTCTTTTATTTAGCTCAGTCTTCAATGACAGGGTGTCAGTGATGGTGGACCCGCAGTAAACGAACTCGTGGACAACCTCTAACGTATAGTTGTCAATGCTGATTGATGGAGGTTCAGCAACATCATGATCAAGTACGTTTGTCTTCTTTAGGCTGATAGAAAGCCCAAAGTCCTTGCATGCTTTGGAGAATCGATCCAGCAGTTTCTGAAGCTGGTCTTCTGTGTGTGACACTACAGCAGCGTCATCTGCAAACAGCGTCTCTCTGATGAGGACTTCCCACACCTTAGATTTAGCTTTCAGCCTTGCAAGATTAAACAGTTTCCCATCAGATCTTGTGTGCAAAAAGATGCCCTCTGTTGAAGATCCAAAGGCGTGCTCCAGGAGCAGCACGAAGAAGATCCCAAACAATGTCGGAGTAAGGAAACATCCTTGTTTGATGCCACTCCTGATGCTGAAAACATCCAATAATGTGCCGTCATATTGGATGGTTCCTCTCATGTCTTCATGGAAAGACTGGATCCTCTTGAGTAACTGTGGTGGACAGCCTATCTTGTGGAGCAGTTTGAACAGTGCATCCCTGCTGACCACGTCGAAGACCTTGGTCAGGTCGATGAAGGCAATATAGAGTGGCTTCCTCTGCTCCCTGCATTTCTCCTGCAGCTGCTTCAGAGAGAAGATCATGTCAACGGTAGATCTCTCTGCACGGAATCCGCACTGCGATTCAGGGTACACCCTCTCAGCAATCTTCTGGAGTCTGCCGAGGATGACGTGAGCAAACAGTTTACCAGTGATGCTTAGGAGGGAGATTCCACGATAATTGTTGCAGTCGCTTCTGTCTCCTTTTTTCTTATACAAGGTTACAATGTTAGCATCACGCATATCCTGTGGAACCTCTCCCTCTCTCCAGCACAGGCACAGTAGCTCATGTAGGGGTTCCAGGGTGGTGTCCGTGGCACACTTGATTACCTCTGGTGGTATGCCATCCTGGCCTGGTCACATATATGCTTATTGCTTGTTCCAGATCATAAGGATGTGTATTGTCAGCTGGACCACATGTTCTTGACACTTTCTCTCTGCGATGGGGTCCCCAGGGTGCAGTTTGGTCTACAGGACTGCTGAGCCCCCCATACCCACCAATCTGAATTGCCTCTCACACTGGGATGCTGACTTCAAGCTACAAACCTCTGACAGTCATTGCATTTATGCAGACATCCACAGGCAGGGACAGTCCCATTTGTGTTATATGAATGATCTCCCAGCTTGATTCACCAGTCGGGAGGTTCCAGCCAATTCTCACCCCCCAGCCTCCCAGAACTGGACCGTCTTCCATTGTTAGAAGCCTGGTCAGTATAAATTCATTACCCAGTTCACCCATTCCTCAGCATGGAGAGGACACACACTAAACCTTGTAAGAAGAGTTGAGATATCCCAAGCATTTCAACCCAAAACAGATATTTTAACTGAATAGAGATTTTTAAGATAATATCAGATATATAGATCAGAGATGGTTAATTACGAAACAAAGACAATTTCCTCCTTTCCAGTCTGGAACCACCCTTCCACATTCAGTCTTTGTTCTCCTGACATTCTGTCACGTATTGAATTTGCAAGGGGGAGGGGGAAAGGAAGGAGACGAGGTCAAGTGGTGGGGTGGAGAGGCCAAATGATAATGTCATTTCCCCTCTTTTACACTATGTCTAAATTCCAGGCTTCTGTCGGGAGACCTCTGGGCTCCTGACAGAAGTCTGCCGCTCTGGGAGCCCTCTGTTGACATCCTGGTAATCCTCGTTCCACGATGAAGAAGGAAAGTGTTGGCAGAGGGGGTTTTCCTGACATTTGGCCCAATGTAGATGGGCCAAATGTTGGGAAAGCCTCTCCTCACAGAACTATCAGCAGGATAGAAGCAAATGCTTTGCGCTATTTGCATGTCTTCTGTTGACAGATCTCTTGAACCTAGACATAGTTTCTTGCAGCTTGCTGGAAGGATCTCAGTCTCTATTCTATACAGTATCTGCAACAGTGAATTCCTTCCAAAACAAAAAAAGCAGTAAAGTAGCACTTTAAAGACTAACAAAATAACTTATTAGGTGAGCTTTCGTTGGACAGACCCACTTCTTCAGACCAGCTCTCAGTGATGTCTGGCTATCCATGGCTACTCCATTGTTGTACCTAAAAGGCTAATGGTGGGTGTTCCCAACCTCACAGCATATGTATGACACATACAGCAATGTGTAATAACACCATATTTAACGACTGCACATACAAAACAGGATCTTAATGGTCAGCAGATCAAGACTCTACCATGATGTCTCACAAGTTATACTTTGTACAAAATATGTCATCATCAGAGCACCACAGGGATTATGGGCAGGGGAGGGTGTCAGGATGCTACAATGAGGTACAGACTATCAGTCTGAGATCACTAAATGATGCCAGACTGGAACTGCAGGATCTCATCACATTGAATATTCAAGATTAAACATGTCCAGTTTCTTTAACAATTCCTTACGTCTTTATCCAAATTTTTATCATTTATGCTGCTCTTTTTCTGGTTTTTCTCCAATTTCTCCACATCTTTCCTAAAATGCAGCATCCAGAACAGGTCACAGTATTCCAGCTGAGGCTTCACCAGCACTGAGTAGAGCGGTATAGCTATCTCCTGTGTGGTACATGACTCTCCTGTTATTACACCCCAGAATATTAGCCTTATTTTGCAATTGCATCAAGATGTTGCCTCATATTCAGTCAAACTTCTAGTTACACTGATGGATGTCTACAGGCCAGTGAAGGGAAAGTTGATTGCAGAAGATTCTTGGACACATAATAGTGTGGTATCCTGGGCAGATCAAAAAGGATTATTTGCCCACAAAGAAATGAGCAAAGGACCACACACTGGTTGCGGCCACACTAGCCCCTCCTTTTGGAGGGCTATGGTAATATGGCACTTCAGAATATGCTAATGAGGAATATACAGTGTCTCATTAGCATAATCGTGGCTGTGCATGCCTCAAAACTGCTGGTTTCAAAATGCATGTTGCCCATGTAGCCAGGGGCCTTTCAAAACGACCTCCCTGATTTTGAAAGCCCCTTCTTCCATTTGGGCTTGGGGGGGGGCACCCATTGGGTTACCATTGGTTAGAAATGGAGATTCCGCCTCGGTAAATAAGGAAACATAACAAACATAACAAAAGAGAACTATTTCCTCACTAGAACTAGGGATCACCAAATGAAATGAATAGGCAGCAGATTTAACATAAACAAACAGCAGTATTTCTTCACACAACACACAGTCAGGTTCTAGAACTCTTTGCCGGAGGATGTTGTGAAGGCCCAGATTATACTAGAATTCAAAAGATAATTACCTACATTACCTATGTCAAGCTGGGATTCAAAAACTTCTAAGGATGGAGATTCCACCACCTCTCTCTGCAATGCATTCCAGTGCTTCACTACCCTCCTGGTGAAATAGTTTTTCCTATTATCCAACCTACACCTCTCCTTCAGTAACTTCCGACCACCGCTCCTTGGTCTGCCATCTGTCACCACTGAGAACACTCTGTCTCCAACCTCTTTAGAGCTCTCTTTCAGGAAGTTGCCCCTCAGTCTTCTCTTCTGCGAACTAAATAAGCCCAAATCTCTCAGACTGTCCACATAGGTCACGTGCTCCAGCTCTTTAATCAACTTCATTGTCCTCCACTGAACGCTCTCCAATACACCCACATCCTTTCTATACTGGGGGGCCCAGAACTGGACACAATACTCCAGATGTGGCCTCACCAGTGCCGAGTAGAGGGGAATAAAAACTTCTCTAGATCTTCTGGGAATGCATCTCCTAATGCACCCCTATGTGCCGTTAACCTTCTTGACTACAAGGGCACACTGTTGACTCATATCCAGCCTCTCATCCACTGTAATCCCGAGGTCCTTTTCTGCTGCACTGCTACCTAACGGTTCGGTCCCCAGCCTGTAACAATGCTTGGAATTCTTCTGTCCCAAGTGCAGGACTCTGCACTTGTCCTTGTTGAACCTCCTCAGATTATGACAATTAACTGCCTAACATGATTGGGAAAATGGTTATGAGGCAACTTCTAATGTTATCACTTGGTTATGGCACACACCACCATACCCATCTTTGAGGCTACATCTGTATATCAGTGTTATTTTAAAATAAGTTATTCTGAAATAATAGATATACACAAGAATGCATTTCAAAATAGCACGCAGATATGTTAAGACATATAGGCTACTTCTACACTAAATTCCCCATTGAAAGGGGAAAGCAAATGAGTGAGATCAAAATGCAAATGAGGTGTGGATTTACATATCTCATACCCCATTTGCATATTCTCACACTATCTCGCCTCTGGAAGAGCCTTTTCCGGAACCCAAAATAGGTGTGTAGATAGGGTTCCTTCAAAAACAAACCCCATTTTTGAAAGAACTCTTCTTCCAGAAACAGAATTGGAAGAAGGGATCTTTCATAAATGGGGTTTGTTTTCGAAGGAGCCGCATCTACATGACTGTTTTTGCTTCCAGAAAAGGCAGTTCTGGAAGCAAAATTGCATGAAAATATGCAAATGAGGTGCAAGATAGGTAAATCCATGCCTCATTTGAATTTCTGATCTCACTCATTTGCATTCCCCTTTCAAAAGGGGAATGTAGGGTACATGTAGCCATAGTGCTTATTTAGAAAATGTGCCACTGGACGCCATCACAGCTTATTTCGAGATAGTGCCATTCTGTGTCTTAGCTCTTATTTCAAAATCGGTTTTTTGTAATAGGTGTTATTCCTTCTGCAATGAGGTTTACAAAATTCAAAATAATGCACCTACTACTCTGAATTTATTTTCAAATAGCATGTGTGTAGCGTAGATGATCACCAAGTTATTTCAAAATAACAGCTGTTATCTAAAAATAACTTTGCTGCGTGACCGTAGCCCTTGAGAGTTCCTGGCTATCTTAAAACTTTTGGGCATATCTTTTTGAGGTTTTTGTTTTATTCATGCTTGGGAATGTGCTGGATACAGCCTTGCAAGGTGACCCTCATGGAAAGATCATCTTTCTGGGTGCTGTTCCCCTCTGTCTGAAGTCCTGGAAGGTTTCATTTTGGAACTCAATACCTTGAACTAGTTTTTCCTCTTTGTAAATCCCCAGTCAAGCTCTGGAAATGTAAAGGTTATTTTGCAACTTGCATTTTGCAAGTTGGAGCAGCCTTCTGAGCCAATCTGTAAAACAGAACAGTTTTAATTATAAGGCTTTTGCCTTTGCTAACTTCTATCTTTAGGGAGAGTTTCTCTTGGTTTCTCCACCAAAGGTCAATAAACATCTAGGGGAAAAGCAGATAGTTTGTTACTTTGTTCTTCTGTGTAGAAGTCTCATTCCTCCCTTATCACCCCCAGGACCCTCTCCTCTTGAAGAGGGTAATATTTTATTTTGTTAAAAAAGTGAAAGGCACTGACATAACAGGATATTTTGTTATTCTGGAACACCAGCCTTGTTGTCATTGAAACCAGTCCTGAATGTGCCATTTTGGAATCATCTCCCCCCGGTTTCCAGGTTCCAAAGAGTTGGATAAAGGGCTTAGAAAGGACAAAGCAGTAACTGGAAGACATAAGTCACCATGACCGGGTGGTGGTAGAGACTGTGTGGCCAGTGTAGGGAAGAATCTTTGAAATGCACAATTCCAGAAACAATTTTTATTTTCAGTCTTGTCACCACTCAGATACAGAATTTATTATTGTCTGCAACTCGACTGGAACTGCTTCTTCAGAAATACTGCTATTGTAGGGCCAGATTCTGGCACCTGTATTCATGTGGAGTAGTTATGTACTCTGTAATTTATTAAAAGTCAAAATGACAAAACAAAAGAATAAGAGGAATGAGAGCTTACGCGAGAGGAAAGGAAATCAGGTATACAGTAATACACCATCACAGGCCACAAAATCTTTGTAAATTTCCATTATGTGCAATGGCTACGAGGAGAAATAGTTATATATTTTAAGAAGAGATATAATGCAAATTTACAATTCATTGTCTAAGATAAACTGTGTAATGGTATTTGTTGGGTATACATTTTCATTTACTTGTCAGCCATGAAGGACCTTACTTCATGGGCTTTTTATGTTAAACGTCTGCAGGGATTTCTGTAGATTCCTAGAAGCAATAATAGTGGTTCTATGTGATCAGGCCTACCTGCTGAAAAGCACAGTGCTGATAATGAGATACAGACTTCATTCAGAACACTCATACACTGTAGCGGTTACCTATGATTTATCTTGTTAACAAATATTCTTGCCTGGGGAAAACTTTTTTTCCCAGTGTGTTCAAACTATATTAAATTGCAGCAACCAAGCCTTGCATATTGTGAACTTTAAACAAAATGATCAGTGCCTGTGAAATAGCATTTAAAGGAAGATGAATATACTTTAAAGGAAACTGGAAAATGACTGGAACAAATGTGTGAGTAGTGTGAATATTTCCAGCTTCTTCATATGTGCTGCTGGTAGTGATTTCCAGCACTAAAAGGAAATTGTGCAATTCTGTCTTGCACAGTTTAAATCAAGTAATTAGTTTGTCTAACTTAATAACATTTCAATTTGATCTAATCTGAGTGGATGTTTTTCAAAAGCTCTTCACGCTCAGATCCATAAATTAGAATGATAGAGAATAAAACCATGGCCCCCGTACTTGAGTTACAACTATACAGATGGACATCTGTGCCAATCCATAATGCCACGTCTACGGGATATTGAGTGGTTTCTCATGTTTGCCGTTTCTCCAGTTTCAGGCTTGGTGACTGCATTTTTGTAGCAAAAATTCACATTTTAGTTAATATTGGTCATGAGACTGTATGCATGATGTATAATTTCATGTATAATGACTTGCTTGTAAGTTCTATAGCTTTGGTTTCTCTCTGGCTGGGTCTACACATGCCCCTTCCTTTCTAAAGGGGCATGTTAATAAGCGGGTCCTGTGGAGATGGGACCTTCTGAAAGGACTCCCCACCCAGTTTTTGAAAGACTTTCTTCCTATCTGGTGATCAGAAGAAGGGCTTTCGAAAACTGGGGGGAGGTGTCCTTTGGAAGGTCCTGTCTCCACAGGTGGTGCATGATTCGAAACGCCACACTTTTGAATCGCCGTGGCCACCATTATACTAATGAGGCGCTGCATATTCATTGCAGCACCTCATTAGCATCTTTCAAACCTGCTCATTAACATGCCTCTTTAGAAAGGAAGGGGCTTGTGTAGGCACAGGGTCTGCGTCTCTCATGTTTAGATAAGGTTTATTGTAATGCCTTCGTCTCTGTCAGCATTACAAATTAAGATACATCCCTTGTCTGCATCACTAAGTTGTGTCTTCTACTAATAATTGATCTTATTTGAAACGCTGTGCAATTGGTGTGAGTGCAGGGTATGTGTGAATGAAAGCCATCACAGATGCCCAGGTGATCAAAAGAAGGTCATTACCTATTAAATCAATTTTTTAGTCTTTAAAGTGATACAAGATGGCTTTTTGTTATGTATAAGAAGGGAAGCTCTTGCCATGGGACTCTGGGTTCTGTCCTGCAAGCCAAGCCTTGGAGGAGTCTCAGAGGACCCCAACTCCTCACTCAGTCTTACTGGCCAGGCAAGGCTGACTGACTTGAGCCATCAAGGACTTGTAACTATGCACCATCTGCAGGATGCACTTGTGTGAGTGTGTGCATGCGCGTGTGTATGCCTGTTAGTAAACTGAGTATATTATATGCATATAATATGATGGTGCTGTATTCTTAATAAACATAGCATTCTTGCCTTATTCCTCTTAAAAAGATCTCGTGTGCTTCTTATAAGCAGAAAAAATTGAGGGTTCTAACTTCATATATAGACTAGAAGGAGAGCTCCATGATCCCTGAGTGAAATCTCACCACATGTTCATTATGTGTTCATTATATATTGAGGTATAATGAGACCTATGGGTCGGGATCCAACTATGGGTTGCAATTCCTTTTCAAAAGGGTCGCCGGCTGGGCTGGGCAGCTCCACAGGTGGCTATTAAGAAGCCATTCACACTCCTGAAGTGGTTCTCAACTTCTTAATTGGATTAACAGCCATCAGGCAGTTAAGCCAATCAAATACATTGAGAACCACTTCAGCTGAAGAGCTGAAGAGCAGAGGACTGCATACCTGAGGAGCAGGGCCCAGCTCAGGTGAGGCAAGGGCCTGAGTCCAAGGTTGGGAGATGGGGTCACCACAGACTCCAGCAGGGTTTCTGCAGCTGGCGCTGCCGGCCAGGGCTCTGCACGCCAGCCAGCTTCCAGCTGCAGAGGTCCCTTTGTCTCTCCTAGTTCCTCCCAGCCTGTGAGTGATTCCTAGCCCCTGAGTGAGACACCCATGGCCCCCTTCAGCTTCTGAATGACTCCTAGCCCTAGAGTGTGACTCCCCTAGCCCCCTGCAGCCCCGAGTGTGACTTCCCTAGTCCCCTGTAGCCATCTCCAGCCCTTGTGACTCTCCTAGCCTGTGACTGTGTCTCCTCTAGCACCTTATAGACCCCTGCAGCCCCTGAGTGTGACTCCCCAAGCCCTGATTGTGAGGTTTAAGCCGGGAGGTGCAGTTTGGGGATGAATGTCTTTCCATCACCACAGCTCTGAGTAACTATAGTAAATGCAGCAATGAAGGGTCCTGTGACACCTTATAGACTAACAGAAAAGTTTTGAGTGTGAGCTTTCGTGAGCACAGACTCACTTCATCAGATGCTGGTCCTGGTAAATGATGTGTTATTATTTTATTAATATATTTTCCCTTTTCTATGAAATAACTATTATGAATATTTAAATATGAGGGGGCACAGTTTTATATTCTTGCCTCAGGCACAAAATTAGCTAGTTACGGTTCTGCTCTTCCCCCTCTCCCCCCATTTTTGAATTGCCTTGGGTCACCAAGTCTTCCTGAATTGTCAGAATGGGTCCCAGCTGGAAAAGGTTGGGAACCGCTGCTGTATAACCACTCTTTAAAGATGCAAAAGACCAAAAAAGGGAAAAAATGATAAATGTCCCAACTATTTGATTAACTGGCACATATGCACGGCTGGTATATTGGTGTCTTGGCACCTACATGTGAGCAGTGAATTGGGCCCTACTCTCTGTACTAACACTTTTAGTGTTTCCCCTCCTGCACCCCCCACCAACTACACACTATAATACAAAGAGTGAAAGCGCTCTTCTTCAGAAGCACAAACCACGATTATGTTTATCGAGGGGCAGATCTAGCCTTGTGAAACCTTTCAAGAGCTGAAAATATCGGTCTTTTTAATTCCCAGGCAAGGCCAAACAAAATGAAAATGGGCTGATCAATAAGCAGCTCACTTGATGAATTTTCAACCTCTAGTTTGCCTTTCCGTGTCTGAAATTTGTATAACTTGATGCTAATGTTCATGTGAAAACTTAATCAAACTTGTAGCATGGGGTTAAATATTTAGCTGATGAAAATATTTATTAATTTTAATTTATGCACCACTTTTACCCACACCATTTCTCACACATACATGGACTCTTTTTCTTTAGAAACTACCTTAAAAGGAAGCACGTTTATTCCAGCATATGCACTGCCAAAAAAACCAAACCAAACCAAAACAAAAAGCAGTCAAGTAACACTTTAAAGACTAGCAAAATGGTTTATTAGGTGAGCTTTCGTGGGACAGACCCACTTCTTCAGACCATAGCCAGACCAGAACAGACTCAATATTTAAGGCACAGAGAACCAAAAACAGTAAGCGAGGAGGACAAATCAGAAAAAGATAATCAAGGTGAGCCAATTGCCTACTTGTCTGCATACTTGGCTCAATCTAATTCTTGACCTTCCCCCCAACCCTTCCGCTCTCTGATTTGCTCACCTTGATTATCTTTTTCTGATTTGTCCTCCTCGCTTACTGTTTTTGGTTCTCTGTGCCTTAAATATTGAGTCTGTTCTGGTCTGGCTATGGTCTGAAGAAGTGGGTCTGTCCCACGAAAGCTCACCTAATAAACCATTTTGCTAGTCTTTAAAGTGCTACTTGACTGCTTTTTGTTTTGATAGTGTATAGACTAGCACGGCTTCCTCTCTGTTACTATTCAAACCAAACCAAGTTTCCTAGCAGAATGCATGTAGATGGGCCCTTAAATTAAGAATATTGAAATGAATGCGTATGGGAATCATTGATTTTTTTTGTGTGTGATTAAACTAACCCACAAGAAGGTGATTTTACTTCACATGTTAAACTGGTTCATAATAACAACATCTCTATCATTGTCTATATTACGGCTATGCTCGGGTGACCATAACTGAAACTGGAACACTTTGTACGAGGAACACATTAAAAACTACCTTTGTCCTGAAGAGGTTACAGATAAGTAGACGAGGCGGAAGGGCAACCCACAGAAGCATGCAGAGATGAAGTGATGTCTGTGTGTGACCTAAGGCAAACTCACTCAGAGTGAGGGATGGAAACTAGGTTTCCCAGTAAAATACTCATTACAGTCTATACCACACTGCTTCTCCTTCCTAGTCTCTTGCCCATCTTTTGTATACAACCCATCCTAACCAATGCGTACATTACTCGAGCACACAAAAGCTGTGTCTACACGTGCACGCTACTTCGAAGTAGCGGCACTAACTTCGAAATAGCGCCCGTCGCAGCTACACGCGTCGAGCACTATTTCGAAGTTAACTTCGACGTTAGGCAGCGAGACGTCGAAGTCGCTAACCTCATGAGGGGATCGGAATAGCGCCCTACTTCGACGTTCAACGTCGAAGTAGGGACCGTGTAGACGATCCGCGTCCCACAATGTCGAAATTGTGGGGTCCTCCATGGCAGCCATCAGCTGGGGGGTTGAGAGACGCTGCCTCTCCAGCCTGTGCAGGGCTCTATGGTCACCGTGTGCAGCAGCCCTTAGCCCAGGGCTTCTGGCTGCCGCTGCTGCAGCGGGGGATTCATGCTGCATGCACAGGGTCTGCAACTCGTTGTCGGCTCTGTGTATCTTGTGCTGTTTAGTGCAAGTGTGTCTGGGAGGGGCCCTTTAAGGGAGCGGCTGGCTGTTGAGTCCGCTCTGTGACCCTGTCTGCAGCTGTTCCTGGCACCCTTATTTCGATGTGTGCTACTGTGGCGTGTAGACGTTCCCTCGCTGCGCCTATTTCGATGTGGTGCTGCGCAACGTCGATGTTGAACATCGACGTTGCCAGCCCTGGAGGACGTGTAGACGTTATTCATCGAAATAGCCTATTTCGATGTCGCCACATCGAAATAGGCTACTTCGATGTAGGCTTCACGTGTAGACGTAGCCAAAATGAGTTAGATGCGTTGTATGTTATATATATATATATATATATATATATATATATAAAACCAGAAATTTTATTGCAAATAGCTTATGGACAGAGGTCAGGGGAAACATGCACAAGCAAATGTTTTATTAGTTTTGTGTCTTCATTTGAATTAGATTTTTGAAAAGTAAACATAAATTGTCCCCAGCCTTTCCTCTATCCAGCTATTAGTAGCTAATGAGCTATCTTTCCCACTCATTAGTTAGTCTGTTTTGCTGAAAATTCCCTTCATTTTTCTAAACTTAGCATAGAAAATCACCACCCTATCTATTAAACTAAACAAGATGTTTCCAACCTCTCTGAGACATGAAGATTTTGATTTCTGAAGCTGTTATCAGAATTAAATTCTGTGGACTTTAATCACTCGGGCTATGTCTACGCTACAGTGATCCTTCGAAAGAAGCTCTTCTGTAAGATCTCTTCTGAAAAAACTTCTTTCAAAAGAGCACATTCACAGACAGAAAAGCAGATCGAAAAAATTGATTTGCTTTTTTGACAGAGAGCATCCTCACAGCCCCCCGCTCTTTTGAAAGAATGGGCCAGGGATCAAAAAATCTGCCACCATGAGGACTGCTCTTTTGAAAAAAGGGCCCTGGGGCAGCTACACACATTTTTTCCTAAACAATCTTTTAGAAAAAAGTGCTCTTCCTCATATGGGAGAGGAAGAGGTCTGCCGGAAAAAGAACTGAATTCTTATAATCTAATATCAAAGGAATGCATTTTGTGTGCATTTCTGGAAAGAGCCCTCACTTTTTTGAAAAAACTCTCCAGTGTAGACATAGCCTACATGGCAGCCTTATTTCAAAGTAAGCTATTCTGGAAGACCTATTCTGGAATAGCTTGATTCAAAATAATGCTGCTACACACAAAACCCATTTCAAAATAGCCCTCAGCTGCACTATGGCTTACTTTAAAATAGGCTCTTTTCCCTGTCTACACAGCCTCCATTTCAAAACAGCTGTTTCAAACTAGGCGCTATTCCTCATGGAATGAGGTTCGCCTATTTCAAAATAAGCCAACTGGTATTTTGAAATGATTTCAAAATAGCAGTTGCATTGTGTAGATGCTAGCAAAGTTATTTTGAAATAACAGCTGTTATTTTGAAATAACTTTGCTGTGTAGTGATACCCTCAGTCGTCAAATTGAGCCAAATGTCTGTTGATGTCAGTCAAAACTTTAGTTCCTGAGTAATGCTAAGACATCCTGTTGAAGACTTAAAGAAAAATATCACCTTAGAACCTAATTTGGGGATAATTATTTAAAAATAATCATGTTACCTTTTTTTTTTCCATAGGAAAGCTGACACCATAGAAAGCAAATGTTCAGCAAATACTATTTGTGTTTTACTGTCATATCCACTCATGTGCAGAATGCCTCCCGTGTTTAGAATTTTGGCACCTGCATGGTATTAGGGTAATCGCTGGGCTTTATAGTACCCACAGTGGATGTCAGTCTCAACATTCTTATAGCTTGGAATAATGAAATCTTTTTGATAACAAGAAAACCCTTTTGATTCGCAGTTAAATCATTCTTTCCCTGCCCTTTTTTCTTCTCGTAGGTTCCTATATTCCGTCTAGTCTTCCCTCCTCATGACTTTTTGTCACCATCTTCAAAATTTATCTCCATGCCATTTTACATAATTCCTGCTACTCTTGTTTGGGTCTGTGTCACTACCTTTCTCCTCGCTCCTTTTCTGCTTCTGAGAATCCACTTTATTTCCCTGGTCGCTCATCTCAGACTAAGATGCTATCTCTTCTCCCTTCGTCCATTTCATGTGACGTGAGATACCCATCCTCTTTTGGATTCTAAACTTCATGATTCAGGGAATTGTCTGAAATGGGAGTATTTTTCAAGCACTCTGTACACGTGTCACTGTATGTATAATACATTTTCAGAGGACTGTGCTGAAATATTAACTGGTCGACTGAGATACAGTCAGTCCTTGATATAAATTGCTGCAATATAAGTTGTTTTACATTTACGCTTTGAGGAACATACTGTAAAAATTCCTCCCACTTAAGTCATTACACCATTTAGGAAATGGAAAATTAGCATACCCTCCCAGCATCCTCTGCGACTCACCTCTGTCTCATACTGTACCAAGGATAAAAATTGTTTAAAAATGTATTTTGGGACAGGAACTTTTCTTTAAATGTTGCCTAAAATGCTTTGAAAATGTATGGTATTATGCATGAGTGATACATTGGGGTTTTAAATGGCTACATAGGTAAAATTTATGTTCTTACAGTCCCTGTCCTCCTTTATTTACATTATTTCATATGGGGAGGAGGAATTCCTCATTATACATCATTTTGCTTTAAGTCACAAGTTTATGATTGCTCCCTCATCCACACTGATGCAGGTAGCTGACACAGCTGTGCTGCAGAGCATACAACTGAGTCCTATGAAAGTGAACTCTTTGGTTACTCGGTTTAATGTGGTAAGAGTTGTACCCTGGCAGGGGGGAACAAGGAGAAAGAAATTTATGTTGGCTTAAGCTTGGATAAAATGCTGAAACCAAATATTACCATGGTGATGGCTGGCAGGGCTACTACCCCTTTCTTGTCATCCCAGTATTCAGTTAACGAAAGAGTTAAGCCCAGAGATAGTCAGTCCACTGTTGGTAAGTAGCTAAGTGAGCCAATGGCGGGGGGGATTTTTGAATTGAAGCAGTTACGTGATGGGATAAAATGCTGAAGCCAAATATTTCAACAAAGTAGCTCTGGGGTCCTTGCCAGTGAGAGTTGTGCAGAATCTAGTAGTTTGTGTGGTTTCAAACAAACTCAGAGTTCAATATTATTAATCAAATACTTTTAGAGTGCAGTATCATCAAAGGCAGAAAATGTGTACACTCATCCCTCATTTAATGAGCACTCTACTTATGAGTACTCGCTAAAATGAGAGACACATATACTTACAATTGTTCACTATGAGAGTGAACTTCCCCGCTTGTACAAGCCAGGCACGGGGTCCCTGGCTGGGGCATGGGGAGACCTTCAGGGCCCACTCCCATTCCCCCTCTAGCAACTTCCCGCACACCCCCCCACCCCCCCGTTCCGAACATTCCCCCAGCCTACAGTTCCCCACGCAATCCCCCCAGCCCACTCCCAACACCCACCCCATCCTGTTCCGAACCCCCCGCCCCCTGCAACCACCCCCCAGGTACTTCTGCTGTAGCCCAGAGGAACAAGCTGCCATCTCCTCCACCTGAGCCACCTGCAGGTTTTAACCCTCCCTCCCGCTCACGGCTCCAAACTGCCCCTAGCCTTTAACCCCTTCCAAACCCCACGTTCACCTGCCTTTCAAAAGCAGTACCACCTGCTGCCACTCCAAGCACCTGGAACCAAGCAGAAACTTTCACATGTATTTTCATAGGAATTTAGTACGCCTCTTACGAGATTTCACCTACGAGCAAAAAGTTAGGAACCGATTGTGCTTGTACTGCGAGGGATGAGTGTATGTGATGTTTCCCAGAAATATCCCTGCAGGCCTTGCTCTCTCTGTAACAGTGGTGAGCGTATTCCTCTAGTTCAGCCTCATACCTCTCTCAGATTTGCTGCTGTCACAGGAATGCTACATCCTAATCTACAAAATTACACTCAAGATCACCTTAACACAGTACTTAAAGGGGCGGGGGGCATCTTTATTTTCACAGGACAGAGATTCAAGGCGTATGGACAATAAGAATACTGCAGGCACATAGCTACATACAAAACAAAACAACAACTGCATTCTAGAACCCTAATCTTAACCCATAAGGTATCGCCCTATTTCCTACAAGATTGCTTATCCCATCCTTTTCCCAGGATCTGGCTGTCATTCCCTCTCATGAGAAAAAAAATCTGCTCAAAAAATCTTTTGTGCATTTGTCCTATCAGACTGAACAAATAACTGGGGGTTCATCAGCCTCCTATGTATCATTGCAGAAGTTTCTTGTTCCAAATCTAGACAATCCTTGCTTTTTTTTTTCTTGCAACCCCCTAGAGTCTGTTGATTAGCCTTTTGAACTGTACAATACTCAGTTTGCACACGGCCAGCCAGAGTGCGATGAGCGTCTCTACCCAATATGCTCAGCAGGTCTATGTGGATTACCTTTAGATTACCTTTAGGATTCTCATACACAGAGAATCGTAATTTTCAGTATAGATATGTGCCTTTTATATACACATGCATCATGTTTTTTTTGTGACTTACATGCTGGTCTGTCATACTAGCACCTCTACTGAAATAAATCAATGTTCCCCCCAGCTGGGGAATCCTGTAGTTAGGGCTGCTGGCTGAGCTCTGTGCCCCATCTGGCTCCCAGCTGTGGGGCTGCTGGGATTCCCCCACTCCCAATAGGGGATCCCAGGTCTAGAGCTACTGGCAGGGCTCCATGCCCCAAATGGCTCCCCGCCAGGGGGTTGTGCAGCCCCCCCGCCCCAGCCAGCCACTGGGTGAGTACCAGCACCTGCTATTTTACCCAAAAAGCACTGCCCATGAATATGATGACCATAGTGGCACAGGGTTTCACTAGAGACCTCACATGATACTCTTTTGGAAACAAGTATGTATATTTCAGGTTCAGGTGTTCCCTATCACCCTTATCTACCCCTGTTCTCTCTGCCAGTTACCAAAAAGAATTCCTTGTTCACTATGAATTTTGGGCTTCCTGTTTTCCACCCGAATTAAGTATATTAGCCTGGGATCTGCTCATGACCTGGCCTGTGCTTGCCAGATGCCTCATAAATCTGAATCGTGTTGTGAGTTCAGAATGAAATCTAAAATCCTTTGAGTTTCACAGCTCCCTTCTTCTGTAGTCCAACGAACCAAGAAAATTTTCTAAAAAACTGGACAAATCTTACAATGTCACTATGTCACTATGTTACATGAATCATTATTGGTTCCAGAACCTCTCTCCTCCCAAGCAGATAACTTTCAATTGCAGCACCTATTGTAAATACCATAACCTCCTGACTTAACAATTTCGGTTTTGCAAACAATCATTTTACTCGTATCTCACCAGGAAAATGTACTTCATGTGGAATGTGCGTAGTACTAATGTACTGTAAAGCTGATATATTTTTTCATGAAAAACAACAAAGCTTTCTTAAACACATTTAAGGTGGATTGTTTGCATTACATAATACTTCCTGAAAACTTTGAAACAATGGGGGAGAAAATAAATGTCCATACCACCTACTCTTGTTAATGTGGGCTAATATGGTCTTACTGTTGTCTCTAACTTCACGTTGATTCAAGCTGTGTGAAAATGGCATTTGTGTTGATGTCTCATTTTTTCCAAGGTTGGGAAAAATATTTTTTGCAGAGTTAAGGAAAACTGTTTAATCCATTAACAACTGGGCTTTGGCATCTGAGATTATTTTTATTGCACAGAACTTTTTATCGATGCATGGAAACACTCAGCTTTCCCATTCTCATTATATTTGTCATTGTAGTATAAACAAGAAAAGGGGGTATGGATGTTTTTATCCCCCAGAACTATAACGTACATCTCAACCCGTTGAAATCCTGAGGAAGGAAACACATAATGCCAAAAGATGGTGGCTGAAATCCTTGATTGCAACTGTAGGCTGTTCAACACAACTAAGCAGAGGGAATGCAGAGATGGCTTTAAACCATTTTTGTCCTTCCTTGTTTCTGGGTCAGCTGTATATAAGGTTGGTTCTTAAAATAACTCAAAGTAGCTGAATTTTGTTCTATAGTGTACTGGATGGCAATGGTCCAAGTGGTTTTGGATCATTGTAGTGTGTGGCTGTGTTGGCCTTGGCCCTTTTTCTTATAGCAGTGGCTGGTAGGATGATGAGGCATCATATTGTCCCAGGAATACTCCTTTGTATCTGGTTAGATACATTGGCATTAAGGTTGCTTTGTACCAGTCCAGGACTGGGGCTGATGATCCTAGTGAGAGCAAATAGTCTGATTTAGTTGACTCTTTACTATTTCTGAAAGAATTCATTTGGACTGTGACTTGTCCTGAGGGGCAAGCCGCTGAAGACTCACAAAGGCAAACTGGCAGCTCCTAAGGAGTGTGGGGACTGAGAAAAGGTCTGTGATGCTACACCCAATCATGAGGAGGGAGTTCTATTACAACCCCTCCTCCGACCCCCACAGATGAAAATCCAGGAAATGCATTCCAGCACTCTGCAGAATCTGACACAAGTTGGGACTATATTTTGCAGGCTTGACTTTCATTTATGTTAAACCATTTTACACAGCACTGGAAACACCAAGAAAACATGCAAGTGGGAACAAATAAAACCCACTATAGGTTTCAGTGTTGTGTATATGTAAGAAATCAAGCTGGATTCATGTGGTGTAAATTGCATTTGTACACACTTTAAAGCCCCGTCAAACTGCCAGAGTTCTGGTATGGAGCTGTTTCCACTGCCCCTAAAACACTGGGATCCTGAGTCATGACTGTGACTCCAAGGCTTTTCTACTACAATACTAGGAGTGAATTTTAAAAGAAGCTCACGAAGTTAACAGCAAAAGTGTCTGAACATTTGACTGTGAAATCTTAACATTACATATATTTCCAGTTATCTTAACTGTATCCCTCCACTCCTGGTGCTGCTTTGGTTAAGTCTACACTACAGCAATCAGTGGACAGAAGTTATCATTGAAACATATTTTCTGACTAAACTCCTGTAAACAGATCACAACCACACATGAAATTGGATCTCTCTGTCAACAGGGAGTAACCAGACTGCCTGGATGTTCTCTCTTCAGAACAGCCAACTGGAAGCACAGCAGACAGGGATTCCCCATGACTCATAAACCCTATCTATCAACAGACAGCTGCTGGGAGCATCCACAGTTGTTTTGTCATCAGATGCTGTTGAGAAAGGCATTCTGCCTCATGGGGGAGAGGCAGAAGGCTGTCAACAAAAATGCTGGGGTTTTGCTGACAAAACTCTCTAGTGTAGATGTAGCTTTTGTGCTGCACGCACTGACCCATGAGTAACAGCTGGGTAGAGTTATTTTGTGTTCATACTATATTCAGAAATATTTTTGTCATCAAGGTTCCTCCCTATGTTTCATAAGCAATAGACAGAATTAATTAATTGAAACCTTTTAAAAACCTGTATGTGATTTCTGGAGCTGCAGTTTTGAGAAAACTACGAAATACAATGAGACTTGCTATAACATCAAGTTGGTAATGCTGCATTTCAGAGGAGGGACGTGAGGACAGTGGGCAGGAAATGGGAAAGCCAGGTGGATGCTAATTTGGGACAGATGCATAATTAATTTAATCCTCTTCTATCTGCTTCCTGCTCATGATAGGTGATTTGCTCTTTCAGGCCACGGCAGATGGTGCTCATGCAAGCCAGTAGAAGTTCTGTGCCAAGCTCTCCAGTGTGATTTTAAAAGGTACCCAATAAAATGATGAAGAACTTTCAAAAGTTGATTAAAAACCCACTCTTCAGCTGTTTGATTTGGAAACGAAAAAACTAGAAAATATGAAACGTGAAGTTCTGCAAATGTGAGATGGTAATAAGAAACACCTGAGTGAAAAGAACAGCATGATTAAGCTTGTCCAAACGTAGAAAAAGATACACAGGAGTGTTTAACAAGGTACTAGAAGCTGATGGAATTGGACGATCTGAAAGGTGTCATACATTTTTGCATAGGTATAGAGGAAATTGTTGGGTTTTTTCCAGGGATATCAGTTCCTCCTGACTTGTCTCTTGGTGCAGTGTAAAAGCCAGGACCATGTTTATTAGATCACCAATGTCAAAAGTAATATCATGCTTTAGGCAATGGTGGACTCAAAATAGTATTATAGCTATAACATGATTCTGGGATGTATTAAACAGAGTATTGTGAGCAAGACATGAGAAGTCATTCTTCCTCTGTGCTCTGCACTGACCAGGAATCAACTGGAGTACTGTGTCCAGTTTTGGGCACCACATTTCAAGAAAGATGTGGAGAAATTGGAGAAGGTCCAGAGAAGAGCAACAAGAAAGATTAAAGGTCTAGAGAACATAAGCAAAGAGGAAAGACTGAGAGAACTGGGTTTGTTTAGTTTGGAAAAGAGTTGGCTTAGACAGGACATGATAATGGTTTTCAAATACTTAAACGAGTGTTACAGGGCAGAGGGATAAAAAATGTTCTCCTTGGCCTCTAAGGAGAGGACAAGGAGCAGTGGGATTAAACTGCAGTAAGAGAGGTTTAGGTTGGACATTAGGAAAAACTTCCTACCTCTCAGGGTGGTTAAACACTGGAATAAATTGCCTAGGGAGGTTGTGGAACCTCCATCACTGGAGATATTTAAAAGCAGGTTAGATAGACACCTATCAGAGATGGTTTAGAGACTCTAAACAGTGCTTGGTCCTGCTGTGAGGGCAGGATTTAATGACCTTTCAAGGTCCCTTCCAGTTCTAATGTTCTATGATTCTACAATCTGATCTGTTTTTTTCTAGATGTACTACGCTATTTGCTTCCTGGGTATAATACCGTAGGGTCAATAAAGTTATACCCAGGATACAAAGGGCCCACTGAGTTCAACTTCTTGGGGTAGTAGCTCTGAAATGGTGGGCTTAGAGATGCACTAGCCTTCCAGGATGTATCCACAAAAACCTCTGAATTGAACCAAACAAGTGCAGCTATCAGAAGCCTTATAGGGATGTATTCTAATTGCAACTACAGGTTCCACCACCCTCATCTGGCAACCTTGGGTCCTGACTGGTCCTGTATGAGGGAATTTGCCAGAGGAAGGGTGGTCCCCTGCTCTGGCAACCTAGTCTGCTGCTGGCTCCTCTTTTCACCCTCACCCCCAACTCTAGCCGCAGGGCCCCTTTACCTCCTTCCTGGACCTCGGCCCTTGCTGGGCTAATGCTGACCTGGCAACCTTGGTTTGCCAAGCACAAAGATCACTCCAGCCCTGGCCAGCCTCCTGACATAGCCCAGGCCCTGCAGGTGCTGACTCCGGCTGCAGCCAGGGCCAAGGCCATGTGGTGCTGGCTCAGCCCCAACTAGGCTGCCAGCATGGCTCCCAAGGCTGGTGGCCAGCTTTGTCAGGGCCAGTCTGCTTGCATGTCCCCAGCCCCATGGAGACTGGCTATAGCACAGGCTCAGCTGCCAGCTCTGGCTCTGGCCCCACAAAGATCAAAGCAGCCCTAGCCCTGCAGGCACCTGGTGCAGCCCCGGCCAGGCTGCCAACATGGCCCCAACTCTGCAGGCACTGGGTACAGCCTTAGGCCCACAGAGGTTGGCTGTGGCTGGCTGTGCCTCTGGTCAGGGACACAAGCCCCACTGGGCTGTCCTTCCCAGGGCAGCCAGGCTTTCTGTAATAAATTCCCACCCCAGCATCTCCACTCCAGTAACATCCTTCGTCCTCCTGGACAACAGATGTTGCCGGATGAGAGAATGCTGGTTTTTGGAGTTTCAACCAGTATCATAATATGGTGTTTGTAAAAAGTGTCGTGAAATTCTAGCGTAATATATTTGCCTTGTTTCAGTCCTCTTGACACAATGAGGCCTTTGGGAACATATTTCAAGAGGTAATTGTCCTTAAGCTTTATGGTTTGTTTTAAAAGTCTTGTGTCTGATGTGCAATAGTCTTTTACACAACGGCTACGTCTACACGTGAAGCCAACATCGAAATAGCTTATTTCGATGTAGCAACATCGAAATAGTCTATTTCAATGAATAACGTCTACACGTCCTCCAGGGCTGGCAACATCGATGTTCAACTTCGACGTTGCGCGGCACCACATCGAAATAGGCGCTGCGAGGGTACGACTACACGCCAAAGTAGCACACATTGAAATAAGGGTGCCAGGCACAGCTGCAGACAGGGTTACAGGGCGGACTCAACAGCAAGCCGCTCCCTTAACGGGCCCCTCCCAGACACAGTTGCACTAAACAACACAAGATCCACAGAGCCGACAACTGGTTGCAGACCCTGTGCATGCAGCATGGATCCCCAGCTGCGGCAGCAGCAGCCAGAAGCCCTGGGCTAAGGGCTGTTGCCCACGGTGACCATAGAGCCCCGCAGGGGCTGGAGAGAGAGCATCTCTCAAGCCCCCAGCTGATGGCCGCCATGGAGGACCCGGCAATTTCGACGTTGCGGGACGCGGATCGTCTACACGGTCCCTACTTCGACGTTGAACGTCGAAGTAGGGCGCTATTCCGATCCCCTCATGAGGTTAGCGACTTCGACGTCTCGCCGCCTAACGTCGAAGTTAACTTCAAAATAGCGCCCGACGCATGTAGCCGCGACGGGCGCTATTTCGAAGTTAGTGCCGCTACTTCGAAGTAGCGTGCACGTGTAGACACAGCTAACTTGAGCAACTTCATTGAGGAATGTTGCTTGTCCCATTAATGATTAGTCAGTCTTGTAAGTACATTGTTCCAGCCTGAGACTAGCTGATCACCTGATCACTTTCTGAACAGTAGCAGTATTTTTTGCAGGGTGAGTGGAAAAGTAAAAAATTGCTACTTGATTTCAGGGAGAAATTTAAAATATTTTGTGCAAGTTAATGAGTCAGATGTCTTCCTGAATACCACAAGTTCTCAAGCCATTGAGTGTTAGGGGTATAACAGTACAGGCATCAGACAGGTAGGAGCCCAATAGTTGCCTTACTGGAATTCTAGGTTCAGTCCCAAGTTTCAGTCTCATACTCCCTGGTCCAGCAGGGAGAAATGGTAATGAAAAAGAGCAGCGAGTTTCCCACATAGCAGTGCTACTTGAGGAATTTAAAAGCTTCAGAACTTTAGCTGTTGGTTTCTATATATTAGGATTACCGTATTTGAACTTCCAAGAAAAAAGACTGTACATACTATAACACATTAATACAATATGAGTTGGTAGATACTGATCCAGATACACTCCCTCTTGGGGTATCCTCTTTTTTGAAAGTTCAGATATGGTAACCCTAGCATATGTGGCTACCCATACATTATCGTGTGACTCCTTCCCTGTCCCCACACTCCTCCAAAGCAAACAAATAAACAAACAAGCAAAAAAACCACCAGAGTTTCCTGGAAGAGTGGGGTAGGACACATTTTTGTTTCCCAACCCAAATACAAATTTCTGAAACTTGCATAGGACTTTCTACAATAGCTCAGAATAGTGGCTCATCTAACCCAGCTTCCTGTCTCTCTCAATAGTATGACATGTTTCAGAGGAAGTGTAATATGGTAGGGTTTCTGGGCACAGCTAAGGAAATCAATCTAGGATATTTTTGCTTATAACCAGGCCACTTAAAGCCCCAGGAGTGGATTTCTTTCTCATTTAGGCAAAGTGGTAAATTCAACCAGCCACAAAAATATCTCTGCCAGACCCACTAGCCTGCCAGAAGCTACACAACCAAACCCACAGATTTCCCAGCTACTTCAAAATGCCAGGTCCAACAGCCCCCTACTCAAGTAAGAGGTTCTTAAAACCTATTTACTCAACACCACACAGATTCCTCCAGGTCCCAAAGGATCCAACCACAGTCCCAAGTCAATATATACTTGGATCTTACCCAAAACAGTTTCCTGTGCCAGTCCTTTAGATCTAAAATCTAAAGGTTTCTTATCAAGGAAAGAAAGAACAGGGTGAGAGAAAAATTGTTAAAGTGATACATTGCGTACATCAATGACAGGTATTGATGTAGGCCAGCAGTGTTACATGCTGAGTCTTGAAAGTCTTTGCAAGCATCCTTTTGGGGGATGGGTCCCCAGTCCAGACAGGCTTAAATAATGAGGACTGAAAGAACCAAGATGGACCCTCCCTGAGCCCCTCTGATAGTTTTCCAGGTGGAAGGAATAAGTCCTTTCTCCTTCCCATCAGGCACAGGAAAGTCAGGGTCATTTGACTCAGGTAGGCTGCTGTGGCACTCGATTGGATGCATTCCAGGTGACAGTCCCAAATTCCTCAGATGTGTATTTGACACCTGGGAATCTGTTCCTTTGTTTAGCCTATCACCCAGGCTCAGGAGGAGATCTCACCTCCTATTGTGGAACTCGTCACTAAAACATTCCTAATACAGCTATAAAGCCAAAATCCGTAACTTCACCTACAAACATGGCACAGACATACAAGTGTAACATAGGAAGATTAAGGGCATTACCAGCTTTTGTTAGACACCTGACTTGGCACAAATAGCACAAGATTGGGTGCCACTATGAACAATGGTGACAGAAGTGGCTACTATATTCAATTTAAAAATCCAGTCACATGATGGTATGGTATGAAAATCTTCATAATGCAATAATGTGCCTGGGACCCTATTTTTCCTGGATACTATCAGTTAGCAATTGGCTTATGTCATGAAGCATAAAGGTTTTTATCCCTTTAAGTTTGTTCTGGGCCCTGAATTACCTCCCAACCTGGGCAGTGAGTCATACCTCACATAATATTTTCATCCGTTGTAAATAATTTTGATTACAAAACTGTTCTAGAAGCTGACTCTTGCATTACTTGTAATGAAAAATAGCACTTAAAGTTATTTCATTAGTAGTAATGTCTAAAATTTTATAACTCAGGCACTAACTGTTCAGTGGTTCTGAGCAAACATTTTACGATGTACTTAGATGGTAATCATAATAAAAGACTTTGCTTCAACTGGACGTGTAATCAATCTGTATTATATTTTTGGAGAATCAGGGGAAAAGTGACAATAGTTAATACAACTAAGGAACGTCAACACGATGTACAACGTGCTTGAAAGTGATGTTGTTATGAGCTGGTAGAAAGTGAAGCATGGAAGAATCAGTAGATTTTTTCTGAAGGCAATGTGAGTGACGTCATGTCACTTCAGAAGGGTGCTTTGCTGGAATTCATAGAACTCTTCCTGCTAACTGGTTAGTTAATCACTTCACCATTACTTAAATACTACATCACGCAACTGTGGTTAATCCAGCTGTGTTTTTCCCCAGACGATCATATTGTTCTCATGATTGGATCAGAATAATCACACTGAAGTGAAATCAGGCTTTCACCTCTAGCTGGGTTTGGTACAAGTGATATATTTGCTGAGTTTGAATGAGTTTTTGAAAATGGACTTTTCCTATTGTTTCCTTTCAGCACAATGCCAACACAATGTTGGGAGTTTCCCCCCTTTGTAGTTTTCAAATTTATTGTAGGCAGCGGGGATAAATTAGCTTTTTTGAAAAATAATTATTAATTAAAATTAAATATTTTTTAAAAATAACCAGTATAAAATTCTATTTGAAATAATGAGAATCTATGTTAAGGCCTAAGGTTACTGTAACCTACTTTAGTTTCTTTTTTATTTAAATGATTTTAACAATGAGTTGAAGGGTGCAGCTTTTTAAATTCCAATGCAGAATCGAGGACAAACATCTATAACACTAGAGGTCAACAGAAGCTTTCTAAATGTCACAATGTCATGCAATATATTATTATTTTCAGTCTCTATAACGAAGCGAATGCTAGTGTTCACATTTTTCCATTTGCGAGTATTCAGTTTTTCTTTTGATGAAAAGCTTTTGTTTTAATTCCCTCTGGTTTCACTTTAGCTAGCAGGTAAACAGGGACTATTTTTTTTCCCATTTGGACTACTTCCTTCAATTTGGAGTTGTAATGCAGAAGGTCTTATCTTTTTCTCTTTCAGTTTATGAATAAAAGCCTGGTGCAAAGAATGCGATCTATTAGAGATGAAATTCTAAGAGGACATTGACCCCAGGTCAAAGTATTTGGACACCTAAAGATGCAGACAGACATCCAGTGAAATTTTCAAAGCACCTAAGTAGATTTGGCTCCTCATTCCCTTGATTACAGAGAGAGTTTTTCTGGGCACTTAAGTACTAGAAGAATTAGGCACCTAACTTGCTTAGGCACACAGAAGGAGTGTCAGAAGTGCCTATCTAAATCTTTAGCAGGTAAATATTTTTGAATAGTGGTCATATAATCACTAATTATGATTGGTGCTTCCTTTTGATTAATAAAATACTGTTTTAAATCCCAAAATTATTTTGATAAACTCATTTTTTCTTCTGTATCCAGCACATTTAAGGTAACTTTATTTAAGTAATAAAAAAACTGTAAAATTCTTTTGTGTATATTTTAAGTCAATTTCAGTTTTTACCCAAAGGCAGCTTGACCAAAATCCCAAATAAAATTTATAATCTAGTAAATGAATGTCATTCACTAATCTATAACCAAAGCTGCAAGAGCCAAGAATCTGAGTAAGTGTACATCAGCAGCTTAAATTTGAAGGTTAAAGGACTCTCAGCGTCTAAATATGGTATATTGTCCTGGCTAGCAAAAATAACTAAATTTGGGTGCTAATCAACATATTTTAAAGGTTATAACAACTCACGATTATGCATTTCTCTAAGAAAATAACTAAATAGTACAAATACAAAACAGTGAAAATCAATGATTATTAAATTCAAGTTTCTTGCTTGCTGATTTAAATCATGATTAAAATCATTTATTTGAATCACTTTGATCAGTGTTTTTTTTCTAAGAAAAAAAGGTGACAGAACTCCAGTCCCAACCACCTCCTGCATCTTAACCCTCCTGTGCAGGCCCAAGCTGCTCCCCTCAGCAACCTAACCACCCCCTGGCAGGGTCCAAGCCATCCCATCCCCCCAGGTGGCTTAACAGCCCCCTGGCAGGGCCCAAACTACCCCCAAGCAGCTTAACTGCCCCCTGGTGGCTTTACCACCCCTCTGGCAGGGCCCAAGCCACCCTCCTAGGTTCCTTAACCACCCCATGCAGGGCCCAAGCCTATCCCAGTTCCCCAGAGCCAGGTACCTCCAGCCCTCCCTCCCCCCTATGTGAATGCCTGCAACTTACCTCCCTGCCTCTGCACAGGCCATGCCACCTAGAACCAAGCCATGCTGTGCTGGTGGGGCCGCTATGGGACCACAATGAGCTGCTGATGCCAGACCATAGGAGCCGCACAGCTCCCAGCTGGTGTTGCACACGCACACGGCAGGGGGAGGGACACCTTCAAAAAGGGTGGTGCCCAGAAAAAAGGGGGCAGAATGACATTGGGCAGTATTCCAGCAGAAAAAAAGCCCTGACTTTGATTAAAATCAATCCACCCTAATTGCAATAAATAGCTTTTTTTTTTTTTGCCCTGACCAGATATAAATATTAAGTTCATCCAGAAGTCTCCTGGTTCTTCCTGGGGAGAAAATCACTGAGCAAGGCATAAAATGGATTTTACAGAGTAACTCAATGTAAGCTTAAGGGCATTTTTAACAATATATCACCTTGAAATAAAGCTCATGTGGAACTGGATGCATAATTTTATTGAAAAATGAATACCTGCGTCCCCAGAGCAATTCCATGGATAATTAAAGTTCCATAAAATGGTCTGATCTGATTTTAATAACATCTCTAGTCCCAACTTTAGCTGTTGTTACTACCATACCTGGAGAAAGAAAGTCTATCCTTCTGCTGCTACTTCTTCACCTGACAGAAAGTGACATTAAAATACGGTGATAGGCTTGAAATTTCCTGCATTTTAAAGCCTATTTCCATATTTGTATCCTATATCACAACTACACTGCTCTGTAATAAGACCAATCTGTGCCTTGTGTAAAGAACAAAAGAGTTGCTCCTACGGAACATATACTTTAAGAATCAGAGGGGTGGCTGTGTTGGTCTGTATCCACAAAAGCAACAAGAAGTCCTACGGCACCTCATAGACTAAGAGATTTATTTGACTATAAGCTTTTATGGGCAAAGACCCACGCTGTCAAATGCACGTAGTATAGTGTACTTTAAATATGTACCTTGCATGACTCCCACATTACTATGTTACAGAACACTGTACTTGAACATTTTACCTGAAGAATGTGTTTAATGCGAATAACAGACACAAGTATGTGAATTCTTTAATATTTACATTCATTTTAACTAGGATCTTCTTTTAAAAGAAGAAAAAAGCCTGAGAGCACACCTTCAAATCAACAAACTGAACAATCTACAGCTTTGTTTGAGAAACATTGTTTCCACAATAATCTGTGTTATGGAGGCCTGTCTGTGTACACCATAGCCCTCTGCTGGCCAAGGCAGCATACATGTGTATAATTGTAATATCTTCTAAGAACCTGCTCATTGCTCTAATTGTTAATGTGCAGAGGGGAACACATTCATACTCACTCCAGCGTGGCTGTTCCTCACCCCGTTGGCTGGAGTTAGTCACCTCTGGCCTACCGACTCTGCAGCCAAGGCTCTGGGAAGAGTCTGTCTGGGTTGGTAAGCTGTAGGGGGGCCAGGAATTGTGCTGTGAGAGAAAAAGTGCTGTCACTGCCTTAGAACTCCATCTCTGTGGGAATCCACTGTAAAGATGATGCTGTTCCTCAGGCTTTAAGCACACTCTGCGTGGGAACCTACCCCACTTTGAGGAGAGACAGGAAACAGCAGATAGAATGGCACGTGATAGCATATATGATGTTAGTTGAGGAACATGAGATTACTAGTCACAGAATCATGGGCACATTCTCATGTTCCTCAACTAACATCATATATGCCATCTTGCGTCAACAATGCCCAGATGCTTTGTATACTGGAGAGACGTCAAACTCTCAGACAAAGAGTTAATGGGCACAAAACAGACATAAAAACATTCCTGATCCACAAACCAGTTAGTCTACATTTTAATGGAGTGGGCCATTCTGTTAATGACTTAAGAGTGCGTCTTATTGAAGAAGAATTTTCACTATGCTTTGGGAAGAGAAACTGCTGAACTCTCTTTCATATTCAAATTTGACACATTAACACATGGTTTGAACCAGGATGCAAATTTTGTGGGACACTAAGGCTATGTCTACACGTGCCCCAAACTTCGAAATGGCCATGCAAATGGCCATTTCGAAGTTTACTAATGAAGCGCTGAAATGCATATTCAGCGCTTCATTAGCATGCGGGCGGCAGCGGCGCTTCGAAATTGACGAGCCTTGCCGCCGCGCGGCGCGTCCAGACGGGGCTCCTTTTCGAAAGGACGCCACCTTCTTCGAAGTCCCCTTATTCCCATGAGCTCATGGGAATAAGGGGACTTCGAAGTAGGCGGGGCCCTTTCGAAAAGGAGCCCCGTCTGGACGTGCCGCGCGGCGGCAAGGCTCGTCAATTTTGAAGTGCCGCTGCCGCCCGCATGCTAATGAAGCGCTGAATATGCATTTCAGCGCTTCATTAGTAAACTTCGAAATGGCCATTTGCATGGCCATTTCGAAGTTTGGGGCACGTGTAGACACAGCCTAAAGGGGCTCTTTTGCATACTTGGCTTAATGTAATTCTTGACTCCCCCGCTCCCGCCTCTGTGCGCTCTGATTTGCTCACCTTGGTAATTTTTTTCTGATTTGTCAACCTTGATTACTGTTTTTCGTTCTCAGTGCCTTAAATATTGAGCCTGTTCTGGTATGGCTATGGTCTGAAGAAGTGGGTCTGTCCCATGAGAGCTCACCTAATATATTATTTTTTTGTCTTTAAAGTGTTACTTTACTGCTTTTTTGTTTTGATAGTATATAGAATAGCACGGCTTTCTCTCTGTTACTAATCAATGCTTATTCTGTGGGGGCAGGAGTGGCCTCCGGGAATCAAATACTACTTTTCCAGTTCACTAATAAACTGAATGAGGGATTGTCTGCATGGAGTAGCTATTGTGTTTCAGTTCATACCCTAATTTATTTCACAATAGCTACTCCATGTAGACAATTCCTCATTCAGTTTACAGATGGTTTAAGTTGGTGATGCAACTTTCTCACGTAGAAAAGTTATTTACCCCTTGACACAACCCAAGAACGAGTGGTTACATATGACATGAGCAGGCAACAGATTTAAAACAAACACAGGGATGTACTTCCTTCCACAATGAACAGTCAATTTATGGATCTCATCATCAAGGGAGGTTGTGAAGGTCAAAAATATAACCAGATTCCATAGAAGGCCTTGTTTCCTATTTAACGGAACTGTTCATGCACTTAAGTATCTTGCTGACTTACAATAGCAAATTCAGCTGTCAGTGTGGCTGAGTTGGTGGGGGTCCTGCTTTGAGCCAGATCTCCCATCCTGATGCAACACACTCAAGTGGTGTGATGCTAATGAAAACTTGTTTGTTCTCTCCTTACAGTACAAATCCTTAATGTTGCAGCACAGTTTCTGTGAAGGGCCCCTTGCATAGACTCCAGATGAAGTCAGTGGGGCCTGTGCAGAGCTCATTGCGAGATTAAGGCCTAACATGCTCGGCTGATCTACTGAATGACCTGTCTTGCAGTATTAAGGATCAGTAAATCTCATTGGCTACATGTACACTACAGTGATCCATCCAAAGAAGTTCTATTGGAATATCTTTTCCGACTAAATTTTTTTCGAAAGAGTGCAGACACACAAAAAGCAGATTGAAAAAATTGATCCACTCTGTTGATAGAGAGTAGCCACACAGCCCCAGCTGCTCTTTCAAAAGAATGGGCCAAGAAATGCCCCGGATAGGGTTGCATGGCCAGCAAACCCTGTCGGGAACTCTGCCTTAGAACTCCATCTCTGTGGGAATCCACTGTGAAGACGATGTCGTTCCCCAGGCTTTAAGCACACTCTTCTTGGGAGCCTACCCCGCTTTGAGGGGCGACAGGAAACAGCAATTAGAATGAGGGTTATTTAGCACAGCTTCAGTCCAAAGGTACTCCCTTAAAGGGCCGAACCCAAACACACTCTGTCTACACAAGCTGAGGCCTGTCTTGCTGCAAAAAGCACGGCAGAGCCAGTGCGGGGACAAGAAGCTGATAGCCATAGACACATAGCAGCCAGATCTATGCTGTGGTCAGGTTGTTGGCCATGGTGATTGTGGCCACCCTCCATCTCCTCTGGTGGGACAGACCTGCCACTGGGGCCAAGAAGCCCAACATCCAGTGTCCCAGCTGCACACCTCTGGGCAATCAGGTGGGTTTGGAGCTACCCTAACAGTTGAGACTGGCAGGACTGGCTGGCGATGGGTGAGTGGGATGACATGCAGTGGCTTCAGAACTTGCCACCACCTCTGATGCCAGGAAAGCTGCATGAGCCTGTCATCCTTTTCAAGAAATGTGTCGCCATCACCATGTGGAAGCTGGCCACCCTGGATAGCTGCTGGTCTGTGGGACAGCAATTCAGGATGGGCAAGTCAACTGTCAGGGCTGTCATGGAGATAAGGCATGTTTGGATCACAGATCCAGCACGGGGAAGGGGCTTCTGGGCAAAAGGACCCTCTGGGCTCTGTTTGGAGGTGTGAGGAGTCAGGTCAGGGGGCAGGGAGGCTTATCCCCAGGGAATTGAGCCATCCCATCCCCACACAGGCCTACTGATGGGGCGTGGCCTCACGGGGGTATGGAGTGGAGGTCTGGGGCTCAGGGGCAAAGGGGTCTGGCAAGGGGGAAGGGGAGCCTGCTGGAGCCCAGGGGCACCCAGTCACACTCTCACAAGTTTGTTTGCTTCCCACCCTGTGCAGATTGTGAGGGCAATCAACATGCTTCTGCTCCAGAGGGTCACCCACATCAGTGACCTGGATGCAGCTGTCGTTGGCTTCATCTCCCTTGGCTTACCCACTGCTTTGGAGCCATTGATGGCACCAACATAAACATCCATGCTTTGATCACAGTGTGGCCCACTATATGAACAGGAAGGGCTACCACTTGGTTGTGCTGAAGGCCCTGGTGGACCACTGGGAACAGTTCATGGATGTCTGCATGGGCTGGTCAGGCTGGGCCCATGATGTGTGGATCTTTGGGAGCTCCAGCTCTGCCAGAAGATGGAGGTGGGGACCTATGCTCCCCACCAGGAGCCTGTGGTCCTGGCATACCCCATCTCAACTCCTTTACTTCGGAGTGGATCTGCTGCAATGTCAGGGTGGGGTGTCCACATGCCTCCAAACTGGTGGCAAGCTAGGCATACGTGGGGGCATTCATCCTCTTTCCCGTGTTCTCCTCGAGCACAGCCTTGTCTTGCCAGAAGCCCAGGAGGTCCCACAGCTTGGGCTCTGTCGACGATGGGGCCCTGTGATTTGGTACCCAGGAGGGGGCTCTGGGGGGTCATAGTGCCGCTGGCTGTCGGCCATGGGCATGGCTGACAAGGAGGGTGTGGTCTGAGTGTGTGGAGGGGTGCATATAGTGCTTGTGCTGCTGCCAGGCACACAGCTTCCTGTCACAGGGTTCCCAGGGCTCCTGCACCTTTGAAAGTGTCTGGAGGCAGACAGCATAGAGCTCTGATTGCACTGGCCAGGGTGTCTCCCAGCTCTGGCTGGCCAGCACTATGGAGGATTTCTCTTTCAAAAAAAGGGGCCCTGGCGAATCTACACATTTTTTTTTTGAAAGAATCTTTCGAAAAAGGCACTGTTCCTCATCTGGGAGAGGCAGGGGGCCACCAGAACAAGCGCCGTGTTCTTCTGATTTAATAGCGAAAGACCACATTTTGTGTGTAGATGCTCTATGTGATTTTTCAAAGAAACTCACGGGTGTAGACATAGTCTTTCTGACAGAAAAAAATGATATAAAGCTCAGACAGCTCTTCTGTCTTCCTGAGATACTGTGAACTTCTGGGCTTTATCCAGTGTGTCTGCATTTTGTACCTACGCTCACGCCAGTCTCTAGAGGTGGAGAGGCCTCATGTTTCTTGCTGATATGCATCGTTATCTTCCTGCGGTTGTTTGTCTCTTACCATCTGCTAGACAGGCTGAGTATTAAGATAGTCCTGTAAAGAAGTCCTTTGCAGTGCTCAACAAGTATCACCGGTCCCACCAAATCCAGAAACTAGGCTGCATCTTCTTGAGCACCGTGTTGTGGAATCTTCTCCATTAGTTCTCTATGTACGCAGACATCCTTTGCACTGCTGAAACTTAGATTTAGAATATATTGCTGTTTTGTGGAATTCTTTTGACTGATGAGCTGCCTAGCACAGGCAAACTAAATGCAGAACAACTTAGCTCAGCACCTATCACACCCTTGAATTAGGTTTATGTGATGCTTTATGCTGCTGGTTCTACATCACAGTAACATTTAGTGGACATCAACAAACTGCCAAGAGGTACTTTGCACATGCAGCAGCATAACATCCATGTTTAATTAGGTCCAAATGGTGACTGTTAGGCTAGTTTTCGAAAATCAAAAAGTCATTTCACCACTGTCTGTCATTACTCCTGGCTTTTCATCAAAATAAGCGAGAGCAGAGGCAGGCACGTTTTATAGGGAGTTATATACTGATAGGTTCATGATTTTATGGGAGATTCTGTAGTCATTTGTTCTCAGCAATCTCTCTTATACAACCTTACAAATTGCAACCTATTTTACTAAGCAAGAGGGAGTACTGGACAGGAAACTGATTAGCTTCTAATTTTTTGACAGAGATCGTTAGGACAGAAAAACTTGCTCGGAGGCACCATATGAAGAACAGCACATCTTAATTCTGCATAGGAATATTGAGTAAATGTGGAGCACAAAGCACAACTCCTACCATTTCATTCACACTGGCAGCTGAATTTGCTATTGAAGTTGAGCAAGACATCTAAGCATGTGTATAGTTTCATTGACTTAATGGTATTACTTCTGTACATGTAAATTCGGGGCTTGTACAAGAGCAAAACAAAGGAATTTAAATTTAAAGAACTGACCCCATAAGCTTTATGTATGTTTTATGTGGTAGATGGTGGCCATCCTCTCTTTCATTATCAGTTCTGGTGATACGGGTGTTAAATCTAGTTGACTCACATTTCAGGAAGAGTGAATGTTTCCTTCTTAAACTATGTTATGCTGTTATAAATGCTTCATTCCATTCACTGAGGGAGAAATTATGTGGAACCAGGAGGGAGATGTGAACCCTAGACTATCCCTTTATGTATTTATAAGCAACAGTGAATGAACAACCACAGTCTGCGGTCATGAAAACATTGCACACTTCTCTGAATTGCTCCTGACATGCATAATCTAAATGCAGACCACAGCTTTATGTTCATTAGCAGTGCTATAAAATAGCAATAAGTACTGAAATTTATAACGGACAGATTTTGCTATAAATGATGTGTGCTTTATCGTCTGTTAATGCACAGTCGCTGTGATAAACTTTGCAGTCATGTCATTTTATAACTTTTCATCATATGTATTAGAACAGCATGTTCACACTGCATAGTTAAGGATGAGTTGATGTTTCCATTATAAACCTCTGTTTTCAGCCATAAAAACTCACTTTGTGCTACAAATTGGTACATAAGTTTTAGCTCCGTGTTATTTTTTTCTCTTAAACAGCCAGATTGGCTAATTTCAAATAATTTAAGCCTGAATGCAAAACATTTGGCATTTGTTGTTTCTTGGATTCATTTTTGATCTTGTGCATGGAACTAAAAAGTTGCTTTACTTTAAAATAGAAAACAGTTGTTCACTTGGAGCCATTCTGTTTAAGTGAAGTGAGTTCATTTCCTCTGTGTCCCAAAAGAATTGCAGTGTGCGTACATTTATTATAAAACTCCATAATGAAGACTGGCCTCAAATGGTCATTACCAAGTCTGGTACCTCTACAGAGATAAATTTAATTGGCTAATTGTAGGTTTGATTTTTGAAGAGCCCAGAACAGGATCTGTCCAATAATGTATCTTTCTCCTCACTGAAGTGGGGCTCGATGCAAAAATCAGGTTATCCCCATGTGAGAAATAAAACGTTATGAGTATTTACCAAGGAACAAACCCAAATCATTTTCATAATAATTTCGTACTTAATTGAATTTTGCATCAAGGATTGCCAGTCTCTAAAGTTATGTAAGCATCACTACTGGAGCTGGCCAATTTTTTCAACTGAAAAATGCAATTTTGTCTCCACTGAAACATTTTGTGAATTCCTGTGGATTTTGACAAACACAATTTGGGGGAAAAAAGACAACAAATTTGAAAAAATTGAAACTCATTCTTTTGATGTTATTGAAAGTAACACTAAAAATTTTGTGGGGAAGATCCTGCATTCACAAGAGGACAAACACCTAACTCTAAGGTTTAGCCACCCCAGGCATTCATGAAACTAAGGAGAAGGTCGAACCCTCTTTATACTCAAAAGCCCACTACTGTTGTGACAATTCTGCTTTTATTTTTGTGAAAGAATATGTCTGTCTCTGTTTCCCTTCACATTGTGTTGTTACTTGCCAGGATGATGGCATTGACCTCTTTCTCTTCAAAAAAGGAAAAGTGACAAACATGAGAGGTTGGACTATGAGAAATCTCAAAATCTGTTATAGATGGGGCGTACAACATGGGCACATGGAATATTCAGAGACTTTTGTATCAATAAGTGGTATATATATCTTTATATTCCTGGCTCACTGGGTGGATTGCCTGTGGAATATGGAGTCACTGTGCAGTGCAAATGCAGCGTGCTAATACCAATTATGTAGACTCCTACACTTTGAAGGGAAAAGGGCATTAGCTCTCTTTTTCAGGATACCTCAGCAGAAATGCCATAAACTGTAGAAACTGTCTTTCTGAAACTACTTTGGAACCCCAAAACCAGCCCAGGAGAGCACTTTTTACATCAACAGCCTTTCTCAGTGATTGCTTTTAATAGACATATGCAAAAGAGCAACTAGGACCTCTGGTGGAAGGAGCAGTGATAGACCAAACAGCTTTCAGCACCGCCTGGACTCTGGCACAGGGACCCCACCCTCAGAGCTGCTTGAAACGTGGTGAAACTTTAAAGGACAGTAGCATCAATGGTGGCTGGGAGCCTTTGAATCACTGGGTCCTGAGGCAGCTGCCCCAGTTGCACCTGCCCCCCATCGATCTGCGGGTCTGCATCCAGTTTCAAAAAGTTCTTGGCTCTGAACAGAAGCAAGAGGCTGCGGATGTTGGAAAGGTAACCAAAGTGCCTGTAGTGTCACAGAATACAATGGGTCTGGTGTGTCAGGAAGCAAATGGCTGTGTGACATAATGTCATACTCACCAGTGGGAGAGACTGAGAGGAAAGCATGAGAAAAATTGAAGATGTTTGTGAGAAGTTAACAAAATGAATTTTAAAAAGTGTTTTCTTCCATAAGCACATGCTAAGTAAATGTGCCTCTTAAAACAGAGAGCCTGTCTGGCATCACATTCATAGCTGAGATCATTTGATCAATTTAAACTAGTAAGGTAGAGAGTCCTTAATAAGCCCAGTGTGTACATCAGTAAGATGAAATAGGAACTGGTTTTGGACTAAGATGTAAACTAAGACCTTGGAGGAAACAAAAGGAGAAATGAGGAACTGTGATGTACTGATCCATGAAGAAATCTGTTAACCGTCTATTATGCATAGGGTGAAAGGGAACACGGTCAATTCTGATACCTTCACAAAATGTCAGTTCCCCTTAAATAAGATAAATCAGGGCCCCATACAGCAGATATTGGCACTAAGATTGATAACAAAGAAAGTCTGACAAAAGAACAAGAACAGCTACAACTGCTTCATCGATTTTCAGAAAGCATTTGACAGTATAGATCAGAAAGTGACTTGAGTGGTGCTGGAGTCATACAGAGTGGATAGCAGACTGATACGGTTGTTGAAGGATATCACTGACTCAGTAGTGAGAATGTGCAGAGAGCTGGGAAGTTGGTTGAGATACGAGTAGAGGTGCAAAACAAGGAGATCCAATACCTCTGAGTATCTTCATCATGCATTTAGAGAGACCAATGGACAAGATCAAGGAAGAGCTAGAAGGGATATCGATACATGCAAGGAGAATTAACAACTTGAGGTTTGTGGATGATAAAACTATCATCAAGAAAGAAGAAGAGAAGCTAGCAAGAATGGTGCAGATGCTGAAAGAGGAAGGGAAGTGGTATGGATTCATTATGAACGATGAGCAAAAAGTCAAGACCCTAGTATTTGGCATAATGGGTAGCCTTTGAAGGGGGCATGTTAATCAGCCCAATCTCAGAATAGCAAAGAGATGCTGCACCTTACTAGCATTAGTGACGCAGCATGAACTTTAAAGTTGCTGACTTCGAGGCAGTGACAAACAATGTGGTCATGAGCACTTCGAAGTACCTGTCCAACTTTGACATTGCCTTACTCCCAAAATGTTTTGGGAGTAAGGGAACTTGGAAGTTCAGCACATACTTTAAAGTGCCGCAGCTACATTGCCTATTGGCACTTCGAAGTTAGGAACTCTGAAGTTCCCGTGGTGGCCATTATGCTAATGAAGTGCTACATATGCACCTCAGCATCTCATTAGCCTCCTCCAATCGGGCTGATTACCATGCCCCCGTCAAAGGAGGGGGCTAGTGTAGATGAGCTCCTAGAGTAATTAGAGGTAACACACCAAACTTTGAATCAATACAATTTCTTTCACTTTGCAGTTGTTTCACATATAACAGGGGTAGGAAAGGTCCAAGTCTTTATAGTCCTTGAGAATGGTGAGCTGAATTTATTTTCTATCTAACCTGTTGTAATCATGCAATGACAGTAAAAACAGAGGGCATTTGGATTCTTTTTTTTGTTAAAAGGAGGAGGGCTATTTAGAGAGGTTCTCACTTGGCAAAAATTTAAGGTGAATTAGAAAGGAAGTTGTTCCTTTTGTGAAGATTAATGTATTTCTATAACATATGCTCTGGGTAAATCCTGACCTCTGTTCATGTAGATCCTCTATAGAGACTGCAGATTTCTCCTCAGTAGCTAGAAATGCTCACCAGTTAGAAATGCTTCGTCTGCTAATATCACATGAGAACAATAGTACCATATTGACGATACTAAAATGATCCCCCACTGATCATTTTCTGGGAGGTTATGACCAACAGATTCATGAAACTGGCCTGCCACTACCCTATGGAATGGGAAATGTAACTCAGCATGTGTGTAAGGAATATAATGTAATGGATCCCTGTGTCTGATCTCTCCATAGCTGTGACTCATGTTCAGCAGAAATGTCCTAGTTCTGTTTGCTTTTCTTTTATGACCCTTCTGCAGAGCTCACTTTGACGCTATGGCCATGTCGACATGAGAAGCCTCTGTCGACAGAAGTTACTGTCAGAAGGGATTTCCAGGCAAAATGTCTGTCGACAGATTGCTTCTATACATAAAAGCAAAGGGGAAGAGCAATCCACTTTGTCAACAGAGAGCAGCTGGACTGCCCAGCCCTCTCTTGACAGAATGGATGACCAGAAGCTCTGCAAACAGGGATGCTCAGTGAACTGAAAGCCCTGTCTGTCAACAAAAGGGCCCCAGAGCATCTACACGGCTGTTTTGTTGACAGAGCACTGTCAAGAGAGGCATTATGCCTGAACGGGGAGAGGTATAAAACTGCCAACAGATGTGCCAGGTTTTGTCAACAAACTGTCGACAAAGCACATTTTGCATGCATACGTTCCACAGTTTTTCCTGACAAAAGCCCAGTTTTTCTGGGAAGAACCTTTTGTGTAGATGTAGCATGTCAGAGGAAAATCACATAAGGAAATAGACTACTTCATGCTTAAATCCTGAGTTTCATTTAGCGGGCACAAAGGAAAGTAATACAGGAAGGTTAGACAGCAACATTAATAAAGAATCCTTTACCACTTGTAAGGCCTCCCAGAGAAATGTCATGGTACCATATAGGCTTCCGAAATACACTTTTCTTGCAAACTACTAAGATCCAAATGATATTGACGCTAAAGGGCACCACTGCAAGCAGCTGTTCCGTTCAACTGGATACAAATGATCTTTTCCAATTTCTACGTTTCAGTTACTCTTCTGTAGTAGGTCTACGCTACCATAATAAATCAGTCTAAGATACACAGTCCCAGTTATGTGAATACCACAGCTGGAGTCAATGTACTTTATGTTGAGTTACTACTGAAGGATCTATACCATTGAGGTAGAAGGGAGACATTCTTCTTGACTTACCTTATTGTTTTCATCTGGGGTAGAGAAGAGGGGTCAAACAGAGAGAGATCTGCAATTGATTTTGGCAGGTCCTCACAGATTGATCCTGGCTGTAGTGTAGATGTAGCTATAGCTGTAATATCCTTTAGCTTTGTTGACTGAGTTAGACTATTTGAATGATTGAAACATAACTCAGAACCTGCACATAGAACTGCAAAACTCCCAACAGACCTGAGACAAAACAGAGATCAAAATCTGAAAACACTTAGACAGGGATTAACAAAGAAAGGAGGTAAACCAAAATGCACAAATAGGATATGGTTGCACGAGAAGCATCTGTTAACAGACGTTTCTGTTGGAAGAGATTTTCTAACAAAACGTCTGTTGACAGAGTGCGGCCACACACCAAAGTAGATTGAAAGAGGGATCTGCTCTGTTGACAGAGAGAGGGTGGACTGCTTGGCCCTGTCTTCACAGAATGTCGAACTGGAAGCTCGGCAAACAGGGCTGCCCAGTGAAGCAGAAGACCTGTCTGTTGACAAAAGGCCCCACAGAGCTTCCACACACCTTTTTTGTCAACAAAATCTGTCAATGCGTCACTTATCCTCATCCGGGAGAGGCAGAAGGTTGTCAGCGAAAATGCTGACTTTTGTCGACAGACTGTTGACAAAATGCATTTTGTGTGTGGGTGTTCCACCAGTTTTGTCGACAAAGTTATCTAATGTAGCTGTAACCTGAGGCTTTAAGCAGCAAAAGGAAACTGTTCTATGTATCACATTGGGTATTTTTAAGAACTCTTAATTTTGGGTTCAAATTAGGGGATCCCTGGAAGTAGAACCATTTTTCACTTTGTGCTTTTCAAAAAGAGAGAGTAAAGTTCTGAGAGGGAAAAATTGCAACTCTTCCAGTCAATACAGAGCATACAGTACCATCTGCAGCTCTGGGAGGCATGGAGATTTGTGGTGATTTGAGTCATTCGGTGACCTACAATACTGACTTCAGGAACAGATGCTGGGCACTGTGACTGTTCTTATTTTCTTTTCTTTCTCAGGCCCCAGCAGTAATGGTGGTGTTTTTAATGGAATTCTTGTGCAATTGGCTTAAACTGTGTGTTTTAAAAATAGAATTTGACTGTATTTTAATTTGATAGATCAGATTTCTCCCAGCTAGTCTGCTAAAAGTTCTTTCCATGAAGCATAAACTGGAATAACACTTTAAAAACTAGCAAAATAGTGTATTAGGTGAGAATAATAAACTATTTTGCTAGTCTTTAAAGTGCTACTTGACTGCTTTTTGTTTGGATAGTGTATAGACTAGCACAGCTTACTCTCTGTTACTATTCATAAACTGGAATGTGTCAGATAGTGTGGAGATATTGCAAGCTTGGATGAGAGGTTGAGAAGCAGAGATATTTCTTATGAATGCATGATGCAAAATATCAGTTGCAAACACTGCAGAACAATGTTGATGATCTGGGCCTTAGGGACTTTTGAAAAGTTTACCCTGAATTCCCAAGTTCAATTCCTGCTGCTGGGTAGTTCATTACATATGGGCTACGTCTACACGTGCAGCCAACATCGAAATAGTCTATTTTGATGAATAACGTCTACACGTCCTCCAGGGCCGGCAACGTCGATGTTCAACTTCGACGTTGCTCAGCACCACATCGAAATAGGCGCAGCGAGGGAACGTCTACACGTCAAAGTAGCACACATCGAAATAGGGATGCCAGGCACAGCTGCAGACAGGGTCACAGGGCGGACTCAACAGCCAGCCGCTCCCTTAAAGGGCCCCTCCCAGACACAGTTGCACTAAACAACACAAGATACACAGAGCTGACAACTGGTTGCAGACCCTGTGCCTGCAGCATAGATCCCCAGCTGCCGCAGAAGCAGCCAGAAGCCCTGGGCTAAGGGCTGCTGCCCACGGTGACCATAGAGCCCCGCAGGGGCTGGAGAGAGAGCATCTCTCAACCCCCCAGCTGATGGCCGCCATGGAGGACCCAGCAATTTCGACGTTGCGGGACGCGGATCGTCTACACGGTCCCTACTTCGACGTTGAACGTCGAAGTAGGGCGCTATTCCGATCTCCTCATGAGGTTAGCGACTTCGACGTCTCGCCGCCTAACGTCGAAGTTGGTGCCGCTACTTCGAAGTAGCGTGCACGTGTAGACGCAGCTATGGATCATCATAAAGGCCAAATTATTTAGGTGCCAGAATTCCAACTATTTCAATTTCTGGGATACTTAGGCACCTAGATAGTCCGAGCATCTTGGGTCTGAGTGACAGGTTTCTAAGTCCCATTTTGAAAAGTGACCAACTATTTCCAAGTCTAAGTCACTCAAAATAGCTGAGACAAAAGAGCCTAAGTGACTTAAAGCCAGATTTGTTGAGATATTCAACACCGAATGGTCCAGATAGTGTTTTGTGAGATTCCAAAAGTATCTAAATGTGTTATGTGTCAAAATCACATTGAAAACCTTTGAAAACCTTAAGCCCTTTTGAAAAAGGGACTTAGGTTCTTTAGTCACTTCTGAATGTTTTCTTTCTCCTCTTGTGGATAAAGAAGGTGCTGTATTAGCTGGTGAGAGGAGTAGGTTTTTCTTTCTCTTTCTGTGGGCCAGCCATACAGAAGTGATATGGCACATTTGTCAGCTCATTACATATTCAAAGTTTGAAAAGCAGCACATTTTATTCATATACTTGTATAGCTGTCGCCTAAATTACAGCTCATGCTATTTTCAGCTAACCAGTTTATTATACAAGGAGATAAAAATGAAATTATGAAAGATGAAAACAAGAATTTGTATCACAAAAAATATCCTAAGTATGCAGTCTATTAGGCTGAGGTATAACGTCCCAAGAATAATGGTGGACAGCTATTCAGTCGTTTAAAACTAGTCTGGAAAAAGCATTTGAAAATATACCTTAGGGAGATACAATGTTTTGGCCAGGAAAATGAACTAGACAAGCTACTAGTTCTTTCTTTTTACCTCAGTATTCTATGATATGCTGATTTGAGACAAATGCATACTTTAATCCAAATTTGATCAATCTGAGAATGTTGGCACAAAATCTGTATCTCCATTAAAATTATAATACCAGTTTTGCTGGCAGAACAGTTTCCTATGGCTTATTTATTGTTAATTTCATGAAGCGTCTGGCATTTTTTTAGGGAATGATTTCCAGCAGTCATTTGAGAAATGTTAATAATTAATAACAAACCCATACCATGAACCAAGCTAACAGACAGTGTCATCTTAATCTCCTGCTGTCTTTTTAATTGGCACTTTTGAGCTGTGAAATGAACAGAGCAATTGAGTTAAATACCAGGATCAGGCTTGCATCTTTGTAAGACAATTTGGAGTATCGAGATACTAGAGTGTGTGCAAATGAGAAGAGATGTTAGTGTGGGAGTAACTCGTAATGATGGTAGGAAATAATTTTACGTGGCTGGTATGAACTTGATGTCTCCAGAAAAGTAGAGAGACTCTGGTCTGAGGTGGTTAGTTGGGCAGTTAAATGTTGTTGAGGTTCCTCTTCAAACATTGTGTCCTCTTCAGTGTTTTGAAGTAACATGAAGCAAAAATGGTGAAATCTCTTCCTTGGAGTTCTGTCTGTCTGCCCTGAACTACAGATGTAATTAAGACTTCCATGTTCCTCACGTCTGCAGTACCTGAATTCCCCAGACATATTATGGGATTTATCCTCCTCATGCTCCTGTGTAAAATGACCTTATTGGCTACAATCCATCTTTTTTTCCAGGGATATTTTGGAATCAGACCACGGAACGGTGGATATGCTCCAGACCCTTGGCCAAGTCTGAAGAGCTGCTTGCCATAGCACAAGTGAATGCGGAGATGAAGCTTCCTCATTTTTGGGACTGCTCTGTAGGCAGCTTGGTCCACAAGTGAGATAAAGCAGTCCCATGATCTGTCCAAATCACATGGCCAAGTAGAAGTTGCAGTTGTCAGTGTTCACTAAAGCTGCGTCTACACGTGCACGCTACTTCGAAGTAGCGGCACCAACTTCGAAATAGCGCCCGTCGCGTCTACACGCGTCGGGCACTATTTCGAAGTTAACTTCGATTTTAGGCAGCGAGACGTCGAAGTCGCTAACCTCATGAGGAGATAGGAATAGCGCCCTACTTCGACGTTCAACGTCGAAGTAGGGAACGTGTAGACGATCCGCGTCCCGCAACATCGAAATTGCTGGGTCCTCCATGGCGGCCATCAGCTGGGGGGTTGAGAGATGCTCTCTCTCCAGCCCCTGCGGGGCTCTATGGTCACCGTGGGCAGCAGCCCTTAGCCCAGGGCTTCTGGCTGCTTCTGCGGCAGCAGGGGATCTATGCTGCAGGCACGGGGTCTGCAACCAGTTGTCAGCTCTGTGGATCTTGTGTTGTTTAGTGCAACTGTGTCTGGGAGGGGCCCTTTAAGGGAGCGGCTTGCTGTTGAGTCCGCCCTGTGACCCTGTCTGCAGCTGTGCCTGGCATCCCTATTTCGATGTGTGCTACTTTGACGTGTAGACGTTCCCTCGCTGCGCCTATTTCGATGTTGGGCTGAGCAACGTCGAAGTTGGACATCGACGTTGCCGGCCCTGGAGGACGTGTAGACGTTATTCATCGAAATAGAGTATTTCGATGTTGGCTGCACGTGTAGACGTAGCCTAAGGGTGCAACAAATCAAACCTATACACCTGCCCCTGACCTGCATATCATGCACTGAAAGGGTATTCTGCCTCTGTTTCCCCAAGGAGATCCTCTTAGGATCCGGGCAATGCAGCTTATGGGCAGTTTTGTGCCAGTGGAGTGGTGCAAAGCTATCCCAAAGCATCTGAGAGCTCTGGCCCAAAATATCTCTCTGTGGACATAGAAAAATGATCTGTAGTCAAGTTCCTCTTCCTTGAATGACTTGCATTGAACAATAGCTCTAAGCAGAGGCATCAAAGAGATTAAATGTTTTGACCAAAGTCACACTGAACATCTGTGTAGCAGGCTTGAGACCTGAACTCCAGGATCTCCAGTCCTACTCCAAGATCATCCTCCCTTTAACACTTCCAGTTCAGTTCTCTATGTCAGGGAAGATACACAAGGTAGAACAGCAGGACTGCTTGACTGACCACTCTAGGAGACATTCTCTGAGCCATATTTCCTGCTACTCCTACTGGAACTGTGTGGTTCCAGGATGTTGGCTAAAGACATCCTAGAGCTTACCATATATAGGGCACTTACAGATTCTTCAGTCCTCTGAGGTTTGCAAAAATCTGTCCCAGAGAGAAATGAATCGATCATTTACCTAATGAAATATTGCAGGGCCTGTGTGCCCAGAACTCAATGTATTAATTATCAGTATGCCCTGAGGGAAAGATATTAAACTTCCTAGAATCATAATCTTTAATCAAGAGATCTTAAAGTGCAGATTTGCTCAGTATAGTGACTCTAAAATGTCATCTTACAGTTCCACATTTATTATCTCTCAATTGCTACATCAAATGTGCAAAGTTGGGAAGAAAAAATCATATTCTAACTGAGAGATAAAGTAGGTGAGGTAATATTTTTTATCAAACCTATTTCTATTGGTAAAACAGACAAGCTTTCAAGTTCTATAGAACTTCTTCAGATCTTCAGTCTCCCAGCAAGTCCATACTGAGAGTAAGACAGAGCTGTTTGCTTTTGGTGTCTCCTCACAAGTAATAAGAGCTCTGCAGGCCAAATTATGCCCTTTATGCCACATGTGCAACCAGTTGGCCATCAGTAAGTTTGCATGGGTGTAATTTATCGCTGCATTAAGGCCCAGTATCTAGGCCATTCTTTTGATTCTGCATCAGAAAGAATAGATTCCACAGCATTCACACTTTTAGCTGTGCTTCTTTTGCAGGGCTCATATCTAGTAGGTGATTGGTCTAGCTTCAGTGGATGGAGCAGGCATCAGATCCCATGGACAGAAGAGACCATAAGGAGCTCAGGATGAGAAATTCAGGTTAGGATCAGAACTGGAGAAGTAGTCAGAAGCCAGAGTCACAAATCAAAATGGCAGTCAGAAGTTGGAATCACCAGGGGTAAGAACCAAAGCTGGAGGGAGCCTTCAGAGGCCAGAGTGAAGAGTGAGAAGTGGAATCACTGGGAGCAAACAGGGTAACAAGGAAGGTGGGGTTTCAGGTAGGAATGGGCGTGAGGCATGGGTGAGCATAAGGCAGAGGCACAGGGTAGCACAAGAGTAGTCACAATGAGCATTGACTAGCCAATAAACTGATGCTTGCTTGAGAGTTAAGGCTGGCCCTTTTGGCTGACCAGGTGGAGTAAGCCATCAAGCAGTCTGCTTCAGGATGGCTGCACTCTTTAGGATGCCAGCAGACTAGGTCTGTTGGAGGCCATAATTCCTGACAATGAGCATAAAGCAAAAGTAAGTTTTCTTAATGTTACTAATGTCGGCAGTGACAGCTCTAAATATACCCAGCAAGCAAATCTGTTCTCGAACAAAGGGCTAGCCAGTTTTTGGAGGAGCTCAGCATTTCAGCTTTCCTGCCCAAAGCAGCACAGGGTTATGCTGAGTCGGAGCCATGGACTCTGCTTAACCAAAACAGTGCTCATTGACTGTTCCCGAGTATTCCTTGGAATAAAACCTGACAGCCTGCTTCTCTAGTGCCTGGCCATGAGCCTGATGTGAAGCTGGAACAGTGCAGTTGCCCATTTCATAGGAGAAGCTCATTAAATTGGTTTTCAGGAGCATGCTTTGTCTTCCGGAATTTGTGTATGTAACTCTAAATCCAAGCCTGGCTTTGCTGGAGCCTAAATATTCAAAATATCTCAGCTGCCTAATAGGCCTCTAAGTGAAGTGTCTAGATTTTAAAAAGAGCTCTTCAGGTCTCAGTGAAGCAGAGATGCTAAGGGCAAAATTCTTTTGAAAATCTGGCCTGAGCGCAAAGTATGTTTTATTGTTTTTTGGGACTCTCCACTATTTACAGGTTCCAGAATCTCCCAGTGTTTCACTGGTTAGCTGTCTCTGGCATCTGTCACATATAAGCTACGTCTACACTGGGACGCTACATCGAAATAGATTATTTTGATGTAGTGAAATCGAAATAAACTATTTCGATGAATAGCGTCTATGCATCCTCCAGGGCTGGTGCCGTCGACATTCAACGTCGACGTTGGGCAGCACTACATCGAAGTAGGCGCTGCAGGGGAGCGTCTTCACACCAAAGTGGCCCAAATCGAAATAAGGGTGCCAGGAACAGCTGCAGACAGGGTCACAGGGCGGACTAGCACTTCCGGGGCAACAGCTAGCCGCTCCCTTAAAGGGCCCCTCCCAGACACACTCAGCCTGCACAGCACGCGGTCTGCAGAGCCACAAGCCTGCACACCCCGTGTAAGCAGCATGGACCCCCAGCAGCAGCAGCAGCAGCCAGAGGCCCCTACACCTGCCCCTGCAGGACCAGTGGCTGCCCTGCTCAGTGCTATGCAGGAGGCAGCTGACCATCTTTTATTTGTGGAAGAGAAGCTGCCCCCAGGGGATGAGGAAGCAGCCCCAGACCTTGCTGCCCTCCCAGCCTCCCCCCCACCCCACTGCACATGCCACCGGCTGTGGAGATACCCCACGAGCATGGACTGGTGGGAGCAGCTGGTGCTCGGCAAGTGGGACAGCGACCGCCGGCTCCGGAACTTCCGGATGAGCTGACAGACGTTCCTGGAGCTCTGCCAGTGGCTCACCCCTGCCTTACGGCACCAGGACACCCCCATGCAACGTGCCCTGACAGTAGAGAAACAGGTCAGCATCGCTGTCTGGAAGCTGGCCACTCCAGACAGCTACCAATCCAAAGGGCAGCAGTTTGGCGTGGGCAAGGCCACCATCGGAGCTGTCCTCATGGAGGTAAGAGGACCCAGGGGGCGGGGGGAGCCCTGTGGTGGGGGGGAGCCCTGTGGGGACGGGGGGAGCCCTGTGGGGCAGGCCAGACACACCCTGCACACCCCTCACTGGTGCTCTCTCATGTCCTTCCCTTGCAGGTCATCCGTGCAATCAATGCCCTGCTCCTCCACAGGCTCGTGCGGCTTGGGGACCCGGATGCCTCCATCGCGGGGTTTGCCAGCCTGGGCTTCCCAAATTGCTCTGGGGCTCTGGATGGGACCCAGATCCCCATCCGTGCCCCGGAGGACGCTTCCTCAATAGGAAGGGATACCATTCCGTGGTCCTGCAGGCCTTGGTGGACAGCCGGGGCTGCCTCTTGGACATTTATGTGGGCTGACCTGGAAGCACCCATGACGCCCGGGTGTTCAGAAATTCAGGCCTGTGCCGCCGGCTGGAGGCAGGGACCTACATCCCCCAGCGGGGGATCCCTGTGGGGGACACCACCCTGCCCCTCTGCGTCATTGCAGATGCGGCGTACCCCCTCCAGCCCTGGCTCATGCACCCCTACACGGGCCACATCACAGCCAGCCAGGAGCAGTTCAGCACGTGCTTGAACCATGCGCACCAAGTTGTCCAGTGCACTTTCGGCTGCCTCAAAGGGTGCTGGAAGTGTCTCCTCACCTGCCTGGATGCAGGGCTCACCAACATCCCCCAGGTTGTGGGCGCGTGCAGTGCACTCCACAACCTGGTGGAGAGCAAGGGAGAGGCCTTCTTCCAGGGCTGGGCTGTGGAGGCTGGCAGGCCCGACGTCCAGCCACCCGCTGCCCCCAGTCGCCAGGTCGACCCTGAGGGGTCCAGGTCCAGGAGGCCCTGCGGGCCCATTTTGACCAGGCTGAGGGGTGAACACTGGCAGGGCCAGCTGCTGGTGAGCCACCCACTGCACCCTCCCATCCTCCACAACACTCCCTCCCCCCACGCCCACACTACAGAGCACCTGAGAGCACACACACCCCCACACTTTTCTTTGAAATAAATGGAAATGTTTATTAACAGAAGGAAGGGGGGAACTATGTACATGGGGGGGCAGAACAAAAACTATTTACAAACATGGGGGGAATATGTACGAAGGGGGGGGCAATGTCCTCGGCCCCACACCCCATTGTCCTGCGCCTGGTATTGGGGGGGGACGCGACCCACGTCTTGGCCACAGACCTGGTCGAGGCTGGGTGGGGGCCGGGAGAACTGGCAAATAGGGCCGGACAGTGTCCGCAGGCCCATGGTCCCCCTCGGTGGCAGGCCCCAGGGTGGCAGAAGGTGGAGGGATGGCAGGTGGAGCGGCGGGCAGAGCAGCGGGCAGAGCGGCAGGGGGGGCCAGGTGCTGTGCAATCTGTTGGAATGTGCACATAAAGGCCCCCCAAGCCGCCTGGCGATAGGCCAGCGCTCGCTTCTGGAGCTCTAGCCACCGCTCCTCCACCCATAGGTGCCGCTCTGACACCTCCAGCTGACGGCGGAGGGTCGCGAGCAGCTGGGGATCCATGACCATCCGTGGGTGGCTCCTCCTCTGTTGGCCTCGTCCTGGGGCTGGTCTGTGCTCCGCTGAGGGGCTGGCCCGCTGGGATGGACCCTGTGGGCTCTCTGGGACCACAGACACCTCTCCGGTGCTCTCCGGGCCCTCCGATGGTGCAGCTGTGGAGCACAGGGGGGAACAAGAGTGGAGACAGCTGTTAGTGTGGGCCCTGACCCGTGGCCCTTGTCCCCCCACCCCTCTGCTGCTGGTTCCCCATCCCCGTCCCCCAGAGATGCTGATGATGGTGATGGGTGTCCCCAACACGGGGGACCCTAGGTTCCGCTCCCCCCATCCCCAGGGATGGGGCATGGCGCTGTCCTGCTGGAGGGGCAGGGGCTGATGCACTCTTCTGAGGGACATGCCACTGCTGTCCTTGGGGCCATGGTCATCTGGGAGTGTGGAGGGCCCTGGTCATGTCTCTTGTCCCCACCCCTTAACCCCGGGGGTGTGCACCGGAGGGGGTACATACCTGACAGTCCGCTCCCACGTTTGGCGGACACCCACTGGGCGGACGCCCTGCTGGAGCTGCAGGACGGGAGGGCGATGTGGAGCCCCCCATCACTGGAGGACTTCCCCTCTTCCTCTTCTGGCGTCCCAGGGGTGGGCTCCTGGGGGGGCCTCTGGGGTGCAGGGCTTGTCTCCAGGGCGGACTCCATCTCCGGGGCCTGCTGGGGCTCGTCGGCTGATGTGTCAAGAGTGGCCGAGGGAGAGGAGGTGTGATGGGGGCCCAGGGTGGACCTGAGCTCCCTGTAAAAGGGGCAAGTGGCAGAGGCGGCCCCAGATCGGCTGGCCGCGTCCCAGGCCCGGGCATAACCCTGCCGCAGCTCCTTCACCTCACTCATGACGTGGTCAGGAGTGCGGGCTGGGTGACCCCGGGCAGCCAGTCCCTCGGCCAGCCAAGCAAATGCATCTGTGTTCCGCCTCATGCTCCCCATTACCTGGAGTACCTCCTCCTCTCCCCAGAGCCCTAGCAGGTCCTGGATCTCGGCCTCCATCCAGGAGGGGCCCAGCTGCATCTTCCCCCGCTGGCTGGCAGGCTGGGAGCCCTGGGTCCCCTTGTGGGAGGTGCCTTGTGGGTGCTTGGGGGGCTGGCTGGCTTCCAAGGGGTGCAGGGTTCTGGATTGGGGCTGCTGAGGTCCGTGCAGGCTGTGCACGTGGCAGTGCTGCTGCCTGCACGAGCTCTCAGCTTCCTGCACAGGAAATAAGGGGGTGGGGATCTTTAAGGGGCTGCTGCACGTGGCGACCATAGAGCTCAGGGGCTGGAGAGAGCGTCTCTCAACCCCTCAGCTGATGGCCGCCATGGATGACCCCGCTATTTTGATGTTGCGGGACGCGGATTGTCTACACATGCTCTACTTCGACGTTCAACATCAAAGTAGGGCGCTATTCCCATCTCCTCATGAGGATAGCAATTTCGACGTCTCGCCTCCTTACATTGATTTCAACTTCGAAATAGCACTCGGCACGCGTAGACGCAGCGGGCGCTATTTCGAAGTTGGCGCAGCTACTTCGAAATAGCCGGCTAGTGTAGACGCGGCTATAGTCAGCTAGTTTACTGCTACAGGGAAGAGGCTGGGGGAAGGGAGGGAGGAAGAAATGCAGTTAACATAAGAACATAAGAACATAAGAATGGCCATACTGGGTCAGACCAAAGGTCCATCGAGCCCAGCATCCCATCTGTCGACGGTGGCCAATGCCAGGTGCCCCAGAGAAGGAGAACAGAAGACAATGATCAAGTGATTTATCTCCTGCCATCCATCTCCTGCCCTTGTTATGAAGGCTAGGGCACCATACTTTATCCCTGGCTAATAGCCATTTATGGACCTAACCTGCAAAAATTTATCAAGCTCTTTTTTAAACCCTAATAGAGTCCTGGCCTTCACAGCCTCCTCGGGCAAGGAGTTCCACAGGTTGACTGTGCGCTGTGTGAAGAAAAATTTCCTTTTATTAGTTTTGAACCTACTACCCATCAATTTCATTTGGTGTCCCCTAGTTCTTGTATTATGGGAAAAGGTAAATAATTTTTCTATATTCACTTTCTCCACACCATTCATGATTTTATATACCTCTATCATATCGCCCCTCAATCGCCTCTTTTCCAAACTGAAAAGTCCCAGTCTCTCTAGCCTCTCCCCATATGGGACCCTTTCCAAGCCCCTTATCATCTTAGTCGCCCTTTTCTGAACCTTTTCTAATGCCAATATATCTTTTTTGAGGTGAGGAGACCACATCTGCACGCAGTACTCAAGATGTGGGCGTACCATAGTTTTATATAGGGGAAGTATGATATCTTTTGTCTTATTATCGATCCCTTTTTTAATAATTCCTAACATCCTATTTGCCTTACTAACTGCCGCTGCACACTGCGTGGATGTCTTCAGAGAACTATCCACTATAACTCCAAGATCCCTTTCCTGATCTGTCGTAGCTAAATTTGACCCCATCATGTAGTACGTGTAATTTGGGTTATTTTTTCCAACATGCATTACCTTACACTTACCCACATTAAATTTAATTTGCCATTTTGCTGCCCAATCACGCAGTTTGCTGAGATCTTTTTGTAGTTCTTCACAATCCCTTTTGCTTTTGACTGTCCTGAACAACTTGGTGTCATCTGCAAACTTGGCCACCTCACTGCTTACCTCATTTTCTAGATCATTGATGAACAAGTTGAACAGGATCGGTCCCAGGACTGACCCCTGGGGAACACCACTAGTTACCCTCCTCCATTGTGAAAATTTACCATTTATTCCCACCCTTTGTTTTCTGTCTTTTAACCAATTCCCGATCCATGAAAGGACCTTTCCTCCTATCCCATGACCATCTAATTTACATAAAAGCCTTTGGTGTGGGACCGTGTCGAAGGCTTTCTGGAAATCTAGGTATATTATGTCCACTGGGTGCCCCTTGTCCGCATGTTTATTAACCCCTTCAAAGAATTCTAATAGATTAGTTAGACACGACTTCCCTCTGCAGAAACCATGCTGACTTTTGCCCAACAATTTGTGCTCTTCTATGTGCCTTGCAATTTTACTCTTTACTAGTGTTTCTACTAATTTGCCTGGTACTGATGTTAAACTTATCGGTCTATAATTGCCAGGATCTCCTCTAGAGCCTTTTTTAAATATTGGCGTTATATTGGCCGTCTTCCAGTCATTTGGTACCAAAGTGGATTTAAAGGATAGGTTACAAACCACTGTTAATAACTCGGCAATTTCACATTTGAGTTCTTTCAGAACCCTTGGGTGAATGCCGTCTGGTCCTGGAGACTTGTTACTATTCAGCTTATCAATTAATTCCAAAACCTCCTCTAATGTCACTTCAATCTGAGTGCGTTCCTCAGATTTGTCACCTAAAAAGGCTGGCTCAGATTTAGGAACCTCTGTAACATCCTCAGCCGTGAAGACTGAAGCAAAGAAATCATTTAATCGCTCCTCAATGGCACTGTCTTCCTTGATCGCTCCTTTTATATCTTTATCATCCAAGGGCCCCACTGCTTTTTTAGCGGGCTTCCTGCTTCTAATGTATTTAAAAAACATTTTACATTTTGCAGAGAATGTGCTCCTTGTTTTGGGGAACATGGTGTGTAGACCAGAAGAAATCTGGCAATTTTTCTGTATGGGGAAAATTAAATCAAGCAATTCATAGTGCAAGGACTTAAAGGAAATTATGTAAGGAATGCCTTTAGTGCAGTGTTTCAAAAACTTAAACTGTAGGTTTTAGATAATTCACAAAGCTGTCCCTACTGATAGGCAAAATACTCACCTGCATAAGGCAGGATGAACCCCGGGGCACCAAATTGCCCCACATTTCAAGCTTCTCTGTGCAGCTGCACACTGCCTATGGGCTCCATATGCCCCCCTGCTCCATCCCCAGCTGGCCAGTCCTGTTGCATCTTGCCCCATCCTCTGGCTATGCCCCCACCCCAGGGCTCAATGCGTAGCCCCCACTAACCAGGCAGAGGTGAGCAGCCCTTGCAGGCTGCAGGACTGAGCAGGGGCTAGCTGCACAGCAGGTGGCTGGGGAGAGGTGACATTTTCCCTTTAAAAGTGTTGCTTTTCTCTGGCCAGCTGAAGGGCTTCCTGATGCTCTTCCCTCCCAGCTCTGCTTCAGGTTGCAAGCTCTCCCAGACTGGATGTTACTACAGTAAATGGTGTCCAGTCTGGGAGAGTGGGCAACCTCTTGTACCCCACATCTTCAGCTTACCCATCCCCCTGGCTGGGGGTAGTGACGCAGGGCTGCATACGGCACCAGCACCCTGATAATTAAGACCTTTAAGATATTCCCAAATTCAAGCACGTTTTGCTATTTATCCATCACATACATTCCTATGAGTGGTATACACCACAGATCTTGGTAAATAAACCTGACAGCGGAGTCTCATACTATAAAGGCTGTACACTTGCGGGTTTAATTCTCAGTGATTATATGAAGTTTTTAGCCCTGGCTTTCGTTTCAGTAGATTTTTTTTATTTCCTGTTCTTTGTTGGTGGCATATGAATAGGAAAAGGAAGTCAAGTACGCAGACTGTTTTGAACTTCAAATGAGATTCAGCTTGGGTCCACCTGACAGTAAAGAATAATGGTTAATTAAACTAAACTGGTTTCTTTATACACACCTATAGGCTGTGTCTACACATGACCCTTCCTTTCAAAGGGGGAATGTTAATTAGGCAGTTTGGAAGATGCTAATGAGGCATGCCATGAATATGCAGCACCTCATTAGCATAATGGCAGCCACACGCAATTCAAAAGTGCCACTTTTGGAACACACACAGCCTGTGTAGACAGGGCCTTTTGAAAGGACCCCCCATGGCTTTGAAAGCCCCTTCCTCCTAAAACTAAATAGGAAGAAGGGGCTTTAGAACTCAGGGGGTCCTTTTGAAAGGCCCCCATCTACACGGGTGGCATGTGCTCCGAAAGCAGCACTTTTGAATAGCTGATCGCTGCTATTATGCTAATGAGGAGCTTCATATTCATGTCAGCTTCTCATTAGCATCTTCCAAACTGCCTCATTAACAAGTAGACACAGCCTTAGAGGCCTGCTCCTGCAACATACTAGTTTGTAATGAGTATCCTCAACAGCCAGTGAAATTAATAAAAGGCATGAATAATGCAGGGCAAGGTGGACAGGCATGTCCTTTTGGATTTGAAAAGCGGTGTAACCAAACGTGAAGCTCTCAGGTTACATCTACACTACAGTGATCTGCCAACAGAAGTTACTGTCAGAAGATATCTGCTGACAAAACTTCTGTTGCAGGTCACAGCCACACACGGAAGCAGATCTCTCTGTTGATCCACTCTGTTGACAGGGAGTGGCTGGAGATCCCCTGATGCAGCAGCCAACTGGAAGCACAGCAGATATTCCTTTTTAATTCAACTCTTCTGAACATTTTGTAAGGACACAACTAAATGGAAATTATTTTCACTATATATTCTGTGTAAATCGTGTTGCTGAGGTACATGTATTTTGTGATTGCTAGAAACGCAATGTGAGAATTGGGGACAACATTATGTACTCTATTTCTTGGTCAGATGGTACTTTGGTTTGATATACAGTTTGACACTTGTTGCTCCAGGTGAAACTTTTATCACATAATGCTAATTGCAACTATTATTCTGATTTCAGTTGGGCAGAATATGTTTCCTGTGTAGCTCTGTTGCCATTAAGTCAAGTATGCACCTACACATGCCACTTCTTCTGGAAGTGGCATGGTAATGAGCAGCCCGGAAGATGCTAATGAGGTGTGGGTGTAAATTTCCTATGCCTCATTAGCATATAGCCACATGATTCAGTGTCCAGAAGAAGCTCTTCCGGACTCCAAAATACACGTGTAGATGTTCAGCCCTTGGGGACCTTCTGGAAGGAAACCCTCTTCTGGGAAGTCCCAACTTGCTCAAAATTCTGTCTGTCAAAATTTTAAGGAAGAGGGGGCTTCTGGAAGAAGGGTTTCCTTCTGGAAGGTTCCTGTGGGCCATGCATCTGCATGTGTATTTTGGAGTTTGGAAGAGCTTCTTTCAGACTCCGAATCATGTGGCCGTCTGCTAATGAGGTGCAGGAAATTTACATCCATGCCTCATTAGCATCTTCCCAGCTGCTTATTACCATGCCGCTTCTGGAAGAAGTGCTGTGTGTAGATGCAGCCATACTGTCTGCTATCAAAGGATCTCAAAGTATTTTACCATGTCTTAGCTTTCATGATCCTATCCTGTGGAGAAGTCAGATGTTGTAGTCAAACTCCTACCATATGAATTACAATTCTAGTCACCCCTTTCGACCATGCCCCTTCCCTGTACAGCCATGGCTAGAATTCTCTATGACAGTACTGTTTTGGTTGCACTCTGCATGCAATGACCTCAGGGCTCAGTTAATGTAAATCCCTCTGAGCAGGGCTTCCAGAAGTGGGTCATTGTCACTTGCAGCTTATTGAAAAGGCAGCTACTTATTTACTCAATAGTTTAACCAACCATGATTGCATTATGTGCACTCTGCAGTCCGTCTTCTGAAGAGGTAGGCTGATTTCAAGTTGATAGAGCTGGCTTTTAAAGTCTTCCTGCTGCAAGCTTGGATGGCCTTCAGCTTCGTTCTGATATTGGTTTCTTTGCACCACCTACTGATTATTTTACCGATGCTGTGATGTGGGGAGATTCAGTGATGGAACTGAGATTTGTGCAATGGTTTAACGAACAGTCATAAATATAACCCAGGAACCTTGACTCCTATTCAGCACTGGACTGTAGTACTTACGGGGAGACTTCTGGATTAGACAGAAAAGCGTAAAGAAGTTGAAATTAGATTAATTCTGCCTTAATATACATGATGCAATCGTGATAGTTGTATCTGTCCATTTCAGGGATGCATTAGGCCCCCAGAGTTTATTCGATGATCCACAGACAAAGGTGAATGTTAAACTGACAGAGGTGACTAATAATTGCCATGCACAAATGATACAGGAGTTATTTCCTATTCAAAGTATAGGAAAGTATGCACAGAAGACTTGGAAGACTTTCCAGGGGTTGATGGCATTCCATTGACAGGTCAGACAGCCAACTGGAGGCTGTGGCTGTAGGCAGGAGACATTGTTTTCTCTCCAGTAGGATATTGATTGATTTGCTGATGATATTTAGGCAGCCATCCAGGCTGCTGTTCAGTTTTGTTTTCTCCTCTGACATTTTGCCTGCTGGCCTGTCAGTGGCAGGTCAGAGCAGTCTGCAAGGTTGAAAGCCAAGTGGATGCGTGCATACACATGCACTTTTATAAAAATTGAAATATAATGAGCCCAAGTAGACTCTTGTAACTATTGGCTTGTGGTGGTTGGCTTAGTGAGTGGGTGGTAGTATGCTGCCATCTACTTTAGCTGGGTTAGACACAGAGCTTCTCCAGTTAGGGCCAGCTGCCAGTGGCCTTGTCCTCTGTATCAACTAGTCTTCCAGCCGGTCAACTGTAATTATTTTTCAGTTCAAATAATAACTGTACAAATGCCCTCTTCTGTAATCTCTCTTAGGAGGTCTGTGTGATGATTAGCACAATGGTTCTGGCATTATCAGCTTTTTGCCTTATTTTCCCTCCCTTACCAAAAGGCCTTTATCAGTCTCTTCTTACCCTCCATTTCACCCCCCAGGATCTATTAAAAGTGGATGCAGCTTTTCGTTCACTTTGATTTTGCATCATAATGACTTCATAACAGTTTGTCTTCTGTTCTCCTCTATAACAATCATGAATAGTTTAACTGAATCTATACAGCAAATAAAAAGCAGGCATTGATTTCTTGTGAAGTAAATAGCAATGGTTATTGACTGGGGGAAGTCAATACTCACGTTGAAGAACAATATGCTTTCAGATCAACCAAAAATGTTAATATGGAACAGGTTCTGTATTTGGTTTTGTGAATATAGCTCTCAGTGAAATCAAGTGAAAGTGTGGGCATGTATCTGAAGGTAGGATTGGATCAAGTCTGTTTTGCTGCGTGGGTTCGTTGTTATGGACATACCAACATCCTTTTTTCATATTCTGAGTTGGAATTCCACCTAACAGAATCAGTCGCTATGTTTGAAAATTTCAGAAGGGAAGATGAAGCAAGAATACCTGGGGAAAAAGGCAGTACTTGAGTCTTAGAAAGTGTATAACAAATTTGATAAAATTCACTCCACTCAATGAAGATGTAGTCATTGGTACCTACGATATGATATTTGAACATGGTTCCACATTTAACAAACAGTCCTGTAGCACTTTAAAGGGTAACAAATGCATTTATTAGGTAATGAGCTTTCATGGGTAAGACAAACTTCTCCAGATAAGTAATAAATTGGACTTTATTTCAGCTATTTCCTGAATATTGCAGTAATTGCTCCTGTGCATGCTCATGGAATTGATGATTGAATGGGAAAAAAGCAAAATCCAAGCCATACTCCTGCAATATGAATATAATTGCTACAAATATTTCCCCTAACCTTATGCCTTGCATAAATATGGTTAGTAATTTAGGCATCACTGCATGCTTATTATAGAGGGGGCTGGTAGCACAGTCTATGATTAAGCCTGCAATGCCTGACACTTCTCATTATATGACCTTGGATTTATTTGCTACTGTCTTTGCCAAACTTCAACTATTTGGCCTCATATTTTCTAAGCTGGATGTCTGCCTCGGGCTGTTTTTTTCCTCCCTTAATTTTCAGCCAAAATGGTCCAGCTCATTCTGAGACTGAGGGCAGGAAAAATAAGTTATTTTGCTAATTTTAAAATACTCTTTGACCTTTTCTTTTCAGTGCCAACATGCTTTGGAGTAGACTTGGAATTTGGTAGGGGGCGGCCTGTGTGTTACTGATCTTTTGTGAGTCTCATGAAAATGTGCCCAAGTTATAAAGCTTTAAAAAAGCTTATCTTGCTCCTATACTAGACTGGTTGTAGGAGCAGAGCAGGAACAGTCTCTTAAGACTCTCTACAGTGAGCAAGTGTCTGCCCCTCACACTTTGTGTGTATGATCAGACTGTACATTTGCATTTCCCCACAGTCCATATGCATGCTCCAGCCTGGGCAGCAGGAACAAAGCTGATTTTCCTCGTAATTGCCACTTCCAGTTGTTCTGGTCTTGATAGTGCTGAGTGCTAGAACTGAAAGCGGGGGGACGCTTTCTCTTGTCCTATCAGCGAGCTCTTCTTTGCTCTCAGCGTTGCTTGGAGGAAATGAATAGGAAACAATAGAAAGACCAGGGAAGAGAGAAAGGAGTGGATTAGGAAAAGAAGCCTGGTGAGATTGGGACTGAAGGAAGAGAGAAACTGTGCTTGGCAGGAGGAGGGTGACACTAGAATTGCCTGGGCAAGGAGACTGGAGCTAGGGCCTGAGTGCGGCATAGAAACTGGGCCTTCATTGGTGGTGGACAGAGAGGCTATCCCGGCTTCTGTCACAGAGCTCCTGGGCGGTGCTGCGCAAGTCGTGTAAGATGAGTGTTTCACAGTGGCCACTAAAACGTGGGCCTCATTTTCTGCATGCCCAGGCTTGAGACCCTGGGGTCTCATTTGCATCAGTGCTGAGCAGGCATGGCTGTAACTAAAGTTAATGAGAGTTGTGCTATATTAGGGATCTGCACCTGGAGACTCCAGAGCCGCATGCAGCTCTATAAGGACTTCTTTGTGGCTCTCAATGCTATAATTGCAAAGTTAAAAAGAAAAATCTCCCAATTATTGTCAATATATCAGTGAGCATCTAAAAGCCCAACAATGAGCAACTCATATCTAAATAGCAAATGATATGTGATCTTGAAATGTGAGACAACTCCCCCTTTAATATGTGGAGTGCTTTGTGGGATATGTGTGTGTGCTGTTTTTAAAATAGAGGTTACAAAAAGTATGGTTTGATTATATTTATTAAGGGCATTTCTTATTCATATGCATTGTGGCTCTTGAATTACTGAGTTTTTTACTGAATAAAACAAAATGTCTCTTCTTGCTGTTTTGGTTGCTGACCCCTGTGCCATGTACTGCTACATACACTGAAAAATTGGGTAGTTGTAAGAAGTTCCATGTTTTGTTAAGATACAGACCAACATGACAGACAATTATGGAATTGCTTATGTATCAAAAAGGGGCTGTTCTCCCCAATAACATGTAGTTAGTTTTTAATGCCTTGCAGTGTGACATTTTATGTACCTTTTATCATTTTTATAGCTTCCTCATATAACTCTTGGATTTTTCATTCTACATAACATTGGAAAATCCTACTAAGGTCTTAATCATTTCTTGTAGCAGTTTGTTCCACAGCTTAATTATGCACTGGATAAAAAGCATTATGTTCTTTCACTTTAATTTTTTGCCTTTCAATTTCTGTGAGTCTCCTCTTGTATCAGCATTGGGAATAAAGGTGTATAACATCAGCGCTATCTCCAGCCAGGAAACAGGAAGCAGAGAATTCTCGTTTGCAATTCTTTTTATCATGAGTCCTCAGGTTTCTTAATTCACAATTCATGTGATGTAATTCATTGACATTCTTCACAGAGACAAAGGGTTTATGTAGTGTTTCTTGTTTAAGAATATGGAAACTAGCCACGGGCTACATTTCTTTTATCAGTGCTTCCTCCTGTTCTAAAATTTATTTTCAAAAAAGCCAAAAGGATAAAATAATTTCTTTGGTTTGCTCCCCAGCTTCTGGACTCTGTATAAACATGTCACTCAGCTCCAAATCCTCTGCTTCTGCCTTTCATATGGCCGAGAAGAAAATGAATAAAGCAAGCCTTTTTTCCTTGCCCTGATTCTGTTTTCTTGAGTTCTAGTCCACAGAGTCTGTTTGTGGAGAACTTAAAATAATTTAGTTGTCTGATCTTTATAGATTTGAGCCTGTTTAAAGTAAGCATTCCTGGGGCTTCATGTGAGATTGGTTCACATTAGCACAAAACTAACAGACATTAGAGCTTGCAATCATAAAGGTTTGATTTACTAAGTGGCACTAAAATAACTCCAGTGCACATCTTATGCACATCAGCACTTTAAAATCACAAAACCCCAAACCCAGAGAGACAAGCCAGCAGTGTAAACAAGATGGGCTCTTACATCTTCCTCTGAACCAGTGGTAATGGTTGCAAGAACCCTGTGAGATAATCTGTCCCTTCGCTAGATGATTTTGTTGACAAAACACAAAACCCAGCGAGGACCAGATTACTCTAAGCACCTGAAGCATGCCTTGAGGGGGCTGAAGGTTCACTTGGCCTGCATCCTGGCCTGGCTGAGGTGGGCATTTAAGAGTTCATGGTTGGAGTCCAGCTGGCTGGTTTTAGGCTTCATGAGCCACAGAATGAGGGGGTAAGCTGTGTCCCCCCACATGGCAACTGCACATTCCCCCATGTGTCCACCTCCATCCTCTGGCACAGGCTGGGGTTGTGGAAAACACAGGTGTCATGCCCAGCTCAAGCACCTGACATGAATGCTTGTGAACTGGCTGCGGTGGTTGACCAGGGCAAGCAGCACCATGAAGAAGTATACCTTTCAGTTTATATACTTCACTGTGCTCTGCTCTGGGGCATGGGGTGGGATGTGGGTCTCACTGATAACCATGATGGAGTTCGGGGACCCCAGGGTTGCGAATTTGGCCATGACTATGTCAACATCTCCCATATGAATGACCCTCTTCAGCAGCATGGTGTTGATGGCTGTCCAGACCTGCAGAGGAAGAGGACCAAACACACACATTAAGGAATGAAGGAGGGAGTCCCTGTGCCTCAGGAGAGGTCCCTAGCTCCCTCCAGTCCTCCCACCAAGCTCTCCAGGAGCCCCCCGTGAGGCTGCCCCCCCAGCAGCAGGTCTGTGGACAGGCATAATCCCCAGGGATGGGGCTTTCACACCCCCCCGCAAACCCAGACCTCATACACCCAAACCCACTTCCCAAGGGTCCCCCTTTGGTGGACACAGCCCCACCCCATGCAAGGACAGCAGGGCAAGACCACCTTAGTTCCTTGTGGAAGGTCCCGACTGTGGATTTTTCCGAACTGGTTTCCCACCAAGCAGTAACTGTTGGGGAAGGTGCACTTCCAGAGGGTGACTGTGATCTGCTTTTCCACGGGGATGGCCGGCCACAGCTAGGTGTCCTGTCTCCAGAGGGTGGGGGTGAGCCAGACAGAGAGCTCCGGGAAGGTGGCCTTCCTTATTTAAAAGTTCTAGAGCCACTGCTGGTCATCCCACTGCCCCATGACCAGCTGGTCACACCAGCCAGAACTGTTGCGGTGCCTCCACATCCTCCTGTGCACCCAGGGGGGCAGGTGCAGGTGTGACTGTCCTGCAACTACAGCGAGTTCCTCAAAGGTGGCATCGGGCTCACCCTCCATGAGGGAGAGGAGGACAGCCATCAGGAGGTGCAACAGATGCAGAAGCCTGAGGGCTGCTCTGGCACCATGGCTAGCTGGAAAGCACTGTGTCTCTCAGCAAGCATCAAAGACCTGCTCTAGCAGCTGTGCTGTCCCTTTTGGAACTAGGCATGAGTCAGCATGGGCTAGCAGGGCATGGGTGTGCGTGGGGTTCCCTTTAAAGGCATGTCACCGGGGATCCCAGAAGGAAATGGAGCCCTGTGACCCTGTCTGCTGTGGTTCCTACTGGCGGTTTTGTTGAGAGAGCGGCCAAGCAGTCTGGCTACTCTTTGTCAACAGAGCGGACCAAAGGAGCAATCCGCTTGGAAGTTTGGCCACAGTCTGTTGCCAGAAGTTTTGTCAGAAGATATCATCTGACCAAATACTTCTGTCAACAGATCCCTGCCAAAAACCCAAACACCACATCACTCTAAACCTGCACATTTTGGTTTTGCTTTGATATGTATGGATTTTGGATCAGGATGGCAGCTGAAGCATAGGAAGGCCCCTATTAGCTTTAGAACAGGTACCAACAGAGCAAACTATTCCTGCAACGCTGTCTCCCTGGCCACCTTTCTGAGAGATTACTTCAGGCTCCCTTGTCCAGTTACACCTGGTCCTGTCTGGTGCGTCTGCCAGCAGAATTGCCATTTAATGCCAATTGTGGTGGTGGCTTTTGTAAAGTGGGCAGATCCACTGGGAACTAGATGGTAACCATGAAAGTCATTTCACACTAGCCAATAAATATCCATCAGTCAGCTCTCTCCATTTCTCAGCTGCAAACATCCAAGGGCAGGAACTAACAGTGACTCAACTTATCGTCATTCAGAGTTGTTATAAACTGTGCTCCTGGCCCTTCTTACTAGCTCCTTATTCAGGCAAATTATTTTGTTAGTCTTTAAAGTGCTGTGTGACTGCTGTTTCCTTTTGTTAGAATACAGACTAACACAGCTACCTTTCTATTACTATTCTCTATCAAGTGACAGCCCTAAAAATGGAACAAGGAGATTGTTGCAACCGAACAGCAGATGCAAGAGAAACGTAGCAAAGTCAACAGAAACAGGTAACTAACATCACTGGAGGCTAACAGACATTGGTCTCCTTCGTTACTGGTTTCGAAAGCTCAGCTTCAGGATTCTACTCCCTGTTCTGGGAAAAAAAATCCATCTGTAGAGATAACAAAGTATTCTTCTTCACCCTGGTTTGAGGAATGGCATCAGTTACTCTCTGTCAGACAGATTGCCATTGAATCAATGAGAATACTCAGTAGTGGCAGAAAATAAGGGAGAATTATCCCTAATAACAGATATGCATCTCATAGAGCTGGAAGGGACCTTGGGAGGTCATCAGATCCAATCCCCTGCCCTCTTGGCAGGACCAAGCACCATTGTTCTTCCTATTTTGCCCCAGGTCCCTAAACGGCCTCCCTCAGGGATTGAGTTGACAAACCCAGGCTTAGCAGGCCAATGCTCAAACCACTCAACTATCCCTCCCCCTACCAGGTGCTTGAAAGGCCCCCTAGGGATTGAGCTCTCAAACCTGGGTTTACAAAGCCAATGCTCTAACCATTGAGCTATCCATCACCATCCCTGTGTTATTATTATTATAACAGGGAGTGAAATGATGAAGGGAGAAGTGGCAGAATTGCTGTTACCCATCAGCTCCCTGGTAATTAAAAATATTGGCTTGGCAAATTAAAAGCTCACCCTGGAGGAAGCAGGTCACTTGCTCTGACATGCATGCAATGAATTTACTCCAGGTTCATGATTGGGGTCATAAAGTCTGAATAAACAACACAAGACTTTCTGTCAGGCTGTCTCTCCTGGGAGTACACCAGGACTGTGGAATGAAGGCTGGTCACATGGAAAATGACACTTTTTAAAACATTGCTGTAAAAGATGTGAAGGCAAATTCAGGCCTGGCATAAGGTGGTGAAATTCCCTTTGAGTAAATAGATTTGTGTCAGCAATCACCAAACGTGACTTTGGTCCACATTATACAGCTGAAAAGCACATGGATCATTAATGTGTACTTTCTAAGGTATCTCTTCCAGGTGTCACAGTCCAACTCTCTCTTCTCCTCAGTCCAGAAAATGTTACGTTAATGTCTGTTCTGTTACTTAATTTCCCATCTAGCTGGATAGCTCTGTCCGCACCTTGGTCCTACTAGCCTAAAATTGAAATACATTCCACAGTCCTTTTAAAAATAAATTATGTTGCTTATTTTGTATTCTTCCCTTAGCTGCACCTTGAAAGACACCTGTCAGCAGAAAAAGAATTAGTGTAATTTTTCCTTTCCACCACAGCACATTATTATTATTCTTTTGTTTTGTTTTGATGCTACAGAAACTTTTAATTGACTTTTAATAAAGTGCCAAGTAGGTTACAGTTGAATAATCTTTAGCTGTCATATTCACCCTTGGGATTTATGCACCACCAGTAACCCACTGGAAACTCTACTCCAGTATACTAATATTATGCAAAATTATGCAAGGAAGATAAAGCTAAGAAGGGCAGTGTTGCAGCTGTAGGCTTTATGGGAACTTATCAAAGAGGCACAAAGACTATTTTAAAAAACACTGTGTAGGTTTTGCCTTTGTCTCAGCTTATTTATTGTACTTTCACAGCTCAAAACTTGAACTACTATAAAACACAAAGTTAGGCAAATCAAAGACACACATTTTAACAGGAAGAGTATTAACTCTTGGAACAAATTACCAAGAGTCATGGTGGATTCTCCATCAGTGCCAATTAATCCAGGTTGGACATTTTTCTAACAGATACACTTTGGAAATGATTTTGGAGATAGTGTATGGCCTGAGTTATAGGGGAGATCAGATTAGATGATTGCACTTGCCATTTCTGGCCTTGTGATTTATGAATAATCCTCAGGATTAGGCATAGCAAAAGAGGAACTGTGAGGAATCTAGGTTTACAGGTAAGTGCACAACTATAGCTCATACTGTTCCTCTTTTGTTTCTCTAAGGCTGGTTCTGCACTAGGAAGTAAAACTGAGTTAAGATATGCAAATCCAGCTACAAGGATTGTGTAACTGTAGTTGATTTAGCTAAAACCAATTTTTGCCACCGTCCATACAATGGGAGGTAGACAGGAAAATCTCTCCCATCAACTTCCCTCACTTCTAACAATGGGCAAGAGTACCAGTGCTGACACAGGCACTCTAAGTTTGATTTAGGGCATTACTACTAGGCCCAGTAAATCGAATTTTGGAAGATTGACTGCATCAGGGTCAATCTTCCCTGCAGTTAAGACATGCCCTAAACGAGTACACAGTTTTAGTCATGAATTTTACCGTATGAATGGAGATCATTTTGAGGCTTCATGCAACTCATAATTCTCTCTCTATATTTGTGCTGGATCCTTATAAAGAAAAGCAAAATGAAGTTATGATAATGCTGTCCAGCCAATGGCCAGAGCAGAGAGCTCATGTATTGTTGTTTAACTAGCAAAGGGAAGTTTTTCTTCACACAGCGCATAATAGGCCTATGGAACTCTTTGCTAGAGGAGGTTGTGAAGACCAAGACTTTAACAGACATATAGGCTACGTCTACACGTGAAGCCTACATCGAAGTAGCTTATTTTGATGTTGCGACATCGAAATAGGCTATTTCGATGAATAACGTCTACACGTCCTCCAGGGCCGGCAACGTCGATGTTCAACTTCGACGTTGCTCAGCCCAACATCGAAATAGGCGCAGCGAGGGAACGACTACACGTCAAAGTAGCACACATCGAAATAGGGATGCCAGGCACAGCTGCAGACAGGGTCAATGGGCGGACTAGCGCTTCCGGGGCAACAGCTAGCTGCTCCCTTAAAGGGCCCCTCCCACATACACTCAGCCTGCACAGCACGCGGTATGAGGAGCCATAGGCACACAGACCCCGGGCGCCGCAGTCATGGACCCCCAGCAGCAGCAGCAGCAGCAGCAGCAGCAGCAGCAGCTAGAGGTCCACCCAGCCCTCCCGGCAGGAGCAGGGCTTGCCCTGGCCCATGCCATGTGGGAGGCAGCTGAGTACCTTCTTGCCCCAGGGGAGGAGATGCCCCCAGGGCAGCAGGGCTCAACCCCTACCCCTGCAGCACCCCGCTCCACCCCCCGCCTCACACGCCGGCGGCTGTGGAGCTACCCCACCAGCACCGACTGGTGGGAGCGGCTGGTGCTTGGGGAGTGGGACGATGACCACTGGCTCCGGAACTTCAGGATGACCCGGCAGACATTCCTGGAGCTCTGCCAGTGGCTCACCCCCGCACTCAGGCACCGGGACACTGCCATGCGGCGTGCCCTCCCTGTGGAGAAATGGGTTGGCATCGCTGTCTGGAAGCTGGCCACTCCGGACAGCTACCGATCTGTGGGCCAGCAGTTTGGTGTCGGAAAGGCCACCGTCGGGGCTGTCTTCATGGAGGTAAGAGAACCCACAGGGGGAGGCCAGGGCAGGGCACGGGGGCCAGAGCAGGGCAGGGGGGCCAGGGCAGGGCAGGGCCACGCACACCCTGCTCACCCCTCATTGGGGCTGTCCCATGTGCTTTCTCTGCAGGTCGTGCATGCCATCAACGCCATGCTCCTGCACAGGCTCGTGAGGCTGGGGGACCCACATGCCACTGTCGCCGCCTTTGCCACCCTGGGCTTCCCCAACTGCTTCGGGGCTCTGGATGGGACTCACATCCCCATCCGCGCCCCGCACCACAGTGGAGGACGATACCTCAATCAGAAGGGCTACCATTCAGTCGTCCTGCAGGCCTTGGTGGACAGCCGGGGACGTTTCCAGGATATTTACGTGGGCTGGCCTGGCAGCACCCACGACGCCCGGGTTTTTCGGAACTCGGGCCTGTGCCGCCGGCTGGAGGCGGGGACATACATCCCCCAGCGGGAGATCCCTCTGGGGGACACCACCATGCCCTTCTGCGTCATCGCAGATGCGGCATACCCCCTCCGGCCGTGGCTCATGCACCCCTACACGGGCCATCTCTCCGCTAGCCAGGAGCGCTTCAACGAGCGCCTGAACCGTGCGCGCCAGGTGGTGGAGCGCTCATTTAGCCACCTCAAGGGACGCTGGTGATGTCTCCTGACCCGCCTGGATGCCGGCCCCAACAACATCCCCCAGATTGTGGGTGCCTGCTGCGCCCTGCACAACCTCGTGGAGAGCAAGGGGGAGAGCTTTCTTCAGGGCTGGGCCGCGGAGGCCGGCAGGGCACACGTGCAGCCACCTGCTGCCCCCAGTCGGCAGGTGGACCCAGAGGGGACCCGGGTCCGGGAGGCCCTGCGGGCCCACTTCGACCAACAGGCCGCGGGGTGAACTCTGCCCAGGCCCCCTACTGCCCGCCCCTTCCTCCCCCACACTCCTGCCCCAACGCCCACACCATGGAGCACCCCCCCGCCCCCCCCGCCACTTGTCCTGGAGAAATGACAGCACGAACTTGTGGGTGAACGTAAACTTTTTTTTTGTCTTAACGAAACTTTTTTTTTTGTATGTAAATAAATAAATATGTGAAACACAAACCACAAAGGAGGGACAAACGTTCAACCAAAGCAAGATGGGCACAAATAAAACAATACAACCACAAAGCAAAGAAGTGTGCGCCATCAACAAAAAAGAAAAGCAGGGAGGAGAACGGGGAGAACTATTTACATGGGGGGGACGGGGCAAACGGGGGCACCAAAAACAAACAGTCCAACTATGTACAACAAGGGGGGTGCCACGTCCCGGGCCCCTCGCCCCTAGAGCCCAGCACTGGGCGTGCCCGGCCGGGAGCCCTGCCGCGCCTGCAGTCTGGTCCGCGGCTGGGTGGGAGCGGGCTGCACCGGAAGGTATCGGTGCCGGCGAGTCTCGGGTGGCTCCAGGGGTCCCTCGGCGCTGTGGCCCTCGCGGGTGGGTGGTGGGGCGACGGGGGACGGCCCGGCGACGGCTGGAGCAGCTGGTGGTGGGGCTGCAGGAGTGGGCAGGGCGGGCGATGGCTCGGCCGGCGTAGCATGGGGGGCCAGGTAATCAACCAGCTGGTTGAATGTCTGCATATAGGCCCCCCATGCCTCCTGGCACCAGGCCAGCGCCCACTCCTGCAGCTGGAGGTGCTGCTCCGACACCTCCAGCTGCCGGCGGAGGATGGCCAGCAGCTGGGGGTCCGTTGCCGCCGCCGGTAGTAGGCGCGGGGTCCGCCGTCTTGCCCTCTGCGGGGCCAGTCGTTCCTCGGCCGAGGGGCTGCCCTGGAGCGAGGGTCCCGGAGGGCTCTCCGGGACAACCGAGGCCTCGCTGGCGCTCTCTTCCGGTCCTTCGGATGGTGCAGGTGCAGGTGCAGGACACAGGAGAGGAGGGGGGAAAGAAGAATGGAGACAGGCATTAGTGTGGGCCCTGAGCCGTGGCCTTTGTCCCCCCCGCCCTGTGCTGCAGATTCCCCATCCCCGTCCCCGGGAGATGCTGCTGTGATGGATGGGGTTCAGGGGTCCCCCTGCCCTGCACCCCGTCCCCTGGTGGGAGCGACTCTCACTTCACCCCGCAGGGTCTGAGAGCAGGAGAGCTTTCTTAGGCCACAGATGGCCAGTTTCTGGCAGGAGTGACAGCACCAGCTGTTGGAAGAGACAGTCCTTCCAACCCGCCATGGGGAGAAGACCCCAAGGGGGGCCCCTCTGGGATGCAGCTTTCCCCCTCCTCAGGCTGGCTGCCTACCAGCTCTCCCTTCCCCTAGCCTCTACCTGTGGCCCCCGCCCTCGCCCCCCAATTCCAAGCCAGCTCGGCTCCTCCCTCCTGTTTGCTCAGGGCAGAGGTGTCACCTGCCAGCTGTAGCACCAGGATCCTCCTTTGGCCCTGGGAGCTCCTCGGCTCTTGTGGCTCATATGTAGCCTGAGTCTCCCTTTGGCACTCCCCCCACTCCATCACATGCTGCTGCTGCGGGGTGTCCCACCCCCTCCGCCCGGGGGCCCCTCGAGGTTCCGCTCCCCCCTGGCCCAGGGATGGGGCATGGCACTGTCATGCAGGGTGTGGGGGGGCACGGGCTGAGGGCTGCAGTGCTGTGAGGGCCATGGCCCTGTTGTCCTTGGGGCCATGGCCATGTGAGCATGTGGGGGGCCCTGGACACATCTCTGTTACCCCCGCCCCTCAAGCCCCGGGGTGTCCACCAGAGAGGGGTACCTACCTGTGGGTCCGCTCCCACGGTCCGGAGATCCCTGGGGGTTGGAGGCCCTGCTGCTGCTCCAGGATGGCAGGAGGAGGATCTGCAGGCTGGATTCTGCGGAGAAGGAGCCCCCCCGGCTCCTCCTCCTCCTGCCGCGATGTCCCGGGGATGGCCTCCGGGGGCGGCCCCCGGGGTGCGGGGCTTGCCTCCGGGTTGGACTCCGGCTGCAGGGCCTGCTGGGGCTCGTCAGCCGAGGTGTCAAGGGTGGCCGGAGGGGAGGAGGTGTGCCGGGAGCCCAGGATGTCCCTGAGCTCCCTGTAAAAGGGGCAAGTGACGGGGGCAGCCCCAGATCGGCTGGCCGCATCCCGGGCCCGGGCATAACTCTGCCGCAGCTCCTTCACCTTACTCCGGACATGGTCCGGAGTGCGGGCAGGGTGACCCCGGGCAGCCAGGCCGTCGGCCAGCCTAGCGAACGCATCCGCGTTCCGCCTCTTGCTCCCCATTACCTGGAGCACCTCCTCCTCGCTCCAGAGCCCCAGCAGGTCCCGCAGCTCGGCCTCCGTCCAGGAGGGGCCCCGCTGCCGCTTCCCAGACTGGGTGGCCCTCTGGCTGGGCTGGCTGCCCTGGCTCCCCTTGGGGGGGGTCCCCTGGGGGCGCTGGGGGGGCTCCTGGCTCGCCATCGCCGCTCTGTGGTGGGCTGATGGCTCTGCAGGCTGCCCGTGTGTGCAGGCTGCAGCCTGCACGTTGCCTCAGCTTCCTGCAGAGGCAGGGCGGGGGAGGGGACCTTTAAGGGGCCGCTCCACGTGGCCACCAGTGAGCTGAGGGGCTGGAGAGAGCGTCTCTCAACCCCCCAGCTGATGGCCGCCATGGAGGACCCGGCAATTTCGACGTTGCGGGACGCGGATCGTCTACACTGTCCCTACTTCGACGTTGAACGTCGAAGTAGGGCGCTATTCCTATCTCCTCATGGGGTTAGCGACTTCGACGTCTCGCCGCCTAACGTCGAAGTTAACTTCGAAATAGTGCCCGACGCGTGTAGCCGCGACGGGCGCTATTTCGAAGTTAGTGCCACTACTTCGAAGTAGCGTGCACGTGTAGACACAGCTATAGACATATAAGACAGGATCCATAGGAATGGGTCTGTAGCCCCTGTTTGTCAGAGGTTGGAAATAGATGACAGGACAGGGATTACTTTGGTGACTATCTGTTCTGTTCACACCTTCTGGGGCCTCTGGCATTGGCCTCTGTTGGAAGAAAGGATACTGGGATTAATGGACCTTTAGTATGACCCAGTGTGGTTGTTCTTATGTGCCTAACTTACACACTGTATTTCTTTATCTGAGGATTCAAAGTACTTAAATATTGAATACAGAACACATCTGTAAGAATAATTTAAGTGTGAGCAATGCTACCTGAATGTTAATAATGCAGGAAGTAAATTGCCTGTTGTAGGAAAGTAGTCCCCCTCATACTAATGGCTAAACTGAAGCATAGAGAGGTTCAGAAGAGATTTGTAAAGGCACAAAGGACAGTCAGGTGCCTAGCTCCTACTGTAGGTTAATGGGAACTGGATATCTCTCTTCCATTTGTGCTGTTCAAAATTCCCCCAATCACCCTAAACATGTCCATTCAACAAGTGAGCAGCATAAAGCGGGACTAATAATGCTTAGCCCCCAATATTTTTCTTAGTCCATACTGCCTCCCTATCACTTTTAAGCATGCCAATACAACTCTGTCAGGGATTATTCCCTGTGGCTACATCTACACTACACAGATCTTTGGTAAAAAGCCCTTTCAGAAGATGTCTTCCGAAAGAACTTCTTTCAAAAGAGTGCATCCACACACAAAAAAGCAGATCAAAAGAGTGATCTGATCTTTTGAAAGAGAGCATCCTCACAGCCCCTGGTCTTTTGAAAGAGTGCAATGGGGATCAAAAAATCAGGGCCCATGAGGACAATTGTTTTGGAAGAAAGGGCCTACGGAGCATCTACACGCTTTCTTCTGAAAGAAACTTTCGAAATGGGTTGCTTTTCCTGAAATGGGAAAGAAGAGCAATTTTGAAAGGAGTACAACATTCTTTTAATTTACTTTCTAAAGAATGCTTTTTGTGTGTAGACGCTCCACTGGGTCTTTCAAAAGTGCCCCCTTCTTTTGAAAAATCTTTTGAAAGAACTTGCTAGTGTAGAAGCAGCCTGTGTGTGCCTCTCTCTCAAAAGTGAGGAAATCAGAGGGGAGGATAACAAAATGTTATTAACATATTCATAAAATGAGTGGGGTTCCAAGGTATTGAGCAAATATAAAGACTAAATGTAAAGTAACAGTAGGGTGCAAGCAAGAGGAACATCTGGCCTGCTAACATATGTGGAGCATATGGAGATCTTGGGATGGAAAAGCCGATAGAAAGGCATTGCATTCTTATCAAATGCCAACATGTCACCAGGTTGGGTTTATGTCTGACATGTTCTGTGCAGCGTCAATCCCTCCCATGGCCTAGTTCAGATGATCTGAGAAGGGATGAATTTTGACATGATCCTTGATACTTGGGGCCAGATTTTAATCACTCGATATTTCAACTTCACTGGTGTTATTGATGGTCTCACCCGGGATCAAAGTCTGGCTGTTAGCTCGTATGAACCATGTCGTGTCCTGGGTTCTGTGTGTCTGAGAGGCTTCCATTGATCATAGCCATACACGCTTCATAGAGCCAGGACGCAGGTGACCTTGTAACAGTCATCTGATGTTTTGCAGTTCTTACAGTGCTTGCACACTGCAAACAGTGAAAGAAGCTTCTTTTGCAAATGTTCTTTGTTACAATGGTGATGCCTGAACAGTCTTCTGCGCACAGTCTGCAGCACCTCAGACAGATGGGAAATTAACAATGGCATAGAATTAACACATAGCGTGCTGTTCCTGTATCTCTTGGAAATGTAATTTTAATGATTAGTTCTGAGCCTCGACTGTCATTGGCTCAATGCATATGAAAATCAGAGACTGGTTAACCCCTGCAGTACTTCCAGTTGTTACCCATGGAACGGAGGTAACTAAGGGAAAATATAAGTGGAAAGGGGAAAGGTAAGGCAGCCCCTGTTTCAGAGGATGTAGGCACCCCCTCTTCCCATATCTATCACTGGTATTGGATAATCCTTACGTAGTCCCTCTCCCAGTGTCGTATAAATAATGAAGAAAACACTGTATGTGAAATAAAGTGTGTTGAAGGATCAAATTACAATGACTGGAGAAAGGAAACAAGTAAAAATCAATCAATCACCTACAGTAAGCATCCGATAATAACCATATAATTAAATAACAGTGCAGGGATTACACACAGAAGGCACAGTAACAGAGAGGTAGCCTTGTTAGTCTGTATTCTAACAAAACAGCAGTCATGTAGCACTTTAAAGACTGACAAAGTCATTTATTAGGTAATGAGCTTTTGTGGGACAGACCCACTTCTTCAGATCTGCACTAGGAATTATATAGATCAGAGGAAGTGGGTCTATGCCATAAAAGCTCATCATCTAATAAATAATTTTGTTAGTCTTTAAAGTGCTACATGACTGCTGTTTTATATAGAAGGCATGAAGCCAAGACTTAAATATACATTTGGGTCAGTGAGGAGACAGGTTAACACGAAAGAACCGCGGGAGGAAAAATAAGAAAAGTTTATGGTTTGGGTGATGCGCAGCCAAGGCCTGGGACCTACAACCCTTAAGCTAATTTTAAGTTCTAGGGGAGGAACTCCAGGGAGATGCCAGTGAAGATGATCTATCTCCTTTTTTGATGTGGCAGCTATGGTGGCCTGGTGTAGTGGTAATGCAGATGAAAGTAATTGCACACCTTTCTTGGTTGGAAAAGCCATACACCGGCAGGTAGCTGGAAGAGCCATGCACACAAACACTTCTCAGATGGAACAGAGAGGGATAGAGAGTGAGCTCCTGTCTTGGTGCCGTTGGCACAAACCTGCACTGTGTGCAGAGTTGTGCAACCTTTGCAGGTAGTAGAACTCTCAGTCAGTTTGTGGCAGGAAAATCCAGTCATGACCAGCTTAGTCCCTGACCCTGACTTCCAAGATGGATTCCTTCTTTTCAAAATGAGTTTTTTCCTTATAATAAGCATTAGAGTCAAAGTACATCATAATCATTATTAACATTAACGTACAACTTAATAATTATAATATCCCTCAACACAGTGGTGGTTGAGAGGAGTCTGTGGCTAGAAAAGCCTCAATCTGTTGCTGTTTTAAACACCACAAGCAAAACTTGTCTTCTATTGGTACAAACTCTTCCATCCTCCTTTATTCTTTACAGGAAGTAAATCTGGTGCATTGGTATAAACTAGGGACAAGATCCTATGCTGACATATAGCCTGTACAACACTGTTTCAGTCATTGTGATTTGATTTGATAAAAACCTTTGCTATATGAGGCCCCATGTCTTTTGTAAATTGTCTTCTCTATTAGCTCTAGTGCAGGGGTCAGCAACCTTTCCAAGGCGGGATGCCGAAATTTGACATTTGACCGCTATGTAGGGTCCAAGCGCCAGTGATTTATTTTACTGTGGACACAGCAAGACAGGGCACTACTGGGCAGATGTTTACATCCTTAATACACTGCAGCAACTGTTGTCAGAATTCTTGTGGCACTGATGTGGGGAAGCTTGCAGCAGATTCATGTTGTCCTATTTCTGAGCTGAACAAAGAAGATAAATAAGAAACAGCAACTGCCTTTGAAGCAGCTGCCAGGGTCACCAGAAGGGATTTGGTTCAGATTCTCATGTTTATGAGCTTGGAAAATAGTGCTTATAAATAAAACTGGAGCAAGTCTGCAGACAATGAAATCAGAAATGAAGCCCCGTGATGGATTTCCCACTGGAATTTAAGCTGTAGTGATCTGAAGGATAGGAACAAAGCTGAGTGTCTTTTAAAAGTGTGTATTCAGCAGCATGTTGTATGGATGTGAGACATGGGTGATAATGAAAGATTCCAAGAGAAGGATAATGGCATTCAAGAGGAGTTGTCACAGAAAGATCCTGAGAATAGGATGGATGCAGAAGGTCACCAATGAGGAATTATATAGGAAGATACAGCCAAAAGAGACCCTACTGCAGAAGGTTATGCAACAGAAGTTATAGCTATTCAGGCATATCTGCAGAATGAACAACAAACGAAAAATTAAGACACTGGTAGTCGGCATAATGGACGGTTTAAATAGGAGAGACAGACCCCACAGAGAAATGGGTAGATGATATAGTAGATTGGTGCAGAGCTAGTCTACAGAAACTAAACCACTCCGCACTGGATGGGGAAAAGTGGAAGGAAATAGTGAAGGAGGTATCAGACACCAATGGGCGCTGAGCCCGTGGTTGATGATGATAATGATGATCTCCAGGAAATACCTGAACATGATGAGAAGCGACGGAGGTCCCACACTTTATTTTTGATCATTCCAGGTGTTTAATTGCTTTCCCATGATACAAATACTTTGCCTTTATCCTCTCCTGTGGCCAGGTTCCACAAACAGGAAGTGCCTTACCCACTGCCATTGAAATGCAACCTTCTTTGGGGTGGAATGCTGCAGTAATTGAGCAACACACCCATCAAGGGCAAGAAGATTTTGTGAGGGAAGTGAAGAATACCACTTCCAGCTGAAATTGTTGGCAAGCTTTTTGGGTGGCAGTTGCTCAAATTGCAATTTAGCCAGGTCATGGAGTCTGTGAACAGACACTCCTCGCCCCCTCACAGCCTTCAACTTCTCATGGCAGCTCTGAGGATGGTGAGATGACACCTCACAGCCCTCACCCTCGAGAGTTGAGCTGCCTGTTGCTCCAACCACCTCCCAAACCCTTCCTTCCTCCCTCCCTGCAATGAAACCCCACACTGCACCCCCTAGGAAACTGACCCCAGACTCTGAGCCCTCCCTGCTAGTGTTACTGCAGGGTCCTTGCCCCCAGGTGTGTCCCCCACCCGGCAGACCAAAATGCTTCAGGCTGAGCGGGGTGGTCATGGCTGTGGAGCAACTTGCTCTGTAGTGCCCACTGCTGCTGGACAGGGAAAGAATATGTCATGCCTTCCCCTCCTCCCGTTGGCTTTACTGCCTCCAACCTACTCCCTTGGAGGTGGAGAGCATAAAAGAGAGAGCACAGGCATGAGGGGAAGAGGGACGGAGCTGAGCCCCCCACATTCCAGGGAAAATTGGCTTGCCTTCCAGTCTTGCCAACTCCTGCTCTAGTGTAAGAATATAATTTCTCCTACCTGTCCCAACACGCCAATGCCTCTCTCAGCAGGATTCTAGTTAGTCTCTGAGAACCAGGAAGTATCAGTTAGTAGTCAATGCTATCTGGTGTATTTGAAAACTATGTTGGAATTATAGGGTGCCACCCTAATTTGTAAGGAGTTTCCTGGTCCTTTTTCCTAAAGGGATGGGTCAGTCAGTACATAGTCAGCATAGAGGTGGGGGTGTGTTGTTTCTCTCCGATTTACAGAGCAAACTGCTTTGTCTCTCTGTTCTATGGTTCTCATATGTTAGTGATCTTAGATATAAACATAAATACAGTTTCCATAACATTGCAGTGTAACACTACTTTATTTCTTAGAACTAATTTCTGTGTGTGAACTTAACAGAGGAAATGGGTGGTAAAGATGAGGTATTAAAAATAAAAATAAAAGAAGATGAATATGATAAAATTGCTGTATAGGGATAGTTTTAAATTTAATGAAAAAGAAGAAATTTTGGCAACATATATTCAGACTCATGATCAGCATTAAAAGGAAAATACTGTAGAAGATATTGTTAAATGAATGCCTGTTTTCTTAATATTGAAGGTAGGAAATCAGTATTTCCTGTGCTTAAAAATCATTTGTCTTCTCCATTATCCTGATCCAGGTGGTGTATAAAGACAAAACAGAGCTTCTGAAGAAGCATTACATGCCTACCTCAATTTTGTTATTGCTACAGGCATAAAGGGAAACACGAGGGCTTTTTATAAATACATTAGAAACAAGAGGAAGACTGGGGACAGGGTAGGGCCATTGCTCAGTGAGGAGGGAGAAACAGTAACAGGGAACTTGGAAATGGCAGAGATGCTGAATGACTTTGTTTCGGTCTTCACTGAGAAGTCTGATGAAGGATTGCCTGACATAGTGAATGCTAGTGGGAAAGGGGTAGGGTAAGAAGTTGAAATAAAAAAAGAACAAGTTAAAAATCACTTAGAAAAATTAGATGTCTGCAAGTCAGCAGGGCCTGATGAAATGCAGCCTAGAATACTCAAGGAGCTGGTAGAGGAGGTATCTGAGCCTTTATCTATCATCTTTGGAAAATCATGGGAGACTGGAGAGATTCCAGAAGACTGGAAGAGGGCAAAGATAGTGCCCATCTATAAAGAGGGGAATAAGAATAACCCAGGAAACTACAGGCCCATCAGCTTAACTTCTGTGCCAGGAAAGATAATGGAGCAGGTAGTTAAAGAAACCATCTGCAAGCACTTGGAAGGTAGTAAGGTGATAGGGAACAGCCAGCATGGATCTGTAGAGAACGAATCATGTCAAACCGATCTGATAGCCTTCTTTGATAGGATAATGAGCCTTCTGGACAGGACAGAAGAGGTAGATGTGGTCTACCTAGACTTTAGTAAAGCATTTGGTACGGTCTTGAATGATATTCTTATAAAAAAAACTAGGGAAATACAATTTAGATGAGACTCCTATAAGGTGGGTGCATAACTGGCTGGATAACTGTACTCAGAGGGTAGTGCTTAATGGTTCTCAATCCTGCTGGAAAAGTATAACAAGTGGGTTCCGCAGGGGTCTGTTTTAGGACTGGTTCTGTTCAATATCTTCATCAACAATTTAGATATTGGCATAGAATGTACGCTTATTATGTTTGCAGATGATACCAAGCTGGGAGGGGTTGCAACTGCTTTGGAGGATAGGGTCATAATTCAAAATGATCTGAATAAATTGGAGAAATAGTCTGAGGTAAACAGGATGAAGTTTAATAAGGACAAATGAAAATTGCTCCACTTAGGAAGGAACAGAATGGGGAGAGACTGTCTGAGAATGACTACAGCAGAAAGGGATCTAGGGGTTATAGTGGACCACAGACTAAATATGAGTTAACAGTGTGATGCTGTTGCAAGAAAATCAGACAGCATTCTGGGATGCATTAACAGGTGTGTTGTGAACAAGACACGAGAAGTAATTCTTTCGCTCTACTCTGCGCTGGTAAGGCCTCAGCTGGAGTATTGTGTCCAGTTCTGGGCACCACAGCTCAAGAAAGATGTGGAGAAATTAGAGAGGGTCCAGAAAAGAGTGACAAGAATGATTAAAAGGCTAGAGAATGTGACCTATTAAGAAAGGCTGAAAGAATTGGGCTTGTTTAGTTTGGAAAAGAGAAGATTGAGGGGGGACAAGGTAGCAGTTTTCAGGTATCTAAAATGGTGTCATAAGGAGGAGGGAGAAAACTTGTTCTTTTTGGCCTTTGAGGATAGAACAAGAGGCAATGGACTTAAACTGCAGCAAGTGAGGTTTAGGTTGGACATTAGGAAAAAGTTCCTAACTGTCGGGGTGGTCAAAGAGTGGAATAAATTGCCAAGGGAGATTGTGGAATCTCCATCGCTGGAGATATTTAATAACAGGTTAGACAGATGTCTATCAGGGATGGTTTAGATAGTACTTGGTCCTGTCATTAGGGCAGGGGGCTGGACTTGATGGCCTCTTGAGGTCCTTTCCAGTCCTAGCATTCTATGATTCTATGATTTAATCTAAGAAGCTAAATAGGAGAACATATCTCTGAATTTTTGTGAAGTCTAAAAAAAATCTGACTGCTATCAGTCGTTTCAGTAGCTTTTTGATAGGCTATTAGAGATCAACTTGTTTTCTGAAGTAAAACATGCAGGCCATGTTGACACTTGGGCAAAACTTAGAAATGGCCATGCTGATGGCCAAGTGGGAGAATAATAATGAGGCTCTGAAATGAATATTCAGCACCTCATTAGCATGCTGCTGGCCATGGCACTTCAAAAGGGCTCCGTTTTGTTCTCGTGAGGCTTGTCTACATAGGTGTCCTTCTCAAAAGGACCCTGCAAACATCAAAATCCCCTTATTTCTATCAGGGGATTTTGATGTTTGCAGTGTCCTTTCAAAAAGGACCTTGTGTAGACCAGCCGTGTGCAAGCAAAATGTGGCACTTTCGAAGTGCTGCAGTCAGCAGCATGCTAATGAGGAGCTGAATATTCATTTCAGCACCTCATTAGTATTCTCCGATTTGGCCATTAGTGCCATTTCGAAGTTTTGTCCAAGTGTAGATGTAGCCACAGTGAGCTAAAAGTGAGGCTGTTAAACATCATAGATAAGAACCCCTGTTGGAGGGAGCTGTAGCAACTGCTCTCTTGTTAGAATTGTCAAAGAATAATGTGCAAAAATTTGAAAATAAGCTTCAATGATTCAGCCTTTAGCTCCACAGGGGACCCTATCACTTAAGAAGAAAACAAAAAAAAACTTACTCACAGGGACTGATTTATTTATTTTGTGGGTGGGTGGTAAAATACCCAATTAAAGTAAACAAATATACATGTTTCATATACCAAGGCCAGCAAACTATTCATTTTGGTGAATTTCAGATTTGCCACTAATTTTGGAAAGGGGAAGGGACTCGTTGTCTTCTACACAAATATGTTATTTGTTTTTGTTTAAATCACCACAATTAAAACAAAAATCCCCACTTGCAATAATAATAAGACCAAATCCAAGAAACAATAAATGAATGTGGTGAGATGCTTTGCTGCAAGGTTGTATTTTTTGATGTTTTTGTTTGTTTGCTTGTTTTTTGTGCACAGATCTGAAAACTCAGTCTGAGTCATTCATTTTATTCCTGCATTTTGTAAAGAGAGTGCATTCTTTTGAAGCTAAAACACATAACGTATACCAAGGCAAAAATGATGTCCCTAGTATCAGCCTATGGAGGGATTTAAAGGATGACTCTCAGTTGCTTTGGTAGCATTTCCCCCCCACCCTCCACCCCATCCACACACACACTACACACACCCAGGGCTGTCACTTTGTTCTCCTTCTGTCTACAACTGTGATGACTATTGCTGCAGAGGAATGTTAGAAATAGCGAAGCATCAAAGGAGCTGAGTGAGTGATACTGTTGCAGAGTAGCAGCCTGCTCTAGTGAGCAGCTTACCGAGCCAGCAATATCTGGAGTCTAATCCTGACTGACTTTGTGCTTGACTTTGAGCGTGCATCTGTCTCCAGAAATGGGGATGTTAATATTTGCTTTCACCACAGGAGCATTGTGTGGCATAACGACTAAGGCTGAAATTGTTGCATTAGGCACCTCAATAAAAGTAGCCTGATTTTTCAGGCGTGCTGATCACCCACAGTTCCTGACCAAGCGCATAGGACCTGCTGATGTTTAAGACCTTTGGCTATGTCTACACTACATCATAAAGTCAACTTTAAGGCACTTAGATCAATCTTGCCACTTAACTGTCTTCAGTTCAAACATTATTAGGATGACTTTAAGGGGCTCTAAGGTTAACTTTCTCACTCTGCCCCTCTGATGCAGTGTAACACCAAGTTCGAATTGAAAAGGTCAGTTAATGCTAGTGTGGAACATTTCCCAGGGCATGATGGAGAAAGGGTACACCAGAGATGCTCAGCAATGCTGGGCCAAAATCAAGGAGCTCAGGCAGACTTAGAAGGTGAGAGAAGACAGCAAACAATCTGGGGCATCTCCCAAAACATGCCACTGTTATGAGCAGAGGGTAAGCAGGGTCACCCAGTATCACTATGGGCATCTCCATACAACCAATCTTGATTTTCTGGTCTGGAAAGAAAGTCCCATCTGGAGCTTTCTGTACAGAACTGAATTTCTGAAGATGTGTGTGTCATGTACCTTTCTCAATCATCCCACATAAATGTCGGTGAAATGACCTTTGTGATCTACCAGTGCTTGCAACACCATGGAGAAGTACCCCTGGTAGTTTATTTACTCTGTGACCATGTGTTCTGGGGACAAGATGGGGATGTGTGTTCCATCTATTGCCCTATCTCATTTAGAAACCCCCATGGCAGCAAAGCCACCCACTATGTCCTGCATATTTCCCAGAGTCATAGTCTTCTGCATCATACAGGCACAGATTGCCTTGGCTACCTGGAACACCATGGCTGCCAGTGTAGATCTGCCCACCCCAAACTGATTTCCCACGGACTGTTAGCCACTGAGCATTGCAAACTTCCACAGAGCAATAGCCACTCACTTGGGAACTGTACAGATTCTTGACCTACTTTTACAGTAGTGTATAAATGCGCAGAGGGAGATTTTCAGAGGCCCTAGTAGAGTTAGTTGCACCACTCCAATGACTTTTCGTGGGATTTGGGAATCAAACCATCATTGTGGCTTTGACGATGTCTCTTTAAGTCCTAAATCTTCTTCCAGATTCCTCAGTGGTAGTTGAACTGATATACCAGCATATGGAATTAGGCCTTGGAATCAAAGGGAGTTGTATGGTAGGCGTTTGGGTGCATGATTAGCTAAGGTGGTTAGTGTCAGGTAGTTCTTTGAAACTTGATCTTAGCCAGCCTGTCATTTCAGGGATTCTCACATCTGACTGGGAAGTTCATTATTTGCATCTTCTACAATTAGCCCCTTTCTTATTTTCATGGCCTTCTGGCTTTCTGTCCAGATGCACTATAACTTTTTGTTCTTATTGCTTATACTACTCAATTAAGTGAAACATGAGGTAAGACACTGAGCCTGTCTCCTGAATATGGTACACCCAAGACTCCCGTTGTGTTATGTTTTTATTGTTTTGATTCCCCAACCTGTACAATAGACCCTGTGCTAACAATATGCTTTACAATTATTCTGTATCTGTCTTTCCCTTTCGGTGTGCAGTATTCTTTAGATTCACCTTTTTTGGGAAGCTGGCAAGCATTGCTGTAGGGCCTGATCCAGCCACAAGCTGAGCTCTCACGTTCATGCAATTTGTGGATGCTCAGTACTTTGCAAGATTGGGCTTTGTACACTGAACAACAATGATGTGCCAGTTACGGAACTCAGTCAGATGTGATGATTCCTAAAATGGTGCTAGTTTATAATGGTCCCAACACCTCACTCATAAATGCTTCTGTGATAAAGAATGAATTGTAAATGCATATTTTGTGAGTGTTCTTTTGGGTTTATTTGTGGATTTCTGATTCGTGGCTGATTAGTGTCTGACGCACAATGAAACCAGCGTATGTTAAAAGCTGTGTTATCTGGAACTTGGATAACTAGTACATTCTATTAACCGGAACTCACAGCATCTGCCCCAGGACTGGCTGCCCTGCTGGGATCAGCTGCAAGAGAGCTGCCCCCTGCCCCCCTCCCTGCTTGGACCAGCTAAGTGGGGCCAGCTAGCACTGAACTAACCTGCAAATTTGATTATCCAGCCATCCCTGTTCCCCAGGGAAGCCGGCTAATCAAGTTTTTACTGTATTTTAATATAACAAAGATAAAACACAGCTGAAGATTCATTAACAAAAAATGTTTTTCCTGGCGTATGTCTGTTATATAAGTATTAAAAACACTGAAAATGGCTTTCTCATTTTTAGTAATGGCCAAATTGATGCTTTCTCTTGACAAGAAAGTAGAAGGTAACATCAGGTCAGCAATAAATCATTGCCCAATTAGACAGCGTTGTACATTTGCTTTTGTTTAAATTGTGTGACTGAGTATCTACACTACATTATTTTATCTGTACTCTTTTTGGTATGCGGGTGAAATGTAAATTGCACTCGTTACCCATCTGTCTATCTGCAGATAGATATAAAAATCCTCCCTGTTCTGTGTGGCCCTGACTAGCATGCCCAATATCATCGAGAGACCTGGGTAAGTCCACAGTGGCTGACACATCATTAGAAGGGATAACATGCAGCAACAGCAGCAACGCAGGGATGAAACTGTGTCGTCTGAACAATGTCAAATCTGAGACAGGAAAGAAACACCAAGATTCTGATTCTGGATCCATCTCTGTTCAGAACACTGCCTAAATATGGACTTATCTGCAATTTAGTCCTATTGGCTTTAAAGAGACTTAAGCGTATTCCTCAAATGTTACTATTTACGTGAGTGCTTTCCTGTGTCAGAGTCCAAGATAGGATTCTACTCTGTTTGTCTCTGTTCTATCCACGTGACATGGAGCAAGTCACAACTTTTATTCTTCTCTCTGTAAAATGGGGATGATATTTAATTTCCTGGCTCAGAGGAGCCAAGAATCCTAAAGCAAAACACTTGGCTTTTAAAGTGCTATGTAAATGTAAATTCAGTACATGTACATTCAGTATATGTAAATATCAGCACGGCAGTGTGACATTCTCATATAATCTCATATAATTTCACCTACTGTGAAATTCGTTAGCATATGGTGGAAATCTGACAAAGAAGCAGATCTCTTTTTTTTTTGGGCTGGGGACATACCACTGTTTTGGATTATATGTTGCATTCCTGGGGACTGGAAACATATAAAGATATCCAATACTGCATTCTTTTATCAGGATGATCAGAAAATATTTGGCATGGCTTAATAGTACTTTTACCGTAAAGTTTGACGGAATAATAGCTCTATTGCAAACTGTATTCTCCTCTATCACTATTCTGGGATACTGAATGGGGTTATTTTTTTCAGACTTTATAGTAAGGGTCCACATATAAATATTTATAGTGGGTTAATGCATAATTAACTGATGTTTGATTAGTCAATTGTTATATGACAAACAGGTCCATAGGTTGCTCATAGGTATAGCATATATTTCCCTATTATTGTGCTTTTGATAACGATCTCTAGCATGTACTAATTACATTTGTAAAATCTTTCTAACGTCACGATAACACTCTATGAACTGTTTACAAGTGCAATCTTAATATTAAATGTGTTTTTTTTTTAAAAATAACACACTGAAAGCCTAAATTTTCAGCACTGAAAACAAGGTTAACTTTCCAAGTAACATTTTCCTTTGAAAAACATGCCATAGAACTGGAATGGACATGGGGAGGTCATTGAGTTCAGTACCTTGCCCCTTTTGGCAGAGCCAAGTATTATCCCTTACCGTTTTTTTCCCCAAAGCTATTTGCCCTAGATCTCTAAATGGCCCCCTCAAGGGCTGAGCTCACAACCCCATGTTTAGGGGGTCAAGGCTCAAACCTCTGAGGCATCCCTTCACCTTTTGTAACACTTACTTGTGCCTTACAGTGTTTGCAGTCTATTCTCATTTTTATATTTTCCTGGCTTCAGTCACTGCAGTTTTTTGTCTGAAAGGAAACTTGCAGTTGCCTTTTCCTTTGTGAATACTATTTGATAAACCTGTATATTATATGCAGTAATTCTGCTTCAGTCAAATAAGCCACAAATCCTTTCAGATATTGGTAAAATCAGATGAAAGGTCTCAGAGCCCATTTTTGCCACAGGAAGAGAAAAGTAATACACTGAAGGATACGCTTGCTGTTCTGTTAGAGTATACTGAACCTAACTGATGAGGAAGTAATTATAGGCAGGAAAAAACAATCCTTCTGCATCCCATCTCAGACAAATTACAGGAATCAGAAAAGCTTTTCATCTGTAGAAACCTTATTTGGATGTTAGGGGAGGCTATTTTGTGAAAGATGCATAAAATCAATGCTCTAGGTTTCTCAGGCTTCAGTTCCCTCCGACTGGAAACTGTGATTCACCTCTATTGTGTAGCCAGCATTTTTTGGGAGTTAAATGAACAAGTCCCACCGGATTTGCTCACAGAAGCTGAACAATAAAGGGGAATTCTAGTTTCATTCAGAAATGTTAAATATTTCCTCCTTACATTTCCTTCAGAGTTTGACTCTCTCAGGCTGAAACTGAAGGCAAAAAGGTAGAATTGACATAGTTTTAAAAAGAATATCTTATTTCCTGAATGTTGAGGATAAAAAGAAAGCATAGTGCCACTTTTAAGAATTATAGTTCTTTCCCTTGATGTGACTTAAAGGAAGACATGCACATTCCGCTCTGTGTCAAACATGAGGAAGGCTCTGACCTTTGCTAGATAAGAGTGTGCAACCTATTAATCGGATAATACAGACACCAAGTATTACTGTTAGCATTGATTATTATAAAAACGTAGCAGTTTGCCCCATGCATCGTGCTTTGTAAACAAAGGGTTTGATTATGCATTTTATATAGAGTCCTGAGTAAAGGGTAGTGCATAATGTTGCTGTCCCATGAGGTTCCATACTTACGCTGAAGAGGAAGCAGAAATTTGCTGCATAGCATTTCACAGTGTGGCTTTTTCCTACCTCCACGTAGCCAGACTGCTCCGTGGGGCAAGTTCTTATGGAGTGTGGTGCCATTGCTCTGTCTGCTACCTACTAAAACCTCTATATGGAGAGCATCTGTCTATGAGCCCCTCAGCAGACAAAGCTGAGATCCAGACAGTCCTACTATAATCCTGCAAAGGTGTCATCCTTACAGACCCCTGACTCTTACAGGGAGCCATGTTAGGGCCACTCATGGTTTAGCCCAGTCACAAGCCATGCTGGTGTGACAGCAAACAGAAAAATAGAATTGTAAGAAACCTGTCCCCTACCGATTTAAAGAAAATGAGAAAATCAATGAAAAGCTGATGAGAAAGCAATTGTAGTGCAAAGATATTACAGTGTAAAATGTTTGCTTTATTGTGGAAGCAACAAACAAGGCATGACTGCCTATGAGGCAGTACAATTTTCAGGGGTACAGTGGGGTATGAGGTGACCCCAAATATAGCTTGTGGACAGACCTGACCTTAGGGCCAGGCAAGCAAGGCAGTTGGCTTGGGCCCTGTGCCTTCAGGGTCTCACTCTTCAATTGACTGTAGCACCCACTGCCCACCAGCCAGGACCCACTGTCAGCATGCTGCCTTGGGCCTGCCCACTGGCTTGGCCCTGCTGGACCAGCTGTGCTTCTGGATCATGCTTGAGAAATGCCTAGTCATTATTAATCAGCAGAGAAAGCACGATTTCCTGGTAAGAACCCACAATATGTAGTATTAATAGTAGGCATCCTTCAGTCTGTGTAGACTATGGATCGTGCCCTTCGTAGTTCCATTTGGGATCATCATTTGCAGCGTCGACTGTGACTGTGAAGGCCCACGTGAGAGTGACAGTCCTTGCTGCATCTGTTGCATGTGTAATGAGTGTCTGGCAGGTCCTTACTGTGCTTTCTGCGGGCTTGCTCCTCCTCTGCTAGCTGTCTGATCCTCATCTCACCCTTCTGAAGGCCCTTGTGTAGTTCCTGCCTCCATCTACTGTGATTGTCTGCCAGCTCCTCCCAGCTGTCCGGCTCAATGTCTGCCTCCCTGAGGTCCCTCTTGCAAACATCTTTGTAGCGCAATTGGGGGCATCCGGGAGGTCTTTTGCCAGAGGCTAGCTTGCCATACAGGATGTCTTTTGGAATCCTTCCATCATTCATCCTGTGGACGTGGCCAAGCCAGTGAAGCCGCCACTTCCTGAGGAGGGTGTGCATGGTTGGGATTCCAGCTTGCTCAAGGACAGCGGTGTTGGACACTCTGTCCTTCCACGATATTCCAGGGATGCGCCTGAGGCAGTGCAAGTGGAAGACGTTCAGCCTCTTTTCCTGGTGGGCATACAGGGTCCAAGACTTGCTGCTGTAAAGGAGGGTGCTGAGGATGCAGGCTCTGTAGACTTGCATTTTGGTGTGGGTGTACAACTTGATGTTATTCCACACTCTCTTGCTGAGTCTGGACAGAGTTGTGGCTGCTTTTCCAATCCTCTTATTTAGCTCAGTCTCCAATGACAGGGTGTCAGTGATGGTGGAACCAAGGTAAACGAACTCGTGGACAACCTCTAACATATAGTTTTCAATGCTGATTGAAGGAGGTTCAGCAACATCATGACCAAGTACGTTTGTCTTCTTTAGGCTGATAGAAAGCCCAAAGTCCTTGCATGCTTTAGAGAACTGATCCAGCAGTTTCTGAAGCTGGTCTTCTGTGTGTGACACTACAGCAGTGTCATCTGCGAACAGCATCTCTCTGATGAGGACTTCCCACACCTTAGATTTAGCTTTCAGCCTTGCAAGATTAAACAGTTTCCCATCAGATCTTGTGTGCAAAAAGATGCCCTCTGTTGAAGATCCAAAGGTGTGCTTCAGGAGGAGTAAGAAGATCCCGAACAATGTCAGAGCAAGGACGCATCCTTGTTTGACGCCACTCCTGATGCTGAAAACATCTGATAATGTGCCTTCATATTGGATAGTTCCTCTCATGTCTTCATGGAAAAACTGGATCTTCTTGAGTAGCTGTGGTGGACAGCCTATCTTGTGGAACAGTTTGAACAGTCCGTCCCTGCTGACCAAGTCGAAGGCCTTGGTCAGGTCGATGAAGGCAATATAGAGTGGCTTCCTCTGCTCCCTGCATTTCTCCTGCAGCTGCCTCAGAGAGAAGACCATGTCAATGGTAGATCTCTCTGCATGGAATCCGCACTGTGATTCGGGATACACCCTCTCAGCAATCTTCTGGAGTCTGCCGAGGATGACGAGAGTGAAGAGTTTACCAATGATGCTCAGGAGGGAGATTCTACAGTAATTGTTGCAGTTGCTTCTGTCTCCTTTGTTCTTATACAAGGTTACAATGTTAGCATCGCGCATATTCTGGTGAACCTCTCCCTCTCTCCAGCACAGGCACAATAGCTCATGTAGGGGTTCCAGGGTGGTGTCCGTGGCACACTTGATTACCTCTGGTGGTATACCATCCTGGCCTGGGGCCTTTCCTACCGCAATGCTGTCGATGGCTTTCTTCAGTTTGTCCACAGTTGGTTCCTGATCCAGTTCGTCCATTACTGGTAGGAGCTCCACGGCATCGAGGGCTGTATCAACCACAATGTTCTCTCATGAGTACAGCTCGGAGTAGTGCTCGACCCAGCGCTCCATCTGTTTGGCTTTGTCAGTGATGACTTCACCAGATTTGGATTTCAGAGGTGCCATCTTGTCCTCGGTGGGTCCTAATGCCATCTTGATGCCCTCGTACATTCCCCTGAGATTGCCAGAGTCAGCACTGGTCTGGATGCTGCTGCATAGCTCGAGCCAGTAGTTGTTGGCACAGTGCCTGCCTGTCCGCTGTACTGTTTTTCTGGCTGCTGTGAGTGCTTGCAGGGTACTCTCGCTCGGTGAGCATTTGTACTCCAGGAGCGCAGTGTGCTTCTTTTCGATGTCTGGAATCATCTCATTAGAGTTAGCTTCGAACCAGTCGTTTGTGTTTCTAGCTCTTCTTCCAAACACTGACAAGGCCGTGTTGTAAATTGTATCTCTCAGATGCTGCCATCTGGATGTCACGTCGGCACTCCCAGGGCTGCTGCGCAGATTCTCCTCGAGGATCACTCTGAACTTTTCGGCTCTCTCTGAGTTTGTTGTCTTTCTGGCATCAATGCGGGGCCTTCCAGTTGGTTTAGAGAGTACAGCTTCTTGGGTCTCACCTTGAGTTTGGAGCAAACTAGCGAGTGATCTGTATCGTAGTCGGCACTATGCTAGCTGCATGTCAGAAGGATGTTTTGACGTTATCACGTCTGGTGATGACCACGTCTAGTTGATGCCAGTGTTTCGAGCGTGGGTGTCTCCATGACACTCTGTTCTATGGCTTGGTTTGGAAAAATGTGTTTGTGATGCACAGATTGTGGTACGTGCAAAGTTCGAGAGGGCGGTGTCCATTTTCATTCATTTTTCCTACACTGAAGTGGCCTAAGCAGGAAGGCCATGAATCACGATCGGCTCCAACCCATGCATTGAAGTCACCCAAAATGTATAGTTGTTCGCAAGCAGGTATTTGTGCTATGGCAGCACTAAGCACATCATAGAACTTTTCTTTTACTTCTGGTGTGGCATACAGGGTTGGAGCGTAAGTGCTGATCAGGTGGACAGGACCGGCACAAGTTTGAAGTGACCTGAAGGAGTCTTTCTGATCCGCCCATGACTAATTCCACCATTTGTAGAAGGGTGTTTCTGATAGCAAAGCCAACACCATGCTCCCTGTGTTCATCTTGGGCTTTACCCTGCCCGAAAAATATGTGTAGTCCTTTTCCTTTAGAGATCCCAAATCTGCGAGTCGCATCTCTTGCAGAGCAGCTGTGTCAACTTGGAGCCTCTTCAGTTCCTCACTGATGACAGTGGTCTTTTGGGTGTCGCTGATGCCCTGAAGATCTTCAGTCAAACCAGTCAGCATGGTCCGCACATTCCAGCAAGCAATCTTAAAACTTTGATGGTTTCCTTTTCTTGTTGATTTTCTTATTGGTTTGCCAGGTGCTCAAATTTCAGTCACTTGTCAGGTTTGGGAACCTTAAGCCTCACGCACCCAGTGAGGCAGGTGAACTGTGGCAGGACAGTACCCTTCTGGCTGCGGGCTGCCCAGCTTGAGGTGGGCGGTGACTGTCCAGTGAGAGGCGATGATCTCTCCCACCATTGAAGGCAACCCCTGGCGTTTGTTCTGTATGCCAGTCGAGCAAGAGCTTATAACTGGTATCTGTTACCTCCCGTGTTGGTTCAACGCTGTTAAGCGATGCTGGAATACCTCTCTAGGCGCGAGCCTGGGCAATTTTTTGGGACCCTGGGCTGCCCAGACGCCAGTGTCCCCCTCTCGGCTTTACTGATATAGTCCAAAGGAGAGGATAACCTCTATATCTGGTACCAGCTCAGCTGCAGGAGTTGCTGGGTCAATGCCAGAAGGTGGAACAGAACCGCCTTAGGACTCCCCTCCAGATTTTCTGTCAGGGTTTACTCCCTTAGCCTTGCTCCTTCCCAGGATAACCCACAAGGCAGTTGGGTATGGAGAATGTGGGTAATGATCCCACTACCTCTTGCACCTCCCTGGCACCATGTGCCCCCATAGCTCCCCGTAGCCTGACAACCTCCTCCCCTCCGCAGGACCCTCCTCCCCTCCCCTCTGCCTCCCATCATCTACCATCACCCCCAGATCCCACCTCCCCACCCCCTCTCCGCCCATCCACTCCCATGTCCCCCAACCTCACCACACTGCCCCCACCATCAGCTCTCATTTTCCTCAGGTCCCCCTTCCCTCGGCCTCTCCGCACCCGGTCACGCACTGCTGCAGCCCCACATCCTCCAGGAAGGTGCCGATCTCGTGGCCCAGCCATGCCCTGGGTCCCCGCCAAAGCTACCAACTCTTCTTCTGGCTGCGGCTGCCCCCGGAGCCCCATGAAGCTGCTGCGGGATGCGCGCGCAGGGATCGCAGGACTGGGCCTGAAAGCCCAGGCAATCTGAGCCAGGCGTGCCACCACCAGCCTCAGTGGGAACCGCCATCCGCACAGCCGTACCACATGCCCCCAAACCACATGCCCACCACCGACACTCCTCAGTCTCGCCCCCCGTCCCCCACACTCCCCCAAGCCCACCTGCATTCCACTGCCCACGCTGCACCCTGGAGGCGGCGGGTCCCTCAGCTCTGGCCAGCAGATGGGAATGCCGCCATCGTCGCCATCTTGCCGTCCCTTACCCCTGTAGAAGTAACTAACTCCCTCTAAACTCCCCTCTCAAAACTCCATCCTGTTAGCAGCCCCCCTGTTTGCAAGTGCCCCGGTTGCAAGCTCCCTGGTCACTTGCCAGCAGGGTTTAAAAAGCTCTGGCCTTCCTGAGAGCCCCTCCCTCTGCCTACCGCTCAGCCAATTGGCACGCAGAGTTTAGATTTCAAACCTAATCAAGGCTAACAGATTCCAACTGCCAGCCTGAGCACACGGCCTTTCAAACAAACAGACCGCTCAGCACTCCAAACACCAAAGCGCCCCAGTAGCAAGCTCGCAAGCACCCCGGGTGCAAGCTCCAAGAACGCATAATATGGGACGCTGCGAACATAAGCACTGTTCCTGGTTCAACCCCTGATTTAGCATTTGACTGTAGGCAAGCTCCTCAACCTCTTGGAGCCTCAGTTTCAAGATCTGTAAAAAGGGTCAAAAGGTTTATAAGACAATTAGAGATGAATGTCACTATATTATTCTTTTATTACCAGGTGCTCTGAAGCAACCTTTCCATATTGCTGTACCCCTTTTGGGAGTCTAATATGACTTGCATACCCTCACATTTCACCTCATGTAAAAACTACTTGCTTACACCATTGGACGTAAAACTGCAAAATCATCATAGCACACTATTATTGAAAAGTTGTTGCCATTCTTATGTTTTTTACATAATTGCAAAATAAATCAATTGGAATATAAATATTGTTCTTGCATTTCAGTGTATAACAGTCAGAGCAGTATAAGCAAATCATTGTCTACATGATTAGTTTAGTTTGTAGACTTCACTAGTACACTCATCCCTCTTTATATGAGCACAATTGGTTCCCAAATTTCTGCTCATAGGCAAAAAGTTGTAAGAGTGACACTAAATTCCCATTAAAATACATGAAAAAGTCTCCAATTCATACCAAGGGCTTGTAACTTGACATAAATCAGTTAAGTTTAGGTACTTCTCTGATGTATTTGAATAGTTTGGCACCAGAAACAGGATGTAGTGTGTGTATGTAGAGCAGGGATTTCCAACCTATGGGTTGGGACCCAAACATGGGTCCCAGTAGATTTGTTAAAGGTCACTAGCTGGGCAGTTTCCAGCTGCATGTGGCTATTAAAGAAACCATTTTCAGTTTCTTAATACTGCTGCCTCAGGCAGATAGCTATCAATAGCAATAACTGCTGGAGATGGCAGTTATCTCTATCACTAGGGAGAGCAATTACCTTATGCCTAGGTGCTGAAACCTTAACACTTGAGTTAATTGCTGGGAGCAGGAGGGTTGGGGATGACACCCAGTCTAGCAGCCCTGGTGAAGAGGCTGTGGGAGGAGGAGGAGTGTCTAAAGCTGGGGCTGTTGAGGGATGCAGAGGTGGGGTCTAAGACTGGGGGAAGTTTGGGGCTGAAGGGAGAAGTCTAATGCTGGGGCAGTTTGGGGCTGCTGAGGGGGTAAAAACCTTGAGGCAGTTTGGGGTTCCTGGGGGTCTCTAAGGCTGGGGGTGGTTTGTGACTGCTGGGCGGCGGGTCTAAGGCTGGAAGAGGTTTGGGGCTGCTGGGCAGGTTTAAGGCTGGAGTCAGTCTGGGACCGTGGGGGACAATTAAAACCTGGCTGAGCGTGAGGTCTACGACGCAGGCAGGGGGTCTAATACAGTAAACCGTGGAGTTACCCAGGGGTTGTTCCTGCAACTCCTGCATAACTCGAATTTTCCTGCAAGGGAAGGGGAGCCAGGAACCACCAGGGCTGGTCAGTTTCCTGGCTCACAGAGTGGCAGGAGCTGGGGACCAGGGGCAGGCTGGTTCCGGTCTTCCCATGGCTTGCAGGGCTGGGAAACTGATCAGCTCATGGCTGGTCAGTTTCATGTTCCCTCCATTGCAGGGGAAGGAACCAGGCTAAGAGCCTTCTCCCTCTCTTCCCCTAGCTGAAGGGCTGTCAGACAGCTGCATGTCTGAGGGACGAGAGGGAGAAGGCTCCAGCTGAGTGTCTTCCTGCCCCCAGACAGGACCCCACAGCTGGAGCTGAGCCAGCTGCAGGGCTGCGGGTCTCCAAGCCACCTGGCCAGGGACCCTGCTCATGTAAGCGTGGGAGGTTCACTGATATAGTGAATAAAGGTAGATATATATGTTCCTCATTTTAGCAAGTACTCATAAGTAAAGTACTCAGTAAATGAGGGATAAGTGTACTTTTTTATGTAGTCTTTTGCAAAATTAGGCAAATATCTAGGTGAGTTAATGTGCCCTCTGGAAGATCAGTCCATACTCACAGGGGTACAGATATCCCTGGTTGAGAACTGCTGCTCTGAAGTATGTTACTTCAAGGACATGTTGTAATTAGTGAAAAAAAATCTTCAATTTATGGTATTTTTAATTCTCAAAAAAATTCTTGACATATCAGTATGATGTCTCAGATAACATTATGCAGGTAACAGCTCTCACCTCATCAGTATCCCTGTAAATAACACACATCTTGAATCCCTGTCTGGTGAACATTTTTGGGATGGGATGTCGTGTGTTTGGTACTTTGATTTCAACAGCTGAGGTCTTGAGAAAAACACGCATTATGAGACTTGTGATAACCGTGAGAGTTGGCAACACTGCTTTCTACTCCTTGTTGTTTCTCAATTTGTCCTTTCTGCCAGGTGCTGTTGGCAGCAAAAAGGATAGTAATTTAATTCAAAACAGCCAAACTTATCATTGTGACAAAGCAGGTCCAAGTGCTGGCCACTTAGGCATGGTAAACATGTTTGTGCACATACAGTCTTTCCTACCAGTACATTGCTAGATGTTAGGGGACAGCTCACCCAGGGCATGCTCTCATGGGATGGGCAAGCTCGGGGGAGTACAAAGGTTGTATAGAGCCACACTGTTTCTTGGGGCCTGTTTGCTATAAATGACAAGGAAAGCCAGAGGTGGACAGTGAATCAGTCTTGGGCCTTTAATAGATTTTTTATTTATTCATTTATATATTAATTACTTATCATGTGGTGACAGTGGAAGTCCCAGTCATAGATTAGCACCCGATTATGCTATATGCTGTACACACATCCAACAAACAGACAATTGCTGCCCAAGTGAGTTTTCAGTTGTGAGACAGAACAGAACCACCATAGTACTGGAGGAGAAGATAGATCGTTTTTCCATTTTGAGCTGAACTATAGTACTTGCACCTATAATTTTGTTCCCTTTTCTTGTTTGTGCTGATTCAGACTCTTCTATACAGTAAGCACTGGATTTGTTGGAGGCCACCCCACCCCCCGCAACCCTCTTAATCTTGCCTGCTCTTCTTACAGACTGATTGGACATAAAGTGAAACAGAGAAGTCATTTGTGCACGCTGCTGCTGGACCCAGACCTTTGTTAATCATCTAAACTTTCTTTGTCAATTCTTTTAATGAGGCCTTTTAGACTTGGCCAAATGTCTCCCATTTACTTTTCATTCTTTATGTTTAAGCCATTTCTCCTTGACATTGTGCACTCTGAAACTTGTTAAAAAGGAAAGCTTTTTTTAAAAAATAATCAGTGCTCACATCCTCATAGACTTATGAGTAACTGCCAACAGTGAACACATTTTTTAAAGATGACTAATGTTTGGTGATTTACATTATATCTAATTAATAAAGCAATGTTTATGCAGTTTACTTTGGAATACTAAAAACATGCACTAATAATAATTTCATTTTTAATGTCAATGAACACATCTACCTCCTCTAATGCTACATGAACAGGAAAAGTTACATGTTTAAGAGAGTCTTGAATGTCAAGGATATGCTATATAAAAGGAAGACACTGGGTTTGATTAGATTCAGGATATGGTAGTGTAGTACCCAGCAGTACCACGACCTCATCTGGGGTGAGTAGTCTCTGCACTACGGCATTGGCTGAGAGCCAGCTGGCCTTTAGTTCATGTGGTACAGTGCAGGGCTTTAAACCCTATGCTCACAGGTTCTGTCCCTGGGTCTGTCAGCATTATAACTGCTATGTTGGTGGGAAAGAGCTGCTGAAAGGCCTTTGAAGCTCAGGACATGCTTCCTCAGCCCAGGGAAACATGTAGTACCCAGAGGTACTGAGACCTCATCTGTGGTGAGTGAAGTCTCTGCTCTACAGGTTTGGCTGTGAGCCAGCTTACCTTCACCACAGGTGGTAGCATGCAGGGCTTTAGACCCTATGCTGCCAGGTTCTATCCCCAGGGCTGGCAACTCAGGTCTGCTTGTGTTACAATAGAAATGAACAAAGCTGTGTAAACTACAATAGTCTGCATACACAGATCACATTACTTCAAATCAATGGTACATTATATGTGCAATTTACTATAGGCTGAATCGTGCAATTTACTATAGGCTGAATCATGCAATTTTTTGTGAAAACAATGTAATTAATTTCTGAAATACTAAATAAGAGCCAAGTTGAAGTCACCTACAGCTGAAATAACACAGAAGGAATTTCATCCCTAACTTTTTATTTAGGTTCATTTTCTTGCACCACTTTAGTTCTCACAGAGTAAAAAATGTATTACTTGTGTTAGATCTTTGGGTCAAGGCAAAGAAATGCAAGTGGGCAGGGAATGAAAGAGGACTGTCTTCTAGTCTGCAATCATAGCATGAAAATGTGCCAAATTCCACTGACAACTGAAATCCAAATGAAACACTATCCTACCCCCTCATAAAGTTTGCACTATTAGCCAAAAAGTTGGAAGTCTGCATTCATTTACATTGATTTTACGCTGGCCTGACCTTGCTCACAGTGGTGTTACACCAATTTATCCCAAGTAATGTAAGAGCAGAGTCATGCCCTCTGATGGCAGCTTGAGACAGGAGCTGACTGGTTTTCTCTGTCATGTAAGGTAAAAGGGAAAGAAAGATTCTCCTATTTTCCCAAAAATGAAAATTGATTGTAGCTGTGCATACAGATCCCTTATACTGTCCTCCAAATTTATCATGAATTTTCTTTACGATCAGCCACTGCCTTTCATGGATTGGTCTGAAATAACTGTGGTGGGCTGGTGAGATGAATGGCTCAGGAATTCAAACTTTAAAAAAATCCCTCATCCTTAACAGTAGACTGGAAATACTGGATAAAATCTAATTATGTAGGACCGGTGCCCAAATACCTTTGAAAAACTGGATCATAAAGCCTGATCTTGAACCCTGGAAGTCAGTGGGATTTTTTTTTTAGCCCAACACTGCTGGGGCCACTAAGCCTCTATACTACCATTATATAAGAATCTTTATTAGGATGGATAAGGATGGTAGTGTCCATGGCTCTGGGGCAGCCCACCAGATGGACAGACTACCCAAGTTCCAAGGATCCTTCCCCGTTTGTGGATAAATGCAGATGTTTTGGTGTTCATTCTGACTTGGAATTAAACCAATTTTAAAATAGCAAAATCTTCCATGAAACAGAAGTTTCTTTCTCCCTACTCTTCTAAACATAAACACTGAAATGGGTGAGTGTGAGCAACTTACATTGATAGTCTCTCCTCCTGAAGAACTGTTCAAAGCTTCTCTCTTTCACCAACATATGTTAGTCCTTTAAAAAATTGTTACTTCACCCCTTTGGCTCCCTCAAGTGTTAGGAACAACAAGGCTAGAACAACACTACAAGTCAGTCATCCAGCCAGATACCTGGTGGCACAGAAAAGCCGTGGCTACACTAGCACCCCCCTTTCTAAAGGGGGATGCTAATAAGCCACTTCGGCTGACGCTAGTGAGGCACTGCCATGCATATGCAGCACCTCATTGGTATAATGGTGGCTATGCACATTTTGAAAGTGCTGCTTTTGAAATGTGTGCCGCCCATGTAGCTGGGGGCCTTGCGAAAGAACCCCCCCCCCCCCCCCCGGATTTCAAAAGCCCCTTTTTCCCAAAACCAAATGGGAAGAAGTGGCTTTTGAAATCCGGGGGTCCTTTTGAAAGCCCCCGTCAACACTGCCAGCGCATGTTTCGAAAGCGGCCCTTTCAAAATGCGCAAGGCCGCCATTATGTTAATGAGGCGCTGTATTAGCATCTGACAAAGTGGCTTATTAGCATCCCCTTTCGAAAGGGGGGGTGCTAGTGTAGCCACGGCTAAAGTAGCCCGGATGCATGTCATTCAGGTGGGCTTTATCACTCAGAATCACAAGAGCAGGGAAAGAGACTGAGAGGGGAATAGATGCCTATCTTTCTTCTCTTCTGGGACAAGAAATAGCCCTGGACATAAGGATGTAGAATTATCTCCCTGGGTAGACAGAGCAAAGCAGCCCCATATATATGACTGAAAGATGACAAAACGAGATGTTGACCTCAGAAAATCAGTAGCTAAGTTTTTGCATTGTTTAACAACTGGTAATAAAGCAAACTAGAGCGGATTCAGCACAAGAGTACATGATCATGGTACAAGGGTCACTTTGGAGCACTGTACACAGTCTGACAGATTAGATTAGATTAGGGAGGGGAAATCTGGTTAGTCTGAGACAGCAAAATGTGGTATGTCTTCAAATCAGAAATACCCCAGTTCTGGTTCTTTGGTTAGCTTTGCTTGTCCATGAGTGGCCATAGTGCTGGGACATACCCTTGTCGTCACACTGTCGTCACATTGTAATAACCTGGTTGAGGGTGCTTGGAATTCTGGTGGCATGTCCCAAGGTTCATACCATTAATTTGCAGTGCCTTGTGGGAAAGATTGTCTGTTTTTCTTAGGATCCTGTGCAGAAGTGTTTTTACTCTGCCAAATGTGAGGAACCACAGCTCTTGAACCTGGTTTATAGGGCAGTTAAAAGCTAGTAGGTTCACAGCCTGCTATATGTTGACTTGTTAACAGTTGTAAGTTAGAAGCTGAGTTGTGGCTAGGAATCCTTTTGGGAAAATGCTGGAAATCCTGATTTGTTTAGAGCTTCTATATAAACACAGCACAGGAACAAGATATTGTCCATGCAACTGGGAGCCATCTTCCTCTGAACTGTATGCCTTGTGCTTCCTGCTCTTATTCTTGGGGCTTGAAGTCTTGGTTACTGATTTGTGGTTCTGCTCTTTGCCTCCTATTTCTGATTGCCTAGTTACCTGCCCCCTGACTTTTGTCTTGTGCTCTGCACTGTCTTGGATTCTGATCTCTTGTTATCTGACTCAGCCCTTCCAAATCCAATTCTCCCTAAATCCATCCTCCTTTAGCACTTAATGCCAATACACTCACCCCCTTGGGTCTCTGTGGGTTTTCTCATACTTGCTGTTGAAAATCAAGAATATATATATATATATATATATATATATATATATATATATATATATATATACACACATACTTGTACTTGCTAAAGTAAAAGTCTTTTTTTTGTCAAAGGAGCCAATTTTATTTAAAATTTATGCGTAACTCTTCCCCTTATAATGTTTATCATGAGCTTAGGTAGCACAAACCATGAGTTACCAGTCATTATCCAAACCTTTCTGCAATGTTTCTGTTATATCAGTACATGTCTGAAAGGCTATCATTTGGCAGGAATTGAAATCTAGTGCTTGGAGCACAAGACTGAGTCTCAGGAGTCCTGGGGTTATGCTGTGATTTATATCACTATTGTTATGACTATTACACAATTTCAATAAGGCTTGTACAAAGTGTGTCATTTAAGGTATTGATGGAAAAGTCATGAATTGCTAACTATGATTATCCTGTTTAAATGCATGTATCATGTTCATACTTGAAGTTATTAATTTTGTCAATGTATCCGTATCTCAGACATGTGTTTGTATTCCTGAGTGACATCCCCAGGTAGATTTACATCTGGGCTAGACAGCTATATGGTGATGGCCCATTAAGGGCGCTCTGCTCTCACAATCAGCCATTGAAAAATCTCATCCTGCCCAGTTGGTCTTTCCTGTACCTGAGACATCGAGAAGCCAATGGCCACCTGCTGTGGGTCAACAAAACCCATAAGGTCATGTGATATCCCCAGGTGACCCTGGATTCTCTCCTGGGCCAGTTATTTTCCATAGACAGGGGCTGTGGGCTTTGTTTGGGACAATAACTTTCCACGGACATGTAAGAAGATATAAAATATACCTACAACATTTCCATTTTGCCTCTATTCTGCTTTAATTCTCTGGACAGTAGATTTACAACTGAAAAGGGCATCTTGACCCATAGACTGAGGATCTTCCAATCTCTGGGAAGTTACCAGACATAATTTTTGTAAAGTAGCTGTCTAGTCCATTACTGCTACAAATCTGACATAAGGACTTTGCAATCATTTGCATTAGAAATTAATTTCCTTTAAATCTACAAGTAGGAAGTAGTGTAGACAGCATCAATTCCCTGGTAGTGGCAAAGCTGTTTAATATTAACGAGAGTAGAAGTGGTTAACTCAAAACAAAGGCATCTAAGTAATAAAATGGAAAGACTAGTTACAAGATAAACTGGTCAGTGCTTCCAGAGCCATCAGGAATTGCTATAGTTCAAAACTTAACAGTATACTTTGGCTTACAAACATGGGAACTGTTCATGGATCACAGAAGCATTAAAGCTGCATAGAATAAATAAATATTCAAGTAGCTTTATTAAGGATTCTGCTTTCATTAGAAAAGCATATTCTGGTTTGGATTCAGTTCAGAGTATGGCTTTCAGCTTTACCAAAGGCACAAAATACAGCAATTATATTACCCAAGCGATGGAGCTGCCATCACTTCTCTTGAGAGCCTATTTCACAGTCTAATAGACCTCGCTGCAAGGAAGATCAGCCTGAATAGTCAGGCTGATATTCAACCTAAATTTGCCTCTTTTCACTTTCCCACTAACATCAGATTCTCGTAGCCATTGCTGCAGCAGCACTGCCTGTTACCCTGTCATCTTGACTCTTCTTTAATTGTGTCTTTGCTCATTTTGATCTTTTGTTGTCTTACTTATTTCTGACTCTCTGGGAGGGCCCTTCTGACTTGTTTCTGGAGATATCTGGCAGCTTTATTTTTTTACGATAGAGGACTTTAATTTCTTGGGTGAACGGTACAAACAGCCCTAGGGCAAAATGAAATTTATTTCTTAGAGGGGAGTGTTGTATGCAGATTTATGGGACTTGTAATAAGAAGATGCTGCTTCTCTCCCAAGTTACTTGGGTCACCTTATGTCAGAGTATTGAGACCCAGAAAGGAGTTATGTAACTACGAGTTTTACAGCTGAGCATATATACTGTTATACTTGAGATAGATTCTCCAGTGAGTGGTTCCTGCTTTAATAGGTCCACAACCTAAGCATGAAATTCTACCCTCATTTAAAACTCCCATTGACTTTGTGAGGATGGGGACAGGATTTTGCCTCAGTGTGGAGCATAGGAATAGGAAAACTAAATCAAATCAATGATTCTTAGCCCAGCAGTCTGTCTCTGGCAGGAAGAGGAGATGCTTCGGGGGAAGGCACAACCTCATAATGGACAATTACAGATTTACTTGCTTCTAAAGAAAGTCCCTCTTTGGCAGCTAAAATTCCTCTTTCCCCCCTTTTCATAGATTCCAAGGCTAGAAAGGACCACTGGGATCATCTCATCTGACTTCCTGTCTCCCAGTTCCTATAGAACTCCCCCAAAATAATTCCTAATGCATGTCTTCAGAGCACTGAATCTTGATTTTAAAATTGTCAGTGATGAGGAAACCACCACAACCCTTGGTAAATTGCTCCAGTGGGTAATTAGCCTCCCATTATTTCCAGTCTGAATTTGCCTTGCCTCATTTTCCAGCCAAAGGATTGTGTTACACTTTTCTCTATTAGGTTCAAAAGCATATTATTCAATGAGTTGCCTCTACAGATACTTATAGACAGGGGGGACAGCAGGGCAAGGTGGAAAGTGGATTTGGCTTTGTGCCCCTCCCGCCCCGAAGCAGTGGGGCCTGGGGCAGAAGGGCTGGGGACTAGAGCAGTCATCCCTTAGCGCTGCCTGGACTGTGGCATTGCCCTCCAACATAGCCGCATGGAGCAGCAGAATATCACTTCTGTGGCACTTCAAAGAGAAGACCCGGCCACTGCCATTGCCAAAGGAGCAGTAGCCAGAGCTCTGGGCCACAACTGCCACATTTGCCCCCACCACTGGTGCACCTGGTTATAGACAACAGTCAAATCACCCCTTAAAACTCCCTTATGCTAAGCTAAATGGATTCAGCTCCTTGAGTCTGCTCTTTAAGGCATGTTTTCCATCATTTCCATGACTTTTCTCTGAACCCTCTCCAATTTATCAACCACCTTCTTGAATTGTGGACACCAGAACTGGACATAGTGTTCCAGCAGTGGCTGCAAATTACCAACAAAGATTAATCTCTCTCCTCTTATTCAAGAATCCTCTTTTGTATGTATCCAAGGATCATATTAGCTGGTTTGGATACAGCATTACATTGGGATTTCATATTCAACTGATTATTTACCATGACTCCCAAGTATTTTCAGAGTCCTTGCCTCCCAGGAAAGAATCCCCCATCCTGATAATATGGCCTTCGTTCTTTGTTCCCAAATGGTCATTGATAAAACTGTTTAAGTATGGAAAGCCAAGAACCAATCCTTGTGGGACCACATGGGAACCACACCCTTTTGGTGACGATTCCCTGTTCACAGTTACATGTGAGACCCATCACCTAGCCAATTTTAATCCATTTAATGTGCCATGTTAATTATGTATCATTCTAATTTTTAAATAAAAATGTCATGCAATATATATCAAATGCCTTACAGAAGTCTATTATGTCAATACTATTACCTTTGTCAATCAAACTTGTAAGTACATCAAAAAAATATCAAGTTTGTTTGACAGGATCTATTTTCCATAAACTCCTGTTGATTTGCATTAATTACATTAATTCTTTGAGTCCCATATCAGATGCACCATTATCTTGCTTGGGATCAATGTCAACCTGACAGGCCTATAATTACCAGGGTCATTTTATTTACCCTTTTAAAAATTGGCACAACCTTTTTTCCCCTCCAGTCTTCTGGAACATCTCCAGCTCCAAAGCTAGCTGAAAATTACCATTAATGGTCTAGTGAATTCCTCTTTATTCTAAGGCCGTTTCTACAGAAGAGTGTGTCTACACATCAAACAGAACCTTGAAAGAGCCACCCCTTCTTCTGGAAGAATGCATCTACACATGCTCTGGCACTCTTCTGGAAGAACAGGGCACCCCACCACCTCCCCCCATGTGTCTTGCCTCCACTAAAGCTCGGCCGCATTGAGGGTCAGTCGTCTTTCGGTGAGGGTGTTCTGCTGGCAGAGGGCCGCCGTATAGGCTGCAACCTCCTCCTCACAGCAGCTGCATTGAGTCTGGCGCACCCATGGCCATCACGCAGAGGGGGCTGGTGCAGGCCCAGTTGGTGGGCTGCTGGGTCCTCCAGCCTGGATGGGGCTGGCAGGCCCCCGGCTCCTCATCTGGCTGCCCCGATCCTTGGATGGTACTGCTGTTAAGAGAGATAGGGTGGGGGGAGAAGGGGAAGTCAGTGGCACATCTGGGACCTGGATGGCATGGCCGCAGTCTCCCTGGCTGGTTACCCCCTCCACAGACCCATGGGATGGGCATGTGCCAGGGGAGGCCACTGTGTGGGCTTGCCTGAACTCACTGTGGCGGCCACTGGGGCATGATGCCGGAGCGGGGGTGCTATCCATGGTGGCCCACACTGGCAACGGGCTTGTGGGCTGCGGGGGGGCTCAGCCATGGGGGGTTCTGGATGCAGCTATGCTGCCTGGGGGGGCCTCAGCACACTCGGGGAGCGCTCCATGGGAGAGGGAGCCGGGTGCTACTCGCAGGCATGGGTGTGCCCTGGGCCCTGACCGGGTTTGGGCTTTAGGGCTTCAGGCCCTGGGGCTGGGGCCCAGGTGTCCTCCTCCCCCCCAGGCTTTTCCACTGCACGCACTTACCTGAGGTGGACTCATATATGTTGGGTGATGCCCAACTGGAGGGGGCCTGGCAGCTGGCGGTGGAGGGCGCTGCGATGACAAGGGACCTGTCTGTGGACTCCCCATCAGATGGGATGTCCACAGTGATGGGACCCTCGTCCTCCTCCTCCAGTCTGGCAGGGGGCTCAAGTGTGGCTGTCTCCATGGTGACGCAGGCTGGGGAGGCATCATCCACAGCCAGGAGGTCCCAAAGCTCCCGGTAGAAAGAGCAGCTGGCAGGGGCACGGCCAGATCTGTGAGTGCTATCCCAGGCCCACATGTATCTATGCTGCAGCTCCTTCACCTTGCACCTGACTTGCTCCAGTGTCCGGGAGGGGTGACCATGGGCAGCCAGGCCCTGGGCAAGGCGGGCGAATGCTGGGGCGTTCCTCCAGTGCCCACTGGTGTCCTGGAGGTCCTCCTCATTGCACCAGAGACCCAGGACGTCCTGGAGCTATGGCTCAGTCCAGGAGGGGGCCCTCCATTTGGGAGCCCAGTTGGGGTTTTAGCTGCCCTCTTCTGGGTTCCTGGGGCTCCCCTGTGCAGGGCGGGGTGCTCACTGGCTAACCATCCCTGCAGGTCGGGACTCGCTGGGCACTGCGGGGCCTCAGGGGAGTGTGGCAGGCAGTCCTGCACATGCTGCCTGTCTCACACTCTCAGGTTCCTGACACAGGGTCTCCGAATCCTTGCAGCTTTAAAGGCTGCAAGGACCTAGAGACCATAGAGGCTCGCTGGGGGTGTCTAGAGTGGCCCTACTCTCCAGCAGGCTGCTGCCATGGAGGACTGCTTCTTTCAGAAGAAGCAGTCTGGGAACGTCTACACATGCCTTCTTCTGGAAGATTCTTCTGGAAGAAGGTTGTCTTCCTGATTCTGAAGCGGAGTACAGAATCTGGAAGAGAGGGCACCTTCTTCCAGAAGAAATCCAAAAGAGTATCTTGCATGTGTAGACACTCCTCAGATCTTCCAGAAGAAGGCACCATTCTTCTGGAAGCCCTTGCCTGTGTAGAAACAGCTTAAGTGTGAGATGCAAGTTGTTTGGACAGTTCATTTTAAAATGTCTAAGTTTACTAAGCTCTGTCTAACATCCTTCAGCAACATTTGTGGAATAGAAAGAGATACTCTATAATATGCTATATCCCCAAATACAAAACAAAAAAAAATCTATTGAACATTTCCGTCTTTTCTTCATTTATTGATAAATTCTATTGTTTCCATCTAGTCCTGTTTTTTTGCACTGTCAGGATTCTTTTTGTTCCAGAAATATTCTAAAAGCCTTATTGGCCTTAGCTCTACTGGTCATAGATTGCTCTTGTGTCCCTTTGATTTTCTTATCTGTTTTCTACAATTTTCCACAATTCTTTAACAATGAGATTTCATATTCAGATATTTTATCTTAATAATGGTGTGGATATTGCATCCTTACATATGCAAATTTCTATAAGTTGTGGCTTTAATCATAGAGACAGAACAAACTGAGATGTTTCCTAGGAACCCTTTTTGACACTTCAGACATTCCGATTTTTGGCTGCCTCTAAAGAGGCACAGATTTTTGAGAGGTTTCAGAGGGGAACTTGTGTTAATGACATGAGTCACCTGGTATATCTTCTGGATCGAATGACCTCATCTTGTGAATTGTTACTAAATCAAATGGGATTTCATGCAACTCACAATACTGCTTTGTATATAGACTCTGAACAAATCTGAAAAGTAATAGGGAATGCAAAGTTTGTAGGCCACGCACACCCCAACCTTTTTAAGAAATTCACTGAAACGTATGTGAATTGAACATGTCAAGTTTTATTCTTCTGTAGCTGTGTTCAAATTGATCAAGAACTGCTGTAGAGGAGGCAACACACTTCCTAGGACTTGATCATTGCCTTCCATCACATCAAATACAAGTGAATGTTTACAGAAATTTTAGGGGGTCACAAATTACTCTTTTTCAGCAGGGTCTGAGAATGTCCTGGGCACATTTTTTTTTCTATTTCGTCCTTTTTAGAAAGGGCTGTAAATTGCTTTGTAGTAGGTTTCGTTTGCCTGGGATTTGTTTGGTTGCTTGTTTCCTTTACTGACGTGTCTTTTGTTTTCCCAACTGTGTTTCCTCTGTCTGCTCACTTTGTGTGACTAAAACTGTCTGTGTTGTTTCCTTTGTCTCTCTTGCTTCCCTGGTTTCTTTAGGTGGGATGCATGTAAATACCATGCAGTACTGTTGGTGCTGTCTAACTCTGTGGTTAGCAGTCAAATAGGCAGAATAAGTTAATTTCACTGGGGTTTAGGAGAAACCTCTGTTTGTTTCTATTAAAAATGCTACCTTAGTAAGGTTTTGCTTAGGAAAGGAAAAACTGTTCAAAGAAGTGTGTTTTGTTAGAGTACCTGAAGTAATATCTGATGGATCAGTGCTGCGTGGAATAAGTTGTAGTGACAGCTGCATTCACTTTATTATTCATTTTCCTTCAGTCCAAACATGCATTTGCCGGCCTTCACTTTTTTTTTTAGTTTTTGTTTGATTGGATCATATTGTTTTCTTTATTTTGAGTGATATAAATCTTCTTACAGTTCTGTTTAATCTTCACATAACTGAACCCCATCATCAGATGTATTCAGCGTTATTTCAGAACTTGTCAGAGTTCAGTGCTTCAGAGGCTGTCAGCAGATTCTAAGCATAACTTTTGATCTGCAGGTTTTCCCGCTCCATGGGACAACAGTCAGGGGCAAGGCCACCATCAGGGCTATACTCATGGAGGTAAGTCAGACTCAGGTCACACTCCCTGCATGGGGGGATGGGGGAGTTGGGGCAAGGGGAACCCTTGGCTGTGGGGGGCATGCAGGGGGCCAGGAGGGGGCAGGCAAGGGGTGGGGGTTGTGGATGGCCTGCCACGCCCTCATGAGAGCACATCTCCCTCACCCCGATGTAGGTCATCCACGCCATCAACACAATGCTGCTGTACAGGATCATCCACCTTGGGGAGCCAGATGCTGTCACTGTGGGCTTTGCGGAACTGGGATTCCCAAACTGCTTCAGTGCCTTGGATGGCATGTGCATCCCCTTCCGTGTCCCGGCACACAGCACCGGCCAGTATGTCAACAGGAAGGGCTACCATTTGTTGTTCCTCCAGGCCCTGGTGGACAAAAGGGGCCAGTTCACGGACAGCTACATGGGCTGGGCCGTCCACACCCATGATGCCCATGTATTCTGGAACTCCAGGCTCTGCTGACACATGGGGCAAGCACATTTGTCCCACAGCAGGAGCTCCTGGTTGGGAAGGATGTCACCGTGACACTCTGCATGGTGGCAGATGCAGCCTATGCCTTACAGCCAGGGCTCATGTGACCATAGACAGGACACCTGGACCCCACCCAGAAGGCATTCAACCTGCACCTCAACCCTACCCAGAACATCATGGAGCAGGCCTTTGGGCACTTTAGGGGGTGTTGGAGGTGCCTCCACAAGAGGTTGGAGGTTGAGGTCCTTCATGTGCCCCAGGTGGTGGGTGCCTGCTGTGTGCTCCACATCGTTGTGGAGGTCAAGGGGAACACTTACACCTAGTGGGGCCCGCGCCAGGTCTGAGCAGCCAGGTGCCACCCCTGTCCACCAGACCCACAAGGATGGCCTCCAAATTAGGGAGGCCCTCAGGCAGGCCTTTGCAGATGGCCACCTGTGACCCACACCCCTACCCCAACCCCGTGCACATCTGCCCTTCATCATTCCCGACATCACCACCACCACCTTCACCAGCACCTCACTCACACATCTGACACCCACTATCGCTCCCCAAAGGACATGACACATGATGGTGTAAGCCAAATAAATATTTATGAACACTATGGAAACTAACTTGCAACTATGTACAGGGGAGGCAACAATGGTGTACTGAGGTGGGGTGGGAGAGCTCGTAACCTGGAGCAGGGCAGGAGGGCTCAGTCCAGGGCTGGGATGGTAGACTGTAAGCCCCATCAACCCCGGTCTCCTCTGCCCTCCCAGGTGCAGAGTTCTCAATAGGGTGGGAAGTTGGCAGCGAGCACCAGCAGGTAAGGCTGTGGGAGGGCTTTGGTAGGGGGGCAGCTGCAGGCTTGGCAGCGGGTGGCAGCAGGCTTGATGGGGGGGCTACAGGAGGTGAGGAGGTGGGCCACCTTGGCTGTGTGCTCACTGAGGGTGCTTCCAATGCCCTCCAGGATGATCAGCAGCTGTCCCACACTGCACTCCACCACTCCAGACAGGCCTCAGAAAGCAGAAGGTGCCGCTCAGCCACCTTGGCCAGGCAGCTGCTGGCCAAGTCCTTCTCTGCCTTCTGAGGGACCTACCAGATGCAGCCCCAATGGCATGCCAGGTGGGGTGGGGCCTAGGCACTCTCAACATATGCCAGGGGGACTCTCCAGGACTCGGGATAGTGGAGTGTCTCCCAGCCCTCAGATGTTGCAGCTGTATGGAGAGAGGGACAGTGTGTCAGTAGCATATTATGGTCTAGGGGGGCCTGACCATGGGGTGGCATCCACCCATCGGGGCACCTACCCCCTTTTCGGGGCTGGCATCCCCCCCTTGTGGCACCCATCCCCACCTGGGACTGACATCCACCCCTCAGGGCACCCACCCCACTCCTGCAGCTGGCATCCCATCCAACGGTGCAGTGGCAGGGGGGCATGTCGGGCAAGTGGGTGTTCCCAGCCTGTAGCGAGTGGTCCCTGGGTGCTGTCCAGCCCTAACCACATGCTGCTCTGCATGCAGCTTGTGGTGCTGTCCACCGGGGCAGGTGCTGGCCATCGCTGGTGGGCCATCATAGGGCCCTGTACCATGCTGGGATGGGAAATGCACTGCCCAGGACCACTGGTCCTGTGTGCAGCTGGCTGGCTAATGCATTGCTCCCACCGCACAGACAGGGGTGCGCCCCCTGCTGTGTACAAACCTGAGGGTCCCTCGGTAACATCCAAGGATGCCCAGCTCCCAGTCGTCTGGCTGGACGAGCAGGAGGGGATGTAGAGTGTGAGGTCCCTCTTCTTGTTCTACTACTCAGTGGTGTCCTCAGTGTCCTGGGTCCCTGGTCCAGGCTGCGCATCCATCTCCTACTGCAGCTCATCCACAGGTGTATCGAGGATTGCCAGGGGTGGGGAGCTATCCCAGGGCCCCAGGATGCCCTGTAGCTCCCAGAAATAGGGGCAGGTGGCTGGAGCTGCCTCGGAGCAGACAGCCTGGTCCTGGGTGGGGGCATAGCCCTGCCACAGTTCTTGTACTTTACTGCATATTCGTTCCACAGTACGCTCCAGGTGGCCCTTCTTGAGGAGGCCCTAGGCCAGGCGAGCTAATGCAGTGGTGTTTCTCCACTTCACCCCCATCTCATGGAGGACCTCTTCCTCTTTTCATAACCCAAGGAGGTCCCTCAGCTCCTGCTCCATCCAGGAGAGAGCCCTTTTTTTCTTCTCATTTCCAGGACCCCGGGAGCCCTGGCCCTGGGCTCCTGCAGGTGCTGGCCGCTGGCCATGGCTCACCTCTCTGTCTCAGGGGTTTTTCTGAGGGTGTGCTGTTGGAGCTCGTGCTGGGGCTGCTCCTAGCATGCTCTCAGCTTCCTGCCATGGGTCTCCTGAATGCATGCTGCTTTAAGGGTGGGTGGACACAGGGATCATAAATCCCCACAGCTGCTGGCTGGAGCAGCCCTACGCTCCAGCTGACCAGAGCCATGGCGGACCCCTCTTTTGACAGAGCAGTCTGTGGAGCATCTACACATGTACTTTTTTGATTTAGTTTTTCAAAAGGGGATGATCTTCCTGATACAGGATCGGGGTTCAGATTTTGACATCTGCACACTGCTCCTTTGATTTTCTTTCTAAAGAACATGTTATGCATCTGGATGCCTCTCCCATTCTTTCAAAAGAGGGCCACATATTTCAACATTCTGTGCATGTGTTGACATAGCTATGGTGTTACGAACTGACATAGGACATACTACAACTCCAGCTGAAGTCAGTGAACAGACTCACGTTGATTTCAGTGGATGCTGGATGGAGTAATCAAAGTACTTCAGTACTTCATCAAGCTACTTTCTTATCTTGCCTAACATTCTGCACATGAGTTGTCCCATTGATTTAAAGTTACGCTTGTGCTTAAGTACTCAGTTAAATTCATATAGTACCTAATCCAGGGGCTTTATTTAACAATGGCTGCATCCACACTATGAGATAAAATCCAATTTATGAATATTGATTTTGTAACTCTGGATTTTATAAATTCGAATTTGACCATCCTCACCTCCCCATCCTCACAAAGATGACACATTGATGCCACACTCAATTGGCAACCATTAGCTGTTGCAGTAGTGCTTTGTGGAAACCTATCCCACAGCTCCCATAGCATTATGGGAATGCTCGCTGGTCTTTGACATCATCTTCCCACATTACATTTTTCTCATTCGTAAACATCCATTTTTTCCCTTGGAACGAAGGGAAAGTAGGGCATCCACAGAGATGGCAAAAAGTTTGCAGAAATGGCTTTCTTCTGTAACTGAATTCTCAACTGGCCATCCACTGAGTGTCCACCCTCCAGTAATTGCATCTAATCCCTGAAAATAATACAGGGACCCTGAAAAGCTTGAAGAAAGAGATGAAAGGAAAGTTTTTGAAAAAAGAGAGTTGCTGAGGGGAGAGTCCTTGGTTTTCTGGTGAACTATAAGGCTTTTGTGCACAGGCTGTGCTCTCAACTGCCCATCCACTGACCATCCCCTCTCCTGTGATTGCATCTGATCCCTGAAAATAACACAAGGATAGACTGTATTCTCCACGTTAGAAGAAAGAGGATACAAAAGTCTAGGAAAAATGATCTTTGTCTTCCCTCTTCACTTCACAGACATTGCCAACACAAGGGATGGCAGCAAAATCTCATACACTGAACTTATAACAGAAACAGGAATCTCAGCTGGCCCTCCACCATGTGTTTTGGGCAGGGGTCAAAGCATGAAGACAGATAGGAAACGTAGGAAAAAGATTTTGTAACATACATATCAAATCTGCAGGTGTCTGCAATGGACAGCAAGCCCCCCAAAATATTTTTGGTGTTGAGGGGTGGGCCGTAGGTTGTGGCTACAGAGTCAGTAGAAATATTGAGGTAGTTGAAGTAGTCACCCTGAGTAGCTTAGCTGCTGGGGGAGACTTTCTTCTGGGGGTAGCACGACCCTGAGTAGCTTAGCTGCCGAGGGACACTTCCCCCTGGCAGCTGCAAGCCCCACTGGTCCCTTCCCAGGGATGAGTGTGGGGTGTCAGTGGGGGACCAGTTGAATTAATCCCCCTGAATATCCTAGCCACTGGGGGGAGACTTCCTCCCAGAGGCTGCAAGCTCCTGAAATTCTTTCCTGCCCAGGGGGAGACCTTCCTGGTGGCATCAAGCCCCTGAATATCTAGCTGCTGGGAGAAACTTCCCCTCTGTGGCAGAAAGGCCTCCAGTGTCCTAAAATAGCTCTGCTGTGTAGACATAGCCTGGCAAGGGACTTCCCCTCTTCACATAACCGCCACTTCTTGTGCAGGTGGGTACCTACACTGACAGGAGATTTTCTCCCACCAGCATGGGTAGGTTCTTCACTAGGCACTGTAGCAGCACTGCTGCAGTGCTCCAAGTGTAAACAAACCCCTTCTGTGTGAACTTAGGCAAACAATTTATTATACCCTGTGCTTCAGTTTTCCCATCTGTAAAATGGAGTGTCACGGTGTATGTTCATCACCAAAAGAGCCCCTCCTGTCAGGGCACAGCATGGCAGGGTTTCTTCCAGGATCATGAGATCAAGTCTTCCCTGTCCAGGCCTCACTTACAACTGGCCCCTATCAAAAGTAGTCAGTCTTTATTGTTGTGGCATGGAAGGTGCTGATTGACCTCTGCCAGCCCCCTGCCTTTCTAGAAGCTGAGAGCCAAGTGGTGATAGTTCTGTCTGCAGCTGACCACAGCAGGCCTCTCTGGCACCCATGGATATCTGGCTTTGCTGTTCTTCCCGTTGGCAATGCATGTTCCTAGTGTGGGACCTTTGGCAGGAGGCAATAATTGCCCGGTTCCCCTGTCACAAGGGAATGGCAATATTTGTCAGAATAAAAGCCTATTGTGGTTATGAGGAACTCAGATTAGGGTTGCCAGGCATCTGGTTTTTGACTGGAATGCCCGGTCAAAAAGGGAGCCTAGTGGCTCTGGTCAGCTCTGCTGTCTCGGCTGTTCAAGATCTGGTCAGCTTCACTGAGGGGCTTAGGGATGCTCCCTGCCTTTTCTGGCTCTGTGCAGTTCCCAGAGATGGCCAGTGTGGCTCTGTGGTCCCCAGGTGGGGGCAATCAATGAAGGTCTCCCACACCTCAGCCCCCTGTCCCAGCCCAGAGCCTCCTCCTAGAAACACCCATTTCAAGGCCCACCCTGGAGCCCACACCCCTTCCCACATTCCAAGTGCTTTCCCCAACCCACTGCAAGTGAGTGAGCACTTATTTTGCCAAACTGGCCAGCAAGAAGTCACACAAGCAATTCCCTTTTACATGCCAGCTTCCTTTGTGCCCCAAATGGTATCCCTCCTTACACAAAAGAGAGTCTATGTAAACCGACCTCTCCAAGTCCAATCAGGTTCTTAAAGTCCCAAAGGACCAGCCACACACCCAGGTCAATATACACCTTAGATCTTACCCAAAAAACATGCTGTGCCAATCCTTTAGAATCTGAAATCTATAGATGCGTCTGCACTTGGAATTAACTTTGAAGTTAACTTCAAAGTTAGGCACTACATCAAAGTAGCCAGCAGAGAGTCTATGCACATTTTCCCTTACTTTGAAGTTAACTTTGAAGTAGGAAGCCCAACTTCAAAGTCCTGACTCCATTCCTGGAAATGGAGTAGCACCCTACTTCAAAGTTTAACTTTGAAGTAGTGTGGTGTAGATGTGAAAACTGTCATTTTCCTTCTCAGTCTTCTCTTTCCCTTAATCAGAACAGAGTAGAGTGGAGGAATTACTTCCAGGCTGGGTCTACACTTGCCCCCAACTTCAAAGGGGACGTGGTAATCAGGGCCACGGAAGGTAACTAACGAAGTGCTGCAGAGAATACGCAACACTTGATTAGGCTAATTTTCCCCTGCAGCAACTTCGAAGCATCAAACTTCAAAGAGCCAGCCCATGCGTGCAGCTGTGGGCACATTGAGGTGCTCACGCTACTTGAAAGTGCCTTTACTCCTCTAAATTCTGATTAAGCCTCAACTATAATATTGTGTCGCGTTCTGGGCACCATATTTTAGGAAAGTGCGGAAAAGTTGAAAAAAATCCAGAAAAAGCAATAAAAATGATTAAAGATCTGGAAAACATGAAGAATTTGGGTTTGTTTAGTTTGGGAAAGAGAAGACTGAGAAGGAAAATTACAGTTTTCAAGTATCTAAAAGGATAAAGGAGAAAAAGTAATCTCTGAAGGTAGGACAAGAAGCAATGGGTTTAGACTGTAGCAAGGGAGGTTTAGGTTGGACATTAGGGGAAAAAAAACAACCTTCCTAACTGTGAGGGTGGTATAACACTGGAGTAAATTGCCTAGGAAGGTTGTGGAATCTCTGTGCCTTGCTTGGTAACAAGTGTCAGAGGGGTAGCTGTGTTCGTTTGTATCTGCAAAAACAATGAGACGTCTGTGGCACCTTATAGACTAAGATTTTTTAGAGCATAAGCTTTCATGGGTATGGTGTCAGAACCTGTATATGGCCTGGCGCAGCTCGCGAGGCAGGCATTGCCACACACTCTTGGCTCCAAACCGTTTTTTTTTTTAAAGGCTGTTGGCACCAAAAATCCAGGAAGTGAAACCAGACATTTGTCACGTAAATCTTAAAAATGGGAATTTAGCAGTGGCACCACAGCACGTTACCCAAATTATATTACCCTATTGGCTTGCTAAAATCATCCCTTTTTCACCAAGGGAGGGGGAGTTCTGTAGAGGAATAAAATACCCCGCCCAACCAGCTCTCGGGGAGGTAGAGCGCATGCATCTTCCCCGTGCCGGTTGACGGACTAATCACCCGCTTGGCCACCTCCCCTGGAACCCCAGGCGTAACCAAGGCCTTCATAACCGCATCCACAACCATGTACTATGTCTTTGCTAGCACTTATTGGAATTGTAGGTATTATGTTGTAAGTATAAGTCACAATTGTTGTATAATTGTAAAACTGGTCTGCTAGTTAAAATATCGGATTCAATAAATAAACAACCCTGTTCCAATTATCTCAGGTACCAAAATCAATTAACAATTCATCAAGGTAAAAGGGGTTGATGAATGCCACTTGCCCTAATCCCTGGACTATCCCCTCTAATTACTGGGCCTTAGAAACCCCCCAGGGAGTATTGGTTTTTATAATAGGTGTAATTTTGCTTATCCTTTTAATAGTTTGTTGGAGGCCTCGTTTATAGAGGCCTCTGGGCCCACTTAAGTCATCACAGGGCGTCCTTCCCTGGAACCACCGGTCCACTAGGGGGCATCAGTGGGCAAAGACCCATCTGACATAATGGAGATTTTTAAGATCAGGTTAGATAAACAACTATAAGGGATAGTCTAGTGCTTGATCCTGCCATGAGCAGTGGGGCAGACAGACTCACTGGGCCCTGGAAAAGGTTGGAGGCCCAGCTCTGTGCCTCCAGAAGGGGCGGAGCTGGGGCCAGCTTCCCCCAGGCAGCCTCAGCACCACCCAGAGTGTGCTGCATGAGACTCCAGTGGTGAGGAAAGGAGTCCCTTAAATCTTTTCTCTTTATTAATAATATTATTTCTGTTTTGTGGTAAACTCATCTCAGTGCTGTTATTTTAAAAGGAGGGGTGCAAGCTCCATTCGGCCAACAGGCTGGTTTCTATTCAATGTCTTTTGGACACTTGTTATTTCTTTGAGCAGCCAGTGATGGGGCTTGGCACTACGGAGGAATACTCTTCCTGGGGTTTTGGGATTTGAAGTTACACCAAGAAATGACTTGCAGGGCAAAGTTTGGATCGTCCTGAGGTGGTTGTTATGCTGGCTAATAGACTGGCATGGCCAGCGGCGCCTACAGCTCCCACACCCCCGGTGCAAGGTGGGAGGGGGCCCTGGCTCCTCCATCCCAAAAGGGGAGGGGCCAAGCCCAGAAGGGACGTGGCTTAGTGCAGTCACCCTGGGACCCCCCCATGCTCCCTCAGAGCTGTGCATGGAATGCTGTGCTGCCACTCAAAGGCATTTCAAAGGAACCCAGAGTTTAAGCCACCACCACTACTTTAGCTTGGGCATGGCAGGGAACAGCTATGTTTATAGAACCAACAAATGTCTCTCTTGCTAGGGCTGAAAGGTAACAGAATGACTTGCAGGCTTGGATGCCCAAAGAAAGCGTCACTTTCCCACCCAAAGAGTGGACCAACCCAAGCCTGCCTGGCTTGCAAGATCTAACACATCGCAAGGTGACAAACCACACATTGTAGGCGTAAGCAGGGACTTCACATATGTGGAGAGTATTAGGTAAACCAGAATGTTTTAAAATCTAATGCACCTGGCATGTGATTGTCCTGAGATAGGGTTTCAAAGTCATGTTACATGATCAAATCACAATTAGTCAACTGTAAGTGAGATATCTAGTGCTACTGACTTCTTCTGAAAAGTAGAACTCAGTCATAAAAGACAAAGACATCCTAGTTTATTAAAACAGCTTAGTTGTTTAGCAGGCAACTTACGTTCCTCAGGCCTTCTGGAAACCTATCAGTTTGCACTAGGTGCTCACACATTGTAATAAATCTCCCTCAGCAAGTCTAAGCTGTGTTTTATTTATCTCCAGTGGCGTTATGCAGCTGGATCTAAGTTTTAAAGCATGGCCCTTCCATTTTAAATAGGAGTCTCCACATGGTTCGTTGCTGCACATTTCTTACACGGGTGCTATTAGGATTTTGTTAGTAAGCCCTGTAACGACTCCCAGTTCCACTTTATTATTATAAAAGTAGTGACTCCCTATTGTCCAGGATTTATAACTTCATAAAACTACAATTTGCTTTAGAAAACCCAAGTACATAAAAATGTGTTTGATTTTTCCCAATAAATGTCCAAACATCTGGCTTGCTTTTTAAAATCTGCATATACTGTGTGGGGTGCAGCACATAAGAACATAAGAACATAAGAATGGCCATACTGGGTCAGATCAAAGGTCCATCCAGCCCAGCATCCCATCTGCCGACGGTGGCCAATGCCAGGTGCCCCAGAGAAGGAGAACAGAAGACAATGATCAAGTGATTTATCTCCTGCCATCCATCTCCTGCCCTTGTTCTGAAGGCTAGGGCACCATACTTTATCCCCAGCTAATAGCCATTTATGGACCTAACCTGCAAACATTTATCAATCTCTTTTTTAAACCCTAATAGAGTCCTGGCCTTCACAGCCTCCTCTGGCAAGGAGTTCCACAGGTTGACTGTGCGCTGTGTGAAGAAAAATTTCCTTTTATTAGTTTTGAACCTACTACCTATCAATTTCATTTGGTGTCCCCTAGTTCACAGTTTATCTGTGCACATTATAATGGCATTTTGGTGCTCCTGTCTGAAGAAGATATAGAATTTGACAAGAAATAACTTCTTTATTTATGCAAGCTCCAACAAAAAAAATCAGATCAAATGCCATAGTGAAGATTTTTAAACATTGGTGCCTAAAGTTAGTCTCCTAAATCCATATTTAGATACCCAAGAACGGACTAATTTTCAAAAATACTGAGCACCCAGCAATATCCATGTAAGTAATGGATTCACCATCACTGATTCCATGGGTGGAATTGGGTCAATGTCTTAACTGTTCTTAGTCTCAGTTTATGCACGTGTAGGACAGAATAACTGTGTAGTCTACTGTCACACACTGGCGTTAAGTCCTAAATAACACAACATGTTTTAATAAAATGAATTAATCATACTGAATAGGCAAATACAACCTAGTTTATTAAAATAGCTTAGTTGTTCAGCAGACATCTTATGTTCCTCAGGCCTTCTGGAAGTCCATCCATCTGCACAACAAGCTCAGGCATAATAATAAATCTCCTTTAGCAAGGCTAAGCAGTGTACTATTTCTGGATTTCTAGATTTACACCAGTTTAACTGAGAGCACAGTTTTGATACACCAACAGACAGGTGCCTTAGTAAGTGGTTCCATTTAGAGAAGGGCTGGACATCCAACCGATTACGAGCTAAATTGACAGGGACTGCAGTCACGTGAATCCACAGTGATTCTATGTAGGTGCAATGATCTGTGTTAGCAAAATATCAGACAGGGTTGAGACTAAAAATTTGTACTCCAGCTGTGAATCTCCTTCCTTCCTTGTAATGAATCATGAGACAGTTACTGCTCTTTAAGTGCATTTTTGTACACAGGTTAAAAATCCAAGTTTCGGTAGTTTCCTAATCCAGGCTGTTTTTTGCATAGGAGTCCATTTAGAGAATTCATTCATGAAACCTAGTAATTATGGGAAATACTAAATATTAGATAGATTAGATTAGAATATTAGATCAAGTTTTGCATGTGGCTTCAATATTTACTGAATAAATTTTCTACCATTGGCCAGCTATGCAGACCTGACCATTTGTTTTGGTCAACTGAACTGTAATGATGCTTGAAACCCTAAACAAGAGGACATACACAATGTCTCATTCTTTAGTTTCTTCTTTGTGGGGAGGGTCCTTTTATATTTCAGTTCTGCAACCACAGGCTGAAAAACATCAACATTAAAGAAATGTAAGATGGATAGCTCTGATGGATAACCACATAGGGACCAGTTTTAAATAGCTGGTCTTGTTTTAGTTTTAGTTTTAGACTTGCTAGTCTGTTTCAGCAAAAACAAACAAAACAAAACAAAAAAACCAAGGCGTTTGGTGGCATCTTAAAGACTAACTATTGTACTGAGGCATAAGCTTTCGTGAGTTGCAACTCATTTCCTAAGATGCATGAAGGGAAAGAAGTAGAAACAGATAGGGATGCAGAGATGGAAGTGTTACATCAGAGCTAATTGAATCAGGGTGGATGTGGATAAAAAGATGCAGTCCTATGACCCCTTACACTATGTCTACATGGTGAGATTTTTTTTAAATAAGTTCCGCAATTTGCACTATGTAAATTGTTTCAAAAAGCCTTATGCTGAACTTGGTTCTGTCCAAATGGCACCAAATTTTGGCAGATGGGGCTATTCTGAATGTTCCATTATTCCCCATATAATAAGGGATAACAGAACCAGAATCACACTCCAGAAATAGCAGCACTATTTTGGGCGCTGTGAAAAGTTGTGGCATTGCTATTTTGGGATACCTTTGTAGATGTAATCTTAGAGACTAATACATTTATTAGCTTTCATGAGTAAAACCTACTTCCTCATAGGAAGATTTTGCCCACAAATCTTATGACCCAATAAATTTGTTACTCTCTAAGGTGCCGCTGGTCTACTTGTTGTTTCGGAAGTTACAGGCTAACATGGCTACCCCTCTGTGGATAAGAGGGTGAGAATATCCAAAGTAGAAAATTACTTATAGTAATGTGAACCATTCCGAATTCCTATTCAGACCCATTGTGGTGGTGTCAAATCTGCATATGAATTTCAGCTCAGCTGTTTCTCCTCACAAGCTAGTTTAGACTTTTTTTTTCTTATTTTTTTTGCTTTACCATCACTCTGGCAGAGTAAGGTCATTCCATACAGAGAACAGAAACCAGTAGAACAGAGAGTAGAGGACATTTGATCAATACATCTCCATCAGGCAACATATAAAGAAGGACAATGGTGGATAACATTTTATCTTAGTTTATAATAACACAATATAGGTAAAACGTTACTTTCACAAGTCCAGATTGTGAGTCCCTTGCTTCAGCTGGAGAAGATACTTGCACAAGCCATCCCATTGCTATTCATGGGACTGACCTCATATGAATAAGTGTCCAATGGAGTAGTGAGTTCCCCAGCTTGTCCCAAAGTGAGAGCATGAAAAACAAGGAATAACAAGTCAGATTTCCTCGTTACCATTCCTCATTCTGCACTACCTCACTGTGTGACCATAGGCAAATCATTTGACTTTTATTTGCATTAGTTTCCCCACCTGTAGAACTGGGATAGTGTTGCTAACTTCAGTACTCAATAATAAATGTTCATTCTGTGGATATATCATACGCTGGTCAGACCTTTCAAACTTAATGAAATGTTCTAAAGGTGAATGTTAGGAGTATCCATTAATGCCTCTTGACATTGTGTGTGCCTGGGGATGATACAAATGCTATTATTTTGTGTTAAAGTGAATTTTCATTTTATATTCTCTTTCTGTAGTGCTGAGAATCATGAGCCTATATCTTAGTATGTGGCACTCAAAATTTAATACCGACCACCTCTCCCAGATCCTTTTTTTAAAACTCAGAACAATACATCGAACATATGGCTTGAATTGTGTTGTATTTTTCTTCATGCATGTCCAAAGCATAGACAGAAAGAGGGATCAATGTGTCAGGCCCTTTGTTCTATAATCTACGCTAAAGAAAAGCCCAAGGACCAAAACATTGATCTTTCAAAAGATGAATGCAATAAAGATCAAGTAAGTAATGTTTTCAGTTTATTGATAAGTGAAAGGTGGTATCTGGGAGATGCATTGTAGGTGGTAGTGTAATACAGAAAATAAATAAAGCTGCTTTTCTAGCTCCAGGGAACTCAAGAAGGCATTAGCACCAACCTATAAGCTAGGCAATAAACTCTATAGCCCTTCCATGGTTCATTGACCTTGCAATGGAGTGAAGCTCAAAGAATCATACAGATAGGCAATGTTGAGATTACAGCGATTTGTCGACAGAAGTTTTTGTCAGAAGGTATCTTCTGACAAAACTTCTGTCAACAGTTCACAGCCAAGTAGCCAAGCAGCTCTGTCAGGGTCCCTCCCTACTCCACACTTCATGTGCAGAAAGTGGGGTCCTGCAAAATCTTTAAAACATCTTGCCTATACACAGGCTTTACTTTAAAATTTTAAAACTTCCCATGGTCATAGATCCCCTGGACCCTGGAAGGTAGTTGCCATCACCCCATTCCTTGGAAACCCTTTTATCCCAGGCAGGCACACTGGGGCATACCCCCCATGGGGAAATTCCTGCCAGTCCTTATGACACAGGATCAGATCAATTGCTTAAAACCAACAATTTATTCACAAAACAAGAGAAGAGCAAGTCATGGGTTGCACGCATAGAAAAATATTTCTCAGGGATTCAGCTTAAAAGTTACAGGGGGAAAATCTCAAGTCAAACAACACAAAAGACAAACACAGACCAGCCAGTCCAATCGGATTCAACATAACCATAACCCGATTGCATCTAACTATACATTCCCCTTTTACTTACACCTTGATGGCTGGTTTTGTGAGCCTCAGGATATTTCTGATTTTCATTCTAATTGCCTGGGAGACATATTCTCCCCCAGACTTTCTCTCTACTGTTCTTCAGACAAAAAGCCCCCAAAAGCTGAAATTGTTCTCAGTTTAAAAAAAGTTACTTAACTCCCATTGGTTCACCTGGACTCAAGTTACATCAGGAGAGATTAACCCCTTCCTTGCACTCATTCATAACAGGATAGCAAGAGCAATCTGTGCTATCAACAGAGAGTGTCCGGACTCCCTGGCTGCTCTATTGGCAAAACGGCCAACCAGAAGCACAGCAGACATGTCTGCTCAGTGTCCTGGAAGCCCTGTCTGTTGACAAAAGGCCACCTGAAACATTCAGACCATCTTTGTGTTGACAGATCTTTGTCACCAGAGGCATTATACCTTGTCATGAGCAGGATACAGCTGTCGGCCGAAGTGCTGCATTCTTTCGATTTACTGTTGACATCATGCCTTGGGAATCTGGATGCTCCACAGGTTTTGTCAACAGAACCATCTTGTGCAGACATTGCCCTATATGGGTAGATGCTCACAAGCCAAGCATGTTTGTCTGCTTATCAAAATGCATGAGGAGGAGCCTAATGTAGGCAAATTATAATATATTTCCAATGGGTAGCTTTTTTTGGTGTATTATACTTTATAGCAGAGTAGCCCTGCTAACACCCCTTTCCAGAATTTGTGTTCACGTCCTGCACTGCAACCTGAGTAATGCAAATCTCTAGGGAGTGTGCCACTTACATTATTTTCTCTTAACAGTCAGATTTGTACCTCTTCTATTGCAGTAGTAAATTAATAAACTGATAGATTATGAGGCCAGAAGGGACCACTGTGATCATCTAAGCCAGTAGTTCTCAAGCTTTTTTACCCAATGGACTACTTGCAAATTGCTCAGGGTGTCAGTGGGCCACTGAATGGTTTTCCCAAATGCTGTTTGTGCTGTTAGCTAACTATTGTAAAGTGCTTGGGTAAATTTCTATTCCCCCAAAATATGTATAAAACTCATATTTTAATATCAGTAGCCTTACCTTCCTACTCTGATGGATATGCGTTCTCTCCCCTACCACAGATGGCCTGGGAAGGAGAGGGGGACTCTCCCTCCGCCCCATGCTATGGCAGTTCTTGAGCTGAGGTTGAGGCAAAGGGCATGTCTCACCCTAGCAGCTACAGTCCAGGAGATGAGAAAAATCACCTCTTTCTTTGTCCATCTCAGCCCTGCAAGTCCCAAATTTCCCCAAACCTCTCCTCTCACCCCACTGTTCCCCCACCAAAGCCACCACTTGACATTATGTGTGCATCTTCTTCAAGGTCCAGGCACTTAATTAGTAGTGTCACGCCTGCACGGCTCTAATAAGTAGGCGTCAGTCCTTCAGTCTCTTGTGTTTGGCTACCCAAACATGCATCTTAAAGGCTATGGCTACATTAGCAAGTTTTCCCAGCAAAACCCTGGTTTTGTTGACAAACTTCGTGGAGTGTGCACACATTAAATGAGATTAGTCAACAGTATCTTGACAAAACACAGCACTTTTTCTGGCAGCATTCTGCCTCAAAGCTTTGAGTCATAATGCTGCTGTCGACAGATTCTGTTGACAAAAAAGCAGTGTGGACACCCGGGGGGTGGGGGGAAGGTTTCTCTCGACAGACAGGACTTCCACAACAATGGACAGCCCTTTTTGCTGTGCTTCACGGTGCCTGTTTTGTTGAGAGAGCAGCTGGGCTATCTGGCTGCTCTGTCTACAGAGTGGAGTATGCTCCTTATTGGCTGTTGTGTGTGGCTGCACTCTGTCAGCCGAAGTTTTGTCAGCAAATCTCTTCCAACAGTGATTTCTGTTGACAGAGCGCTGTAGTGTAACTGTAGCCAAAGAGTTTATTATGAGACCACCTGATATGGCACTTTGAATGAAGCTCACAGGCTGGTGGTGGTCAGTGGACCACAGTTTGAGGGCCTCTGTCTTAGAGCTTATCTTTCAAAAGAACATTAAACCTTGGTTTTAAAATTGCTCTTGACCTTGGTGATTATTCAGATGGTTAATAGTTCTTCCATGAAGTTTGTAAATTATTTCAATGGCTAAAGACCGTCACTGTTAAAAATGTACACCTTATGTCCAGTCTGAATTTTTCTAACTACAGCTTCCAACCACTGGATCATATTAAACCTTGCTCTGATACACTGATGAGCTTCTTGTTAAATATTTGTTCCTCATGTAATTACAGACATGCTTACAGGTACTTACAGACTATATTATAATCAAGTCAAACCTTATTTTTATTTTCTTCAGCTAAATAGTTTGACCTCCTTGAGCCAATCACTCTAAAGCAGGTTTTCTAGTCCTTTAATCATTTTTGTACTCTTCTCTGAACCCTCTCCAATTAGCAGTTGCACTCACTAGAATGAGACACAGAAGTGCAAAATACAGACAGACACCTCTTTATTCCTACTGGAGATTTCTCCGCTTATACATCCAAGGATCAAACTGGCCCTTTTGGCCACAATTGGAGCTGATGAGTAACAATGAGTCACTGCTGCCCAAGACAGGCCATACTTATATGATGTGGGACTCTATGTTCCTTGTTCCTAGGTGTATACAGTTACATTTAGTCCTCTTGATCGTTAGAAATAAGAACAAATACAGTTACACTGTGATGTAATGTATTTTGTACAATATTTGTGTCCCAAGCAGAGTTTTTATCCTGATAAGGGAAGCCGAGTACTCCGTGAAAGTCACCAGGGACTTTGTTATTACTTTCTTATTTTTATGGAAGGTGCTCAGACACCAATGTGGTGTGTAACAGCATAAAACCCTAAGACAGGTAAGTCGATAGTCACTGCCATAACCTTTTCACCATTTAAGAAAAATTTCAAACACTTTATTCAGTCAGATACTCCCTGTTCAATACAGCTTATTCTTCTTATGGCAGAGATACTCTAACAGCCTTATCAATCCCTCTTGGAAGGTATGGCACTCACAGGCATTTAAAATTTCTGGTTAAAATCCAAACCTGAAGTTATTTTTCAGCATAAATTTAAATCAGCTCTGTCTCAAGAGTAAACACTATACTCTAATTAATGGTTTGAATAATTGTGCTCTGTGTACAATTTGGCTGACAGCCGCAGCTTTTCTTAACTCTGTGATTGCTGTTTATGCTTCATATATTGAAAAGTCCTATTGTTATTGTTGCACAATCATCAATATTTACCTAGAAAATTCAGAGGGTTAAAAAAAACAGTGGTGGATAGACTGGAGTAACTGTGCAGCAGGACAGCTAATAATATAGTGAAGCAAAACCATATATACTACTATACTGTGGAGAATAGGACAATACCATTTTTGTTCTCTGTTTTGTGAGCACAGTTACTTTTGGGGATTTTGTTCCTGTTAAGAGATAAAGAACATTTCTGGCATGAGCAGTAATATATTAAACAGTCCAGTGCACATCTTTAGAATATTATCACTCTGTTACTTGGAGGCACTGTTGAGAGAATTTTCTGTCTATTATAGTGCAGTGTTTGTCTTATGGCACAGCATGCAGGGGATGGAGAATAATGGAACACGCCTACTGCAGTAACGATCTCCTGGTTTTAGACTAAAATCAACAAGAATATCCATTGTGGTTCAGGACAATAATACATCATTGAAAGGAGCAGATTTTCAAAGTCACAAATAAATTAGACACCTATCTACCATTGACTTTTAATGGGCTGGTAGCACTTAATTGCCATTTTGTGCTTTTGAAAAAATCTCCCTTCTAAACATTGATTTCACTGATTAACAAGGTTACATTTAACAAAGGCTGAATGCTGTCTCTTCATTGTCTTTGGTGTGGTAAGCGGGTGGTATCCAGTACTCTGGCTAAAACTTGACAAAGTATCCTTAAAAATGTCAATGTAGATATCTTCTGTCCTGTTGTATCCTTATTGTCCCCAGAATTTGGAGAGACAAAGCAGATGAGGTGATATCTTTTACTGGACCATTATCTAAAAATACCCCAAAAATACCAGCAGAAATGTAGCACTTTAAAGACTAACAGAATGATTTATTCAGTGGTGAGCTTCAGTGGGACAGACCCTCTTCATCAGATCAATCTCATTTCCAATACAGACCAACATATATAAGTACAGAGGACCAAAAAAAGAAAAAAAGCAATAAAAACTGACAAATCAAGTACATAGGACTGCAGGAGGGAGGTGAAAGGAGAGCGGATGTTAAATGTCCTGCCTGAGATAATCATGAACACCAAAAGAAGGGAAGCAGTCCTTGTAACCTAACCAGGTTACTCACAGAATCACAGGCACTTTCTCATGCTCCTCTACTAACATCATATATGCCATCATGCGTCAACAATGCCCAAATGCTTTGTATATTGGACAGACTTCTAACTCCCTTAGACAAAGGGTCAATGGGCACAAAACAGACATCAGAACACTTCAGATCCACAAACCAGTTAGTCAACATTTTAATGGAATGGGTCATTCTGTCAACGACCTCAAGGTATGTGTGTTACTGAAAAGACATTATCGCTCCTCTGTTGAAAGAGAATTGGATGAATTGACATTTATATTCAAATTCGGAACATTAACACATGGTTTGAATCCGATGGGAACTTCCTTGGTCACTATAGGGGCTTGTCTGCATACTTAACTCAATCTAATTCTTGATCTTCCCCCCCACCCCTCCACTCTCTCTGATTTGCTCACCTTGATTATCTTTTTCTGATTTGTCCTCCTTGCTTACTGTTTTTGGTTCTCTGTGTCTTAAATATTGAGTCTGTTCTGGTATGGCTACGGTCCGAAGAAGTGGGTCTGTCCCACGAAAGCTCACCTAATAAACTATTTTGCTAGTCTTTAAAGTGCTACTTGACTGCTTTTTGTTTTGATAGTATCTAGACTAGCACGGCTTACTCTCTGTTACTAGTCCTTGTAATGCGTGAGGTAATTGGTGTCTCTGTTCATACCACATGTTAATGTGTCGAATTTGAATATGAATTCCAATTCACAAATTTCTCCCTGTAATCTGTTTTAAATTCTCTTTGTTCTAGAACACAAATTCTCAGGTCTTTAACAGAATAGCCCACTCTACTGAAGTGTTCACTGAATGGCTTATGTGTATTCTGATTCCTTATGTCTTCTCTGTGTCCATTTATTCTTTGGCAAAGGTTTTGCCCAGTCTGTCCAATGTCCATAGCGGCAAGGCATTGTTGGCATTTAATGGCACATATAATGTTGCTCAACATGCACAAGAATGGGGCTTTGATCTTGTAATGAACTTGGTTAGGTTCAGTGACGGAATCTCCAGAATAAATATGCGGACAAAGTTGGCAGTGGGGCTTGTTGCAACGAAAAGTTCTAGGATTAGTATTACTGTGGTGTAGCCTAGTAACAGAGAGTGAGCTGTGCTAGTCTATACACTATCAAAACAAAAAGCAGTCAAGTAGCACTTTAAAGACTAGCAAAATAGTTTATTAGGTGAGCTTTCGTGGGACAGACCCACTTCTTCAGACCATAGCCAGACCAGAACAGACTCAATATTTAAGACACAGAGAACCAAAAGTAGTAAGCAAGGAGGACAAATCAGAAAAAGATAATCAAGGTGAGCAAATCAGAGAGTGGAGGGGTGGGGGGGAAGATCAAGAATTAGATTGAGCCAAGTATGCAGACGAGCCCCTATAGTGACTCAGAAAGTTCCCATCACGATTTAAACCATGTGTTAATGTGCTGAATTTGAATATAAAAGTCAGCTCGTCCACTTCTCTCTCTAAAAAGGTGTGATAATGTCTCTCCAGTAATACACATACCTTGAGGTCGTTGACAGAATGCCCCATTCCATTAAAATGTTGACTAACTGGTTTGTGGATGTGGAGTGTTTTGATGTCTGTTTTGTGCCCATTGACTGTTTGTCTAAGGGAGGTAGAAGGCTGTCCAATATACAAAGCATCTGGGCATTGTTGGCACATGATGGCATATATGATGTTAGTAGAGGAGCATGAGAAAGTGCCTGTGATTCTGTGAGTAACCTGGTTAGGTCCAGTGATGGTATTTCCAGAGAAGATATGTGGACAAAGCTGGCAGCAGGCTTTGTTGCAGGGAAAGGTTCCAGGACTGGTGTTCCTGGGGTATAGGCTGTGGCTGTTATTAAGGATCCTCATGAGGTTGGGAGTTGTCTGTAGGAGAGAACAGGCATGTCACCCAGGGCCTTCTGGAGTGTAGCATCCTGATTAAGAATAGGTTGTAGGTCTTTAATAATTCGTTGCAGTGGTCTGAGTTGGGGGCTGTAGGTGATGACCAGTGGTGTTCTGTTCTCGGCTTTTTTGGGCCGATCTTGGAGTAGCTGGTCTCTGGGTGTGTGTCTGGTCCTGTCGATTTGTTTTTTTACTTCTCCTGGTGGGTTGCTAGTGAGAATCTTTCTAAGGTTAGGAGGTTGTCTATAGGAGAGAACAGGCCTGACGCCTCTGGCCTTCTGGAGTGTAGCATCATGATCTAGAATAAGTTATAGTTTTTTAATGATGGATTGCAGAGGTTTGAGTTGGGGGCTATAGGTGATGATGACAAGTAGTGTTCTGTTGCTGATCTTCTGGGGCCTATCTTGAAGTAAGTGGTTTTTGAGTATTCAGATGGCCCCATCAATCTGTTTTTTCACTTCTCCCAGTGCGTAATTAAGTTTTATAAATGCTTGGTAGAGGTCTTGAAGTTTTTGGTAATACTAGTCCCAAAACTTTTCCTTGCAACAAACCCCACTGCCAGCTTTGTTCACATATTTATTCTGGGCATACCATCATTGGACCTAATCATGATAGTCACAAGAGCAAGGGCACATTCTCATGCAATATTATGTATACCATTGAGTGCCAACAATGCCTATGTTTCCAGCCATCCTTTTACAGAAAAGTGTTTTCACAACTTTTTTTAACCAGAAATCTTTTTTTCCCACTTTTGCAATGTTCAAAACCAACCTGAAGAGATTTTTTTTCAAATTTTCAAAAAAATCTCCATTTGCCAAAGACCAAGCATGTAGAATTTCAGCCTCAAAGATGATTTTTTCAGAAAGTCGGGAGTGTAGAAAATCATTTATATTGTTTTATACTTATAACTGTAGGATTTAATAACAATTGATGGGAAATAATTTATTGTGAGAATTTAGCCTTTCTTCGTGTGGATTATCAGTGAAGAGAATGTATTTCTTTAAAACAATTTTTATGAAGAAATTTCAGCATGTGATTTGCTTGTGACCTGTTTCCTGTGATTTTTCCTTTGAGTATTTTGTATTCACAATTCAGTATCATTTCTGTCCCCTGATTAGATAAGCTGCTATTATCTTTAATAACACACAGCTCCACACACAAGGTAAATTCACTCTGGTGCAGAGGACAAGCACATACTATAAGCACCTGTTATGTATGTCCCCTTAAACTCTGGTTTAATGAGGCCTGGTGTTTATCCAAACAGGGTACATTCTGTAAGATATGCATTAGCCGTTTCAGGAGTTAATTTGTGTAGTACATTCCTAGGGTTGCGTGTGAAGTAGGCAGATGCTGGTCATCTGCAATTAAATAGGGAGGGGATTAAAGGGGCAGAACTGAACCTGGAACTTCTGGACCTTAGTGTTTGAGCCCCTGCTACGTGATCTACAAGCCTATTAGCTAAGGGTGTAGAGTGAATTCATTTGTCTCTCTGTAAGTGGGATTGTTGCCAATAGATGGGACAGTAGTTACCTACAAGAGACAGGGAATTCCTTCAGAATTAGAGATTGTGCTGGAGGATACTTCAGAAACGATTGATTATTCATTCAAAATTGCACCAAATTTACTCGTTTTTGTGGCACTTTCGTGTCTCTTCTCCCCATATATCCCAATGAACACAGCTCGTTCTTTGAAATAGTGACTTTTAAACAAATATGCAACATCTTAACAAATAAAAAAAAATCAATTGCAGAACTAAAAGTGATTGCAGAAGCATCAAGAGATTCCAGTTGGGGCACTGAGAGTATTCACAGACGTGATTCTAAGAGTTCGTTTCATTCAGTCGTGGATCCAAATCTAACCTACAGTCTCTATATTCAGCCAAAACAGCTCAGATTTCAAATACTGGATACTCAAAGCCATGCTTGCAGTGGATAGTTGGCTTTGTATCACTGGCTACGTTCATTTTGAATTATTGCGTCAATGTTTCATACAAACAAATTAATAGAAATCATCTGTTCACAGTTATTATTGAATACCAAAAAATCTGAAATGACTAAACTGGGCATTGTTTCCCTGATGTTATCTGTGGCATATTGACAAGGGGTTGTGGGTTAAGCTTGAACTGCTACTCTCTTTGCAGATGCAGTTTCTGCATGAGTAGCATTTACAAACATATCCATGTCAAAGGCAGAGTGAATATTCCTGTCTTATGCTACCTTTGCAATTTCCATTTTACAGTAATGTCATTTGCAGCATTTGTGAAATCTCATGTATAATTGTGATTTCATTACATGAATATGTCATTGTTGTATTCTAGGGAAGGGGTAAAATGTTTTCAGATATCTACAAAAACTCAGTGTTCCCTGTTCAAGGTATTAACCTTCAAGATTCCAACTGCTTGACCAATGTGAAATCTATTGCTCAGTTTACCAGGGAACTATGGGTAAATACTAAAGTGCACCAGGTGTCTGGAGCTCCATTGACTGCCCAGTGTTTTACTCTAGCAACTTCCTGTAGAGTTCAGCCATAGGGTGCAGTTGTAGATGATCTTATTTTAAGTCTAATACTGTATATTTTCATCATCATCTAATACTTAGGATTTTGGCTTGCAGGGGTAATACCGTAGTACAGCTCGCAAATACCATTTTCCCACCAGCAGCCTTGAACATTTTTCTATCCCACTGGGCGATAAAAGGAAAAAGACTAAAACAATGTTATTTTCCTTCAAAGTCATACAGGCAAAAGAACCATAGTCTGTGAGCAGGCAGAAGTGCTCTGCCTGTGGGAGTCTGAGGATGGTATTTCCCAGGGATTTGGGCTGACTAGTTCCGAGTCTAACTTTTAGGCACCCTGCAGCCACCATGTTCTTCTTCTAGTGCTCATGCATGTGTATTTCAATCAGGTGTGCGCACATGTGCATATACAGAAGCTGGAAGATTTTTGCCTAGCAGCAACAGTCAGGTCAGCCTGTGTGGCCCCTGGAGTGGCAGCTGCAAAGAACCCTTGGACTGGGCTGACACAGCACCTAGCTACAGGAGTGGCCATGAGACGAAGCTCTTGGCAGCAAGTACCAGGTTTATCTCATAAGATCAAACAAAATCTTCAGGTCCTGCCTTTTGAGGGGCCTGCCTTGTTTTCTGAGAAAACAGACAGGTGACTTCATTGGTCAAAGGACTCCACGACTATGCTGAAGTCCCTGGACATATACACTGATGCAACACAGGTCAGAAACTTTTGACCACACTCCTTAGCAAGTGCCTACCAACTCCCTCACCATCAGGAGTCCTCCCATACAAGATCCAGTAGTGGTAGGAAAAGATAGCATCTGACCTCTGCCCAAGGATCAGGCCAACCAAAACTTTCCTTGAGCTCTAAAGAAGCTTTCTGAAGGTGCGCATGAGGATGGCATGACAGCCCACCTCCCCCAAGCCCCTGGGATCTGAACCAAGTCATTTTTGCCTCCTGATTAGCCCCTTTTTTACCTGCTGGTCCTGTATTACCTCTGACCATTAGGTGCTCGGCATGGTACAGGGGGATACTCCATCCAATTTTCTTCCCTCCTGTCCTTCTATCTCCCTTCCCCATCCCTCTTCAGGGACTCTTCTCACAAGCAACTCCTTATACAGGACATGCAATTGCTCCTAGCTCTAGGGATGGTGGAGCAGGTTCCTCAGAAGCAAAGGAGCAAGAGGTTTTATTCTCAGTATTTCCTAATACCAAAAGCCAAAGGTAGTCTTAGGTCCAACCTCAACCTGCAAAAACTCAACATGTTCATAAAGAAACTCAAGTTTTGTATGGTCTCCCTCATCTCTACTATACCTTCCCTGGTTCCATCAGGCTGGTAAGCTGCTCTTGAGCTAAAGGATGCATATTTTCAGATAGCTATCTTTTCATCTCACAGAAAATATCTCTTCTTCATCATGAACAACACCCACTACCAGTTCATGGTTCTGCCATTTGGCCTGTCTCAGCGTCTTGGGTCTTCATGAAACACGTGACAATTATGGCAGTATTACCACATAAGCAACATGTGCAGGTGTTCCTGTATCTGCATACCTGGATGGTCAAAGGCTGTTCCAGAGCACACATGGAGATACAAATCCAGCAGAACAGGGCATCTTTCAACAGCTTAGGCCTTCTTAGGAATGAGGCAAAATCTGTCCTGTCTCCTGTTCCAAAATTAGAGTTTATTGGAGAGATCCTAGACTTGGTCCTAGCCAGTGCTTATCTACTCCAGGCCAGATTTCAGGCCTTGAGTAACATCAGCCTCACGCTCGTGGGATTCCCCACCACAGCAAGGAATTGTCTCTGTCTCAAACTTCTGATACACAGGGCCACTTGCACCTATGTAGATCAGTAGGCCAGGGTCAGTCTCAGGTCTCTTCAGTTGTGGTTGGTGTCACTTTACCACCCAGCTCAACATTGTCTAGATACCATGGTCACCATACTGAGCACAGTAATAGATTCTCTGCAATCATGTATTGACCCCCAAAACACCTGCTCCAGGGGCCCCTTCCCACCCTCTCAGACATCAAGGTTACTAGTGACAGATGCATCGGACTTAGGTTGGGGAGCACATTTAGAAGACCTCAGGACTCAGGCCTCTGGTGTCAGGCTGACTTGGCTCTCCATATCAATGTCAGAGAGCTGAGGACAGTACACCTTGCATGTCAGACCTTTTGTTCACACATAACAGGACACTGTGTATCTGTAATGACAGATAATACAATGACAATGCTCTACAATAAAAAACAGAGGGATGCTTGTTCCTCACCCTATGTAGAGAATTCCTTCTCCTGTGGGGCTTCCATGTGGAGCACTCAGTCCACCTGCTGGCATCTTATGTTCCCAGTGGACCATCTCAGCAGGTCTTTCCATGGACAGGAGAGGTCTCTTTGTCCAGATGTGGTCAATTTATTCTTCCAAAGGTCAGATACTGCATGAAGTAAAGGGGAATTAGAGGTCTAACTTCAGGCTGGAGGTAGGCACCTCCCTCCGCTCGTGGTCCTCCTAGAGTTAGGTGCCTAATCTTTTTTTTCAAGAAACACTGAGAAGTTACTGCCCCTTCTTTTGCCCAGTAGCTCAGGACTCCTATTTCCTAGTTATGTTCACTAAGCACTAGGGCAAGGGAAGGAGAATGTGCCTCTGTCACTCTATTGTGTTGATTCTGTTACAGTTTGTATACCTATTCCTCAGAACAGGGACTTAAGTCTCCCACATCCCAGATGAGTGCTCTAACCATTTCATGATAGAGTCAGCATCTCTCTTTTTGTCTTTGTGACCCCCTTGAGCCCTGGAATTCTGGGAAGGTAGATTGGGGCAGAGGTGGGGATGAGTTGACTAAATACCTTTGTCCAAGAGCCAGGCCTTGTAGGAGATAATTAAGAGGCAACTTGTTGCTCAGTTTTAGAGAAGTTCAGGACTGAGAGAAAGTTAGTGTGGGACTCCACAGAGCCTTGGGTTTCCTTACACCCATTGCTTAGTTTGTAATGAAGGAGGTGCAGGGCTCAAGCAGCATTTTTTTTAACTTTTATAACTGACATGGCAAGCCCAGAAGTTCTGGCCCTAAGAATTGCCAAGCCAAGAGATGCCAGGGCTCAGCCTCAGTAAACCCCAGCACAAATTAAGCACCTGTTATATCACAGGTGCCTTATTGTCCTGCTCATGGCCATGCGCAACCAGTGCATGCTTGAATATGCACAAATGCCACCTTTGCATCTGTCCTACATGCCAATAGCTGCACTTTGAAAACAGACAAAAATCTAGCACTAGTGGGTTACAAACAAACAAAAGGGGAGGATCTAGAGGAGAACAAGGAAAATAACTAGGAAATAACCATTGGAAAGTCATCATAATGGAAACAATGAAAGCTCCTAATATATTTTTGAAGTTGCACTGCTCAGCACAGATGTAATAAATGGTCCATAGATTAATTCATTTAAAACCCAGTGAAACAATTTTAATTATGATGAACTAATGAGATTTTAATGGATTGCCTTAAGTATTCCTATGCAAATTCTCTTTTAATGCAGCAATTAATTTACAAATGTACTGTGATTCCAACAGGTGAGGCAACTCACAGCCTAAAGCTTGTTCAGGGATTGACTATGGCTATGTCTACACTACAGCAATCTGTCGACAGCAGTCACTGTCAGAAGAGATCTTCCAACAAAACCTCTGTTGACTGATCACATCTGCACACAAAAGCAGATTGAAAAGTGATCTGCTCTGTCTACAGAGAGGGGCCAGACTGCCCAGACCTCTCTCGACAGAATGGCCAACTGGAAGTACAGCAGATAGGGCTGCCCAGTGATCCAGAAGCCTTGTGTGTTGACAGAGGGCCCTCTGGAGCACCCACATGGCTTATTTGTTGACAGATTCTGTCAAGAAAGGCATCCTGCCTCATGGGGGAGAGGCAGAAGGCTTTCAATGAAAGCGCTGAATTTTGTCGACATACTGTCAACAAAACACATTTTGTGTGTGAATGCTCCATGGGTTTTGTCGACAAACCCCCGGTTTTGTCCACAAAACTCTCTAGTGTAGATATAGGCTGTGAGACTGTTGAAATGACAATGAAATGTGCCTTGGGCAGGATCTGTCTAGTTTTCCCTGAGAAGGGGTGTGTGTGCGTGTGTGTGTGTGTGTGTGTGTGTGTAAAAACTAGATTCAGTTATTAGCAGACATTCCCTTAGTAGAGGCTAATATAATCAATGAAAAACTGATTGGAAGAGTAGGTCATTTTTAGCAGAGTTGAGTGTAATTTTCTTTCAGCAAAATTTGTAGCAAATGAACTGAGTCAGAAAAAATAAAGAAACAAAAATGATGAAAATATCGAACCTTTGGCTTCAACATTTTAAAAATGAAACATTCTCAGTGTTTAGTTTGAAGTGACTTGATTTCATAATTTCCTCCAAGGTTCAATTCCACAGGGGCTCGCCTCTTCTGTTAGGAGGGAAGTGATTGCTGCATTTGGTCTTCTTAAGACACAGCCTATTCTTGGTCCACTGGCTGGGTTGAGGAGTGGTGGAAGAGCTAGGGCTTTATCTAATCCCCACCTCTCTCTGCTGACTTTCTGCCGACTTATAACCTCTGCTTAAAAGCACTTGTTGGGCCTAATGCTTTTTTTTTCCATCCTCCCTGCAGGTCCCTGTGCTGAGATGTTCTTTGTGGTTTCCCCATGGAGTGGGGTCTTGAAGATCTAATATTAAAAAAATCAGAACAAGCAGAAAGCTGAGCTTCTGATCTGGTCACATGCCTACAACCAGCTAGGTGGAGCCTGTGCCTTAATTAGGTTCAGAGGTAGGCTGTTGCATGGCTATACAGAATCAGGCCACAATGAAATTTGCAAAATTGGCATTTGTTGCTACATCTCCGCAGTGCTCACTTACTTATGCAAAGGTTCTTGCTAAAGTCATTCAAGCAATAACATTATGTGATGAAATAGTCTTTGGCCTAGGAAAGGTACACCAGGCTAGGAACTACAATTGTCGCTACACTAACTAATGGCAGAAATTCAACACCCCTTAAAATTCGTATTATTATGCCCTCATATCTCAAAAAAGTTGACACGTGCTGGCTCTAGAACTCAGGATTCAGTTTTTCAAGTCCAATATTAATTGTAGTGGGACTTCTGTGGCTAAATCTCTTAGCTAGATTTGACAAGCTTGGCCCATCTCTCTAATATAGCAGACCCAGTCTGTTTATTATCTTAAATATGCTTCCTGCAGGAAAGATCACTACATCTATGTGTCTGACTATTCTGTCCATAAAATGTTGCATACATAAAACATCTGTATCTCATTGTTTCACTGTGTTATGCCCCATTATTCTATGGCATGTTTATAGAAGATAACAACCTAACCATGCTGCCTGCTCTTATAGCTATAAATTTGTGCTGAAAGTCCAGCATTCAAAAATGGCTGAAATTTGGGACATACTTGCATAAAACTTGGATTTATTTTCAAGCAATCTCACATACAAAAACTGTACAAGCATGTAAGGGGGTTGTAATTTTGGGCTTCCAAAAGTTAGTAAATGCCACAAATAAGATGGCTTGCGTAACCTTCATTCTATCCCTGCTATATAAATATTGCATTGTAAGCAGCATTGCTGTAGCTGTGCAGGATCCAGGATAGTAGAGAGACAAGGCAGGCGAGGTAATACCTTTTATTGAACCAACTGTAGTTGGAGAGAGGCACAAGCTTCTGTGCATATAGCAAGCTCTTTTTGAGGTCTGAGAAATGTACAGGTTGAACATCTCCATCTGGCACCCTTGGGACCTGACCAGTGCTGGAGATGAGAATTTGCCAGCCCATGGGAGGTCAATATTGTCTAGCACATTATGAACACTTCCACTGCTCACTGGGCTCTTAGAAGACATTGGGGACAAATTACATCTAAATAATAGCACAGAACGCTGACAGCTAAGACTGGTGGGTGTAAATAGCTTTATGGGACCATGGGAAACTTGGCCACTCCCATGATAAGTGGCCATCCAGCTAACTAAAATCATGCCAGATTATGGATGTTGCTGGATCAGAGAGTACCATATTAGAGACGTTCAACCTTTTTTACAATGTCACAGCGCAATAGGAGATGGAGCACATTGTTTAGCATAAGCAGTTAATACATATTTTAAGAGCTCAAGCTATGTGAAATGGCAACTTATGGTCTTATAAGTACCTGATTATATACTAGTCTCTTCCACAGAACTTTTATCGTGCTTTTGCTGGGTGTAGGGATCTGCTTGAAGGCATCTCATTGAAGGATCAGGGCCAGAGCAATTAGTTGGATGAAGAATTTTATGTTTTGTCCACACTGAACACAGAATATGAGCCATATGAGGTTATCTCAACACCGTAAATGGTAGAAACTTATTTGCTTCAGCAAAGCACAGAAGAAGAACCTAATCTGGTGACGTTTTGTATAGATTTTGGATTAGTCTGGATAAAAAATGAACGTGGGAGATAAAGCCAAATTTCTGGAAATGTGTCCATTCACACTTTCCAGAAAAGACTCTCTTTCCTACACCTCTCTGTCACTTCAGGAGCAGTCACCAAGAGGTAGCTGTGTTAGTCTGTATCTTCACAAAATAAAAAAAAAAAATAGTCCTGTAGCACTTTAAAGACTAACAATATAATTTATTAGGTGATGAGATTTCATAGGACTGACACACTTCTTCAGAGCAATCAGCGCAGCTCAGACCCTCAAAGGCACCCAAAGGCCTAAGATTAAGTCCGTGTATGATTCAGGTGGAACGGTTCTCGTAAGTTGTGGCTATTTCTTGCTGGCTATTTCCAGAGCAAATGTCCTGTGCAACGTAAATCTTGATTACATGTTCATTTCCGTTGTAAGGTTCATTGTCAGGAGTATAATAAGGACAGTGGGGATGGGGAAGATTTATCTGGCTAGTAAAATCACACTGTGCTCAGACTCCCTGCAGGGCTTTTATTGACTCTGCTGCCAGCAAAGATTAGTTCAATGCAAAACTGTTAAATACACACCCCAGCACATCCCTGTATTTAAGTGGTTCAAATAATTAGCAGTTCTTAGTTCTTCCATTACAGCTTTTTTCCAGCTGGCAGAGGAACATTTTTAAAAAAAAAATACACTTATCTGTATGTCTCTCCACTACATATTTGGCTGAAAAGGGTTGCATTGGGCATGCATTCCCAGTGAATAAATAACCTATACAACTCAGCTCTCCATAAAATAACAAAGGCCTCTTTTCACATAGTGCACCTAAAACATGTTTGCATTATAGAACAACAAATACACATGAAATACCCTTCAGTCCTCTTTCTACAACTAGCTACTGTTCAAATGCCTACCTGGTGACAGAGTACTAAGAGAGATTTAAAAGATTTTGAGCAGGAGGATGAATTAGATGACCTCCTGAGGTCTTGTCCAACCCTAATGATCTATGAGTAAGGCTGCTCAGCTTGTAAAAAAGAGATGACTAAGGAGTGGATATATGATAGAGGTCTGTAAAATTATGAATGATGTAGAGAAAGTGAATAAGTGTTATTTACCTCTTTACACAACACAAGAAATGGAGACACATGATGAAATTAGCAGGCAGCAGATTTAGAATGAACAAAAGTACTTCTTCACATGGGAGGATGGGTCCATCAGTGGCTACTAGTTAAGATGGTTCAGGATGCAACCCCGTGCTCTGGGTGTCCCTAAGTCTCTGACTGTCAGATACTGTGGCTATGTCTAGGCTAGAGGGATTTGTTGGCAGAAGTTTCTGTCAGAAGGTATCTTCTGACAAAATGTCTGTTGACAGATGGTGGACAGACCACAGAGTTGGTTGAAAGAGCAATCTTCTAGCAAAACAGCCAACCAGAAGCACGGCAAACGGTTGCCTGGTGTTCCAGAAGCCTTTTTTGTCAACAGAAGGCCCCTGGAATGTCCAGACCATCTTTTTATTAACAGATCTCTGTCAACAGAAGCATTCGCTCTTGTGGTGAGCAGGGTAGAGCCGTTGGTAAAAGTATTGCATTCTGTCAATTTACTGTCAACAGAACGCCGTTGGGAATCTGGATGCTTTGTGGGTTTTGTTGACAAAATGGCTGTTTTGCCGACAAATCCCTCTAGTCAAGACATAACCTGTGACTGGAAGACACAGGATGGATGACTGTTCTGTTCATTCACTCTGAAGCTTCTGGCATTGGTCACTGTCAGAAGACAGGCAATATACTGGGCTTGACTGGCCATTGATCTAAGCCTATATGGCTGTTCTTATGCCAGGCCGTCTGAAGTAAGAACATACAACAAACTGGAGACAAGGGATCAAAAAATAGGGAGATAAAGTCCCCCACGAACATACTTCTCTACGGAAAGGCTTTGTATTAAAAAACAAAATTTGTGCTAGAAAATAAGAAAGTCTGTTTGGTGGAATTTTCTATTGAAGGACCTCCAAAATAGCCCAATTTTGTTAACTTGGTGGGTGGTTGTGTGTGTGTTTTTACAGCTTTGTATGATGATGCTCTCTCTTAGTTTAGTTGTGTGCATTGCTGCATAGCATCGCTCTTCAGCTGTTTTGTCCTTTCCTGGCAATAATGATCCTCAGTCCCATTTAGAACAGGGACAGAATTCCAGTACTGGAGGAGGGGGCACAAAAAAGGGGAAACTGATCATTTAAAAGCCATAAAAGCTCTGAAAGGAGCTAAGCCATAGCATGTGCAATGTATGGGTTGCCAGCTTTTCAACTTGGCTGATGTGATCAAAAGGGATGATGTAAAAAGGATGAACACCCACCAGGGATAGAATGTCAGGAATATAAAGAGTGAAATGTCCTGTGTCTGTGAGACTGGTGGAGTTCCAGCTCCATCACTGAATCCAGCAAGAAGTTCGTATTAGCTTTTGATTTATGTAGTGCCTACTGCAGGACTCAAAGCACTTCACAGGATTGTCCCACACACTTGTGGGGATGACTCCTTTTCATCTGTCTCCCAGCTGCAACAATTTATAGTGTGGTAAATGACAAGTGCTAATTGGATCCTTCTTGATAGTCCATTGTGTCCCATGATGACGTCTTGAGCTTGCACAGGCTCATCGGTTGTGGACTCACATGTGGCTGAGGAGTCCAACCCTTGAACAGCGCATGGGTGTTCACAGCAGGGGCAAGGGAATTGTCCTGGCTCTGTCGGTGTTGCTGCTGCTGTTGCTTTTCTCCTCTTATGAGCATCAATCAAGCATATACATCGCTGCTCTTTGAAGCTGTCATATGCGTGTCGTATGAGAGCACACCAGCCTGTTCGGCCTTCTGCATGTTGATCTAGCTGCTTTGGCTTTAATCCAGCTTGAGCAACGTTGGTCTTCATGCAGTCTTTATACCTCTTGCGAGGCCTATCTTGATTCCATTTGCCCTGGGAGAGATCACCATAGAGGAGTTGCTTAGGGATTCTTGACTCCTCCATTCGTATGACATGCCCTGTCCAGCAAAGCTGGGCTTTCAGAATCATGGCTTCACTGCCTGTGCTTCTCGCTCTGTCCAGGACTTCCAGGTTCATAACTCTGTCCTGCCATTGAATGTGCAGTATTGACCTCAGGTTGTGTGTGTGGAAGCGCTCCAGAAGTTTCACATTTTCTGTACAAGGTTTAGGTTTCACATCTGTACAGGAGGCTGATCAGGACTACAGCCTTGTACACTTTCAGTTTAGTGGAGTGTTGGATATTCAACACTCCTGCTTTCAGATGTCCTAGTGCCTGGTCGGCCTTGCATAACCCGGCATTTATTTCTTTGTCAAGGGTGCCATCATTGGCTATCACTCTGCCAAGGTACTTGAACTCATCCACTGTTTTTAACTCTGTTCCTTCAACAGAGATTGCAGTGGGGAAAGCAGCAGATCCTGGAGCAGGCTGAAACAGTACCTTGCTCTTTCCTTGGCTGATGGTGAAACCAAAGAGGTGAGTGGCTTCAGCAAACTTGTTGATGATAAGCTGGAGATCAGATTCCTTGTGTGCCATAAGTGCACAGTCGTCAGTAAAAAGGGCTTCAAGGAAGAGCCTTTCAATCATCTTGGTTTTACCATTCAAATGATGAAGGTCAAAGAGTGACCCATCAAGCCTGTACTTTATGTAGATCCCATGGTCCAGGTCCCTAACTGAATGGCTGAGGACGCACCTGAAAAAAGGTTGAATAGCACTGGGGCTAGCATACACTCTTGCTTCACGCCATTGGATATCTCAAATGGATCTGAAGACTCACCATTTGAAAGAATAAAGCCAGTCATATCATCATGAAACAGGCATATGAGCTTGACAAATCTTCTCGAGCAGACAAAGGTTGACAAGATAATTTACAGGGCTTCTCTGTTGATGCTGTCAAATGCCTTGGTCAGGTCTATAAAGACAGAGTAGAGATCCAAGTTCTGCTCTACACACTTTTCCTGGACCTGACGAACAGCAAATATCATGTCAATGGTGCTGTGGCCTGGGCAGAAACCACACTGTGCCTCTGGTAGGTTCTCGTCTGAGATGCTGGTGATCAGATGGTTGAGGATGACTCAAGCCAAGATCTTTCCAACAGTAAAGAGAAAGAAGATGCCCTGGTAATTTCTACAGTCAACTTTTTGCCCTTGTTCTTGAAGAGTGAGAAGATTGTGGCATCCCTAAAATCTTTGGGCATGTTTTCTTCTTCCCAGATGCTGGTCAAAATGTTAAGAAAGGCTTCAAGTGACATTGGTCGTGCTGCCTTGAACATGTCAGCAGAGATATTGTCCATCCCAGGGGCTTTGCCAGAGCTGGTCTGGCTGATTTCTCTTTTGACCTCATCCTTTGTAAGGGAGCAGGTCAAGACTGTCTACTGTGGGTTTCTGAGGGATCTGGTCTAGGGCTGCAGGGTCAACAATGGAGGTCCTGTTGAGAAGGTTGCTGAAGTGCTCTCTCCACCTATCATTGATGCTGCTCTTCTCCCTCAGGAGGGTCATACCATCTGCAGGCAGGAGAGGTGTAGTGCTTGGCTTTGAAGGTCCATATACAGCTTTGATAGCACTGAAGAACATCCTGGAGTTCTTGGTGTCAGTGTAGCACTGGACTTCATCAGCTTTTCTCTCCCACCACTCATCTTGCATTTTGCGAAGTTCAGTCTGCACCTGACTCTGAAGGTGCTTGAAATGGACATGTTTAGAGATTGAGGACTGATCATTTTGCCATACCAGAAATGCGTTCTGTTTTTCCTCTAAGATCTTCACAGTGGTCTTGTCATTTTCATCAAACTAGCATTGGTGAACTCTCTTTTTTAGTCTTAGTGTTGACTTGGCTGACTCCGTCACCAGGGTTTTAAACTGGTTCCACTTTTTGTGTTGGATCTCCAGTCAGAGGTCCATGGGATGTCAGCACATCAGCAAGGTAGGCTGCAAATTGCTTTTGATGACCAATATGTTGCAGCTTCCCAGTGTTGAAGGAGGGTCTGACAACATTGAGCTTCTTGTGGTGCATTGGTGTGATGTGCAGCATAAGGATAGACCTGACAAGTCTACGATCAGTCCAACACTCAGGTCTCTGCATGGCCCTGGTGATCCTAACATCATGAATGTCCTGCCTGTGACTGATGACACAGTCAATCAGGTAGCATTGTTTTAATCTTGGGTGCATCCATGTGGCCTTGTATTTATCAGCTTGCCTGAAGAGAGTTGGTAACTGTCAGGTCATTTTCTGCACACCAGCTCAGCAGAAGAAGGCCATTGGCATTCACATTACCAACACTGTGATGCCACAGCACTGCTTTCCAATTCCTACAGTCCTTGTCAGCTCTGACATTGAAGTCACCCAACAGGAGAAGTGTGTCACAAGGAGAAGCTGCTTTCACAAGATGGTCAAGGTCCTCATAGAAACTCTCTTTTGCTTCATTGCTGCCAGTCAGAGTGGGGGCATAACGGCTGATGACTGCAACATGGCAAGAGGGGTTGAGGGGGAAGAGGAGCTTGATCAAACACTCACTGATGCAAGTTGCTAGGTCAGGAAGCTGGCACAGAAGTGATGTCTTGATGGGAGGTCCCACTCCGTGCATTCTGTCTTCATTTTCTGGCCTGCCTTTCCTGAAGAAGGTGTAACCTCCTTTTGGTTTGCAGATGGATCCTTCCTCTGCAAGTCAGGTCTCACTCAGGGTGGCTACGTCAATGTTAGAGCATGGCATTTCTCTAGCTATGAGGGCCATTCTTCTCTCAGGCCTCATAGTGTTCTCCCTGTCTAAGAAGTTGCGAATGTTCCATGCTCCAAATATCATCTTTCTTTTCACTGTTTTACAATCTCTGTGAGCGTAAAACCGCCAGCCTTGTCATGCTGCCCAGTTTGGCTCAGACAAGCAATTTTTGGGACACCTTTTCTAGTCCCCTCCTTCATTTGGAGGTGAGCAGTGCTGCTCCTAAAATGGCCTACTCAGTCGCCTGGGATGTTGCCAAACTCCTCTGTTGTCCTGGGGTCAGAGTCGAGTGACCAAAGTCAAAGCAGTTTATTGGGGGTGTGGCCGCTGTGCATGGTAAAGGTTCTTGGAGCCACAGGTGAAAACTGAGGTGTCAGGTGGGGACCAAAGGTGCATGAACTGCCCTCAAAGAGACACAAGAACCCCACACCAGAGATGCTACTCCTCCCTGGGCACCCCATACACCCCACTAATTGGATGCAGTTAACACAATACAGCAGAATCTACCCCTCTGAAAGCTTCTGCCTTCAAATTCTGTGCCATTGGTAATCACTATGTGCTCCCAGGCAAAGGCCTCCACACGGTTAGCTGAGGCAAATCAATCTCAATTCCCAGAAGATAGAACTGCTGTCACAGAGGGTTACTTAGCACTAGCCCCAATATTTTAGACAATGACTCTTAAAGTGGAGATGAAAACTCCTTTCTGCAGGTTTACATGTGGATTACACACGAATGTCAGTTAGCTTGATTGTTTTGGTCTTTGTTGGGAGGATTTTGCTTTAGAATGAAACATAGTCAAGACTCTAGTGAGACAATAGAGATATTCCAAGTGAATTAGAAAAATCAAAACTACGTCCATGTTTATGATAAGGAAGAGATGGGGGAAAAGCAAAATATCTTCTGATTTCATTAGACAACATTAGGTGCTCATATGCCACCCAGTCCATCCTCTAACTTTGCTGGGATTCTGCAGGGGCTAAAGAGATTGTGCACAGATGAGATTCTCTTGCAAATTCAGGGTCATAGTTTATAAAACAAAGGAAATTTCATTTTGAGAGGAAGCACAAGTTAGTGGACTCAATGTCAAACTACTAGCTAGAAAGTTATATATTGCCCCCGCAGCTCTATCACTGACTTTCTGCATAAAGCTCAGCAAACTGTTTAATCTCCTTCCCTTCTGGAAAATGGGCATAATAATAGTTCTGTGTCTAATTCCCTGTGACTGTGAGGATGAATTAATTAATATTTGGACTGCAAAAGTGGCACATACAGCTGTTCCCTGCAGCAGATTACTTATTTCTTCATGCTCAGCTGAGCAATGTGAATAGTCCTTTAATTTAATTTCTTGTGTGGACTTTCAATATTTTTGTTAGAGCCCCTGTGTATGCTGGACTGATGCAGATAATACTGTCTTCTCTCCTTTCCAAAACTGTGACATTAAAATATTTACTTATGCATTTGGACAGCTGTTATTTATAATCAGTAGCAGCATAAAATACTCAGATAATGGGTTAAAACAAAATAAGGGCTATATTATGGTATTAGTCTCCAAGGACTTTCATAAATCCTTCATTCCAAATTAATTATTAAATCTCTTAAAGAGGAGTCCCATAGACCTTAGTTTGGAGAAATTCATTGTTGTATTTTTTTTTCCAGTGGCAGAAAATTGGTAGTAGTATAAATGTTATCTCAAATGACTTGTTTAAACAAATAAGATTTACTGCAATGATCCTGGGATTATGCTTTCTATTATCTAAGAGAAATGGATTGACTAAGAATGTCTCAATATTTGAAAAGGAAGGAAATAAGTAGGCCACATTCTATTTTAATCATCTGTAGCATTTTATAAGTGTTTTAAAATTACTCAGATACCTACATCTGATAATTGTCAGCTTTTTAGAAATCAGCATCATACTGAATCCTGATATAAAAGGAGTGCTTTTTTTGTGTTGGTATTTGCCAGTACTGAGTACTGGCATCTTGACAGCCCCAGCAACGGGATCCCTGTCTAGAGGGTTGGGGGAACGGGGAGCTGGCTGAGCACCAGCTCCTACTTTTTTTTTTTTTTTTTTTAAAAAAAACACTGTATAAAATGTGTATAGTAAATCTTGTGATCTGGTTTACATTATTCCCCTTTTTGATGGAGTTTGCCATGTGGCTCATACGTGTCAAATCCCATAAATATAAAGGCTTAATAGCCCAGGTGCCCTTTATAAAAATATCCCTGAGCTAAAAATGATTTACAGGTCAGTAAATATAAGTGGTTTGGTTTTTGGAGGAGCTGAATATGCAGAACATCCTTTAAAGTCAAGGGGAACTATATGATTTCAGTATATTTGGGAAACTAACCAAAGTTTTCACTTGGGAGCCTAACTATGGATGTACGCGCCAGAACATTTTGATCAAAGTATTCATGGAATCTTTTTGCACTCTCAGGCTACGTCTACACGTGAACGCTACATCGAAATAGCCTATTTCGATGTAGCAACATCGAAATAGGCTATTTCAATGAATAACGTCTACACGTCCTCCAGCGCTGGCAACGTCGACGTTGGGGAGCACCACATCGAAATAGGCGCTGCGAGGGAACGTCTACACGACAAAGTAGCACACATTGAAATAAGGGTGCCAGGAACAGCTGCAGACAGCGTCACAGGGCGGACTAGCACTTCTGGGGCAACAGCTAGCCGCTCCCTTAAAGGGCCCCTCCCAGACACACGCAGCCTGCACAGCATGCGGTCTGCAGAGCCATAGGCACGCACATCTCGAGCGACGCAGTCATGGACCCCCAGCAGCAGCAGCAGCAGCCAGAGGTCCACACAGCCGTCCCTGCAGGAGCAGTGCTCGCCCTGCTCCATGCCATGTAGGAGGCAGCTGAGCACCTCCTTGCCACACAGGAGGAGCTGTCTGCAGGGGAGGAGGACGCAACCCCCAACCCTGCAGCACCCTGCCCCCCCTGCTGCACACGCCGCCGCCTGTGGAGCTACCCCACCAGCACCAACTGGTGGGAGCGGCTGGTGCTTGAGGAGTGGGACGACGTCCGCTGGCTCAGGAACTTCAGGATGAGCCGGCAGACATTTATGGAGCTGTGCCAGTGGCTCACCCCCGCACTCAGACACCAGGACAGTGCCATGCGGCGTGCCCTCCCTGTGGAGAAATGGGTCGGCATCGCTGTCTGGAAGCTGGCCACTCCAGACAGCTACCGATCCGTGGGCCAGCAGTTTGGCGTCGGCAAGGCCACCATCGGGGCTGTCCTCATGGAGGTAAGAGGACCCACGGGGGGAGGGGGAGGCAGCCCTGGCAGGGGAGGGGGGGAGGGGGGCCATGGCAGGGGAGGGCCACACACACCCCTCATTGGTGCTCTCCCATGTGCTTCCCCTGCAGGTCATCCGTGCCATCAACGCCCTGCTCCTCCACAGGCTTGTGAGGCTTGGGGACCCGCATGCCGCCATCACGGGCTTTGCCACCCTGGGCTTCCCCAATTGCTTCGGGGCTCTGGATGGGACTCACATCCCCATCTGCGCCCCAGAACACAGTGGAGGACGCTACTTAAACAGGAAGGGCTACCACTCAGTGGTCCTCCAGGCCTTGGTGGACAGCCGGGGCCATTTCCTGGACATATATGTGGGCTGGCCTGGCAGCACCCATGATGCCCGGGTATTCCGGAACTCAGGCCTGTGCCGCTGGCTGGAGGAGGGGACCTACATCCCCCAGCGGGAGATCCCTGTGGGGGACACCACTATGCCCCTCTCCATCATCGCAGATGCAGCACACCCCACCTCCGGCCCTGGCTCATGCACCCGTACACGGGCCATCTGTCTGCCAGCCAGGAGCGCTTCAACCAGCGCCTGAACCATGTGCGCCAGGTGGTGGAGCGCACATTTGGGTGCCTCAAAGGGCGCTGGAGGTGTCTCCTGACCTGCCTTGATGCGGGCCCCACCAACATCCCCCAGATTGTGGAGTGTGCAGCGCCCTACACAACCTCGTGGAAAGCAAGGGGGAGGCCTTCTTTCAGGGCTGGGCTGTGGAGGCTGGCAGGTCCGATGTGCAGCCACCCTCTGCCCCCAGTCGCCAGGTGGACCCCAAAGGGACCCAGGTCCGGGAGGCCCTGCGGACCCAGTTCGATGAGGCCACGGGGTGAACGGTGGCAGGCCCCCCACTGCCCCCCCATCCTCCACAACACTCCCTGCCCTTACGCCCACACCACAGAGCACCCAAGAGCACCCCCCCCCAACTTTTCTTGTAAATAAAAGCAGACAGTTGTTCGTCAAATCAAATATCTGTAGAGCTCTTATTATTATTATCAACAAGACTAACTATTTACAGGCAAAATCTAACTTATATGTATATGTATTATAAATAAGGATAAGATGAAAGGGGAAGACAAGGAAGGGGAGAACTATGTACATGGGGGGGCAAGGATCAGCATAGTAACGGGTCAAATATACAAACTATTTACAAAATAACCTAAAACTGGGGGGAATATATACAAAGGGGGGGGGCACGTCCTGGGCCCCACACCCCCTAATGTCCAGCGCTGGGGGGTGGGTGGCTGGGATCCCCGCCTCGGCCTCAGCCCTGGCCGGGACTGGCTGGGGGCCGGGTGGACCGGGAGATACGGCCAGCGGGTGTCAGCTGGCCCCAGGTCCCCCTCGGAGGAAGGGCCCTCGGTGGCGGGTGGTGGTGCGACTGCGGACAGCGTAGTGGCTGGAGCAGTGGGTGGAGCAGCAGGTGGAGCAGGCAGGGCGGGCGCAGCGGTGGCCGGTGCAGCATGCGGGGCCAGGTAGTCAGTGTTACGGTTGAAGGTCTGCATGAAGGCTCCCCATGCCTCCTGGTGCCAGGCCAGCGCCCGCTCCTGCAGCAGGAGGCGGCGCTCCTCCACCCGCAGCCACTGCTTGGCAACCTCCAGCTGCCAACGGTGGAGGGCCAGCAGCTGGGGGTCCGTTGCCATTGGGTGGTGGTGCTGGGTCCGCCGTCTTCCCTGCCGTGGGGCTGGTCGGTCCTCCACCAAGGGGCTGGCCTGGAGTGATGGCCCCGAGGGGTTGTCCGGGACCACTGACACCTCGCCGGCGCTCTCCGGTCCTTCCGATGGTGCAGCTGTGGAACACAGGAGCGGGGGAAGAAGAGTGGAGACAGGCGTTAGTGTGGGCCCTGAGCCGTGGCTCTTGTCCCCCGACCCCTCTGCTGCAGGTTCCCCATCCCCGTCCCCGGGAGATGCTGCTGTGATGGGGTTCAGGGGTCCCCCTGCACTGCACCCCATCTGCTGGCAGGAGTGACTCTCACTCACTCAGCAGGTATGACAGGAGAGGTTTCTTAGGCAACAGATACCCAGTTTCTCCCAGAAGCGACAGTACAGCAGTCAGAGACAGTCCTTCCAACCCATCCTGTGGAGAAGACCCCGAGGGGTGCCCCTCTGGGGTGTAGCTTTCCCCCTCCTCAGGCTGGCTGCCTTCCAGCTCTCCCTTCCCCTAGCCTCTACCTGCGCCCCCCCCAATTCAAACCCAGCTCGGCTCCTGCCTCCTCTTTGTTCAGGGCAGAGGTGTAATCTGCCAGTTGTAGCCCCAGGATCATCCTTAGCCACTGGGAGCTATTCAGCTTGTTTCTCATATGTAGCCTGAGTCTCGCATTTGCACTCCCCCCCACTCCATCACATGCTGCTGCTGCTGCTGCTGCTGCTGCTGCTGCTGGGTGTCCCACCCCCTCCCCCCAGGGGACCCTAGAGGTTCTGCTCCCCCCAGCCCCGGGGATGGGGCATGGCACTGTCATGCTGGAGGGGGCAGGGGCTGATGCACTCTTCTGAGGACATGCCACTGCTGTCCTTGGGGCCATGGTCATCTGGGCATGTGGAGGGCCCTGGTCATATCTATTACCCCCGTCCCTCAACCCCAGGGGTGTGCACTGGGGGGGGTACATACCTGATGGTCCATTCCCATGGTCGGGGGACACCCCGGGGGGCAGACGCCTGACTGGAGCTCCTGGATGGCAGGATAATCTGGAGGCTGGTGTCGCTGGAGGAGGACTCCCCCTCCTCCTCCTCCTCCTCCGGTGTCCCAAGGGTGGGCTTCTGGGGGGGCCCCAGGGTGCGGGGCTTGCCTCCGGGGCGCACTCCGCCTCCGGGGCCTGCTGGGGCTCCTTGGCTGAGGTATCAAGAGTGGCCGGAGGGGAGGAGGTGTGCCGGGGGCCTAGGATGTCCCTGAGCTCCCTGTAAAAGGGGCAAGTGACGGGGGCGGCCCCAGATCAGCCAGCCGCATCCCGGGCCCGGGCGTAACCCTACCGCAGCTCCTTCACTTTACTCCGGACATGATCAGGAGTGCGGGCAGGGTGACCCCAGGTGGCCAGGCCCTCGGCCAGCCGAGTGAACGCATCCGCATTCTGCCTCTTGCTCCCCATTACCTGGAGCACCTCCTCCTCGCTCCAGAGCCCCAGCAGGTCCTGAAGCTCGGCCTCCGTCCAGGAGGGGCCCCGCTGCCGCTTCCCTGCCTGGCTGCTGGGCTGGGAGCCCTGGCTCCCCTTGGGGGGGGTCCCCTGGGGGCGCTTGGGGGCTGGCGGGCAGCCATTGCAGCGGTGGGGGGAGGGACGTGCAGGCTGGCCGCGTGTCTGGCTTCAGTGCCCTATTCAAACAGAATGCAACATAATACATGAAATTACAGAAGATATTTATTCTGTATAATATTTTGAATAGGTCCAAAAGTCCTATTGCTATGCTTTTGACTAAAATCATGCATAAGTGTTTTGCATTGGCAGTATTTGTCTGTCTACATTATGTAGATACTGGGTTATGGGCAAGGTAGAAAACAGGTAGGCTGATCATATGTGTTGTGCCCCACCCATGCTTTTCAAAAATTGGCTTAAGAATATGATTACGTATAACTCCACATACAGGGGCCACTTACCACACGGGCTTTGTAAAGCTGATTAACACAAAGACAGTCGGTAAACAGATGGAGTCTTCTCAGACATCCCTGGATGGAGGGATACTGGTGTAGAAACTCCTGCAGTCTGAAGGGACTAGCTTAATGAACAAGGTCGCCTCCTTGGGAACTTGGCTGAATTAGAATCTGTTGGTGGACATAAGATCCTTGCATCTTTTGTCAAGGTGCAAGTGCCCAGAGGCAAAACCAAGCTGAGTTAACTGCTGCTGCTGCATCAGACACTTTTGCACCATTTATTTAGGAAAATGATTTTCTGAAGTGGCTGAATCCAGCCCAGGAATTGTTAGAATAAGAAGGAATCTTGTGTTGAAATCCCAGAGCGGGAGGTAAAAGCCACTGGGGCTGTGGAGAAAATAGAAGATTGTCTCTTCGTATCTTCTCCAGCTGGGCTAGGTAATTTGCAATTGCGGGGGCAAGGGGGAGATGGAGCCAGCCAGGCCTCGCCCTGAGTTATTGCCTCGCATCAGGGGGTTTGCTAAAACTGTGCAATGTCCAGCAGGGGCAGAGGCAGATGCAGACCTGAGGTGCACAGAGGCATGTGTTTTCAAGGAACATTTTCAGCAAAAAGGCCCTCCATGAGTCCACAGCAATCCAGGGGCCTAAGGAGTGAAAGTCTACTCAATACAAAAAAGAGAAAAGATTACAGGGAGACGGTGACTCCATCAGTTTTATAGGAGGTAATTTTTCTCTGGTTTCTGTAATCCACTGCACTTTTTGTTTCTGAAAAAGCCACGGGTCAGCTGAGGCAGTGAAATTAACAGGCTGGCCGAGCACAGATGCTGCTCAGAGACAAATCCCAACCAGGCCTGGCACATGATGCCATCATGCCCTTGCTCTTTCCTACAAGGGCTTTCAGTGATTTTGGCTGCCTATAATTGCTGTGTCCAACAGGAATTCAAAGCTCACCACACTTGTGGTTGAATAGTAACAGACACACGTGTGATTGACATCTTTCCATATTCACCACAATATATTATACAAAACTTTATTAATATCAGAAAAATAAATACCTTTTGGCCTTTGAATTCACATGAAACTGTGTGAGGATGTAATAATGACAGACACAAGAATGGCAACACGATTTGTTGCAGAAAAGAAAGGCTATATAGGGAAAGAGAACAACAAGAAGTCTTGTGGCACCTTATAGACTAACAGATATTATGGCGCATAAGCTTTTGTGGGCAAAGACCCACTTCATCATACGGAAAGGCTCTGAACCCTGTGTAGCCTTTTACAACCACCCCGAGGCAGCTGGGAGTGGAGCGGCTCCAGCTGTTCCCTCTAAGTAGCACACAGACAGCAGCGATGATCCCACACGTAAGAGAATGTCAGACCAAACCCTTGCCATGCCCTGGAGTGCTCCCTTTCAGTGCGGGTGGCATCAGTGCCAGCAGGGGGTCCCCACCAGCTTGCAGGACGCCTCACTTGGGTGAGTGCCTGTGTTAATTACCTTGAGCAAGTGTGATGAATTTGAAGAATTATTATTTCTTATGAGTTAGGTATGGATGTGTTCACCACAACACAGCATCCTATTCGCCACATGTGACGAGTAGTGAACGTATTGGACACCACGGCCCTAAAACAAGTAACTCTCTCCTTCAGCTGTCAGACTCTTCATATGTGCCCCCTCCTCACCCTCCACCAAACCCATCTCTGCTACAGTTATCCTGGTTTTCCTCATTGAAAGTTTGAGCATCCATACCCAGGTGTTGGAGAAAGTCCGTAGTCTGCAAACAAATTACTAATGATTACTCAGCATGTGCTGCTGTGCAAAGAGGAAGCTTCAGAAGAATGTTTTCTTTTTCAAAACTGAGTTATAATATAAATAGCTAAAATATAAAATCATGAGTGTCTTAATAATTGCTGAAACTACAGATGGCTATAAAGAAATCCGATGGTGGAAGAAGACCCGTTTTTCCAAACTTTCAACAGGCTCTAAGAGTTCTGTGGACAGTAGAAAACAAAGTGAAAATGGCTTCTGCTTAGCTGGATAGTCTCCGAGAGGTAGACTGTTAGTCTGTATCTTTCCAAAACAACGCAAGCTGTCCTGTAGCCCCTTTAAGACTAGCAATATTGTTTATTAGGTGATGAGTTTTCATGGGAAAGATCCACTTCTTCAGATCTGGAGTATTACTGAGAGAAAAAAAACAGAGAGAAAACTGAAGAATCGGCTAAATAGGGATGAGATAGGAAGGGGGACAAAAAAAATCCCTCTGAGAAGTGTCAGTTAAGTGGGGTGCCTGCCATCACTTTTAATATCAAAGGTGTAGTAGTTGTCTTTGTAACACATATGAGAATTGAAATCTTTACTGAGTCCAGGGCGATAGGTGTCAAACTTGAAAATGAATTCCAATTCAGATGTCTCCCTTTGTAATCTGGTGTGTACATCTCTTTTTTGTAATACACTGACCTTTAAGTCATTAATAGTGTGCTTAGCTGAGTTAGGCTGACTCTTTCAACCACATGGACTATAATTATCCAATTGTAGGCAAATGACAAACAGTATGTCACCCGCTCCCGGTGGTGTACCCAGAGCTGAAACAGACAATATATACAGGAGCATTGTAATCTTTACAGATACCCAGGTAAATAAAAAAACAAACAACCATTGGTAATAATGCAACAAAATTTGAGCAAACCATGACAGGATAATAGATGCAGTTTAAATATGTACCGCAGCAGATTTTGTGTATTTTTGTGATTCAGAATGAACTATCCGTGCGCCTGTTCATTGTGTATTTGTGTCTCGACATCATGTTGTCATTTTTTAGAATTCTAGTGCACTTCATAGGGAGCTTACACCACTGATTTTAATAGGACTGAGCTTAGTACATGCTGCATATTAGTACTCAGACCCGCATATGGAATGTGGTTATCTTGACCCAAAAATGATTCAGCTGTAATTGATGGTAATGATTCAGCTGAAAAGTATCCTTAGCTCTATTCATTAACACCTGCACCTTCCTGGGGTTTTTTTTTTTTTTCTGACATGGTTATTGCAGAAGTTCTTTACATGAGATGCTTCCCCATTGTTCTTTGTGGCTTGCACTTGGTGACTTTCCAGGAGGAAGGATGGTACTCTCTGTCAGACTGACCACTGCTATTCTTAGATTAACCTGAGAGAGAGAGAGTGATCTGAGATATTCTTCTCACCAGGAGTATCAGTAATGCTTTCCCGGTGTAGTACCCAGAGGCACTGAGACCTCATCTGGGGTGAGTGAAGTCTCTGCTCTACAGCCTCAGCTGAGAGCCAGCTGGCCTTCAGCTGATGTGATAGAGTGCAGGGCTTTAGACCCTATGTTTGCAGTTCTATCCCTGGGGCTGGGAACCTGGGTCTGTCAGCATTACAACTGGTGCATTGGCTGGGAAGAACTGCTGGAAGGTCTCAGAAACATGGGTCATGCTTCCTCAGCCCAGGGAAGCATGTAGTACCCAGAGGCACTGAGACTTCATCTGGGGTGAGTAAAGTCTCTGCTCTACAGCCTTAACTGAGGGCCAGCTGGCCTTTAGCTCATGTGATAGAGTGCAGGGCTTTAGACCCTATGCTCACAGACTCTGTCCCTGGGGCCAGTAACCTGGGTCTGTCAGCATTACACCTGTAATTTGGGGGCCCAGCATGAGATTTCAAATCTGAACAAAGAACAAGGGTCATCCACATAGCAATGCAGAGCACTAACCACAGGCCTGCTTGAAACCATAATCTGTTAGAAATATAGCCCTTCTGTGTTATTCCATATTCTGTTTATTACACAAAATCCCCATACTGGGAGCTGGACACCTGCCCAATTGAGCACAGTGGGAATTTGTATGGTAAGGAGAAGGTAGTTTATGCAGCATTGCATTTGATAAAGCTCTTTAATGAAACCAGAGTTTTTTACTGGTTATGAAAAGCAGCCCTCTTGGGAGTGGTTAAATTTTGCAGAATCTTTAAATCTCTATCTAGTGGGCTGGTCAGATGGTCTTTTCTCTCTGGCAAGCTGTTCTAGGGCCCATCATCAAAATCAAAAATATAAGGCAGATGTTTTGCAGCCAATAGAACAGGTATCTCTTCTGCCCCATTGAAAAGATTATACTTCAATATAGGCCTAATATTTTTGTCACTGCAGGGTGGTAGGAGTCACTGCTGATGGTAGCACATTTCAATGAAATGTGAAGAGAAATAGGCACTGTTTAGAGTGTAGCACAATGGGTCTGCAGGCGTCATTTAATTACATATTAAAATGCCTATGAGTTTGAGTGCACAGAACAAAACAAGCAAACATAACCATTCACATTTTATTAATGGTAATAATAAATAATAGCCTAGCTATTGTTCTTTATGGCAGATAATGATCAACTCTAGTTGATTGTAAAGCTATTATGAAAATCGTGTTAAGCCCATATTGATGTGCTTTTGTTCCCAGTAACTAAGGTATATAATGCATTCAGCATTTACACAAGTTAAAACTCACTCTGAAAAAATCTTTTACTTACCTGTGAAAATATTTGGCATTTCCTGGTTTACTGAAGATATTCCAAAATGCATCATATTGTTTCATTGCAATGTTTACATATGGCCTATTTTTCGTGAGTTTTGGATTTTCTAGTGGAACACAGGTATTCTTCCTTACTTAAGAAATGCTTCATCAATAACTGGGGTTTAAATAAATAGAATGTAGTTGAAAGTTGAAAAAAGTCAGTTGAAGTTACCAAGTTAGTGATCCAGAATTTACCTGTGAAGACAGTGGGTTTGTCCAGAATTAAGCCCCAGTTGAGTGAAGTGGGTCTCTGTTTGTCCAAACTACTGTAACTTTTTCAGAAGTCTGATTTGTCTTCCAAACACAAAGATTACCCTCCCTTAAAAACTTCTTCTTACAAAATCAGGCATAAGACTGTGGCTACGTCTACACGTGCAGCCAACATCGAAATAGTCTATTTCGATGAATAACGTCTACACGTCCTCCAGGGCCGGCAACGTCGATGTTCAACTTCGACGTTGCTCAGCCCAACATCGAAATAGGCGCAGTGAGGGAACGTCTACACGTCAAAGTAGCACACATCGAAATAGCGATGCCAGGCACAGCTGCAGACAGGGTCACAGGGCGGACTCAACAGCCAGCCGCTCCCTTAAAGGGCCCCTCCCAGACACAGTTGCACTAAACAACACAAGATACACAGAGCTGACAACTGGTTGCAGACCCTGTGCCTGCAGCATAGATCCCCAGCTCTCGCAGCAGCAGCCAGAAGCCCTGGGCTAAGGGCTGCTGCCCACGCTGACCATAGAGCCCCGCAGGGGCTGGAGAGAGAGCATCTCTCAACCCCCCAGCTGATGGCCGCCATGGAGGACCCAGCAATTTCGACGTTGCGGGACGCGGATCGTCTACACGGTCCCTACTTCGACGTTGAACATCGAAGTAGGGCGCTATTCCTATCTCCTCATGAGGTTAGCGACTTCGACGTCTCGCCGCCTAACGTCGAAGTTGGTGCCGCTACTTCGAAGTAGCGTGCACGTGTAGACGCAGCTTATATGTGTTATAGCATACAGTTACTGAAAAATTTCTTCCTGTCTCCTTTTATCATATACTTATAAATCAATTGGAATATAATATTTTACTGACAGGTCAGTGGATAGTATATAAAGCAGCATAAACAATTCATTGTATGCTATTTTATTTTGCACTGCCATTGCTGGTGCAATATAGCCTATTATAAAATTAGGCAAATATCTAGATAAGTTAATGTGCCTCCCAGAACAGCTCTGCATACACCTGCAGGGACATGCATCCCTCTGGTTGAGAACCACTGCCATAAAGCACTGAAGCACATGCTTAACTTAAAAATATAATTAAGTCCCATTGACTTAAGCACGTGTTTAAGTGCTTAGATGAGCTGGAGCCATAAATCTTCCTTTCTGACGTATGTGGAATTCCAACAATGCCAGTCTCTGAAAGGACGAACTGAACTCTACAAAGCCAAATCAGGATCTAACACAACCCATGTTACTGCTGTTTGCATCTTCCAAGGAATTCCCTTGGTTTCCTTTACAGTTCCTGCCTGATTTGAATCTTCCAGTTGTTAAGTTGGTCCCCACAATTGTAACTGCAACATTTTCTTCATCCTGCAAACCTGCAATTTGCTCAATCCTGAATCTTTTGTGGGCAAATAAAGAAAAACTCAACTGACTGTGAAGTGCTACATTTCTGCTCTTTTGTTTTGTTGGAGTAGAGACTAACACAGCTACCTCTCTGTTACTGTTCTCCTTCAGGTCATCTCTTCAATTCATGTTCTTTCGTTCACCCAAAAATTACACAGACGTCCACAGTTCTAAAATCCACTTATGAGGCTTAAATTATACTGTTTTTTAAAAATGTCAAGCGATAATGCACTAAACCCCAAGGCATGCTGTGCTAAGGAAAACATATACAATTACTACAGCACAGAAATAACCATAAATCCCTAAAAAAGTTACTGTGTAGGCTGAACCTCTCTAGTTCTGTGCTCTCTCTAGTATGGCAACATTCATAAGCTGGCTTCATTTTACTTAGCCAGACAACCACTTATCATTGGTGTGGCCTTGTTTGCTGTGGTCCCCTAAAGGTTGTTCACCACCACCAGTCATGCCTCTCAGTGTTTTGTGCAGTTTGTTAGCTGTAATTTACTGCCAAATGTCTTCTACGAGCCCACTAAGCAGTGGAAGTGTTGGTAATATGCTAGACAATATTGACCTCCTGTGGTTCGGGAAATTCTCTCATTTGACACCAGCAGGTTCTGAGGGTGCCAGACTAGAGAGATTCAACTTGTATTGCTAAATCAAAACAAATCTTCTCTGTAGCATTGTCCAGCAACTTCAGAGCTTTCACAGTAACTCTGGGGCACTTTGGTTGCAAAGAGGCTTCTAGCATGTGTAACGTTGCAGTGAATTAGAAAGTACAAAGCAGACTGTGCAAATGAAAGGGATAATTTGTTGAAGAATTGTTGGTCTGTGCCTCCAGTAAGAGCATCAAATCCTAGCCTATGTGATACCTTGAGGTCAGTGAGCTTTCATGGGAATTTAATCATCACAAGTTTTGTTCCATATGCAATTCCCTTGAGGCCCAGTTTTGTTCCAGGAGATCCGGCAATCTGTGAAGATCTAAGAAGATATGTACTTTGCTCTGAAATTTACACGTCAGTTGTTTTGTTGTGCTATTTCTTTAAGGTTAAGGGTGCTTCATTACACATTGCAACATGTTTCATATACTGAATAGCACTACATGTTAGGTGAATACCAAAGATCAGATTTTCAAAAATGAGTATGAGCATTTTCTTTTGTTCCATTGTCTATGCATTAGAATAGGAAACTGGGCATTCAGTGGCACTGGGTGACGTCAAAAATCTCAGTGAAAACAACCTTAGCTGTTTTAAATTTTCTGAACCTAACATTAGCAATTATCCAGTGTTTAGCAGTTAGTTTTTTTAAATCTCTTGAATGGTGATTTGCATTATCTCTAGAGAATTTGTAGCCTCCCTGGCCATGTCTACATGGTGTTGTACTCCTGGCAGCTCTATGCTTATGAACAGTCTCACAATTGCAAATGGCTGCTCATTAGCAAAATCATGTGGCTAATTTTTCAGGGATAAGGGACTGGTGACTGGAGGGGTAGCGACGGAGGCATGTACACATGGCTTCTCTACTGCCGGCAGACCCCTCTGCTGAGAGCAAAATCTTGCATGGCTCTGCTAATTAGCTGTGTGATTATGCTAATGAGCAGCTATTTGCAATTGTGAGACTGCTCATTAGCATGGAGCTGCCAGGAGTACAGCTCCGTTTAGACATGGCCCCTGCCTAGCATTTCAGGCCTTTGTGGTAATTTTATTGGCAGCTATTCCATGCGAGTGAACTGTAGCTCATCCCAGTGCCATTCTACTGAGCAGGATCACTAACATGACCAGCAGGGGCATCAGAGATTGCAAGCCTCCTTCAATGCCCAGCAGTTGGAAATTAATCTGCTTGAAATTCTGCTGCAGTTTGCACAAACGTGGTTCTAGTGGGACTCAATCCTCATTCTTTGGAGGAAACATTTGTGGAATACAAATATTGGGGAGTGGGATGGGGTGGAGGGGAATCATGCCCTGGCCTTGCAATTCTCAGTATTTTTCGCAATTTATTAATAGAACTGAAAGCAAACTTTAGCAATCGGTTGAATGCTTAGAGTTCTTCTCTTTTCCATGCTAATACCCAAAGTATTTTACAGCTCATGGTAGTTCCATGTCAGTGCCTGTAACTAATCTCTTACAACAAACTGAAGTCTTTGGTTGTGATTGTGTGTGCTCTGAATTCTACTAAGGGGTTTGCCAAGAATAAGAGTAGAAAGTTTTCTTTGACATTTAGCCTAGATATAAAACCTTCATTAGGAAACAACAGCAATGAACATTACTTCTTTGATGACCTGCGGCAAAACAGATCAGCTTAAGTTATCACTTCACATCACCTTATTTTTGTGTCCAATGTAAACGACTAAATATGGGCCTGAAATAAAACCCTAATTCTAATAGTCTTAAATTTTGGAGTTTGGAGTTTGGGAGTAAAGGGACTTTGAAGGCGCCTCGGCACTTCAAAGTACCAGTGGGTGCGCCGCGGCTAGACGCAAGCCGGTACTTCGAAGTTTAAAACTTCAAAGTTGCTGCAGGGGGCTGGGGTGGGGTGGAATTTGTTTAATGAAGTGCTGCGTACGCGCTGCAGCACTTCATCAGTAAACTCCCAACACCCTAATTACCATCCTTCCTTTGAAGGAAGGTGGTAGTGTAGACAAGCTCTAGATGTTGAGATTTGGCCCATTATAGAGTGAGGTTCATTCTGTGAACCTGGATCCGAACCTAGATGTGGATCTGGGATTTTGAGTTAGATCCATCTCCAGACACAATGGCTGTGTCTACACAAGCTCCCAACTTCAAAGGGAGCATGGTAAGTAGGGTGTCAGGAGAATATGAATGAAGTGCTATGGTGCATATGCAGCACTTCATTAAGCTAATTCTCCCCCACGGCAACTTCGAAGTGTTAAACATAGAAATGCCAGCTTGCGTGTAGGCGCGGCTCACCCACGGGTACTTCGAAGTGCCCGGGCTGAGGAGTAAAGGGTCTTCGAAGTACTGGCGGGTGAGCTGCGGCTACACGCAAGCTGGCACTTCAAAGTTTAACACTTTGAAGTTGCCGTGGGGGAGAATTAGCTTAATGAAGTGCTGTCTATGCACCCACAGCACTTCATTAGTAATCTCCCAGCACCCTACTTACCGTGCTCCCTTCGAAGTTGGGAGCTAGTGTAGACACAGCCAATGAGTTCTATCAGCCATGTGGTGCAGCATTATTGAATAAGGGAGCTCAACCCATGTGTCACTCATTCCACAGGAAGGAAAAGTTCTTACAGTTTCCTCTATGCTCTCTCTTCACTCCAATTGCTTTCTAAATAGTACTCGGATATCTCTAGGTTCTATAGCCACAGTGATATTCTTTTCTTAGCTCTTGTGATGAGTCTTTTTATGGGCATGTAATTGTTTTGTGAACAGTAGGAATACATTTTATGATTGGGCATTTCTTTGGAGCTCTGTAACCCTGGTATGTCTTAACAGTTTAGAATTAATATGCAGGAAGTTTATGCTTTCAGAAATGTTCCTGTCTTTTTGTTATATTGCATCCTGCCATTCAATGCATCCTGGGAAGTGGACACAGAGTATTGTTTGCCAATAGATGGGGAGAGGACTTGCTTTAATCTATGATTAACCACACACTTATTTTTAGATTCTCCATGTTATAGTATAGAGTGATGTGTGAATCATATTCAGGGCACTTGGCAAGCAATGCTTCTGACCAACTTGTAGACAGCATCACTATTGGATTACCTGAGATGTTTTCTACTAAAGAAGTGTTTTTTTTTTGTCTACACTTCAGTGGATGCATTGGAACACATCGTGCTATCTATGAAGTAGGACAATTTATTTTCCTTCTGGTGTATGCAAATACATAACATAAACCAAAATGAATGTCTGCGAATAAGCTGTATTAAAATAATGTATTAGAAACAGGGGAGGAAAGAAAACCCATATGACATCATGATAAATAGCGTAGTGGGTAGGGAAGGGAGATCAGGAGACTCCTATGCTGATACTGCCACTGAACTCCTAATTGACTTTGGGCAATGAGCTCCCTGAATCTTTTCCAATCTCTCTGTCTTGGGAGTCAAATTAAGCTCTTTTGGGCAAGGAGTTAGGGTGAGATGCTCCAAGGGATTTAGGCACCTAACTTTCACAGTAGGTAGTCTCCAGGTACCTACAATGTGGGCAAAGTCCGATACATGCCTGCATTTCTGCCACTGGGAATGTCCTAAGTCCTGATGCCAAGCTACCTATGCCCCAGCGGGATGCTCGAATCCAGTGTGCTTTCGGGGCCCGCTCTGATAGGTACACTCTGAGCCTGCCTGTGGGGTCTTACTTGAAGCACAGCAGGAGCAGGGGCCAATAACTGGCCGAGCTATCCACAGGACACAAGAATTGGCCCACCTGCATTCTCTGCCGTAGTAAAGGCCTCTACTCCATGAAAAGCCCTTGAAAGATAAAGGTGACTGTGAAGGATCTCTGTGCCTTATAGGATTGTACTGCATTGAGGGAAGGGAGATAAGAAACTGTGCATGGAATTTGGCGGTTTTGCATGGGATGCATTGGCTCTCCACTGATTCCCGAAGGTTTTCCGGATTTCCCAGGAGCTCAAGATCCTGAACACTTATCTGATATAAACGGAATGGTAAGAAAGGACAAGTCAAAGGAAATGCCATAAATAAACCTGACAGAACTTCCTGTTGAACTTGTCTCATTTGTTGGGTTTCTCCATGGAAAGAACAATGGGTAATTGTATGGTGAAATTCTCTCATCTTCCATCAATACGCTGGTGATAAAAATTCCCAAGACATAGCATTGCTATTAGTGATATTTTAAGAGTGTGGGGAGAAAAAGAATAATAATGCACATAACAAGAAGTTCAGATAATGATTCCAGATGAATTACAGCTAACAACCTGTGGCAGTACAATATGCGCAGCGTCAAGAGGATTAATTGAAACTTGATGTGACGGTGCAATGGCGACCCAAAGGGTAAGATTTTGAGGCAGCCAGATGGGGAATGCCTGTTATTTGTTTTAAAATTCTTTTATCATTTCCATGGAAGCACAGGAAACTGACATTCAGCTACACAGTATGAGCAACAAATTGCAAACCCAACAGCAGTGTTTGATGTACTTCAAAACCTCTTTGGAGAGTCCGGGGGCCATTATTTTTGTACTTTCAGAATCATCTGCAATGGAAAGGAAGGAGATTTCCTAAAGCCTTTGTCCTCTCCAGGTAGAAGGTCAGAGCTCTCCTAACATCTAGGCTATGTCTGTGGTAGAGGGTTTTATCGACAAAACTGGTGTTTTGTTGACAAAACCTGGGGAGTGTCCAGCTTCCCAAGGCATTCTGTCAACTGCAAATGGACAGAACACAGTGCTCTGTCAACAGTCTTAGCCCTCTCCCCATGATGCATGATGCTCTGTCAACAGGGATTATTTCAGCAGGGAGAGAGAAGAATTAGTTAATTTAGAAGCCCCTGCTAGTACAAAAATAAATGGATATAAACTGGCAATCAACACATTCAGTCTTGAAATTAGATAACAGTTTCTAATCTTCAGAGGAGCAAAGTTCTGGGATAGCCCTCTGAGGGGACTAGTCAGGTGAGGGGAGAAAACTTGTTTTAAGGCTGATCTTGATAATTCGGTAGAGGAGATAGCAATTATAAGAGCACCAACAATGAGCATGACCAAATATCTCCAAAGACGGGTGATGGAACACTAGATGTGGAAGACTCTGATCTAATACAGAGTATTCTTTCCCAGGGGGGCAGGCTAGATTGCTGTACCATAAATTTGGGAGCTAAACGATCACAATTTCTGGGGTTAGAAAGGGATTTTCTTTTAGGTCAGATTAGCAGAAATCCTGGGTTTTGTGACTATCCTCTGCACTGTGGGACACGAGTCACTTGCTAGTTTGAAAAAGCACATGGTGGATCCCTTCTTTAACTTGATATCTTTAAATCAGGTTTTCAGCCCTTCAGTATCTCAGCCAGTAGGTTATTGGGCTAATGCAGGAAGAGGTGGGTGAGGGTTTGTGGCTTGTGATATACAGAAGGTCAGGCTAGATGCTTCTGATTGTTCTATCTGGACTTATATCAATGAATCAGTGTAGGGAGGGGTGCCACTGAGCAGAGAACCACAGATAAGACAGTGCCCGCTACTATTCAGAGGAGTCGAAGGAGCAAGTAGAGACTACCCAGAATAACTCTGCCTGGAGAAGTGAGGCAATGAGTGATCAGAAAGAGGCCCACAGTTCCAGAGCAACTTCATGTTAAGCATTTTTCCCCTTGTCCAGTGGATGACCATCACCTGCTGCTATTTGTTAGGGCAGGAGTGTGCCTTGCATGGATAGCCTGCAGGGTCACAGGTGAGTGAGTTTGTGGGAATGGCATTTTTCTGCTTAGCCAGTTCATCACAAGTGCAAATTATAGCTTTGTTTCTCATTTTGCCAGCTTGTAAGTGTAATGAAGAGTTGAAATGGCCCGTTGGTAAAAAGACAACGTGTTTCAAAAGCTGAAAGCAAATTGTTGTATACCTGAAACTTTAGCAAACGTAAGCCAAAATAATTCACACACCCAAGTTAACCTCCTTACACTCACTCGCTGCCCTCTGGGCTGCATTCTCAGCAGCCACAGTTTGACTGGCAAAGGGAAGAACAGCTGTTTTAATCCTTGATAAATCCTTCTGTTACATACAGGGTTAATGTGTCTGTCAGATAAATGCACCTACGGCCCAGATAAAATAAAATGTGTACTTGGCAGGGGCCTGAGACCAGTACAATAGGATAATGGGAGCACCATGAAAGGTCTAATCTTCAGTTGTGCCTTGCATTAGCTTTTTGTTTAAAGATTTACTGAGGGCTGTTTCAAATCTATTTTAGTTAATAAACTTGATGACTTAGTCAGGGTTTTCAAGTCCAAAGATTTTAGATATGTGCTAACTGCAAAACTGATGATGCTAATTTGCTCACCTTATTGTGTCAAGGCTTTAATTTGTACCCATTGGTCTTCATTTAGATTTAAAATAAGCAGTCCATGTGAACCTACATGCTTTATCTTGATTTAATAAGTGTAATTGGTATGCCAATGTAGTTTGAGTAAACTACAATATTTTGCTTACATGTGTTTTAATGAGTATTGAAATTATGACTTCTGAACTATTGCTAACATTTATTTCCTGAGGAGACAGAAATCTGTGTTTGACCTTTTGAAAGAAATTAGTGGAAGAATCTGAGTCTCGGTGGTTAGATGTAAAGGTTACGATGAATGTCATCTGTATATTATACCTGAAAGGCTTAGATTAGGTCTCATTGGTATTAGGTACACTCAGAGATCTACAGCATGTTTTAGGGAATACTCTTTTAGGTATGCTCTAGAGTGTGTCCACATTTTAGACTCTGAATTTAGAGAATTGGTTTTCCCATGATCTAGCTTGAGAACCTTTCTAAAAGCTGAGAAACTCTATGGCTACATCTGCACTAGAGAGCATTGTTGACAAAACTGGGGCTTTGTCGACAAAGCTTGCGGAGCGTCTACATACAAAACGCATTTTGTCAACAGTCTGTCAACAAAACTCAGCACTTCTGCCCACGGTGTTGTGCCTCTGCTTGATGAAGAATAATGACTTTGTTGACAGTTTCTGTTGATAAAAAAGCCATGTAGCTGCTCCAGGGGGGCCTCTGTCAACAGACAGGGCTTCCGGCTGAGCTTCTGGTTGGCTGTTCTGTTGAGACAGCAGCTGGGCAGTCTGGCTGTTCTCTGTCCACAGAGCAGATTGCACTTTCGATCCACTTGTGTGCATGGATGTGATCTGTCGAGAGAAGTTTGCCAGAAGATTTCTTCAGACAGTAACGTCCGTTGACAGATTGCTGTAGTGCAGATGTAGCCTATAAGATGCTTTCTGAAAGACTTTCTTTCCAGAAAATATTAAGAACTACTCTAAGGCTATGTCTAGATTGCTGAGAACTGTTGGCAAAAGATAACTGAATTGCTCAGAGCATTTGTGCATCTCTTGCTGACAGTACTGTCAGGAGAGGCTTTCATGACATTTGGCCCATCCACATAGGGCCAAACGTCAGGAAACACCGCGCCCCCCCCGCTGAGACATCTCTTCTTTCCCATGGAAGAAGAAAGACAGGGATATTGGCAGAGTGCTCCCAACAGAAGCCTGAAATCTAGACATAGCCTAAGTTAGGTGCCTAAGTACCTTTGAGGCAGTTGGCCCAGCAGACTAAGGGATGTCTCCATTGGGGTAATGGATCAGGCACCTGCCATGTGGTTGGGAATTAAAAATCGTTCTTTAAAAAAATGCAGTCCCTGAATCACCATGTTATGTTCGCCCCCAACTCCATTACTGCTCTTTGTATTTGGGTGGCATTGACTGTGCTGTGGGAAGGCTTTAGAATTTTGAACTGTTGAAAATTGCAACAGCAGCAGACAAAATGACGCCCACCAATGCTAATGACAAATTATCTAGTGACGTCAGCGTGAGCAAGATCTACCCCATGTCAGAGATTTCTTTATTTCTAATTTCTATGGTTCAGTTCAACAAGGCTTTCTTCTCCTATGCATCATGCCATGGCCTGTTTCTTAATATTAAAACACAATTGAAAATGAGCATCTTTGCTATGGAATACATGCCAGGTGGATTATTCCTGTCACAAACGGCTCTGCCAGAGTAATAGTTTGCAAAAGGTGTATCCCTCATAGACTGGCTTTGCTTGATGTTCTGTCCTATAGCAACTTAAAGACTAATAACTTTATTAGGTAAGACCCCCTCCACTTTTTTTTTCCTGCTTCTCCTCCTTTCTCTCCCGCCACCCTGCTATATAAACCCTGGATTCTCATTTCTGCTTCAATTCTGATAAAATGTATCTTACCCACGAAAGCTCATTACCTAATAAATAAAATTGTTAGTCTTTAAGATGCAAAAGGACTGCTTGGCTTTTGTGAACCCAAAGACTAATATGGCTACCCCTCTGAGACTGAATTGCTAATATTTCCTTTGTGATCTCTGTGTTAGCTGACATGCAACTTTGTGAATACAGTTTTTCCGCTTTTTTAAAATGCTGATACCATTGCTGTACATATCAATGCTTCATCTTTATAGGCAGAATACTGTTTCTTTGAACAATGGATAACTGTCATTTTGCCAAGATGGAGACAGACATTCTTTTTCATCAAGCCAATTAATTTTAAGTATTTGGTTCTTTGTACAGTAATCTTGAAACCCAAATTCTTTCAGTTGTCCACTGAACAGTAAAGACTTTGGCTTGGAATTTGGAACACCAGGTACAACAGGGTTTTGCTAGGGAATTAGCTCAATTATATCTGCACTGCAGTAACTTTGAGTACTATAACTATAAACAGAGTCTTCCTAAAACTCCATTTCCAACAGTATGTTTCAAACTCTGAATTTTTCTGGTTTCCAAAGTTGGTTTGTCTGCAAAGTCTAAAGCTACAGTTACACTAGCAAGTTTTGCCGACAAAACCCCAGTTTTGTCAACAAAACTTGTGGAGCATGCACACAGAAAATGTGTTTTGTTGACAATTTGTTGATAAAACTCAGCACGTTGCTGGCAGCATTCTGTTTCTCAGCCAGGAGGCATAACGCTGCAGTTGACAGATTTTGTCGACCAAAAACAGTGTGGATGCTCAGGAGGGACTTCTCTTGACGGACAAGACATCCAGAACAGTGGGCAGCCCTGTCTGCTGTGCTACTTGGTGCCTGTTTTGTCCAGAGAGCAGCTGGGCAGTCTGGCTGCTCTGTCGACAGAATGGAGCACTCTTTCAATCCACTTTCAGTGTCTGGCTACACTCTGTAAACAGAAGCTTTGTCATGAAATCCCTTCAACGGTGACTTCTATTGACAGATCACTGTAATGTAACTGTAGCCTAAATGCTTCTTTTTTTATAATTGATTGCCAAATATAAGCTGGTTTGGAATGTTCATGTGTCAGAGGAGTCTTTGCAAGAAAAGACATGGTTCTAGTTTGCAAGTTAAACACTTAAGGCAGATTTTGAAGGAATGTCAATAATCAAATAAATTGTAACTGTTCTGTATCTTAACATATTTGGTCAGGATTGTTAATAAACAAAGTTATATTTCCTAGAGATCAGAATACTAATGTCTGCATTTTCATTCACTGCTGCATTGAAGGCCCGATGAGAATACTTGCAAATTGGACATCTGTTGAGTTAGCACTGCACCACAATGTCTAAAGAAGTATTCATCCCCTAAGAGAGCAAGAAAAATATGAAGAGCATTTGTATGACACTATTTTATCACAGGATTTTGAATGTACATCAAGTCCACTAAAGAATACTGCATGCTGTTTCTCAATGCAGCTAGAATATTTTCCAAAAAGGTTAGTTTCAAGAAGGACATCCGTCACTAAATGAACAGATACTGTACATTGTGTCAGCTGAACAGAACTGTCACTGCTTGGCCTGACATGGAGAATTTACAAAAGCATTGTCACATTCATAAGTACAAGGACAATCTGATAAAGTTAGACAGTGTAACAATGCCAGGTCACAGCCTTACATGCCTTGTACACTATGTAGCTGTTGATCAAATTCAGAGGAATTGAGGGACACTATGGCTACGTCTACACTAGCCCCAAACTTCGAAATGGCCACACAAATGGCCATTTCAAAGTTTACTAATGAAGCGCTGAAATGCACATTCAGCGCTTCATTAGCATGCGGGTGGCCGCGGCGCTTCAAAATTGATGTGCCTCGCCGCCACGTGGCTCGTCCAGACGGGGCTCCTTTTTGAAAGGACCCCGCCTACTTCGAAGTCCCCTTATTCCTATGAGCTGATGGGAATAAGGGGACTTTGAAGTAGGCAGGGTCCTTTCGAATAGGAGCCCTGTCGGGATGAGCCGTGCAGCGGCAAGGTGCGTCAATTTCAAACTGCTGCGGCCACCCGCGTGCTAATGAAGCGCTGAATATGCATTTCAGCGCTTCATTAATAAACTTCGAAATGGCCATTTGCGTGGCCATTTCGAAGTTTGGGGCTAGTGTAGACACGGCCTATGTGTTTGTGAGGGGCAAATAAGCTCCCAGAGTCCTCTGAACATTTCCTTAGACCCCCCATTTTAGGTAACGGTTCTAGTTTTGGATGGCTGTGTTGAAAAGAAGCAGCATGATTCCTTTCTGACAATAAGGGTTTTGTTTTTCAACCCCTAGCTTGCAGGCATAGCTCTGTTTCACGCATCTCATTCCAGTGAAGTAAATAGGGATACTTAAATGTATGTGAGCAAAGTTTGTAGGATTGGGCTGTAGAACTGCAGGTTGTTTTTATTAGGGGAGGCTATAGCTGCTGCCTGCAAAATTAATTTCTCAATATCCTGGTGCTCTTACTCAGTGCTTGCCTTCAAACACTGGAGTTTACCTGAATAAGAGCTTATGGAAAACAAATAAAGAGCTCAGTGTTTCATCCACAGTGCGTCTGGTAAACAGTGACTACCCACTAAGACTGGGTTCATGTAGCAAGTTTCAGTAACTGAACATTGTTAAATGGGTTGTTTGACATTGATCTATACAAAAAAGGACAACTTATGTTGGCTTTTGCATTTGTGCCCAATGTGGGTAGGGCCAATCAGCTGAGTGGGCCTCTGGAAGTCCAACTGCTGGTGCAGTGGGGTTGAGACAGGCTCCTTGCCTCATGTAACTCACAGGAGAGGCCTGCATGTATAGCTCCTAGGAGCAGGGCTGGCTACGGGGACTCTGCACACTATCTCGGCCCCAGGTGCTGGATCAGCAGCTCCCATTGGCCAGGAAATGTGACTAATGGGAGCTGCAAGTATGGTGCCTGTGGGCATGGGAAGCCTGCAGAGCTCCCTGGCCTGTCTGCCTAGGAGCTGGACATGGTGGCCACTTCCAGGAGTCACATGAGGTACGTGAAATACGAAGCTGACACACTGAACTCCACCCTGCACCCCAGTCTCTGCCCCAGGTTGGAACCCTCTCCTGTACCTAAACTCCCTTCCACACACCAATCCTCTGCTCTAATCCTGACCCCCATCTTGTACCCCAGATCCTTCCTCCCTAGCCCCACCCTAGAGCCTTACCCCTAGACAGACCCCTTCTCTCAAACAACCCACTACTCCAGCCCAGAACCCCCCTCCGACACCCTGAAGTCCTCATTTCTGGCCCCATCTTGGAGGCTGTGCTCCCAGCTGGAGCCTTCACCCCCTCCCAGACCTGAATCTCTGGACATGGTGTGGTGAAAATGAGCAAGGGTCGTGCAGAGCAAGCAATGGAGGGAGAGGGGATGGAGTGAGCAGGGGGTGGGGCCTCAAAGAAGGGGCGGGACAGGGGTGGGGAAAAAGTGCTGGGTTGATGCAATTAAAAAATTCCCAACCATAAGTGCTGGGAGCAAAGATTTAAGGAGCTCTCCCTCTTTGCCTGCCTCACAAATCAGACACAGGTATAGCCTACAAAGCACATGGCCTGCTCACTTCTCAGACCCCTGGAGGGGGGCTACAGTCCACACAAAGAGGGACAGGGAACTTTTGGGGGAAAAGTGGGACCATGGCTCTGTTGGCCCACCACAGTGAGGAGAATGTGCTGGATCATTCCAACAGAGCACGTCTCCCCTTCCGTCATGTCCCACAGGCTCCTGGAGCTCCTCATGGGAGCCACTTTCAAAAGGCATGATTTGGCCCAGAGACAATTATGTGATTTCAGTCAAAAATATCTTGTGTTGTTGACCTCAAGTTAATCTGTGCATCTTTTAATTGCGCTCTCAAAAATCACTCAGAATTGCATCTTTCAAAGCAGTATTTATTTTCAACAAGTAAAAAGAAAATTCTTATACATTGAATGCAGTAAAAAATGTCTTTCTATAAAAGCTGCATTTAATTGATAACAATATACATATATATATATACATAAATTGCACTTGAGAAAATAGGTTCTAGACTGGAAGATTACACAAAATAAAAAGCTAGTGAGTTGCTTGAAATTATGGCTCTATCTATGGTTCCTTTGAAAATCATATTTCTAGTTTGGGTTTCAAGTGTCTTGAACTGAAAAAAAAATCTAGCTTTGTATTTTTAAAGAGAGATGATTCGTAAGTTTAAAATAACATATAACCAATGTAAAAGCTATTACAAATGGAGAAGCTATTACACAGTACAACAATAGAAAAGTAAAGGCGAGAGAAGCATGCCTCCTTGTACTTTCTGGCAATAAATAAAGAGCGAGGGTGTCGCTGCTGCTCGACTCAACCATGGGTTTTTGCAGCTCGGATCATGGCTTATTAGAAGCTTTGTTTTGTGCAGTCACGCTACACATCATCCTCCTTACTGCTTCAACAGAAAGCACAGATTTGAATCCTTTTAATTCTGCATTGGCCTGTGGCATGGAAACCATCATCTTTATAGCAAATGATGGCAACTGGTAGATATTTGATCATTGTTCCCAATCAGTGTGAAGTTTAATAGGAGTGTGTGTGTGTTTCAATTAAACCGCAGTTCAGCAAAGCACTTAAACAAAAACCTCACTTTAAACTAATACGTAGTCCCACAGACATGTAGTACACCAGTTTCTTTCTTACTCAAATGAAAAGCTTCTGTGTTGAGCCCTGGCATACCATTATTGCCTGCACTCAGCTGATAAGTGCAGTCTCTGGTTGGCACAGCTGAGAATTGCCCATGAAACTTAATAAACAAGACAAAGCAAAAAATAACAGGAAATCACTTACTTATAAAAGAAATCCACAAACTTAAGACCAGGCTTCTTCCTTCCACAGGTCAGTCAGGAATGTCCAGTATGGAGAGTGGCAGTACTAGTGTCAAATAGAGATGTTTTCCAAAATAAGTAACATTGGCCACTGTTGTTATTAAAGTAGTGACAGAAAAAAAATGAAGTTGCCTTTGAACAACCCTGAAAAACTGATAAATCTGGCAATCTTTGGTTAATGCTGTTCTTTGAAGTGAATTGCATTGAAAAAGGATAAATCACCTCCCATTTCAGTCTTCAAGCACCTTTTAAAATAGATTTGTGGGAGCCACAGAGGAAAAATTAATATAAATATATTTAAAAATCAAAACAAAAATGTTTCAAATGTTCAACCAGAATAGAGAAAGTAACACTCACAATATTTATAGGATGTGTTTCTAGAAAAGGTTAGTAAACTTATAAAAAAATACAAGGTAGCAGAGTTTACTTGAAGAAAGAATTAATTCAGAACATTATGGCATTTTTATAACTATAGCCCTGATTTTATTACTAAGATCCAATAATTTAAAAAGCTCTCAATATAATGTGATTGTATGTGACAATTTCAGCTAATGTACCAAATACTACTGTAAGACCACTTCACTCTCTCTGACAGACAAGAATATGGAGACAACACACATAAAAAAAGAACAAATACAGCTTTAGGATACTGTTAAACAGAGATTCATGGCCATTAACTTCCACCCCATTTTCTCCATTACAGTCACAATCAAAGGTTCTGTTCTCTTTCAGATTTATACCTAGCCTACATTTTCCATTGGACAACTTTAAAAACAGTATCTCAGGATGTTTAAAGCTAGTTTGGACAGCATTCCCTCGCTTTTTTCTTTTTTAGCCAGAACACTTTCATATTTTAAAGGGCATAGGAAGCTATGCTATAGCTTTTAAGGTGCTTATTTTATCAAGAGGCAAATAATCCTGACAATGAATGCTGACAATTTTTCAAAAGACAGGTGCAGCGTAATGAATTAATATGCCTCAGCACAACGCAGTCCAATCAGTGCCAATTGTTTGAACATGGCAATATATACTACTAAAGTCAAACAACTAAGATTACTGCATCTACTGGTAAGCTTAAGTATTTCTTATTTTAAAACACAAACAAAACAACAGTGATATTTGATTTGTTCTCTAGGACACTGATTTTGTTTCCAACTTGAATATACATAGAAGAAAAGTGGGTATTTTGAGCATACAAGATGTTCTGTTTTGACTATATCTAGAAACATAGTGAAGAAGAAAATGTCCCAGAGCCTAATCCTGAGAAATTATACACAACTTTTACTCAGTGGCAGGACTTCAGTGGAGGTTGATAGCACTCAGGATCATATTCTTGAGCAAAGCACCTGCTGATTTCAGTGTTTTGCCTGAATACAGATGGGACAATTTGACTTCACATTAGATTCATGGCATGTTCGGTGCGTGTCTGTGCATGTGTGTATGCACCAAAGGATCAAGGGGATGTTACACCTGGGAGCAAGTTTAACTAGAGTAACCATTATTTATGAATACTGGATCAAATTCGCTCCTCATTTACATTCACATAACCCCACTGATTTTAATGGAGTTGAACAGGTGTAAACGAGGGCAGAATTTGGATGGGGGTGTGTCACAGAGAGTGAGAGACACAAGCTTAGCTCAGATCTCTCAATAGAACTTTACACTCCCAGCCAGGAGATTTAGCTACACGATTTTGTGGGAATTGTGCGGTTAAATCCTATAGTTGACTTGAAAAATCTCAAGCATCCAAAAATATTGCTAACCCTAATTCTATATGCTGAAAGGCTAATAAACAGATCTATGAGATATCTTTTTAGCTGCCATGGCACTAATCAGTATAGCTATGCTGAAAGACAGCATTCATTTTTGCTCATTGCAATGCAGGCTATTAGCAAAGTTTGCTTATCAGTGGAAGAATGTCCTCTTGACAGTTCCTGCTTAAAATAAAAGGTCCCTTGAGCTGTAAATTGTTTGCTGTGTTCTGATTTTATCGGGGTGGTCTTGAACTGCACTGACAATTACAGCGCTCATGGTGCTCCAGTTGAATATCCACTATGGCCATGTTGTTCTTGGTTCTGCCCTTCCTCCTGGGATGGCCTGACTCAGGGATGAATTTCAGAACCTGGAAAGACAAAAGCTGTCAGAATGCTTCCAGTGACTTTGGAATGAGCATAGCTATTCCTCTAGATGCACAAGTGTACAGAACCCCCGTAGTTAGGAGACGAGAGCCCAGTAAATGGTACTGTCTCACTGAGCTCTGCCTTTCTCCTCGCTTCTGCAATTAGAGAAGACGCTCGCAGAGTGGACTGAGCATCCAAGAACAGAAGGGACTGGATGGAGCAGAAGCAAGGCAGGGAAAAACACTGAAGACCTCAGGGATAATCATGCTGCCAGGAGACTGAATTCTAAAAGTTGAGCTCAGGACATTGTTTTTGTCTGACAGCTGGTTGTTGGCTCTGACTATCTGCTGTCCTGGTTTCCATGTGGTCACTCCCTGCCTTTCACGCTCCTCTCTATTCTCCCTCCTTCTTCTCAGAAATTCACACATTTCTTTGCCTGACTTTTCTTTTTATACTTTCCCTCTCTCCCATACCTTCTACCTCACTTCCACCAGAGATGAAGTGATACATATATATGGTAGAAGAGAGGGAGAAGGGATGTAGAGAAGGACATATATATACAGAGAGAGAGAGAACACAAAATGTGTTGAGTTTGGACTACTTCAGACAACAACTGCTCCTCTGTAAATAGTACATCATAGTGGACATTTTACTGGGCTTCAATGCCATTTGAAACATTCAGAAACACAACCCAACAGGCCTGAGGAGATTATTTCAGAACTGCAAATGGACTGCATCTTCAAAGGTGCTTTTTTGCAACACACTTTTAAAACCAAATGAAGCTGCTGGTGCTGAGCCTACGTTAAAATGCTCCATTTAAAGAAGCCTTTCATCAAAACCTGACCATTTTCAGTGATTGGCACTGCAAGATCACGGCTAGGTAGATTTCCTTTTTCATTTTAGAGCAAATGGAAGCATCTACAGTGAGACGAGAGGAGAAATCTGGGCAGTATTTAAGCTAACAGACCTCCTGGCAGCTTGGGGATTTTCCTTCTGTTTTGTATTAAGAAACATGAGCATGCTATATGTGCTTCGCTGATAAGAGGAGAAAAATGAATTGGCAGACACTTTCCCAGACAAGACAGGAAAGCAGTGTGTGAACAAAATGGAAATTGGACTGCTTTACTAGCTGATCACAGAACTGACTTTCAAAGCTTTCAGTTCAGTTTCCATCAAATAGTCAGAGGTGCAGGTAAATGCAGGAGAACTGAAAAAAAATAAAGTAATAAGGCCAATTCAGGTGATTAGAGTTATTGAAAGAAAATCTTTCCCCTGGTAATAAAGTAGCTTTTTTTGGTGTTTAGTTGATCATGCCTTTAAAGGTGAGCACAACTGAATTAATTAGGATAATTCAAGGAAGGTAACCCTCTGATACCCTGCTCAACTGCTTCCTGGCTTTAATGAGAGCATTAGTATTTTTAACGTCACAAACTTAAGGATATAAAAACAGAGTAGAATATTTCAACAATGTTTGGTTTTGGACAAATAAAAAAATCTGATGGTTTTCATATCAATATTGATTGCTACTAAGCAAAGCAAGGAAGCTCAGCTTTTCAGATTATTTGCTCTCAGAGCATGTATAACTGCAAGCAGAGCTGGTTCATCACATAAAAAGAGTGACTTAATCATGGCCATAAGATCATTACACTAACAAAAGAGAATCAGAGGGAAGACTTAACCCCTGAGCTGGATTTGGAGTTTATTGGTGGTATAAGAAAAGTTATTGTAACCTTGTAATATTTGGGTTTTTCATACAAATGCCTATGTAGCAGCTCTGACATGCTACACAATTTTTTTTTGGTAGATGTATTCAAATAGCTTAAAGATTTCAAGGCAAGGTCAGATGACTCTCTGGCACCTGCATAGTTTTTCTTAGTGGGGAAAGAAACAAAGCATGCTTGCCTGATTTACCCTGCCAAAGGATCTTGCTCACTGTGCTTATGCATCATTAGGATACATTGAAAATATTTGAAGAAAAACAGAAAACTAATGAGGAGCAGGAGAAAAAAAGTCACTTAGAAAGGAAAAGCAGTTCTCCTATCTAAGCACTAGCTTCTGAGCCAATGACTTCTGACGCAGCCAAAAGCTCAGCTGGTAGAAAAGGATTTAGGGATCACACTAGATAAACAAGAACTCCTGCAGCACTGTGACAAAAAGGGCAAATGCAAACCTCTGATATATGAACACGGCAGTTATGAGTAGAGGTAGGAAAGTGATTATACCGCTATACAGGGAATTGCTTAGCCCAAAATTGGAACAGTACATAGAGTTCTCATGGCTGCATTTTTTAAAAATGATGAAAAACTGGAAAGGATGCAGGAAAGAATGCTTCAAAGGCTGGCAAAAATGCCTTGCAGTGACAGAATTAAAGAATACAATCTGTTTAGTTTAGGAAAAAGACTGAGAGTGTATCAGTACTTTCTTGAGGAGAAAATCTTGGGTATTATAGCACTTTTTAATCTAGAAGAGAAATGCATGAATAAGAGCGAATGGCTGGAAGCTGAAGACAAATTTCCATTAATAATTAGACACAATTTTTTAAAAGCGATGATCATTAAACTTTGGAACAAATGACCAAGGGAAGGATCCACTACTATGGATGGATTTATATCTCTTAATCAATTCATATGAAGACTGAATATTTTCTAGAAATTTTTATTAGCAAGACATAGGATTTTGAGCTAGCTATCAGGGAAAACGGGTGTCAGTCCCTGTGGATAGGACTTGTGGGACCCAGGGCAGCCCATGGCATTACTGGGAGGCCTAGCATGGGGCAGCAACAGGGGGTCAGTTTCCCTGCAGTCACCATGGCAACAGGAGCCAGACAGACCCAGCAGCCTGCTCTGCTCTGAGTTGCCACCCACCTCCCAGCCCACTGGCAGCCACAGTGATGCAGAGTGCATCAGGCTGGGAGATGACAGCAGAGTGGACAAGGCTTCCAGGTTGCTCTTCCACCTATCACTGTAGTTGGGGGGAGGGGTAAGCCCTGCTGCTGCCTTGCGCCAAGCCCCCTCATTAATCCCCCAGCTCACGTTGCTTGAGGGAGGGGTTTTGGGGGAAGGAGTGAGAGGGAGGTGAGGTCAGAGTACAGAGAGGTTAGGGTCTGCAATGGGGGGGCTCCCCAGGGCTCCCCTAGAGATGGCCCCAGTGGATTGAAAAGCCCCAAGAAAAGAATCAGTGCAAGCTGTGTTTCAGACAGGATTCATCCAGTTTGCAACTAGCACTCAATCCCTACTTGCCCTACAGTTTCTATCTTTGTTATTACTCATGTCAATCAACGGAGGTGAGTTTTGGTTATTGAGTTCTGAGTGTAAGCAAGATGGCAGGGAAGAGCAATTCCTTCCACTGAGGGAATCGCTGGGTGAAATTCTATGGCCTGTGTTATTTGAGAGATCAGAGTAGAGGACCACAGTGGTCTCTTCTGGGCTTCAAATCTATGAATGTCCTCTGAGGATAAACATGAATTTAGCCGTATCTAACATCCCGCTAGTATCTCCTCATTAAGTATGGGCAGCGTGTAATTCCCACATTTAAGGAGGCTGTGCCTGAGCTCCAGCAGCTCCCTAAAGGTGGGGTGTGCCATCAGACCCAGGACCTTCCCCTGTTCTGTCCCAAAGCTTGCTTCTGCTTGGCTCCCACCTGCCACTCATACCTCTTCACACCCTCCCCTGAAGAGGCCCCATGCTGCCCAGCCTCTGTCCACTCCCACCCCTGAGGGGTCCATGCCCATGACCTGTACCTCTCTGCCTTCTCAGAAGGCAAAGAGGCACAAATGGTTTGGAGGGGAGGGAGGCGGTGGGGCAGGAGAATCACAGAACTATAAAACTGGAAGGGACTTTGAGATGTCATTGAGTCCAGTCTCCTGGACTCACAGCAGGACGAAGTGCCCTCTTGACCATCCTTGACAGGTGTTTGCCTAATTTGGTCTTAAAATCTCCAGTGATGGAGACTCCTCCACCTCTCTAGGCAATTTATTCCAGTGCTTAACCATCCTGACAGCAAATTTTTCTTAATGTCCAACCTTAACCTGCCTCGCTGCAATTTAAGCCCATTGCCTCTTGTCCTATCCTCAGAGGTTGAGAATATTTTTCTCCCTTGTCATTGTAACAACATCTTAGACACTTAGAAGCTGTTTTCATGCTTCCTGTCAGTCCAAGCAGAGGGAATCTCTGTCAGGAAGACAACCTGATATAGGGGCACAGAGGAGAGGGAATGGCTCAGTGAATATGCTCACAGTGCACAGTAGTGAGCCTCTCAGCCCAGCATGACAGACTGTGGCTTGCATTACTAGGCTAAAATGGCTGTGTAGACTGTTTTTTGAAGTTGTGGCTAAGGCTGGAGCTCAGGCTGTGACGCTCACCCTCCTGTCAGAGCCTGAGAGGCAACACAGCTATTTTAGCACAGTAGTGAGAGCCCCATGAGCCCAAATCTGTCAACCTAGCCTGGGAGACTGGCTGCTGAAGGCTGTGCAAACATATCTGAAAAGCTCAAGTGGTGGGCTCGTAAGAATGGAAAAAGACAAAATTCATGTCCCTAGCCGGGTTTAGATAATGGAAGGAACAGCTTATGACACCCTTCAGACACTTCACAGTAGTGGGTTGGGGGAATACAAAGCAGTTCTCCACCAAATGTTGCGGGGTGTGTGTGTGTGTGGTATCACTAGCTACCCAATGTACATGTAGGGAACAAACAGAAAGCTCCTCAACATCTTCAACGGCAAAAGGCATTTTCCAGAAGTAGAGGGTTTTCCGATTCCTCAGGAGACAAGAGATGCTACTGACACCACAGGGAGAACCATTTCTACTTGAAACAACATGCAGGTCACTTTCTGTTCTGCTGGTTTGCCAAAAGGTCTCAGGAGGGGGTACCCCAGGGATAGAAGATGAACTGTAATACTGATGGGTGGAATGTGTACTGCCAAAAGAACAATTTGATGCCAGATGCACTAGGTTCTGAGAAGGACCACTGCTCTACAGGGTGGAACTGACTTCTGTGGTACACAGAGGTTATGTTTGATCTGACTTGGATGTGTGTGGACGGAATAAAGGGGAGGAATTCCTTTGCATGTCTTGTGCACTACCTGAAGCTTGAGCTGTTTGATAACAACCTGCATTCCTGCAGAGACGAATAACACTGAGTTGTCTGATTGCCTGGATATATTCTCTATGCCAGTGAGAAAGGCAACCATGATGAGAGTCTCTGCATGTGGTATAAGGGTGTAAAGGACCCCCCACTGTTTTCTTTCTACCAGGTGAGCAACAAAACCATGTTTTGGGGAAGAGAGCCCTTTTTGTCCAATGAGTCCAATACAGCTAAGCTAGATCTGAAAGCACTCTATGGCTATGTCTACACTAGCCCAAAACTTTGAAATGGCCATGCAAATGGCCATTCCTAAGTTTACTAATGAAGAGCTGAAATACATATTCAGCACCTCATTAGAATGCCGGCAGCCACGGCACTTCGAAATTGATGCGGCTCGCCGTCGTGTGGCTTGTCCAGACGGGGCTCTTTTTTGAAAGGACCCCGGCAACTCTGAAATCCCCTTATTCCTATTTGCTGTTAGGAATAAAGGGATTTTGAAGTTGCTGGGGTTCTTTTGTAAAGGAGCCCCATCTGGATGAGCCGTGTGTCAGCGAGCCACGTCAATTTCAAAGTGCCATGGCTGCCGGCATTCTAATGAGGCGTTGAATATGTATTTCAGCGCTTCATTAGTAAACTTCGAAATGGCCATGCAAATGCAAATGGCCATTTCGAAGTTTTGGGCTAGTGTAGACTACGTTGAAGTACTACGTCTACACTATGTCGAAGTAGCCTATTTCGATGTAAGAACATCAAAATACGCTACTTCGAGGCGTATCGTCTACACATCCTCCAGGGCTGGTGCCACTGATGTTCAACATCGAAGTAGCGATGGAGAACGTCGAAAAGAGCCGCCCCAGAAGGAAATGCGGAGCGTCTGGACACACAGGCACCCCCCGTCGAAATAAAGGGCCAGCAAAGCCCCAAGCCACTCCCTTAAAGGGCCCCTCCCAGATACACGTGGCCTGCACAACACGAGATCCACAGAGCCAACAACTGGTTGCAGACCCCGTGCATGCAGCATGGACCCCCAGCTGCAGCAGCAACAGCAGCAGCCAGAAGCCCTGGGCTAAGGGATGCTGCATGCAGTGACCACAGAGCCCCACAGGGGCTGGACAAAGCGTCTCTCAACCCCTTAGCTGATGGCCACCATGGAGGACCCCGCTATTTCGATGTAGTGGGATGCGGATCATCTACACATGCCCTACTTCGACGTTGAACGTCGAAGTAGGGTGCTATTCCCATCTTTGGATAGGAATAGCGATTTCGGCATCTCGCCACCTAACGTCGATTTCAACATCGAAATAGCTCATGGCACGTGTAGACACGACACATACTATTTCGACATTGTTCCAGCTACTTTGAAGTAGCCGGCTAGTGTAGACGCATCTTATATGTATTTCTGTGAATGAAGCGATGTAGGTGCATGTAGCCATACGGTGTAGCATGGCCAGGCATGCCCAGGCTGTCATCTGAGGGCTGAGATGAATCTCAGTGATGAAATTCCCCCATAGTAAAGAATCAGTCTTGAGGTAAGCAAGCTGTTGGCCTGACTGAGTTGAGAGTCTCTCTGGCAAATTCTGTAACTTGTGTGAGGATTAATGTAGACTTTTCTGTACTTACTGGGTGGCGGGGCACTTAAGATGCTGGGGCATCCACTGGATAGCTGAATCTTGGTATCAGGAATACCTAGTTCAGATGTCTCTGAGCAGAACTGAATTCAAGAGAATTAGAGAGTCCAGATCCATGTATATTGCAGCCTCTCAAGAAGAGTTTACCAAACGCTCATTAGAGGACAGCTGGCAGCTGTCTTGAGTTTGACCAGGTTCACCTGTGCTGACATGGAATTCCTGGACTTCTGCTGGATTGGTATTGCCCATGTAGAGTGAAAACGGTCCGTTCTGTCTCTGCATGGTGCCAGATTTGAATCTGATACAACAGAGTGTGATTTCCACCAGAGTATCTTCTGGTACCATTGGTACTGACCTTTCTCTGTGAGCTCCAAATGCGTGCTGACCTGGGGTGCAAATTCTCAGGTGGTGCTAGAAGAAGGGATGATGCAGACCTCTTTTGGAGGGTTTTTTGGGTTCTTTTATCCCTCTTCTTGTGAAAGTGTTTACCAATTCCTGCATTGTGCCTTTGTTTCATGGAAATAGATGAGCCTGAACTAGTGGATGCTGGAGGGGTGCCACCTGGTGTTTCCAGTAAGCTGGATGGGGAGAGGAAGGGCCAGCAGCCAAATAGGGTCTCATGGATAACTCCACACAAGATGTATTCCAAAGTTTAAATTCTCTAGACTGCTTGGTGCATGGGGGAAAACTGCAACAAATATTGCACCTCAAGGGAATGTGTGATTCCTGCAGCAGCATGGGAAACCCTCATGTAGGACCTGGAAGCAGGATAGGCAAGATTTGAAACCTGGAACTTTGGGTATGGTAGACACCCCAGATGATGACAGATTCAATGGAAAGAGGCTCCTTAGTCCCTGAAATAGTTAAACTATCAAAATATAAAAACTGTAATTATTTACACATTTGAAGATCAAGCAGGAATGCTGAAAGGACTATGGAGAAAGGTGACTTCCATCCCAGACCTTTAATGGTATAAAGGATCTGGGGAGATAATCACGGGGTGCTGCCCATTATGCCTTTAAGTGGGAGCGTGAGGAGATGCAGGGTGCAGGTGTAGGCCAACGGACACAGCTACTGAAGGAGTTCTGGCCCCGAGCACAAGAGTGCAGAGCCGTGTCTACACGTGTACGCTACTTCGAAGTAGCGGCACTAACTTCAAAATAGCGCCCGTCATGGCTACACGCATCGGGCGCTATTTCGAAGTTAACTTCGACGTTAAGCGGTGAGACGTCGAAGTCGCTATCCTCATCAGGAGATGGGGATAGCACCCTACTTCGACGTTCAACGTCGAAGTAGGGACCGTGTAGTCATTGCGCGTCCCACAACTTTGAAATAGCGGGGTCCGCCATGGCGGCCATCAGCTGAGGGGTTGAGAGACGCTGTCTCTCCAGCCCCTGTGGGGCTCGATGGTCACCGTGGGCAGCAGCCCTTAGCCCAGGGCTTCTGGCTGCTGCTGCGGCAGCTGGGGATCCACGCTGCAGGCACAGGGTCTGCAACCAGTTGTCGGCTCTGTGGATCTTGTGTTGTTTAGTGCAACTGTGTCTGGGAGGGGCCCTTTAAGGGAGCGGCTTGCTGTTGAGTCCGCCCTGTGACCCTGTCTGCAGCTGTGCCTGGCACCCTTATTTCAATGTGTGCTACTTTGGCGTGTAGATGTTCCCTCGCAGCGCCTATTTCGATGTGGTGCTGCGCAACGTCGAAGTTGAACATCGACGTTGCCAGCCCTGGAGGACGTGTAGACGTTATTCATTGAAATAGCCTATTTCGATGTTGCTACATCGAAATAAGCTACTTCGATGTAGGCTTCACGTGTAGACGTAGCCCAGGTGCACCCAATGAAGAATATCCCTGGGGACTAAAAGAACTACAGACCTCCTTCACTCCAGAATTTTCCCACTCCACCTAAACCTGTATTGCAACCTGTCTTGTTGACATCATCACCATCCAGGTAAACTTCAATAAGGCCAAAACTGAAATCTTAATTCCTCTCTCCACTCACTGTCCCCGAAGAACACACCAGCATCCTCCTGATTTCTTAGTCTTGTAACCTGGAAGTCATCTTTTATGCCTCCTGCTGCTTCCTTTGCATTTCTATTCTGCCTGCATATAAATCCTGAAAGCTCTTCTTCTTCCCTGTCTTGATCATTTAACTTACCCCTGCAAGTCTCCTTCTGACACATACACTCACTGCACTTTTAGTTCACAAATAAAACCATATTACATTCCTTGCTCATTGATATGACCACCTCAGTTCCTCTTCTTAGGGATCCCTTCTTGCCTCTTACTGCACTACCCCACCAACCTGTATTTTTATTCCCTGACTTGCCACATTCAATACTGCTGCCTAGCCAAGGAAACCCCTTCCTGAGCTGATACAGGAGGCCACTACCCTTTCATGCACTCAACTGCCTCCTTAAGTCTCACTTCTGCAAAAGCAATTAGAAAGCATTCAGCTAGGTGACATTTTATTGGTTATTAAAGAAAAACTAATATTTCTGTATTGCACCATGCCATGCACATCAGTAACCACACTACCGTATTGCTGTGATTTTCATCTGTTCTCTCCCATGCTCTTTCGTATTGTCTTAACTGCTCTTCCTCTGCTACTTTGTGTCTGGTGAGCTCTGCTTTTTCACAGCTTGTGACAAGATTCAGTTTTGGCTTATGTGTTCTGAGGGGACTGGTAGATACACAGGTACAGCACAAAATTAAAAAAAAATACCACTGGTATGAAAACTCTGAACCCAGTGTCCTGAATCCTTCTCTGCTACTTCTCACATCTGCAGCCATGCATTCTCCATCATGCAACTGAATCTAAAATTATTAGCACGGGAGGAAGGTCAAATGAATATCTGTTAACATTCTGATACACAGTGAAAAAGGCAATAGGCCTTTGCAGGACTCACAGGTCAAGAAGTAGGAAAAAGGTGCAAGAATGGGCCTCACCACTTTCCATTTTCCTTAAAAGCTTCTCAGCTGTCTTGCACAGCACAGTGTTTGTGGAGAAGGTTTATATACTGTGACAAATTCTAGTTACTGCCTTAAGGGTGCTCATCCCTCATGGAAACTCATTTCACATCTCATCAGTTGCAGCAATGAGATGGGGAAATTGATTTCTTGTTTCTCAAAGGTATGAACATGCTGGGTGGATGACACAGGCTCCATACTAGCAGCATAAAGAATTGGACTGAGATAGTCCATGGGATTTTTCTCCTCAATGGGCTGAGCCTACGCTCTCTTCAATTCTAAAATATAAGCTTTTTCACTAGAACAACCATTCTACTTATTTCCATAGAGAATGGGATGCAGAAGCAATTGTGTTTTCATTTCAAGTCTATCTCAGTAAGTTAAATGAAAGCAGACATAGATGTTTGATTAAAGTGTGCTGTATTCATTTACATTAATGATTATTGCTTTGTCTTTGAGGAGCCCAGTGGTGTGCCTGATGGAATTACTTACTGAAGAACGTGAGTGAAAGAAGCCTTTAAAAGGAATTAATGCATATGATGCACAGATAGGACCGTTCAATTTGCAAGGGTTCATGCCAAATTCTTTTAAATTTTGATTCATGTGTGTTTGTCCACGTTGAATTTTGGGTTTCTACAAATTGGCTTTCTTTAATTTCATGTTGGAACAATGTGAAACCATCCTGCTTCACAACATTTATGTTTAGAATCATAAGATGGTCTGCCCGTTCAAATGAAGGCCCAATTTAAGTAACTAACACCTTGCACAGGGACAGGAAACAGCAGAGCTGTATACTCTTAGTGGACCCTACTGAAGAAGTAACGTAGTTGTCTGAGATGATTAAAGATCATATGTCAGCTGCTAGTCATCTTGTTTAATGTACTAGTGGAGAGTGTTCAGACACTTCAGTGATGGACATAGACTAAGAATGTAAGAGAGTAGAAAAAAGAATCTAAACCAAAAAAAAAAGGAAATGTTAGAAAAAATAATTTTCTCAAATCTCTCTCTCAGCACAGTTAGTATGGGGTATACAAAACTGCCCCTCAGTGGAGTGTATGCAACTTGCTGGATAACTGGGAGATAGTGACTGCAGGGCGTGAAGAGAGGTTTGTTGCTGAAATATGTGCCTTTCCTGGTTCAACCCTAACTAGGAGGTTCACTGAGGGTGACATGAAGGCTTTGTCAGACCCCATCTGGCCTCAAATACTGCTCAGGTTTCCTGTGGCCATAACATCACTATTGAGGAGACAAATGTTTGCATATGACAGTGACAGTGGCTTGAACACCAACAGCAATCCAATAATTCAGCCTCCTAGATCCTGTTTAGGCAAAGTTAATATGAGCAATAATGAAGGTCTTAGTTAGTTTCACCTACTATGGAAGTCTTATGAATTTGGTCCTTAGTCTGAAATCAACTTAAACTAAAGGCAGAGATTTTTTTGACCTATGAAGAAAGGCTGAAAGAATTGGGTGTGTTTGGTCTGGAAAAAGAGAAGATTGAGGGAAGACATGATAGCGGTTTTCAGGTATCTAAAAGGGTGTCATGAGGAGGAGGGAGAAAACTTGTTGTTCTTGGTCTCTGAGGACGGAACAAGAGGCAATGGGCTTAAACTGCAGCAAGGGAGGTTTAGGCTGGACATTAGGAAAAAGTTCCTAACTGTCAGGGTGGTCAAACAGTGGAATAAATTGCCAAGGGAGGTTGTGGAATCTCCATCGCTGGAGATATTTAAGAACAGGTTAGACAGATGTCTATCAGGGATGGTTTGGACAGTACTTGGTCCTGCTATTGGGGCAGGAGGCTGCACTCGATGGCCTCTCGAGGTCCTTTCCAGTCCTAGTGTTCTATGATTTTATGATTTTTAAAGGAAATGAACAGCATGTGTGATGTAAAAATAAATAGGAAGCCCTGCCCCATCTATTGATGTCACCTTCTGACTAAACCTCAATAGGTTTTAGATTAGACTTCTAAAGAACAAAGCAGGTGTATAGCTTTAAAGCCTATAAACCTGAGTCCCTCTCACAATACCCCGCTCCCAACCTGTTTCTTAAGTAAAAAGACATCTACACAGCAGCAGCAACAGAAGAAGAAGAAGAAAGATTTAGCTAATGCTTGGAGACTGACAAAATAACACTATTAACAGATGAAAAATATTTCAGACTAACATTAATGGACATATCTATAGAGTATCACAAGAGGATTTATTTGCATAACTTGTATTAATGTGAGTGGTAGGCATTTGGCTGAATCACTGTTCTTCATGCTGTTAATTCATCTCTATAGGATAGATTTAAATTTATATTTACAGAAACTAGGTCATTCAAACCTGAAACACTGTATTTAATTCATATTGGTGTGAAGAGCACAAATCACAGTGCAATAAATTAATGAAAAAGGGATAATATGAACTCTGAAATTAACAAGTTATGGTCTTGGGGCGCATAGGCAGTGCCATACTGACTCTGACCAATATTTAATTATTTGCAACATTGTTTTAGGTATGATGGTGCAGAGACCTGAACAAGAGATCTTTATTGCTTGAAAACTTGTCTCTTTCACCAAAAGAAGTTGTTCCAATAAAAGATACCATGCCACCCACCTAGTCTCTCCATTGCTCTGTTAGCGTAGTATACCACAACAGTACCAGATGCATCACAGTGCACAATGATAAACCATTATCACACAGCATGTTTGTAGGGGGAGTTTCCTCCTAACTGCTGTCCTTAGTTGACTTAGGTCCTTAAGTTGATACAACTGAAGTTCATATTTGTGTGTCTAATCCTTATTGAATCCTTCTACAACATCTGTTTCAACAATACTTTGGGGTAGTTCTTAATAGGTTTATTGTGCAAAAAATCATTTTTGTCATTTATAATTTTCAGTGGTTTGCCTTTCTCTTCACTGACTCTCCCCTTCTTCCTCTGTTAAGGAAAAACACACACTCAAAGGGCTTGATGGCCCTTCTTTCTACCACTCATTAGCTGTATATATTTCCACCATATCCTCTTGTTTGGTTCCTCTCTAAATATTTCTAAGCCTTTCAATCTCTCCTTACACAAAAGTTTTCCATTTATCACGCTTCTCTGGATCCTTTCTATTTCTGTCATATTCTTAGACTTACTGATCAAAACTGAAAGCAGTAGTCCAGATGAAAGTGAACTGAACATGTACTTTATGGCATGTTAAACATTGTCTGTCTTATTCTCTATGGCTCTCTATTCATACAATGTAATGTATTATTTGCTCCACTGCCCCCCTCCAAATGTATTGAGAAAATGTTCTCTTGTAACTGTCCACAATATGTGGGTTCAATTCTCTGACTTTCATGCTGTGCATGGGTTTGCATGACAGGTCCAAATTTGGCCTTCAGTCTTTTGTTCCAGCACTATTACGCATTGTTCCTTTTTATGTGCTTGCCATTTGTCTATACTACATTTCATCAGCCAGTGTGTTAGATAGCATTGAAATTAATCATGGCGGTCGCTAATCTTGCCTCATGTATTATCTGCAAATTTTGCCACCTAACTTTTTAAACAACCACCAGTTTGAAAGCTTGGGGAACTTAAAAGTTAGGTTCCTTTTATGTTGAAAATTGTCCATATATTTTTGCTCTTTGCTATCTTTTAAATGGTTTTTAATCCATGACAGATTGTGTCTTCTAGATTGTAAATTCTGCAAAGGAAGGATCAAATATTTTAAAATCATCTCTAAACTGTTAAACAAAGCTGTGATGTCATCCAAATATTTGCATGTAAGCCATACTATTTTATCAGCTCATATTCATCTCGGGGTATTATAAATCTAGTAGACTTTTTTCCAATTATTTTTCCCATATTATTCTTCAGTTAATTTCCCCAGCCTTGACAGGTTCTCTGGTCTATAATCATACAAGGGTCATCCCATATTTTCTTAAAAATTGCTACAACTTTAACTACATTCTAGTTCTTTACAGCAGCTGAACTGAAGCAACTGTATTTTGCAATATATTTGTGGAGAGACATTATGCCTAAGAAAGCAACAAAGCTGACTACAGGAAGATACAACACCTGCTATCTCACAAACTCTGTCTATGCATCTAAGTCTTGACTTCGAACAACCTCCCGGCGTTCAAGCCCTCTGCATCTCCTGAGCTAATGTTTTGTGATGTGAGCAACCACCTTCTCTAGATTAAGAGTCCAGTAAACTCCTTTTCATTTGTGACCTAAACGAAATAGGAAAACAAATGCTTACCGCAAGTGTAGTGTTAGGCATGATAACAGCATGCTACTTGGCTGCTTACTGTGGTCTGTTTAAATGGGCAATAACTTTCAATGACTTTTTTTTCACTCTTGCTGTAAACACTGTCATGGAATCTTGAGTCCAAAGCATTCTTTACTTAATTATTTTAACACCCCACCCCCCGTGACTGAAATGAATTAAAAACGAACATGGTGAGTTTTGTTTTTTTGGGACAATTGCTGTGCACATACACACACACAAACACACACAAGCTTAGTGGGGAAAAAGGACAAAAAGAAGCACAAGCCTGAGGCAGGTAATTGGAAAGGCAGAATCCTGTAGTGAAATGAACTACCTTGTCCAGTTGTGGTATTAAGTTAGGCACGAATGGCAAAGGGAAAAGCAGCTAGACAGAATCATACTTTAAAAAAGCATCCCTCTCCCGACACTAGAAAGGCCAAAGAGTCTAGAAGGAGTATGCACTATAACATAACTTCTTCTGGCCCTTTCATTGGGTACGTCATGCCAGTTTAGACCCCAGATTTGCGATCTGATCTAGGAGAGTACATTCGTTCAACTGCATGGAACCTGTGTAGGTCCAGTTGCAGGATCAGTGTTTCCTTGGACTTTTTCTAAGTTTTCCTTAGACTTACATGGACTTCCTTTTCACTTTCCAACAGATATCTCACCTCCCCAACTGCTTAATCACCACTTCTAAATTTGGTTCGCTGAGTGTAAGTTGGTGAAATTCACAATTTGCACACTGGGGACATATTGGTTCAGGTGGTGTACCTGCTGGGGGTACAGAACAACCTGGCAGACAGCATGTGTAGTGCCTGAGGCTGGCACGGGTACAGAATAGCAATGAGTGCAGTGTTAATGCAGCACAGCAGAAGCTGCATGAAAAGTAATTAACAGAAATTTGTAAGACAAAGCGGTTTACAAAAGTACAACCCTGCTGCAGTTTACATCTTTTTATGCTGTCCTCAAAACCCTTAGCATAAAACTTGTACCAAATTAGGCTTCATTGCAGATAAATAAAATTGGAATGCGTAGGTCTGAGCAAGCCTAAGGTTTTAATCTATGTTAAAAGTTACACCAGTTTAACTAAAATTAGTTTTTAAAAGCAAAGCCGTGGATGGATGCTTAAAAATCAATTTGAATTGATTTTATATCAGATCAAACTAATTTGTACCAGTTTTAGCTGTGCTAATGTAATAGCCCACAGGGGGACTTGAACCTGGGACCTCTCTGGAGTATCATACAGGCACTGTTACAGTTTAAGCTGAAAACCAGCCCCCTCTCAGTTTAGGCTGTAGAAGAGGCTTATTCTTTCTCTGTGATATGGTCTAAGTGCCACTGCATAGGACAGCAACAAAAGGGTCCTGTGGCACCTTATAGACTAACAGAAAAGTTTTGAGCGTGAGCTTTCGTGAGCACAGACTCACTTCATCAGATGCTGGTCTTGGAAATCTGCAGGGCCAGGTATAAATAAGCCAGAGCAAGGATGCGGATAACAAGGTTAGCTCAGTCAGCAAGGGTGAGGCTTACTACCAGCAGTTGATCTGTAGGTGTGAACACCAAGGGAGGGGAAGCTGCTTTTGTATTTAGCCAGCCATTCGCAGTCTTTGTTTAAGCCAGAGCTGAGGGCATCGAATTTGCAGATGAATTGTAGCTCAGAAATTTCTCTTTGGAGTCTGGTCCTGAAATTTCTTTGCTGTAGGATAGCTGCTTTTAAGTCTGCTACTGTGTGGCCTGGGAGATTGAAGTGCTCTCCTGCAGGTTTTTGTATAGGACTGCATAGGACAGTGCACCACACATAGGTGTGTGGGCTGTGCTAATACAACTGGTGTACTTTTTAATATTAACAAGGCCTAGGTGAATATAGGGAAGGTTTTACTATACTACAGTACTTACCTCTCAGTGTGGGAACTGTATATTATATTAGACATATTTACGTGCTATAACCTTAGATTGTATCTATGGTTGTGTCTACACTGTCATTGCTCTTTTGAAAGAGGCATGCAAATGATGGAAATAAAAAATGTAAATGAGGCACATATTTACATATCTGGCACCTCATTTGCATATTCTTCTTTCAAAAGAGCTTCTTTCGAAGGAAAAAAAAAAGCAGTGTAGATGCTGCTCTTCCGAAAGTAAACCCTATTTCTGAAAGCACCCTTCTTCCCAATTTTTTTAGGCAGAAGGGTGCTTTTGAAAATGGGGTTTACTTTCAAAAGAGCAGCATCTACATTGCTTTTTTCTTTCGAAAGAAGAATATGCAAATGAGGTGCCAGATATGTAACTCTGCACCTCATGTGCACTTTCAATTTCCCTTATTTGCATGCCTCTTTTGAAAGAGGAATGCTAGTGTAGACACAGCCTATGTGTGTTAGGCATACATTTAAGGCCAGGTTTGCACAGCTGCTGAACTTCTCTAGAGCCAGGTAACTTTACTGGGGACTGAAGGGCTCAGCATCTTTGAAGAAGAAGCTGTTAATATGTATAAACAAGTATGTAATGCCTTGCCGTTCCTTGCACCTGTAATAGTACATCTTTGCCTGGGCTGTGCCACTGATTTTTGCTCTTTTCTGTGAAACATGGCAAGTTAGTCATGATCCCCAGTGACTTAGCTGAAGCTTAGTTCCTGCATTTTGCCTGCCTAGGTGGTAACACTGCACTCATTGCCATTGTGTACAAGTGCAAACCTTAGGGTGATGTTTCCCTAAACAGTGTGTCTTACTGTACCTCACATGCAATTTTAAAAGTCTTCAGAGGAGTTTGACAAACTTTAGGGTGTAGAAGCAGCAACAAAATCAGGGATAGCAGAAAGTACAGCTCCAGGAATAGTATTTACGAGCCTGCTGTAGCAGGTAATCCACAGAGGAATCACAAAGAAGAAACATAAGAATGAAATACCTCGTGATATTTTTTCACTGTTTTCCCTGCCATGCATGTGCAGGATCTCCAGTTTGCTGTTCCACAGCCACAATTCCCACCACAGCGCTGGACGAGGAAGCAGCGGGGAAAGAAAACTGCATTTGTCAGCTTCAGTTCCTCCCTTAAATTGACGGAATAGTTCCTTGGAGTGCAGCTGTAACGCTTCACATCATCATTCAATCTGTCCAGGTCAACTGCAAAGCAAAAGTGGTCTTATTTGTAAAGTTGAGTGGGAAGTGTCTTAGAGTGAATTGCTCTCATGCATAGGTAGCCATATCAGAGGGCTGTGCTCCTGCACCAATATGCAAAAAAAAAAAAAAAAAATTAGCATCAGTGTGGTTCCTGTCCAGTTTTTATATGATTGTACAGAGTCATTCCAGCCATGATCCTGTTCTACTGAAGTCCATGGCAAAATGCCCATTGATTTTAATGAGGTAGGACCAGGTTTGCAGTGGGTAAAGCACTGATATGGAAGTCAGGTGATTGGGCTCTCTTCCCTGCTGTGTGACTTTGAGGGAATCTCATCATCTCCCTGTGCCCATTTCCTCTCCCACCATTCCTATTTTCTATTTAGGCAGAGATTGTCTCTTACTATGTGTTTATACAGCACTTAGCACAATGGAGCCACAAGTTGAGTCAGGAAGGGCAGTTACTTATATAATGACACTAAAGAATAAAATATTAAAGTCTAAATATAATTTTAAAGTTTGTTAAATGCTCTTATTTCACTGAAATTTTCATGTACAAGTTTCCCACTGAGGGTAGGATCTTGTCTGATCTGAAGCTTTCACCTGATATAGGAACAGCTGTTTAGGGTAAGAACTCACATGCAACTAGATTCCTAGTGGAATAGAACTAGCTATGTGTTTTCTTTTATTTTAATTTTGTTCTCACTTTGATCTGCCTATTTTCTTATAATCACTTAAATCCTAATGTTTTGCTTAATAAAACTATTTTGTTTATAATCAAGTCTACTGTAAGCACTTACCTGGGGAGGGCAACCACTGTACATATCTCCCTTTCACTGATAAAGGGGGCTTGCCTAATGAGTCCTTGCTGTGCAAATCTTTTGCATACAGAAGGATGGATTTATTTTGGGTTTTGGTCTCTTCTGGAGATTGCTTTTCCAGGAGCTGTGCCCTAAAACTTCACTTTCCCAAAGCTGTGGTTAATCTCTGTCTGCATTGTTCTGCAGAAAGGCAGTAACCCCAACTCTGTGCCTTGGCTGGGGAAACCAAAAGGTCTGGCTCAAGAAGACAGGGTGGTGAGCTCCAGAAATCAGGGAGATGAGTGTTAATGCCATGATTGGCACATCAGGGAACATGCCAAGGGATCTTCTGTGACCACACCCACCACAATAACATACTGAACATGTCTCAAAGACACACAAGAACTGCACCCAGTGCTTAAGTAACTTTAAAACACCATTTGTACCTCATTAACAAGGGAAAGTGCTCTAAAGAACTCCCTCTCCAGAAAGCCCAGATTCAAGCTTTTCTTCAGTCTCAAAATTATTTTACTTTCTGGAGCCAGTTCACTTCCTCATTTATATAACAATGAGATTGTAAAGTACAGACAGCTTCATGCATCACTTCACTGCTGTTACTAAAAGGTAACTGAGTCCTAGTATGAAATCCTCCTGCTTTATTTATCAAGGGAGTGAAGCCACTGGGGTCCTTAATTTAAAAGTGGAACTAAAAGGTTCTTCAGACTGGATGCAAATAGCTTCAAAGCATTATTACAGAACTGTTGCAAAGGACATTCAATTTATATGTAAAGGGAGACATCGAAGACTACAACAAAGTGCAAGTTGAGAAATGAAGCATTGGACCCCCCTCCCTCAATTTATGCACCAGCCTAGATCCATCCCTACTGAGGACAGCACTTAGTATGTGGTTAACTTGAAACATTGATTTATGTCAGGTTTAAGTAGTATTTAAAATTAAGCACGTACTTAAGTGCCATCCTGAATTGGGATATTTTGTTGAATCACAAGTCACAGCTATTACTGCTGCTAATTTGATAAGGGTCTTGTTCACAGGAGTCACGAGGACCCGGGAAGTGTAACTCCCTCCCTCTGCTAGCCATAGTATGTTTTCATATTCACGTCTTTTTTCAACATTCTGGAGGTACATATAGGGGCTCCATGGCTGTAGCATATGAGCATCTTGTACTCTTTAATGCGTTTATCCTCAAAAACAGCCCCACGAGATAGGAAAGTGCTCGTATCCCCATTGCCTGCTGAGGAACTGGGGCACAAGGGAAATTGAAGTGACTCACCAAGGTCACAGTTCAGTCAGTTAGAAATACATTTTTTCTGGCCTCCTGTTGTGAGTGGACACGCATGCATTTGTTGGGATAAAAATTCCAGTACTCACGCACACCTTTTAAATAGCTGACGAGATGTTTGTGTGCAAGCTTATTTGTATAGGTGGTGGTAGTAGATTATTGAAAAGTGTTAGCAAGTATTCTGCACGTCAGTGCATACACCCAGTGTTTTCACCTGAACATTGCATTGGATTGATGGACTAATATTTCAGTTCCTAAAATCCAGGTTCCCTTGACCTACAGGAGTTCAATTCACAAAGGGACATAAACGTGGCAGTGTGTGATGTCACCACGTCTAATTTTCAGGTGCCTAGAAAAATCACTTTGATTCACAAAACCTTTCTACAGTGCCAAGTTTTGTCAACAGTGCCAAGTTTTGTCAACAAAACTTACGTAGGCACCTAAAAGGCGACAAAACAAAAATCACCAGGGAGCTTCACACTTGTTTCCTCTGTCAATAGATCATGTCCACAGTGGGGACAACATCAACGAAAGTGTGAGCAATGGGTATGTTGCCCTTCCCTCGGGCACAGCTAATGAAGGTGAGTTAGATGGAGGATCTTTCTCAGTTTGTGAATCATTCTTGGGCTTAAGCATCCAAATGCCTAGAGTGCAGCAGTGTGCACAGACATGGAGGTGACCAGAGAATATTTAGGCTCTGACTGAGTTTAGGTATGCACAGGGGTTGGCAGAAGGTGTGTGCAGAGCTTTGTGCAAATCATGGATGCTTGAGTCTGGGATTTAGTCACCTATCTCCATGTGTGAATTTAGCACACAAGAGTGTACCTGAGACACAATAAACTGCTGCACTTCACAACAGCACCAAAAGTTGCTGAAGATTCACCCCTACATTTAGTTAACAGAACCAAATTCTCCACTGCTGTCAACTGACATCATTCCATTGGTATCACTGAAGTTATTGCTAATAAACCCTCAATAAATGTCTAAGAGTAGATATTTTCTTTAACAAGTTTAATCCAGTAAAACAAACTGCTTCGTTCAATACAAATGAAGCATACTTGCAAACTTAAAAATGTATCAAATCTTTCTTAGTGGCAGCTGGAAGAAAAGACTGCTGAATTTGGATTGCTACTTTACTCAGTTCCTAGATTAAACTCTCTGACATAGCAACTACTATCTAAAATTGAGAGGGCAGAAATGTCAATAGGATTGTAACTGTTCACGGTAGCAAAGGTCAACAATATGTGTTCCAGTTATAAGCTGGGACACCAATTACAGCCAGGGTGTGACTCACACAACACAAACAGGCTCAAGCCATCACTGTTGAAAATGGGTGCAGCTCCATGCCAGAGGTAAATCTGACTTCATAGGCTTCACCTGCCTTTAAAAAAGGTTTACAAGAAAAGCTTTCTATTGCAGTGCAGCTTGCTCTGAATGGCCCCAGGACCGTCACATACAATAACAAGAAACATGAGTGCTAAGTTTTCCTTTTCCTCATGGGTACTTCACCATTGGTCCACCCCCATGGCTCTGCTCCCCACTCTGTCCTGTCCCCCAATGCCCTGATCTAGCTCCCCCTCATCCTGCCCCCATTTTGCCAGCTTCCCTGAGGCCCTGCACTTGCTCCACCTCTTCCTGCTCCAATGTCTTCCCCAATTCCCACCAACCTGCCACTCCCCAATTTCTGCCCTCTAACATGTGCCTCCCTCCAGCCATCCAACAGCTGATTGGCAACAGCCATTTGAACAGTGTGGCTGGCAGGTGCTTAGTGCCATTTTGTTTCTGTGAGTGCTCCCATCCTGCAGAACTCATGGAGCCAGTGTCTATGATAGAAAATGTCCCATTTGCCACAGTGGGGAAGAATGTGCATAATCACTGGCCTGACTTATGTTATGAATTGACCAGGCACATTGCAAAGTGCAGATAAAAGTAATTCCTGCCTGAGGCTGGAGGGGTGTTGTGTTTATTCAGGGCCTGTAGTAGGATGCGTGCATTTCGATCATTAGCAGTTATTTGAGGTGGTGTGTCATGAACTCAGATTATACATATTTGCCATTACGGCAAAGGCACTATGCATTTGTGCTGTTTGTATTTAATTTCTGATGCACTGTAGCTTGCTGGCAACTATCCCAGAACCTTTCAAGGGCGAGTACACGGATGTTTGCGGTAATTTATTGGCGATTGTTTGCAAACCCTGGAGAAATGAAATTCTTTAGTTCACATTTTGTTTAATTTCTTGCTAAAGAATTTTAATGAATGATAAATAGAAGCTGCGGTTATGTGAATGGAGAACTGCTGTGACTTTGGGAAGTGATATGTTCACTTGGCCATTTATTCAAGTAAGTTGGGAAAGTTCCATCAGATTTGTGGTCCCAGTGCTTCTTTCTCTTCACCCACCCAGTGCAGAGCCCGCTTTGTTTATTTATGTAACTTCTAAACTGTCACTGTAGACAGATGTTATCTCAGGAATGTTCCACCTGATTAATTTCTTCTGATAGCCAAAGGTTTTGTGTATATAATTGTTCCAAAATAAAGCAAGCATAGAGACAAAAATGGGGGGAGGGGTTGTGCAGTTTCTTTCGATGCCAGAATGTGTGTTCCTGTTTACTGGAACTAGAATGCCTCTTTTAAGCTGAATCCTTTCTCTACACATCTTCCCTAGACTTCATCTACTTCTGTTTGGAGAAGTAACTTAACTCTGCCTTCTTGTATGTAAGACCAATTCAAAAAGTCAACACTTTTGCTGTAATGAAAGTTCTTTTTTTTTTCACTTCTGAAGCCATATTCAAATATGCATAATACTTAATAAGGCTTGGCTTAAATAATAAGGATATATACAAGAGACTAAGCAACAAAAGTGCAGTGCTGTGTCATGACAGTGTAGACACACTTTGCCTAGGAGTACCAACTCCTGTGGATAGGCTGTCGCTTCTCTTTTAGCTCTACTGCTACGGTATTGAAGTAAATGTAAAATAATGTGCCAAGTGTGATACTCATTCAAGGAACCTGTCTGTTAAAAATGGTAGAATTATTATGACATTGAGGTCATGCATGAGATGATATTGCAAATATTATTGCAAATTTATTTTTATAATGCTATATGGTAGAACCATCTCTTCATAATCATGCTACGTGTACATGAGAAGCGTATATTGACAGAAGTGCCTGTCAGAAGGGACAGAACTTTTGTCAACAGATTGTGTCTACACATAAAAACAGATGGAAAGAACAAGCTATGCTGTTGACAGAGAGCAGCCAGACTGCTCAGTATTCTCCTGACAGAACGGCTGACTGGAAGCCCTGCAAACAGGGCTGCTTGGTGAACCGGATTTCCTGTCTGTTGACAAAAGGGCCCCGGAGCATCTACATATCATTTTGTCAACAGAAAATTGTTGAGAGAAACATTAAACCTGAATGGGGAGAGGTATAATGCTACCAGCGGATGTGCCTAGTTTTGTTGACAGACTGTTGACAAAGCACATTTTGCTTGTAGACGTTCCATGGATTTTTCTGACAAAAGCCCAGTTTGCCGGAAAAACCCTCTTGTGTAGATGTAGCCTTAGAATAACTCCCAGGCTGGGTAGTCATACCCTTTGGCTACATCTACACAAGAGGGTTTTTCAGCAAAACCGGGTTTTTGTTAGAAAAACCCTCAGAGCATCTATGTGCAAATTGTGCTTTGTCAACCATCTGTCAACAAATCTTGGCACATCCGCTGGCAGCATCATACCTCTCTGCATTCATGTATAATGCCTTTTTCAACAGTTTTCTGTCAACAAAACAGTCACGTAGATGCTCTGGGGCCCTTCTGTCAGCAGACAGGGCTTCCGGTTCACTGGGAAGCGCTGTTCGCAGAGCTTCTGGTCAGCCATTCTGTCAAGAGATGGCCAGGCAATCTGGCTGCTCTCTGTTGACAGAGCAGATTGCTCTTTTGATCTGCTTTTATGTGTAGATGCAATCTGTCAACAGACATTTTGCCAGGAAATCCCTTCCAACAGTGACTTTTCTTGACAAATGTGTCTCGTGTAGATGTAGCCTTTGAGTCTTCCTTTACAAGATATTGATTTGACTATCAAACTGTTCACATTTTTAAAAATTACAGCACCGATGTTTATCTAATATTTATTTGTTATAGTTTTTTGAAGAAGAATTGCCACAATATTATTATAGAATGTGTATCTGGTGCATGACTTACGGATTTTGAAAATGCAAATTCTATACCAAAACAAACAAACAAACACACCAACCAACCTTCCCCTGGATTTGGATTCATTGAGGTTATGTAATAAGCTTTTGCATGACTAGTGAACTGTAAATTGTAATACATATACACACATCACATTTCAAACAATGAATATATTTTAGGGGTACACACCTGATATTGATAGCTAACATTATTAAATAAAGAATGCTGTGAGATCAGAGTTAGTCCATGAATTGCAATTTCAGATACACAGATTTAATCAGGATAGTCCTAACCTTTAAAAGGTCATTGCAGGAACTGCAGTATTTGTATTACTTCTTTTCTGATCCTTATTTTCAATCTGTATTGATTGCCACAAATAAAATGGCATTTACTGTGTGGGTGCTCTTATCAGGATTGAAAATCTAGTAACACTGCACTGAACTCATTTGCCTGGAACCACTTGGTATGCACAGGGGGTAGGATTAACAATGAAATCATTAGCAATTTATTTATATAATTTAAAAGACATCCTCTAAAATTGCTGTGAGAGATGCACAGGGATTATATCAAATTGTGCTAATCTGCTTTAGGGCACTTGTAAACAAGAACAAAGGATAAAACCCAAGTGGAAAGCTGAGAATGCATGTAAATGGTGATATAATCTATTGTTCTTTTGGCTTCAAGGTTACTACAGTGCCTATAAATATTCCTTAACGTTCCACAGAGGCTGTGTTTGAAACCTCAAATGTATTCCTAAATTAGAGGATATTATGTGGTGTCATTCTCTAATTGGATTTCAACATGTAACATGGCTGTATCCCTATCACATTTCTAGTATGAGCATTTCCTGTTAGCCCTGATGTCACCCTAAGAACCTCTCAATGCCAACTGGCACAGGGCTCGGTGTTATGGGACAGCAATGCCTATCATACCTGACTAATTCATTAGAGTGGCATAAGATGTCTATTAAAAGCTCATACTGCACTGATGTTTACAATCTCTGCAAGATGTCTATATGGAGGACATTTAGGAAATTGTATAAATGTTAAATACTGATATGTTAAAACCTCTAAGTTTTAAAGGTCTGAAACTTATATGTTAAAATGTAACCTGACAAACAGATTTCTTCCTCATAGGTGATGCTGTATATAGCTCTTTGTAGTCTGTAAATTAAACATTGTAGTAAATCACCAGAATGGAGGTCTTTTTGAGTACAGAAACACAGGAGTAGGGGAGACACCTCGAAGTCAGCATCCCCGGAAGAGAACCACAGTGGCCTTGCTGTCTTTGGGTGGCAAAACAATGAGTTTTGGAAAATAAGGGGAAACAAGAAGATATTTGTCATCCATTTACTGAAGAAAACTCTTGCAAGGCATGAGGATATTTATGAGAACTCAGTCCTGGTTTTAACTGAAAACCAGCAGCTGTCAAAGACTGAATCTTTGAAAGCAAATCTACTTTATAAAACAGGAAAAGGTAAACATTAACAAATGAAGACGTAGGTTTGAATTGTATGTGTTGTTTTATATATATAACCAGCTGTTTCCCATTTCTTAGCCATACTCTTAAATCTTAACCTTTATTAATATGCTCATTTTTGTTTTGCTTTAACTCAAATGCAGTCTTTTGTTGTTATAAAGATCCAGTCCTGAGTTGAATCAGTCAAGCCGCATACATTCTCTCTTTAGGAATAGATTGCCTGGTAATTACTTTAAGGCTACATCTAGATTGTGGCCCAAACTCGGAATAATGTATGCAATTTGTGCAATGCAAATTGCTTAAGTCATTTTGATTTACCTTATTTTGAACTTGGTGCCATCCAAATGGCAGAGAAGTTTGAAATAAGGGCCTATTTCAAGGTTTCTGCTACCTCTCTCATGACAAGGGGTAGAGGAAACAGAATACTGTGCTTGAAACAGCTGTGCTATTCTGAGCACAGCAAAAAGTCCTGGTGTTGTTATTTTGAGATACATCTAGACATACCCTGAGTGTGTAGTAGCAGGGACTATATGCTATAAGAGGGTGACGACCCCACACTCACCCTGCAGCATTTATTGCAGACCACCCAGGGTCAATTAAGCCATTAGACAGCTGGTTAAGGAGGCCCAGTTGGACAGGAATAGGCAGGACCCAGAAGGCTCAGCAGCTGAAAGGTGAAGGGGCTGCAGGAAGACAACAGACACTCCCAGGAGAAAGGGAAAACTGAGTGAAGTAGGTTGCCAAACCTTCTGACTTGGCTGATAGTCTCCTGGAACTGGCTCAATTTCCTGGAGGCCATTGAAAGCCATTTCAGTGATTTTAATAGGTGCTAAGACCTACCTGCTCTGCCTCAGTGCAGTTCCCAGAAGCCACTGGCATGTCCCTCTGTCTCCTAGGTGCAAGAGCATCCAGGGAAAGTCTCTGCTCATTTCTCCTTCTCTGACTGCTGATTCCACAGCTGCTCGTGGCTGGGGAGCCACAGCCCCTGTGAGCTGCGGGGGCGGTGCCTGCAGGCAGAAGCATCACACACCACCACCTGCCTGTGTCTCTCTCCAGGAGCTGGAGATTCCAGTCACTTCTGGGAGCCACCTAAGATAAGCACTACCCAGCCAGAACCTGCACCCCACATTCCCCCTTGCACCCAAAGCTCCTCATCTCCACCCCTACTGTAGAACCCGCATCCCCAGCTGGAGCTCACACCTCCCCCACTCTTTGACCTCCTGCACCATCATGGAATCCTGTCCTGCACCCAAACTCCCTCCAAGATCCCATGTCTCCTGCTGCACTCCAAACCCTTCAGCCCCGGTCCCACCCCAGAACCCTCACCACCTGCCACAGCCCTCATTCCCTGCACTCCAAACCCCTGCTCCAGGCCAAAGCCCCTCCTACACCTGAGAATCCTCATCCCTGGTACTGCCCCAGAGCCTGAAACTGCAACCAGAGCTCTCATCCCTTCCTGCAACCCAACTCCCTGCCCCAGTTCAGTGTTGTGTTGGGGGCAGAGTCTCAGAGAAGGGTCTCAGGGCAGGGAAGGGGAGGGAGGAAGAGTTAGTTTTTCTCCAATCAGAGAGTTGGCAACCGGCGAGTGCAGGGGTGATGCACAGGGGTGCACAGGGGGTCAAATACATCCTTCCCAGAATCCACCACCCCTGCCCTCTCCGTATTCATTGAAAGCACTGCACTGATTCTGGAGGAAGAGTTGGTCGGGGCAGAGCAGAGGATGCAGACATGGGTGGAGCGGGGGAGGGAAGGGAGTGGGAGAGGGATGCATGTCCAGTGCCCCTCCCCACACCAGAACTCCCCTCACCAGTTGTCACTGCAAGAACAGAGACTGCAGACACGGCCTAGGAAGAGGGAGGAGGCTTTGGAGAACTGACAGGCCCAGGAAAGAAAGGGAAAGCAGTGGTAGGTAGGAAGAAACCCAGGGATGTAGCTGTGAGGCCTGAGGGAGAAAGCCAATGCTGCTAAGCTAAGGATTCCTGGACTGGAATCTGGGGAAGAGAGTGGATTCCTCTACCAGTCCCTGGCCAAATGGCATGGAGGCAGTCAGTGGGAAGACTTCCTAGGACAGTGGTGGGCAGCCTGGAGCCCAAGGGCCATATGTGGCCCATTGAGGTTCTACGTGTGGCCCTCCAGAAGTTTTGTTTACCTTTGCCCATGTGCAGGATTGCCAGATTCTACTGGTTTTTGTCCACCTAGTTTCCTTCCCTACTGGTATTCCAAAGAAACACACACTTAACACAAGAGGGACTAACCTTCCTGGCAAGGGCTGGGGGCAGGTATGCATGCTGGGGGCATTGACCTTCAGCTAATTCTCAGAATCTCAGGGGCAGGCATCAGCCTGACAATGAGTGGTTTATGCCAAGACAGAGATGCTTCTGGGGATTTTAGGAACTGGAATAGATTAAGTGTTAACCTTCAAGGCAAAGTAGTGGCAGGAAGAGGCCCTGAGCAGAGTGCCTGAAAGGCAGATGTTGTCTGGTCCATTACAAGAAAGACTCCCGCTCACTCGAGGCAGAGGGATGAGGAGCCAGTTTTGAGCACCCTGAAAAAATGTCATCACCTTTCTGACTAATATAGTAATTTTGGACTGAAATGTGTATTGTTCATAGCAGAGAATTTATTCTTCTGGTGGAAGAAGAAGGGAGGTGAGAAAACCCCATGCCACGTTTTTAATCATTTCTCTTTGAAAAACACTCGGAATTAAGAAATAAATGGGCAAACTTTTAACGTTTTCACAGCACTTTGTTAGGCCAAAAAGTTGAATTCCATTGTACTCAATGGAGAAAACCCATTCCCTGCAGATAACCAGAAAGATCACATCAGCACTTGCAGCCAATCTGATTGGGATGGATAAAAGACAACATGCGTGGCTTTAGATACAGTACATTTGCACTAGGATCAGATTTAATCTGAGACTCAAGTGAAGTCTGGATAGAAAACTCAGTAAGAGATCAGGGTCACTTGTCAGCTTCCATTAAAATCACATCAGCTCCTTTTTGCCTTTTGTGTACATTTCCATCAGTGCTGACTCGTCTGGGAATAGGAGACCCATAGCCGATTATGTTTCATTGGCCTCCAAATGTGATCAGTCTGGGCCCAGCATTTAATACAAAGTAATCAAAAGAAATGGGGCCTACATTTTCAAAAATGTATAGTGGTTTTGGTGGCCTACATTTTTGTGGTGCCTTAAGGGGCCTAGTTTTCAGTGCTGGGTACTCAGCACTTTCTAAACTCAGACTCCTTTAAAGTGGGACAGGCATAAATTGAGACAACCACAATGACCAGTTACCTTTGAAAATGTAGGCCTATATGTGTCCAGTTTCAGATCAAACTGTAACAAAGTATCAGCTGCTGAAGTGTAACTACAAAAATTATTTTCAGAACTGATCCTAAAAAACAAACAAACAGGCAAAATGCATGTCCCGCCTGGCACAAACTGCTATTAAATGGGAATTCCCTAGTTACAGAGCTTGCAGAATCAGACCTGTAATTTGCTAATTATTTAAGAAAAAATATTCATCAAAGCGTATCAAAATACAAGAATTTCATTGCACAATAGTTGCTAACAACTACAGCAATGACCGTGTAGAACAGTGTTTCCCGAAGTGTGGTATGTATACCATGGGTGGGACTCAAAAGGATTTTAAGGGGTACATGGCAGAAAATAAATGACTAAAAATCAGGAGATAATCACTGGGAGAGGGGGTACGCCAATAAGGCCAAAGTCCCAAGAGGGGTATGCCAATGTTTTCAGTTTGGGAAACACTTCTGTAGAAGAATGGAACCAGACACTTAAGATGCCTCCTCCACCACACGGTACAATTTCAGTGGGCAGTACTTGGCAGGACTTTCTACTGAGTGCATCCTCGTCATTACTGGTTTGTCTCACTAACATAACATTCTTTTACAGTAACATTTATTTGATGGTTGGATTGCACCAAGGGAAGGGAAAGAGACACATAACTGATTATGCACACTTTGTTCAACTACAGCTGACAATGCTGAACCACTATAGAAACTGGTGAGATGTTCACATCATTAAACAAACAACAACAAAACCCAAACAGATGCACATACAGGTGTTCATGCCAGCTGCTTCCCTAAGTACAAAGTGATAGAAGTAATTATCCCCCACTCAACACAGAACAATCCTAAATCCCGGTGTTTAAAGCAGGGCAGTAGTTCAGGTACCCTATGACTTACATACAAAATAGTACTTTAAAATGAATTTGAAAGCCATCTGTCCTTAACATACATACTTTCAGGAGACTGTGTTTTTATTTGTGAATATTAGCAGGCTGAAGCCAGCTTGTTGATGTGGGTGAGAAATTTCTTACTCAATCAAACTGAACAAGATTAAGGGTCAAAGGCTTCTACCTTTTATTTGAGCTGGGTAATTCCTTGCTCTGCAATTAGTCCAGTTGATTCCAGCATGGGTAACAATGTCTGAATTTGGACTTTGAAAGCAATGAAAGGGCATTTTTGAGTAGCGTACAGAAAACACCCGGAATTAAGAACACATGGGGTAATCCCTTCTTACCCTTGGACTTCCTGTCACGGTAATTCCTGCCTCGATAGTGGCGTTCGGTGTCTGTGTACAGGTTTTCGAGATCTTCCTGCCACGACTCTGGATTCAAGTGCTTGAGCAGCTCCTCCACAGTGTTAAATCCAGCAATGGTCTGGTCTAGTGCTTCCGCGGTGAGGGTAGGATCGGTCACTGATGGAGAGGGATAGGATACCCCCTAAGAGTGACATACAGCTCAGTGTACTTTGAAAAATTTCAGCACCACTCAATAAAACTGTCAATAGTTACAGAGACATTTTTCTTACAGCTGACTCACACAGAATATCTAGACAAGACCCCAGATTAAATTAAGCTTCTGTCTTGACACAGTGACCTTACTCCTGCTATTACTAATCATCTTTTGCCCCTGGTTGCTATGTAAGGATGCCAGGGACAGGTAGTGTCAGGTGTCCTTCCCAAGCAAGGACAGGTGCTGTCAAGTGAATGGAGGAGTGAGTACGCCTAATGCTACTGGACAGCATTAGAGACTCCAAAGGGGGCTAGGAAGGGTGGGAAGAAGTCAGAGCTTTCCCTGCACAGTCTTTCACACCACCAGCATATGTGTTATGTCTTGCTACAGAGTGTGGCACTGGCTGCTTTTCTCTTGGCTCCAGATAAGCCCGTGCTCAAAAGGGATCACGTGGGTCTTTCCCAGGAAAGCTCATTACCTAATAAGTTATATTGTTCACCTTTAAAGTGCTACAGGACTGACTGCTTTTTCACTTTTTTGTTTTGCAGCATCTACCGATACATGCACCCATTATCATAGTGTTTCTCAGGCTTTAAGGTATTTATCCTCACAGTACTCCCCGAAGTATATCCCCACTGTACAACGATGTATTAAGGCACAAAGAAACCAGGGCAACTTTCCCATCATCACACAAGAAGTCTGCAGTAAAACAAGGAACTGAACCCAAGGCCATCCTAATCACGGGCCCTCTTTCCTTTTCTTGGATTTTTAACAAGTGTGAGACCTGTGCAAATATGTCAAGGTTTGGCTCTTTCAAATAAAGAATTAACTCTGGTTTAAAATTGTTTTTACACCAGAACTTGAAAAAAACACTGAAGGAAGTTAGAAAATTGTAATGTAAGGGTCTAATGGGTGAAAAACACACATTTGAAAGGGATTAATATTGCTAACTGTTTGGGAACTTATACTACCCTTACACCAAGCCTACATGGGGGACTCTCAGGAAACATACAGCAAACCAACCTCAGATGCAAAGTCAATGCAAATAAATTAAGTCCATTAAGCTCCCAGTTGATGCTCTCACCCCCCTTAGTAAAGTGCTCTCCCAAATGACAGCATCCACATGGGGGTTAATAGACTTTACTCCTTAAATTGATTTGTGTTAGGTTTCTTGCTTGACAAACGTAGACAAGGCCTTAGATGCACAAACATCTTCTGAGTTCAGTTGATGAATCCAAGGATAGGACTGACCTTTAATAACTGAAACACATTTATAGGGAATAGTTCTATTTTTACGAGATTAAAATTTCCAAAGTCCTCATTTCAATTCCCAAATATTCAGTATCCTAATATCATCTTCACCACTAAACTACCCTCAAATTTCCTAATTTCAGTGTAAAATATACTGAAGAAAAAACTGACTGCAGATACATCATTCCCTAATGAGCCGTCTCCCCAAATAATATTTTGTTGCCTGCTGGCATTGTATAACAGCACAGAAGATAAATACAGGAAAACTTAGACTTTTATTTTGCTCAGTTAAAAGACTGGAACTGACAAAAAAATAAAAGAATCTCTTTTGTCCTCAAAATCTATACTATCTACATTGCAATCATGGGGTGTGGCTGAGGCTTGAATAGACATACTTGATTAAAGATAGTCCAAGTCCCAGAGCAGTGAATCCAGAGCAGTGCGCACTTCAGTGCAGGCTAATCACATGAGCAATTACCCATGGTTCTAGGTGGGCTTGTACAGCCCATGCCGAAGTGTCCATTATCATGGCTTCACTGCACTAGTAGCTAAGGTAGCTCAGGCATGTCCACTCAAGCTGCAGTCATGGCCCACAATTACAGCATAGACATACCCATTGAGCCATACAGCACTTGAGTTCTCCACAAGAAGGCCAATTTCACCAATTCAGCAAATGTTGCCGTGGTCTTTAGAGTCGTTGATATTTTACTGCACAGAATTTGCTATAAATATGGACCTTCCAGATTATGTGACAGTAGAAAGAAAAATGCAAACCTCATAAAACAGTGATGACATGGAAGGAGAACAGCGGTTTGGTAAATATCACAACTGCACAAGAAGTAGAGAATAGAGGTTGGGCTACTAAGGTCTATATTTTTACATACTTGTGAAACAAAGACTTTTTATTTTAATAGTATTGGCCTGAAAATTATTAAGTCTTCAACACAGAACCCATCACAATTAAGTTTCAGTAGGCCTACTTTCATAACCCTTCTTCAATCCAGTGTTAAATGGAGCTCAATGCAGATAGCTCCAAAAATTCATGAGTCATGAGACGGAAGACACACAGAATCTCTATTGACTTTTAAGTGCTTTGGAATAAAGACTTTGTCGAAAGGAGCAGTCTCCCAGGAGACCAAAAGAAAAAAAAAAGTCTCACATCAGTAAGCTGAATAAAATGCTTCTATGTAAAATTATGCTGTATGAAATGTGGTGTTTTAATCACATTTCTCATGTCTGGGGCTGACATATAAGCAGAAACTCATAAGAGAAATCAGTGTGGTTAGTAATTGGTTTCTAATCACAGGAAAACAGTTCCTATATTTCCTTTGAAGAACAAAGGGAAGAAAGAAAGACAAGAGGATGTGGCATAAGTAGCAGAATTGAAAACTGACTGCCTTCTATTCCCATGCCTTCCACGGTAGGAACATCAAACCTACTCAAGTGTATATGATTGTGTTGTCCTCTAGAGGCTGGCCCACAAAGTGGATATAAACACTTTCATGGAATTAATAGACCACTAATGGAAATGACAGCCTATATGCCTTAGCTCAAGTAGGAGGAGATGGTACTTTTTATGCAAAAAGATCAGGGACTCTATTTAGAAAGTCACATGTGTGATATTTAGATGAGAATTGTGGTGCTTGTATGTGTTTAGCTATGTATTTCCTTCCATTTTACAAGAGCCTTGGAGGTCAGACTGTGGATTTGCCAGATATGCCAAACCAATAAAAGCAGGGGGAAGTCACACCTTCTCCCGCTATAAAACCTCAACTCAGGACCTTATAAGGAGTTCAGCTCAGTTCACACACACACAAAAGCTTAACTTTCTGAGAGCAACAGGCAACACAGAGGAGTTATTGTATCTCAGATAACAATTGGCAGCTATATCATGTGACAGACCCCTCAGTAACTTCAAAGCTGCCTCTCTTTTGTTCTGCCAAGAGCTAAATAATAGATTTATGAAAAGCTTGTGTCATATGGCTTTTGTGATGGCTTCCAAAGAGAAGACAAAGGAAAGCAGAGGGGGCAGAATAACCACATCAGACACATCTTGTTAATTCTTGAACATTCAAGATATTGTGAATTTGAAAAGAAACACTGGCAGCTCTTTTCTAATGAGATCCAGATCTTTAGTTCCTTTGGTCTCCTTTACAATTCCTTACTATTCTATTAGGAATGATGACATCTTTCTATTTTATTGTGATATAGAGTTTGTAGAAGTTCAATTGTTGAATCAGATTGTTATATATTGAAACACAAGATTAGGAACTGGACAGAATGGCTTTGGTGGGTGAAAGATCTCATTCTGAAGTTACTCAAGGACTCCAGTGCCTTGGGCTGGAGATAGATGCTGGAAGTACTGCTGTAGGCTTTGTAAAGAAAACTATGAGGTACAGTTCAGAGATTTGTGCTCCAGTCTGGGAGTATGAAAATGCATATATGCTCATTCTTAATTTTTTTTCATTCAAGATCTTGCAGGGTGGTCTTTAGGCTATTGATAGATATGGAAGGTGGAACTCAAACTTGTGAACAATGCCAGACACGTCTGTAGATGCAGAGTGTAATTGTGCCAGTGGTTACTAGGTTAAAGTTCTGCCCTACCATGCTGATTGAAGACCCACAGTAGGATCCATGAACCTTTTTATGTGAAAATTTAGGCATTCCTGAGGTCTCCACTTGACTCTGTCTCTAGTCACAGGCAAATTGACGATCTTCTCTGCCTCAGTTTCCCTACCTATGACATAAGGTTACTAATACTTAGTGTCTAATTGCGGTGTGATCTGTTAAGAATGAAGGAGTTTTTAGTAGCTGTGGCACTGAACAGGACCAAGAGTCTTAGGTTCAGCTTCTGACACAATCACAAGCTTCCTGGCCTCAGGCCCCCATCTGTAAAATTGGAGTAATATGTCCCTAGCTCATAGGGGTAGGGGAGGATAAATAATTCTGAAGTGCCCTGATACTAGGGCCATAAGGGACATATAAGCCCATAAAACAGTTAGAAACAAACAATCTTTGTGAAGGGCTCTCCATAGTAAAAGGGCTGTGGATTATTATTTTAGATTTTTGGCAATTTCCATTGGTGAACACAATCATGGTGACAATGTTTTCAGAGTAATTTCACCTCAGGATCAAAGCTCCAGATGAGGGAGCCTTTCTTTTACTTTGCCAAAGACATTTCCCATTTTTTTCAAATGACATGTGTCAGATTAAAAATGCACAAACAAACAAACAAACAAACAAACAAACAGAGTTAGAAGAAAAAAAGTTATCATAGGAAGAGAAAGCGATTTTCCAAAGACTACCCTAATGTCTTCTGTATGGCACGCCTAACAAAGCCAGGCTCTCAGTAATATGATGACTCAGTGCTAGTGTCAAATAGCCCATGTAATCCAAGGATCTCAAAGCACTTTACTGTGTAGTAACAGTATTATCATAATTATCCAGCATGTTCCAAGCTTTGACCTAGTGGGTCAGTTCCACTCCAATCACTATCTCTCTGACTATATGTTATAGAAAAGGAGTTGTCAAGTGAATGTACATTGTGAGTGTGGCACTGGACAATGCAATGTATGGCTGTGGGACTGTCCCATTACCAAGTCTGATGCTGGCATGATCTTCCCACATGGTATGGTCTCAGAGTCTAAGAGTATGTCCATTGCAATTAAACATCTCTGGCTGGAGAGGGTTCCAGACCATAGGCTCCGATGTGACATGGAATGTTTACACTGCACTTCAGTGATACAGACACTGCAAGTCTGGGTCATCTGACCGGGGCTAATCATGGATGTTTATGTGCAGTACAGATATGCCTAAAATTTTGTTTGAAAATCCTACTCAGGGCTGATCCTTTTTCTTTTGGTCTGTGACATGAACAGACTAAAGTGAAGAAATGTGGAGATTTTAATTGGGGTTTCTTTTTTTAAAAGTTGTATTTAGTTCCATAAAACAAAATGTCAAATTAAGATATAATTTCCTTGCTGGTATAAAAATGTTCAGTAACGACAATTAAAAAATCCTTTTTCCCACTCACTTGCCTTTAAAGCTGATTATTGCAAAATATGCACATGTGCTTAGACCAAAAAACTTTATAGCTCAACATGTAAAGGAAATTTCTTGTTGGGAGGATTCAGTATGAAAGTGGTAAACATTTCACCTACTGGCCATCTCACGTGGTTAACACAGCTGCTGCTATTTCTGACCTTCAACCCCCCGCACCTTCCCCCAAAATATTGACAGTCTAGAATGAGTTTGAAGAACATGTCTCAATTAATCTCCTACTTACAGGTCAAGCAGTGCTCCTATCGTGCAGATGTATTTAGATCGACTAAAAGCCATTCTACCAACCCATTCATGGGCAAAAGAGAAACAAGCTACTTACTGAGACAGAGCTTGTGACTGACTCCCAGTTGGTTTCTGATGCTGCAGGCTGCATGTCATCCTAAAGGGGAAAAACCCATAGGAAAATCACAGTCATGGCAATATCCTAAAGTTAACTACCAGACCTTTAACAATGTCTCAGTGTTCTGTGTCCTTCCACCTTTGGAATGCTCCTCCACAGAAGAGAACTCTGCTTTTCTTCTTCATCCCTTACGAATTAGTTCTTTGGGTTATACATTTTATGCTTATACAGCACCTAGCAAAAAGAGATTAAGGTTTTTAGGTGCTATTGTAATAATAATAATAACATTGCTTGTTTCAAGCATTATGGGAATAAACCATTTATAATATAAGTGCCATTATCACTGATAAAGTTTGCAGATGACAGAAAATTGGGAGACTGGTAAATATTGAAGAGGACAGGTCTCTCATTCAGAGCAGTACGGACTGCTTGGTAAACCACACTTAAGTAAACAATATTTATTTTATTGTATCTAAATGTAAATGCAATACTTCTTGGAACACAGAAGATAAGGAACTCTTTCCTGGGAAGCAGTAACTATGAAAAAAGGTTTGGGATCATGACAGATCAGCTGAACATGTGTACCCAATGTGATGCTGTGGCCAAAAGAGCTAATTTCATCTTTCAATGCATTGGTACACTGGAGAGAGTCCAGAGAAGGGCCATGAGAATAAGGAAAGGATTAGAAACCCTTCCTTACAGGGATAGATTCGAGGAGCTCAATCTATTTAGCTTAACAAAGAACAGACTAAGGGGTGACTTTGGGCACTTCAACCTAGCAGAGAAAGGTATATAAGACAGTTCAGTGGCAAAGTTGAAGCTATTCATGTTCAGGCTAGGAGTAAGGTATACATTGTTACCAGTTAGAATACTTAACCATTGCAACTATTTGCCAAGGGACAGAATGGATTCTCCATCACAGGCAATTTTAGACTCCTAATTAGATGTTTTGCTAAAAGATAAGCTCTAGGAATTATTTTAGGGAAGTTCTACGATCTATAGTGCTATGGAGGAGGTCAAATGAGATGATCAGAATGGTTCCTTCTGGCCTTAGCATCTATGAATCTCTAGAATCTATGAATCTATATAAGGATTTTGAAACACAAACTCAGCCTGATAATCAGCATGTGCAAAATACAGTCCTGATAACAGAAGTTCATGACAAATTCCTTTGAAGCTATATGGTCAGGTCCTCATCAATACCAATTTACATCAACTGAAATGATACCTTATACTTTTTTTTTTATTTTGTAGTTAATACAGGGTGAACCTGGAGAATGTTGGTATAAATCAACGTTGCTCTAATGACTTCAATTGCAAATATGATCATGTAGGTGCACAAATACATAATTATGAGGTATGAATGTGATAGAAAACTGAGGAGAAAACCTTCTAGACCATCAATAACTCTGACATAGCTTTCTCTAATCTACAGTCAGGAAGTAACCTAATTACTTTTAGATCTGGAGTTCACATGCAAAGCTAAATCCAATGCTCTAAATTTTGCTAAATGGCACAGTAAAGGATTTTAAATGTTCAAAAATTGTAAAGGATTTTAAATGTTCAAAAATTCACAAGCTCGAACATTCAAAGCTTTTGCTCTTTCGTGCTCTCTTCCTGAAGTACTTCTTTCCCTTTACCTGAGATAATCAAAACCACAATAATTTCTTTAGGGACGCTTCTATGTTATAAATTATAGGTGAACCAATCAGAGAACACAAACTATATAATATCACGTAGGTGGCAAATGAAATTATAGATACCCAACTATAAATATTGAAAGTAGACAATTTAAAAATAAACCACAGACAATTTGTTTGCAGAAAGTCTGTCTCTGCTAGCAGATTTACCTGACATTGCTTGCGTTCTTAAATTAAAGTTTTTTTAGTTAAATAAAAGGAAAATGTGCATGCTTTTTTAAAATGTTTGTGTTTTTCAAAATACACAGTGCTATTTTTATGAAGTTAATTTTTATTTCAGACATCAAAATTTTTCCATTTACTTTTCTTAATGATTTTTTTAAAATGGAAATCCCATGAAATGTATGTTTTTCTGTATCCCTATAAACTCTTTTCATTTTTTATGTTTTAGAAAAAGGGCTATAGTCAATTTAGTTTCCAATAAAATTTTCTTCTAGTTTTCAGACCTTAAGAACTGGTTTAGCGTGCCAAAGCAGAGCATTATGCCACATTTCTCCCTTTTATCTCATTTCTGTAAGGCTTTTTGATAAGCAATTCTATTCCAGGTTCTTCCTATTTTCTGGCTCACCTTGGTTCAGTCTCTTTTAACATTCACTCAGTTGTGTCAGTGTTGAAGACTGTACATGATTTGGTTATTCTGTCTCTTTTCAGTTTGGGTTTATGAGAAGCAATCCCATTCTAGGCATATACTGTTTTGCTAGCACAACCAAACCCTTACGTTGCTTTCAGTTATAAGGGGAGGTGGATAGTGGATAGTTCTCTAAAAACATCCATGCAGTGTGCCACAGCAGTCAAAAAAGCTAGCAGGATGTTAGCAATCCTTAAAAGAGGGATAGAGAATAAGGTGGAAAATATCTTACTGCCTTTATATAAAACCATGGTATGCCCACGTCTTGAATACTGCGTATAGATGTGGCCTCATCTCAAAAAAACCCATATATTAGCATTAGAAAAGGTTCAGAAAAGGGCAACTAAAGTTAATTAGGGGCATGGAATGGGTCCCATATGAAGAGAGATTAAAGAGACTAGGACTTTTCATCTTAGAAAAGAGGAGACTAAAGCAGGGTGGATATGATACAGGTATATAAAATCATGAGTGGTGTAGAGAAAGGGAAAAAGGAAAAGTTATTTACTTGTTCCTGTAATATAAGAACTAGGGGACACCAAATGAAATTAAGGGGCAGCAGGTTTAAAACAAATAAAAGAAAGTTCTCCTTCACACAGCACACAGTCAACCTGTGGAACTTCTTGCCAATGGACGTTGTGAAGGATAGATTATAACAGGGTTTAAAAAAAGAGGTAGATACATTCATGAAGGTTAGGTCTATTAATGGGTATTAGCCAGGATGGGTAAGTAACAGGGTCCATAGCCTCTATTTGTCAGAGGCTGGAGATGGATGGCAAGAGAGCGATTGCTTGCTCATTACCTGTTTGGTTCACTCCCTCTTGGGCGCCTGGCATTGGCTAGTGACAGAAGACAGCACACTGGGCAGAATGGATCTTTGGTCTGACCCAGTGTGACTGTTCTTATGTTAAGAAGCTGTATACTGAATTTTGTGGTCTTAAATTTTACCTTTTAGGAGGAGTTCTTGATTAAACAGGCAAACATATTAACTCTCTGGGGGCTTTTCTAAACGAAGCAAAAGATTGACCCCAATCTTCAGAGTTGAGTTTTGCATATCTGGTGAAGAAGTGGCAAAATCAATCTCTCTAGGGTCAGCAGTGGAGTAAGAGAGGCTGAAGCAAGAGTATAGAGGCTAGGTTTTCACTAGGGAAATAAGTCAATTCTGATACATTGATTCTAGCGACACATATGCCGCAGGTAGAGTTGTGTATCTGAAATCAACTTATTTCCCTTGTATAGACATAGCCTAAGGGTATGTCTGCACAGCTGCCTTATTTCAAAATAAGCTATGCTGGAAGCCCATGGCCACACTAGCCCCTCCTTTCGGAAGGGCTATGTTAATATGGCACTTTGGAACAGGCTAATGAGGTGCTTCCATGAATATGCAACATCTCATTAGCATAATGGCGGCCGCGCGTGCTTCCACACTGCTGGTTTCGACATGCATGCCGCCTGTGTAGCCAGGGGCCCTTTGAAATGACCCTCCCTGATTTTGAAAGCCTCTTCTTCCCAAAACGAGATGAGAAGAAGGGGCATTTGAAATCAGGGGACCATTTCAAAAGGCTCCCGGCTATATGGGTGGCGTGAGTTTCGAAACTGGCGGTTTCGAAGTGCGCATGGCTGCCATTATGCTAATGAGGTGCTGTATATTCATGTCAGTGACTTATTAGCATCTTCCGAACTGTCTCATTAACATGAGGGGAGGCACGAAAGGAGGGGGCATGTGAAGATACAGCTATACAGCCTATGTCAAAACAGAACCACTGGCTGCACTATGGCTTATTTTGAAATAGGCTCTATTCTGTGTCTTAACAGCACTTATTTTGAAATAGCTCCTTCAAAATAGGCACTATTCCTCATAGAAAGGGGTTTACCAATTTTGAAATCAGCCAACCACTATTTTGAAATTATTTTGAAATAGCAATTTCATTATGGAGATGTTAGAATAGTTATTTTAAACTGTCTGTTATTTCAAAATAACTTTGCTGTATAGACCTATATATAGTAGATTATTATACATAGCAAATATTCATAATCAATTCATAAATAACTCAGGAAAAAGCACTACATTTGCCAAATTCCTTGCAAATTGTTCACCCAGTTCAATTAATATTCATGCTTTGATACAAGGTAGAAACAAATTCAATGGGCACACAGATCCCCTGATAACATTTGTCAGTTTCAGAACTTTGCAACCACTGAGTTCTGAAGCATTAGTTTAACATAGGGAAAATACGCCGTCTTAGTTGTTCAGAGGAGACTACAGACATGAAATCTTCTCGTGCTTGAAGAGACTCTACTCTCTTATGTTACCTAATATTAGAGATAATGAAACTGCTTCAGTCTGTGATTTTTTTTTTCAAATAGCTGCTGATACGTGGGTAAGATGATGAGGTGCACCACTTGCTTCTTGGATCTCACTGCTAATGACGGAACACGTTGCCTTGGTGACTACACTTCATCAGCTAAAACTCAGCATAAACCATTCATTGCTAGAGGGCTTTGTTCCACCACACTTTAATGCCACAGCAGCCCTTCCTGGCTTATAAAGAGCTGTCATCCAAAACAAAGATGAAAGTTAATTATAATCTATTGGCTCCAGCTCACAGTTATTTAAAGGAATGACATTAAAGCAGTTTCTTTTTTTGCCCTTTGTTGTCTGTATTCCTAACAGTCCTTTGGAAATCTGAGAGACATGTTAGGTATCACATTTACCATACTCTTTGATAAACTCATGCACATACATTTTTGGAGGATTTGCACAAGTACTGGGCTTATGGATATTTTGTAGTGATTATTTTTTAAGCAGCAATGAGCACATTTGTTTACCCTCCCCCACAACTATGTTTACACTTAAATATTGGAAACATAGGGGGATAGTAATTAGAACCTGCCATCCTTGACAGTGTTAATCTAATCCTTTATACGTTTGTTTTTGCTTAAGACCACACAAAGTATCATGTAACAGCAACGAAGGGTCCTGCGGCACCTTATAGACTAACAGAAAAGTTTTGAGCATGAGCTTTCGTGAGCACAGACTCACTTCATGATGAAGTGAGTCTGTGCTCACGAAAGCTCATGCTCAAAACTTTTCTGTTAGTCTATAAGGTGCCACAGGACCCTTCGTTGCCGTGACAGATCCAGACTAACATGGCTACCCCTCTGATACTTGACACAAAGTATCATGTTAACTGTTCTGCAAGGAGCAAATAACATAGCATGTGCATTGCTGGGATTTCTTTTCATGCAAAGAAAATCCCTTCTTCTGGTTACAAGAAAACAAAAAAGCAGTCCAGTGGCACTTTAAAGACTAACAAAATAATTTATTAGGTGATGAGCTTTTGTGGGACAGACCCACTTCTTCAGATCATAGCCATACCAGAACAGACTCAATATTTAAGGCACAGAGAACCAATTTGGTTCTCTGTGCCTTAAATATTGAGTCTGTTCTGGTATGGCTATGATCTGAAGAAGTGGGTCTATCCCACGAAACCTCATCACCTAACAAATTATTTTGTTAGTCTTTAAAGTGCTACTGGACTGCTTTTTTGTTTTTATAGTATAAAGACTAGCACAGCTTTCTCTCTGTTCTGGTTACTAGAAGTTAGTTACAACAAGACAAAGATTTACATGTCCAAATTTTCATAATTACATCTCAACACTAGAGATACTGATCTTAATTCATGGGGTTAAAATCATCAGAGGTACCTTCTCTGCCTCACAAAGAGCTGTCACTTGGGGAGTTTAGGAAGGCAGAATGCTGTAACAGCATTCAGTGCAGCTTCTGCTATTGTTAAATTGTCCCATTGGAAGAAGCAAGCAGGAGGATGGAATATTACTCGTTTTTGTCATTATCATCTCTGCCTTCCCTGTTCCAAAGTTATGCAGGGAATCATAGAACACTAGAATTGGGAGGGCCCTCGAGAGGACAGTCCCGTCCTGTCACAGCAGGATCAAGTACCATCTAAAACAACCCTGATAGATGTCTAACCTGCTCTTAAATATCTCCAGTGATGGAGATTCCACAACCTCCATAGGGAATTTATTCCAGTGTTTAACCACCCTGCTAGTTAGGAAGTTTTTCCTTATATCCAGCCTAAACATCCCTTGCTGCTGTTTAAGCCCATTGCTTCTCATTCTATCCTTACAGGTGAAGAAGAACAATTTTTCTCCCTCCTCCTTATAACACTGTTTTAGGTACTTGTAAACTGCTGCCATGTCCCCTCTAAACAAAACAAGCCCAGTTCTTCAGACTTCCCTCATAGCTCATGTTCTCTAGACCATTAATCATTCTTGTTGCTCTTCTCTGGACCTTCTCCAGTTTCTCCACATCCCTGTTGAAATGTGGTGCCCAAAACTGGACACAATGCTCCAAGGCCACATCTACGTTACATTCCACTTTTGGAAGGGGAATGCAAATGTGGCTATCGCAAATGCAAATGAGGCACTAATTTACATGCTGTGCACCTCATTTGCATGATGGCAGCCACCTGCTCTTTCAAAAGTGCCATTTTTGGAAAAAATACAAGCAGTGTAGATGGGATTCGTTTGAAAAGAAACCCTACTTTCAAAAGCACCCTTCTTCATATTTTTCAGGAAGAAGGGTTTTTTCAAAAATGGGGTTTGTTTTCAAATGAACTCCATCTACACTGCTTGTTTTTTTCCTGCAAACTACACTTCTGGAACAGCGAGTGGCTGCCACTATGCAAATGAGGTATGATATATGTAAATCAGCACCTCATTTGCATTTCCAATCAACCACATTTGCATTCCCCTTCTGAAAAGGGAATGTAGTGTAGATGCAGTCCAACTGAGGCCTAATCAATGCAGAGCAGAGCGGAAGAATGACTTCTCAGGTCTCGCTCACAACATTTCTGGTAATGCATCCCAGAATCATGTTTGCTTTTTTTGTAACTGCATTATGCTGTTGACTCATATTTAGCCTGTGGTCCCCTATAAGCCCTAGATCCCTTTCTGCAGTACTCCTTGCTAGACAGCGGCTTCCTATTCTGTATGTGTGAAACTGATTATTCCTTCTGAAGTGGACTACTTTGCATTTGTTCTCATTAAAGAAGACAGAGTTGATAATGAGAAAAATGCCCTTGACAGGGTGTATGTAATTACCAATCATCAAGGTAACATGAGACTTCTGAGCATGGCTGGAACCCTTTCTGATCCTGAACACATTGAAACAACAGCAAGAAATACCTTTTACCATGTTGAGCTGAGCAAGAAACAACTTCCCAATCTTCTCAAACACTTTACAACAATGATCTATGACTTTGAACCTCCATGCTAGATGGCTGCGATGGTAAATGCCACTTGCAAACTATAATATACAGAACAGGCAGTTCTTTGTCTACTGAACAGACACAAGACTTACATACACAAGGCTCTTCTTTCTGATTCAATTAAAACTCCTACTCCTACTCTACCGGGCTCTGAATGGACTTGACCATCCACAAATCACCATGACAATCATATTCCTCAGATATGATACAGCCAAGAAAACCCTAGATGACATGCTCAGAATCAAGGTACAGGGAAAGAATCCCAGGAGTAGAGGGAACGAGATCTGAGAAGGCTTGAGCAGAACATATCTAAACATCTCACTTCTTTAATAAGCCCCTCTCCCAGAAGAGTCATCATTTCCCATGGTCAGTCTAAGTGTGAGGGTAAAGGAAGAGAGAGAAGAAAAATAAACAAAAAAGAGAAAAAACAAAGTCAGGAACACTGAGAGGCATAAAAAGTTGAGCCCTCTTTGGACTGAGATGGCAGAGTGATATATGTCTTGGGCACATCATAACATTGCCTAAACAGAATGATCGTGATGTCAGAGGTCATTTTGCTGCATTATTGGAGATTAGAAAAGGCACAGCAAATCAGTTCTCGTCTAGGCACGCAGAAAAAACTGGAATATTTCACTACTGAATAAAGAAGTAGGGATTAGGACAGAGGAGGCCCTAAAGTGATAACCCTCAAAACAGTAAATCATGAGTTAAAAAATAGTTTTAAACTCTCTTCATATTTAAGTGAACAAAGACAAACCCCTGGAAGGAAGTAAATGGAAGGTGGAAATATTATATGTTTAAAGACAGGCATAGTAGATGATAGAAATTCCTGCAGCCAATTTCTCACAATAGAAATTACTCTAGCAAACATTAATATTCCAGGCACATATTGCGGCAAAACTAGGTATTATTTTCCCTTTTCCCTTTTTTTCCCCTCCCCTATAATTGGCTTCAGTGCAGATATGCTTACAAAGGAATGAACCCTGTAATCATCACATATAATAAAGTGACAGGTATTTTAAGGAAAATAATCAAAAAATGGAAGGAACAGTGTTGTATCAAGCAAGAAGCATTAGAAAAGCTACAACTCCATTAAGGAAACACTTTGATAAATATTCAAGCTTCTGCAATTGGGCTGTTTCATGAGAACTGTCAGGAAGTACTGTAGCACACACCTTTGGATTTGAAGATGAATAGAAATGACATAGGCACAAATTAGAAACTCCTGCAAATTTGCTCACTTACCGTAATTTCAATTTATCATATGGCATGTTTTCACTTTCTAAGCACTGCTGTATTTACTAATAGCTGTTTTAGGGCTACCCAAGGATATTTACTTCCATATAATAGGATATTGAATGAGAATAGAGAAATTGTATTACATCTGTATATGATATGATAAGACCACTACTGTGGCCTGGTCTGATAGCCACACTATAAACAGGATGTTGAAAAAAGGGGGATGGGTTCAGAGAAGAGCGACAAGAATAGTTTGTCATCTGGAAATCATGCCTTGCAATGTAAAATTAAAGGTCACCAGTGGGGCCAATAACCACAACACGCGCTGGGTAAAAGAGGGAGGGGGACCCACCATGCCCCCCAGAAGACACGTGGCCAAGGGTAGAAGGGGCAGTGCCAAGCATAGTTGTCCTTAGCACTTCCAGGACCACAGATTGCCCCCCCAGTCACCACACACACACACAGCTGTGCAGAGCAGTGGAGCAGCACTACTGGCCCTTCAAAGGGGACCAGAGCTCCAATTCCCACCATTGCCAAAGTAGCAGGCCCCCTTCCCACGCATCAGCACTAGTGGTGGGCCTGGAGGTCATCTTGGACAGTAGTACACCTCAGTCCCTCCGATTCTCTGCCTCCATCACATCACAAGTTTAGTATTCTGTGGGCTATAATTATTGGGTCCAGTGTGCAGGTTCTGGGTGGTGCTAGTGGCCTGTGATGTCCAGGAGCTCAGACTAGATGATCTGGTGGTCCCTTCTGGCTTTAAATACTATAACTCTTTGACTCTTGAGCGAAGGTTATGCAGTGACTTGATCATGAGCTATAATTATCTACATGGGGACATCTGATACTAAAAGGCTCTTTCCTCTAGCTTACAAATGCATAACACGATCAAGTGGCTGCACACTGAAGTCAGCAAATTTCAAATGGAAAATACTGCAGATATTTTAACTGGGAAGGAAATTAACTGCTGGAACAGATTGTAAATTCTTCATTGCTTGCAATCTTCAAATCAGAGTTTGGATGCCTTTCTCAAATGATATGCTCTAGCTAAAACCACATGTAGACTTTATGCAGGAATCAGTAGGTGAAATTCCATAGCTTGTGTTGTGCCAGAGGACATACTAGATGATCACAAATCTCTCCGTCCTCCGACTTTGTGAATATATGATTGAATTGCGGCTTGCCTACATTTTCCTACTATCTGATTTCCAGAAGGTTTTCCAGAAGTTAAATTACAGATTCAGGTCCACTGATATCACTGGACATTGGATCAGGACAATAAAGTGAGAGGTACATTTTAAGAAAAACGCTTTTATCACCCCCTTAAAAATATAATGGTATCTTCACCTGGATGTCCTCTCCATTAGAGAATACATCTGTCTAAATAAAGTATCATAGTGTATGGTTAACCAATCAATCTGATTGAATGAACACTCTTGGGCAGGGTTTCCCAAGGTGTGGTTTGCGGTCTAGTAATGGTCCTTGGAAAAAAAAATACCAGTCCTTCGAAAATATACAAATTATTGCACCCAATCCTATTAATTTGGTACGTTTTGTATTTTCCACGTAATTAAGGTAATCATAATAAGTTAGGCATTTAAGTATTGTATATCAATATTTATATTATTATTATGTACTATTATTATTGTGAATAAATAATAAAGAGTGAAAATTTATTCATTTTTCATTAACTTTTTTTTATATGCGTTTATATTTTTGGGATGCAAAAAAAAGTACTGAATAAAATGGTCCCAACTATATAAAGTTTGGGAAACCCTACTTCTGGGTGTATATAATGTTAATAATAGAGAGGGTTAAATGGTTCATTTCTAGACATTACTGAACTCATTAGCAACAATAGCAATAAAATAAGCAGTAAACATTGGAAGGACAGGAAAGGAATACTAAGACTTTCTTTAAATGATTGCTGTTGTGTAGAGAAAGCAGCAGGTTAGTGTTAAGGTGTTGGCACCTCAAGATTGGCAGTGCTAGGGGAGGACATGTAGGAAAGTTGCATACAATTTAATAGGGATGTGCTCAATGCAATTCTACAGAAAATACTCCAACACCTTGCAGAGTTTAATAGAAATGAAATCCTATCTGAAATTCTTCCTAAATCATCCTAAACCGAGGGCTTGTCCACACTAGCTCCCTACTTCGAAGGGAGCATGGTAAGTAGGGTGTTGAGAGTTTATTAATGAAGTGCTGCGGTGCATATGCAGCACTTCACTAAGCAAACTCCCCCCTGCGGCATGAAGTGTTAAACTTCGAACTGTCGGCGCGCGTCTAGCCGCGGCACTCCCGTCGGTATTTCAAAGTTTGAAACTTCGGAGTTGCTGCGGGTGGGGAATTTGCTTAATGAAATGCTGCCTATGCACGGCAGCACTCCATTAGTAAACTCCGAGCAGCCTCATTACCATCCTTCCTTCAAAGAAAGGTGGTAATATAGACACAGTCAAAAGGAGTAAAGGGACTCCGAAGTACCCCGGGCACTTTGAAGTACTAGCAGGTGAGCCACGGCTAGACACGAGCTAGCAGCTGGGAGTTTAACACTTCGAAGTTGTTGCAGGGGGGAGTTTGCTTAGTGAAGTGCTGCACGTGCACCACAGCACTTCATTAATAAACTCCCAACACCCTAATTAACATGCTCCCTTCAAAGTAGGGAGCTAGTGTAGACAAGCCCCTAGAGAATTCTGCATACTGTTATTCATAGAGAATTCTATAGACTGGTTCAAAAATCTACAGAAAGGATATATTTTTTCATTCAATTCTACATCAGAGATTTTTATCTCTTGGGCATTATCGTCCCCGTGGGCCAGGGGAAACAAGCCTTTGGCCATTAAACATCAATACAGGTACAGGAAAAATCTAAAGTTACACAGGCTGCCATTTAGCAGCCCCTGCAATGGTCACTCTGAGTCAGTGGTTTCCCCAGTAACCTAAACTCATAAATTATTCATGAATGCAGGTTTAAAATGGAGCCCTCTGATTGGCCCAGGTGAAAAGTTTCTAGCACCTTCGGCCAAGAGGACGACCTATGTGAAAGCACCTGCACAGAATTCTCAGTATGCTAATCATGTCATAAATAGTCATGAGGTCGCTCTATAAATCCAGGAGCCGCAGCCCATTCAGCAGCCCTGAGGGAATCAGGCAAGGACCCTGTTACCTTGAACGGAGGAGCGTGGCCACCCAGTGGCGTCTGCTGGACTCCGAGGCCAGGCCTGAGAGCTGAAATCACTGTGGCACCTGCCTCCAGGCGGCGCCAGCCAAAAGAGCTTTGAAATCACTGAGGTGCCTGCCCTGCAGGCGGCGCCAGCCAAGAGCAGGAAACACTGGCTCACCTCAGGAGCCCACTGGGGCAGAAGCGGTGCCAGCACCCCAGCGCACCCCAACGAAAACAAGCAGCGCATTGCGTCGGGGAGCAGCAAGCGGGCCCCTCGGCCAAGTCACCGGGTGGCAAACTGGCCCCCACTCTGGTGGGGGTACTGCGTACCCGGTGATGTAACCAGGGACCCGCCAATGATATCACCAGCGTTCCCCAGCATCTGTGCCTGATGTGCTTCACTGGACAAGACCTTCACTTACCAGACGGGACAAACTCACCTGGACAGGACCTTCAATCGACGGACACGTAAACTACCTATTGGCCCGTAGCACAGCCCGGGACCTCTGCTGAACTACACACTCCACCCTTCACAGATACTTTGGGTACTGGGTCCCCTAACAGGGGGGTTGGGGTCGCACCTCAGCCGCGCCCTTTCCAGGGCTAGGGAAGGGCTGCACCCGGGGCTCGATCCGAGGGCCGGGCCTAATTGCCCAAATTTAAATAATAACCAAGCTACACACTTGATTTAATAGTTCACTTGAATTAACAGTTACTTAGTTATTATAGTTCAGATTAGACTCCTAGTTACAAAATCAGCTAATAAGATATACCTACCTATACTTACCACTAAGCAGGTGGGACACTGCAGTGAAGGCATAGCCTCCCAGTTCCCAAATCAACCCTGCACCCTTACCCATCCTAAAATCTCCAAGCTCCAGCTAGGTGGGGCCGTGGCAAACGCCCAGTTGGTGAGGGGGCCTCAGAGATGGAGCCTTAAAGTCCCCAATAGGCTGGAGTAGTGACCCGGCCGGAGGGTATAGGAGAAGAAGTAGCGCCCTTCTCCCCCTCGGAGCTAAATTAAACAAACCCCTTTTTTCCTCTTACCTTTATAAGTTTTCTTCTAACCTATTTGTTTTGCCTTCCGGTACAATAAAGAGGGTTTTACAGGTTGCCTTTATGGATTTGATGTTAATAATTGTAAGTGTTTAAGGTTTATATAGGACAGTGTTATCACTATTATTATGAATTGTTTTATGTGTTTATTTTATACCGTTTGTTGTTTATTTGCCTGTTGTTGGCTCTGTTAAATAAACAGAACATTAGTTTCACCCCTAAGCCTCCTCCTCGTTCCACCTTCGCCTCTTGAGCTAGCCACTGCCTGCCAGGGGAGGTTACATCTATACAGCGGGAAGGGTATGTGCACAACCCCTGGTCCTCTTGCCGGTGGGGGGTGGGGGGGTCTGCAGAGGGACGGGGCGGTCTAACGTCGCCGGGCCTCCGCCATCCCTCCTAAACACCTTAGGTCCTCAAGGATCCAGATAACTAGAGCGGGGAGTCTCGCAATCCAGTCGCACTAACCAGGCGGCTCAGAGCGGGCCGTAAGAGATTAGTAATTCCCTGCGACATTCTACAGCACAATCCTAATAGGATATGCTATTTAAGAGATCACACCATCGAGTCAATATAATCTAACACCAAGAGTGCTAGACTTCATATCTGATATTACTTTTGCCCTTTCAGACCGACATACATTGAGGGCCTGAAGCCCAGGTGCCATTAGATATCAATAGCTATAATTCTATAATCAATTATGGCTAAGTTAATATGAGTGTCAAATGACACAGAAAATCACCACTCATTTCTTCTGACATAGCCACTTATTACAGTAAAATGAAAAGTCTGATACTCCAGACATCACAAAAGAAGGCTAAAGTTTTCAGCCATAGTTATGATCTTGGACAAGCTCAGCTTGAGGTGTCTATTTATTAAAAATGTAACCACTGAAGAAAATTTCTAATTCCAGGTCTGATTGGTCAATAAAACTCTTATTGCGTTCTCTGTTACTGAAGTAACGGTGAGGGGTATTGGTATGCTGTAAGAAAATCTAAGACTAAATGAACCATATTAAAAGCAAGATAACATTTTATCCTATATAAGGCAAGAGGTGGGTCTTGAAAAAACAAGATGCCAACTAATATTAAGCTGCTTTTAAGCTTCCCCATCTGATGCGCATAGCAATCTGAGAAATGAAATAATCTTTACAGGTGCAATGTACCATGTGTACATTAGGTTCAAGTATCAGAAAGGTAGCCGTGTTAATCTGTATCTTCAAGAACAACAAGAAATCGTGTGCCACCTTACAGACTAACAGATATTTTGGAGCATAAGCTTTCATGGGCAAAGACCCGCTTCATCACATGCATGAGTGGGGGTTGATTCCAGAGGGGTATTTAAAAAGTGGGGTCATAAGAATAAGAATGGCCATACTGGGTCAGACCAAAGGTCCATCCAGCCGTATCCCGTCTGCCGACAGTGGCCAGTGCCAGGTGCCCCAGAGAAGGAGAACAGAAGACAACGATCAAGTGATTTATCTCCTGCCATCCATCTCCTGCCCTTGTTCTGAAGGCCAGGGCACCATACTTTACCCCTGGCTAACAGCCATTTATGGACCTAACCTGCAAAAATTTATCAAGCTCTTTTTTAAACCCTAATAGAGTCCTGGCCTTCACAGCCTCCTCCGGCAAGGAGTTCCACAGGTTGACTGTGCGCTGTGTGAAGAAAAATTTCCTTTTATTAGTTTTGAACCTACTACCCATCAATTTCATTTGGTGTCCCCTAGTTCTTGTATTATGGGAAAAGGTAAATAATTTTTCTATGTTCACTTTTGCCACACCATTCACGATTTTATATACCTCTATCATATCACCCCTCAATCACCTCTTTTCCAGACTGAAAAGTCCCAGTCTCTCTAGCCTCTCCCCATATGGGACCCGTTCCAAATCCCTAATCATCTTAGTCGCCCTTTTCTGAACCTTTTCTAATGCCAATATATCTTTTTTGAGGTGAGGAGACCACATCTGCACACAGTACTCAAGATGTGGGCGTACCATAGTTTTATATAAGGGAAGTATGATATCTTTTGTCTTATTATCTATCCCTTTTTTAATAATTCCTAATATCCTATTTTTAATAATTTTAACACTTTTAACACTATTTCCTTATTCATTTTTTCATATTCATTTGTTTTCCTCTTATTTAGTCTCCTTTTGTCCGTTAAGTGCAAAATTTCCTCCGTCATCCATTTCTTCTTTGCGTCTCTTTTCTTTATTGGTATGCTGTCTACCTCGGCGGCCTTAACTGAATCCCTCAGTGTCTCCCATTGTTTTTCAACATCACTTAGGTCTCCTAAGGCACTAAATCTATTCTTAACTGCAATACTGAATCGCTCCTGAACTTCTCTATTTGTTTGCAGTAACTTTAGATCCAGTTTTATGTTTCTCTCTGCTCTTCTGATTCTATGATCACTATAGCAATCGGCACTCGACATCGTTTTAGTTGATAAGAGAACATTTCTGAATCTTTTATTTATCAAAATAAAATCAGTTTGGTTTTTGACATTATCCCCTGGACTCCTCCATGTCCACAACTTTCTTGGATGTTGCTTGAACCATGTATTCCCTATGATCAAATTATGAATTCTCACCCACCCTACTAGCTTTTTGCCTCTCTCATTTCTACAACCTAGACCGTGAGGCCCTGCAATATCCTCTGTCCTGTTGCATCCAACCTTGGCAGTGAAATCTCCTTGAACAACTATTATTTCACCTGACATCGAGCCACCTCTGAGCGGCGGTAACTAGGCCAATGACAGAATCCTTCCACCCACTGAGCAGTGCCTACACCAGGGCATAGGTTGGCTTAATAGCATCACACAAGGCATGAAATTTCATGGCTGGAACTAATCACTGCTACAGCCTCAGAATCACCCAACCCACTCCACCTTACTGGCCAGCCCCTTTACTCAGGTTCTCCACCACTATTCAAGGTGGTGTAATTAGCTCCGCCCTTTATGCTGGAGGACAAAAGTCTTTTTACGCACTACTAAAATGCAGCCACCTCTGGGGTGGAGCACAGAAGCTTTTTAACAGCACACAACAACACAGCAAACTGAGACAGGAATTGATGAAGGCAGAATGGAGTTCCTTCAGAATGTGCCCTGACTTTGAAGACCAGCTGCAGATTCACCACCAGGCACTTCCCCTCATGATGCACTGATTTAGTGCTAATTTCCACTTCCAGAAGTACTTGGCTTTACTGGGAGATCTCCCAGCCAAGAACCAGCCCAGCCTGTCCCTGCTTAGCAAGGCCACCCAGGATCACAAGATACCTCTACCCCTTAAACCTCCAGCCATTCTGCAGTGCCCTCTTTTCCAAGGATTAAGTGGGCCCCAACAGGCCAGGTGACAAGGAAATGGCAGCATCAACTTAAATAAATAAAAGGGAGGGCCAGAGATAACAAGGTCTATTCAGCAAGGTGGCAATGGCCCATTATCAGTGGTATGTATCAAACGAGTTAAAATCAAGCCAGATCAGACAGGGGAATGTCGCCCATTGTCAGAGTCTAATGGGAGATATTAACACCTAGGGCAGAAAAACTGCTTTTATAAGGGGCCAGCCATTCCCATTCTTTGTTTAGTCCTTGATTGATGGAGTCAAATTTGAAAATAAACTGCATCTCAGAAATTTCTCTCTCCATTTGATTTTTGAAATTTCTCTGTTTTAGGACTGCTACTTTTAAATCTGTGACTGTGTGTCCAGAGAGACTGAAGTGTTCTCCCACAGGCTTCTGTACATTACTGTTCCTGATGTCTGATTTATGTCCATTTATTCTTTTACGTAGAGACTGTGCAGTTTGGCCAATGTAAATAGCAGGGGAGCATTGCTGGCACATGATGGCATATAGTATATTAGTGGATGTGTAGGCAAAGGAGCCTCGATTATATGGTTGGTGTTAGGTCCTGTTATGATACCACTGGTATAGATAATGTGAGCAGAGTTGGCAGCGAGGTTTGTTGCAGGGATTGGTTCCAGGTTTAGAGTTACTGTGTTGTGATATATAGTTGTTGCTGAGAATTTGTTTAAGGTTGGCAGGCTGTCTGTAGGTGAGGACAGGCCTGCCTCCCAAGGTCTGTGAGAGTGAAGGATCATTGTCCAGGATGGGTTGTAGATCACTGATGATGAGCTGGAGAGGCTTTAACTGGGGGCTGTATGTGATAGGCAGTGGTGTTCTCTTGTTTTCCTTGTAAGGCCTGTCTTGTAGCAGGTGCCTTCGGGGTACCCGTGTGTCTCTGTCCATCTGTTTTCTCACTTCTTTAGGTGGGTATTGTAGTTTGAGGAAAGTTTGGTAAAGTTCGTGTAGATGTTTGTCTCTGTCTCATGGGTCAGATTAAATAAGTTGTACCTTAGTGCCTGGCTGTATACAATGGATTGTGTAGTGTGCCCTGGACGAAGCTAGAGGCGTGTAGATAAGCATAGCGGTCCATGGGTTTTCGGTATAGGGTAGGGTGGTATTAATGTGACCATCACTTATCTGACAGTAGTGTCCAGGCAGTGGATCTCTTGTGTGGACTGGTCCAGGCTGAGGTTGATGGTGGGGTGGAAACTGTTGAAATCATGGTGGAACTCTTCAAGAGCCTCCTTCCTACGGGTCCAGATGATGAAGATGTCATCAAGGTAGCGGAGGTAGAGGAGGGGTGCTAGGGGACGAGAACTGAGAAAGCGTTGTTCTAGGTCAGCCATAAAAATGCTGGCATGCTGTGGGGCCACGCGGGTGCCTATAGCAGTGCCATTGATTTGAAGGTATAATTTGTCCATAAATCTGAAATAGTTGTGGGTGAGGACAAAGTCACAAATCTCCACCACCATTTGTGCCTTGGTCTCATCAGGGATAATGTTCCTAACAGCTTGAAGTCCACCTTCATGTGGGATATTGGTGTAAAGTGCCTCTACATCCATGGTGGCCAGGATGGTGTTTTCAGGAAGGTCACCAATAAATTGTAGTTTCCTGAGGAATTCGATGGTATCTCGAAGAAAGCTGGGAGTGCTGGTAGCATAAGTTCAATTATTTTCTATTTATAAAAAATGCTCATCCTCAGTCCTAAATCTATGAGGGCCTGTTTGTTAACATCAAGCATTTGGGTGCATGCCACCAAGGGAAATGATTGTTAACAAAAAGTAAATCAACAGCATTAAATGTAAATCTTCAGTTGTCACTCAGGTCATGTAAATGAGCAGATTTCAGCACTGCATGAGACCACGGGAAACTTGGCCACAGGCATGATAAATGGTTGTCTGGCTAACTAAAATCATGCCAGATTACAGATGTTGCCAGACCAGAGAGTGCTGGATTAGAGGACCAACCTGTATTAATGGTGGCAGAGAAGCTGGCTTTGTAACACCAGTTCTGCTTGCTGAAAAACACTGACCCCAGTAGCCTGAATATCATTGTTAATGCAGAATTCAATGCTGTTGAGAGGAATCTGGTGAATTTCTGTCCTGCTCATTGACAAGGCTTGGAGACATCTTCCTTAACAACAGGAAGAGCTGCTCTGAGCAAAAGTCTCATGCTTTTCTCCCCAAAGAAACCATGACAATTCTCTAAACCAACAATGCCTAGGTAGGCAAAGAAGCAGTGTTCCTTGCAAGCTGGGTGCTTGGGCAGCCACACAGGAGAGATTCCAATGCCGCCCAGCTGATGAGCAGAGCGTGCAAGGTGCACACAGCCAGAAGCGTATTTCTGCTGGTGGTGTATATCCGCACATGCTGTGGTGCACAGACCAAAATTTATTCTGCACATGGATGGAAAAATGAGAGGCAACATTGCAAAGAAGTCCTTCAAAGAACAGACAGCAGTGACAGTATGTGTAGTTAACCTTGTGCGGTCCTTGGTCTGACTGATTCCAAGGTGTGTCCCTGCTGAGTCATCCTGTAATTAGGATTAGCCAAGGGGAAAAATTAAAGAAGGAAAAACTCCAATAGACAGGATCAGTTTTCTTGCACCTTTGTTTCTAGAACATGTAAACACCTTCCAAATACAGTGGAAAATAAAACATCAGAATCACTTAAAAGCATAAAATCTGTGTATTAAATATTGCAAATTCTCTGTTTTCTCATTAGGACGATTTGTTAAGTGGTCTGACATGGTCAGTAACTGCTGAGTTGAGACTGGGTGAAACACAAGGTGTGGGGGATACTCTAATTAAAGCTAAGCAGATTTCTCACTAATTCTAGAATACAATATATAAAAAGAAAGAAAGATTAGTGAGGACCACTATCTGCTCCTGCAGCAATCCCAGCTATTGATTTCTTTTGAAGATCCCATTTGTTTTGAGTTCACTCCCAAGGGATTCCATTTAATGTTGCAGTAAACAAGTCTCAGACGCATATGTCATGTTCAAAGGGATAATGCAAAGCACAACACTTTGTACATCCTCCTGATTTGACTGGCAGACATTGCCCTTTTATGGATGACTAAAATGCTATACAAACTTTCAATGACAAAAACAATAGAAAAAAAAAGACAACCCAAACCCCCGAGAACCACAAATTTGCAGAATACAAGCATCATCTTTTGCTTGTTTACTGAGAGGATCAGAAGCTGCTGATGTATTGAGAATAGTGAAGTGCTTATTTGGCTTATTTTAACCTAACTTCAGCCTAATAATTAGAGAAGAAAAAATGCAACTTAGCTTTCACCTCGGTTCTATATTTCCACAAACACTTTTTACACTTCCAGTTTTTACCTACTGTTGTTAAAAGCATCATGTAAGATTCCTATAACTTATACAGATTACACAGAAACAACATTCTTCTCTGTTCTTTTCTAACTTGTTTACCAGATTCCATTTTAAAAAATACAAATGGAGAAAAGGAATCAGAGCCATATGCTGTACTTGATGGTAGGGGGAAGAAACTTGAAGAATTAATACCACCCAAAGGCTGGGAGAGATAACAGAGGACAAACTAGCTGGTAGTTTGCAATTTGATATGGTGGCACAAAAAGCCAAGGTGATTTTGGGCTGCATACGCACACATCACATCATGGACCAGAGCAAGTGGATGACCCACAGGCACACCACTGCTATTACATACCACTTAAGGGACAGTTGCATGCCCTCCCCTCTGTGCTATAGGGGTGAGTTGGGTCATGTTTTTGTCTCCATGCATCTCCTAAGGCTTGTGTTGGAGGGGAGCAGTCACTGTGCTCAGGTGAATGAAAAATTGGCCACTGTGGCTGCACCTACATGGAAACTAAAGGAAGGGAACACAGGGAGAAGGCTGAACCTTCAGGCAGCAGACTTGCTCTAACTGTCCCTAAGTTTTGATTAACAGAAAAGTTTCGAGCATGAGCTTTCGTGAGCACAGACTCACTTCCAGACATGTGCTCACAAAAGCTCATGCTCAAAACTTTTCTGTTAGTCTATAAGGTGCCACAGGACACTTTGTTGCTGTTACAGATCCAGACTAACATGACTACCCCTCCGATACTTAAGTTTTGAGTGTTTATGGAGCAATTCTAAGGGGTTTTAACTACATGAAGGCTGTAGTTAGTCATTTTTGTTTTTAGCTTTGATTCATTTTAATGTAATTTACCTTCCCCATCCTTCTCCTTACTCAGGCTGAGACCCGTTTATAACTAGCCACTGCTGAAGCAGAAAAACCTACATTTGTGCAATCACATGCATGTCATGGAGTCAGAAGTTTTAGCTCTTTCCATGTTTTTAATCCATTTTCAATGCACCTGGCAAATGTAGTTGAACTGGCACTGAACTGGCAGTGCAAGCACTGAAAGCTGCTGTTGAGGGGAGAAGGTAGAAGGTTTACTTTCATTTGTGATGGACGTGAATTACAGATAAAGGGGATGGGAGTGTCCTACTTTTTTTTCTTTTTTTTTTCTGTTTTTTGCTATCTTGTATTACCTGACCTGAGTCTCCTTTCTTCTCAGAGTTTTAGTAATGGTGATTTTGCCTTATGAACTCATATGCTTGTAGAAAAAGGAATGGCTGTCTTAAGATAAAACATGATGAACAGGCACTAGCTATCTGACTGATACTCACATATGTAAAATTATTATGCAAGGCCTTGTTTATATTATGGATCCTTATAACATAGGAGGTTACGAAGGCCTGCATTACACTGCACATTCTCATAGCTCCCAAAGCTTTCACAAGCAAGGACCTTTCCTTCACTGGGGTGCAAAAATTCTATCTTAATTGTATAAAGAGCAATTCAAATCAATCCAGTGTGACTAAACAGCTAGAGATGAAGATATAGTACTTACCACACAGCCATAATTTTGTTTATTGCTGCATCTAGTAGTAGTTCCATGAACATTTTCACATAATTTGCTATTTTTTGAGAATGCCACAGACTCTGTATTCTAGAATCTTAGCCACTATGACCACGTTGGTAAAGATTTTAAAATGTTGGTGCTTAAAGATTAGGGGCTAGATCTTGGCATCAGCACAGATGCTGGAACTAAGAATACAGGATATTGCTGCAGCAGCTCACCCTCCCAACTATAAGTGGTTTCCATTATATACAAGATTTGCATGTTGGTTCAATGGCTTACAGCACCACTGCAAAAAAATAAAAAATAAAAAATTAGCATTCCTAGGCAGCATTCTTGGTCACACATTGATGGTACAAAGGCTACAGTCCAGAACCACTCCAAGATATTTCAGGAAATCCTCAGTCCTGAGTTTGGTATGATTGAACATGATATCCAGGTGCTTCTTTTTATGTTGGTTGCTCAGTAAAACACAGGGCCGGGGTCAGCTGGAGTCACCGAAACTAATAGCATTCCTCCAATATTTTCAGATGTTCTGAGAGGATGTGTTCTGCTTGGCTAAGGTGCTCATTTGGATGGTAAGCATGGGATCACCTGCATGCCCAAATTTCTGTGATCATGACATGGATGTTGCTGACATTAATAATAATGAGTTGTGGGGTTAGGATGGATCCATGTGGGAAACTGCTGTTTAGTGAATGACATCTGCTGGTCTGCTCATTACATGTATCTGAAGCTTGTGATGGGTAAGAACAGCTGTCAGTGGGTCCAATCCTGTTCTGCAACACACTATTTTCAATGGTTTTAAAAGCAGGCAATCCAACCAAACTGTATTGAGTGCAGAGGAAGAGATCCCGAAAGGAAGTTGCTGTTTTGAGTCCACAATGATAACCAGATTCAAGAATCAAGACCTGATTATGGATTCTACAGACCAGCCACTTCAATTCTCCATGATACTTAAGACATGGAACACAGCAAGCCACCTCTGAACCTCACATGGGTATTGCAGTTATTTCCTACACACATGGAAAATGAAAGACAGCCTGCTATAAGAATGTGTAGAAGACATTCAAATCATGGGCAATCTAGTGAACCTCTGCTCTCTAAGATCCTTCTCCAGAGGAACAGCCTTGATTCATTTCATGTCACTAGAAGCAACTGGGCAGTTGGCAAGCTCAAATGTTGACCTTTAAAGTGACCTTTCAAATTATCATATGAAAGATGAATAGGCAAGAAAGTCAATATACACTACCTGGTTTGAATGAAGAGAGCAGTTCTATTCTGATTTACATTAGCAGAAAATCTGGCCATACATTTTAAGATAATTTTACCCATAAGACAAAGGGCTAGAGACTATTATTTCTATTTAAACAGGAAAAATGGAGACTCTCCTTTAGAAGGACACACAAGTAATTTAAATCGGGCTTAATCCAGTGCTGCAGCAGTGTATTGTGGGAACCTATCCCACAGTTCCCTGAGCCCTGTTGCATTCTGGCCCCAGAACTAGACGTGGGTATATGACAACATCTTCCCACATTTCATTCCCTTCTTTCCCCTGCCATGGTAATAGTTTTAAGTAGACACGGGTGCCACACTGAAACTCGAATGAATCATGCACAGTTACAGCTCGCAGCAGTCAAAAAAAACCAGACTACAGCCAGGTTTGGACCTGCAAAAGAAGACCCTTAGGACAAAAACATTCCCCAGTGCAAGCCTTACTTAGACAACCGTAGTAATTGTATAGCTAATACATTGCCTCATTGACACATGTATGGGTCGGTACGCCTAGAAGACCCCCAGATACAGCCAGCACCGAAAAAGAAAGGTTACTCACCGTAGTAACGGTGGTTCTTCGAGATGTGTCCCCGTGGGTGCTCCACATTAGGTGTCGGGCTCGCCCGGCGCCGCAGATCGGATCTTCCAAGCAGTTTCTGCCGGACCGCGCATGCGCCGGTGCGCGCCACTCCCCCGCGCGCTCCCGGCCACGTGCGCGATCCGGTCCCCGCCAGTTCCTTGACCAGCCGCCTCAGATGCTCCTGCAAAACACTAAACAGAGATCCGGAGCGGGGAGGATGGGCGGGTAGTGGAGCACCCACGGGGACACATCTCGAAGAACCACCGTTACTACGGTGAGTAACCTTTCTTTCTTCTTCGAGTGTCCCCGTGGGTGCTCCACATTAGGTGACTACCCAGCAGTAACCCAAGATAGGAGGTGGGTAATCGGATTATGTGCAGCTTGTCCCCAAGAGGACCGCTGTCGAGAGACGGGTATCCTCTTGGAATACCCTGTGAAGGGCATAATGTTTGGCGAAGGTGTCACAGGATGACCAGGTCGCCACTCTGCAAATGTCTTTTAGCGCAACGCCCTTGAAAAAGGGCTGTTGATGCTGCCACCGCCCTAGTGGAATGAGCCCTGGGCATGGCCAGGAAAGGAGTCTTTTTGAGTTTGTAGCACATTTTTATGCAAGATACGATGTGCTTCGAGATTCTCTGCGAAGAGAGACATTCTCCTTTTGATTTGGGAGCGATAGAGACTAGGAGTCTATCCGTTCTCTGGAAGGACTTGGTCCTGTCTATATACAAAGCTAGCGCCTCCTCACGTCCAGGAGGTGTAGGCGCGCCTCTTTGTTAGAGTTATGAGGCTTTGGATAAAATGAGGGTAAACAATAGGTTCGTTAGTATGAAACTCAGAAAGAAACTTTAGGAACAAAGGCTGGATGCAGCCGTATGGTTACCGCCTCCTTGGAAAAAACAGCGCAGGGTGGCGTTGCCATAACTGCCGCAAGCTCGCTCACCCTGCGAGCTGACGTGATTGCGAGAAGAAAGATCGTCTTTATCATAAGGAGGCAGAGGGAAACCATGGCCAAAGGCTCGAACGGTGGTCCCCTTTTCGCATTAAGCACCAGGTCCAAGTTCCACGAAAGTGGAAGCGGTTTCCGAGGGGGGTATAGGTTTACCAGCCCTTTAAGGAACCTGGTAACCATGGGATGGGCGAACACCATGTGCCCTGTCTCTCCGTGTCTGAATGCCAAAAAGGCGGCAAGGTGGACCTTAAACGAGGATAGCAAGAGTCCTCCTCTCTTGAGGTCCAGTAAATACTCTAATATCACATCCATAGGCACTGAAAAGGGGAGCTAGCTGTTTGGTAGAACACCATGCCGTAAAGCGAGTCCATTTCTGCTTGTAGGTCTTCCTGGTGGAAGTCCTCCTGCTACTTTCTAGGACTTGCTGCACTTCCTCCGTACATGTGCTCTCTAGGGAGCTGAGCCATGGATTAACCACGTTTGTAGTCGCAGGCCTTGGGGGTGCAGATGCACTATGGACCCCTGGGCTTGCGTGAGCAGATCCGGCGCCACCGGAAGGGGCATCGGTGGCCGGTCCGACATGCGCAGGAGTAGGGGGAACCATTGCTGTCGATCCCACGTTGGGACTATCGGGATCATTCAGGCTCCTTCCCTCCTGGCTTTCTGCAACAGTTTGTGGATGAGCACTGTGGGAGGGAAAGCGTAAAGCAGGGGGCCCCTCCATGAGATCGCGAAGGCGTCCCTCAGGGACCCCCGTCCCAGTCCTGCCCTGGAGCAGAATCGTGGGCACTTCTTGTTGTGCTAACTAGCAAACAGGTCTATCTGGGGAAAAATCCCATGCATGAAAAATCGGTTGCAGCAGATCGGGACGGATCTGCCACTCGTGCGTGAGTGCGAAACGCTTGCTCAGCTGGTCTGCCTTCACATTGTGAGCGCCTGGGAAGTACGAGGCTTTCAAGGTTATATTGTTGGCGATGCAGCAGTTTCACGACCGGACTGCTTCCACACATAAGGCACGGGACCGAGCTCCTCCTTGCCGATTTATATAAAACATGGTGGAGGTATTGTCTATACTGATCCCGACTACTTTGCCTTTTATATGGTCTCGAAAGTGTCTGCAGGCGTTGAACACTGCTCTGAGATCCAGTATATTTGTGTGCAGTGACTGCTCCGTGGAGGACCACAGCCCTTGCGTCACCTCTTCGCCCATGTGTGCTCCCCACCCTATGAGGGAGGCATCTGTAGTAAGAAAAACCAATATGTGTGGTTGGTGGAAGGGTACCCCTGTTAGCAGGTTCTCGGGGTTTACCCACCATTGCAGGGATTTGCGCACCTCTGTTGTGGGCGACGCCACCCTGTGAACAGTGTGTGCTGCCGGGTTGTATACGCTCGCCAGCCAGTGCTGCATGCTGCGCATGTGTAACCTGGCGTTCTGTTCTACGAACGTCGCTGCTGCCATGTGGCCCCGCAGCTGTAAGCACGTCAGAACCAGCACCGTAGGGCTGAAGGTGAAGACTTGCACGAGGGAGCCGACGGCCCGAAAGCGAGTCTCTGGTAGATACGCCCTCGCTGTAATAGAATTTATGCGTGCCCCTACGAACTCTATGTCCTGCGTGGGGTCTATCTGTGATTTTGTAAGATTGATAACCAGGCCGAGCGAAGAGAACGTGCCTGCTATGACGCATATCATGCGTAGTACCTCCTCCTTCGAGGCCCCTTTGAGTAGGCAGTCATCCGGATACTGGAATATAAATACCCCGTCTGTGCAGGTAGGCTGACACCACTGCCAAGGGCTTGGTGAAGACTCTGGGGGCCGAGGAGAGGCCAAACGGTAGGACCTTGTATTGAAAATGTTCTTTGCCTACCATGAAAAACCAGAGGAATCATAGGTGAGCCGGATGAATAGTTATGTGAAAATACGCGTCTTATAAGTCGAGGACTGCGAACCAATCTCCATCGTCTAGTGCCGTAAGGATGGAGGTGATTGTGATCATCCGAAAGCGTTGCTTGCGCAGGTACCAGTTGAGGCCTCGAAAATCTAAGATGGACCTCCCGCCTCCTGTCTTTTTCCCCGTGAGGAAGTACCTCGAGTAGAACCCTCTCCCTTGCAGTTGCTCCGGCACTCTTTCCACTGCCCCTATGAGCATGAGATGGTCTACCTCCTGCTTGAGCCTTGCTACGTGGGAGGCCTCCTGGAGGTGGGGCCTGGGTGGAGGTCATGGCGGTGGGAGCGACTGGAAGGGGATGGCGTACCCCGTGGCTATGATCTCCAGCACCCATTTGTCTGTGGTGATCCTTTGCCACTGGTTATAGAATGGTCAGAGGCGATGGTGGAATAACTGCTTCGGATGACCTTGCGATGGTAGTGATGGCGCAGCCCTGGATCTGTGTGTCAAACTTGTGGCCTTTGGCCCTGCCCCGAGGACGCACAGCTGTGTTGGTAACGACGCCTGGGAGTTCTGTACTGCTGGTGCTGTTGATGTCGCCCTTGCTCGTAACCCCTGTGGTACTGGGGACGCTGTTGCTGAGTCCGCAACATCCAGGGCGATCTGAACTCCCGTCCTCGAGGCCGCGTAGCCTTCTTGCATGATGGCCTTGAGCACTGGTTTCTTGCCCTCTGGAAGCGAGTCCATGAGGGAGGTTAACCTAATGTGGTTATCGAAATTATGGTTCGCTAGATGCGCTGCGTAATTTGCCATTCGCAACAGTAGAGTGGAGGAGGAGTAGACCTTTCTGCCCAACAGCTCTAGCTTTTTGGCATGTTTGTCTGTTCCCCCACATTGCGACGACTCCACCACCAAGGAATTTGGTTGTGGGTGGCTGAACAGGAACTCCGTGCCCTTTGTCGGCACGAAGTTTTTTTTTTTTTTTTTTTTTTTTCCCGCTCTCTTGTGGACAGGCGGAATAGTCGCAGGAGTCTGCCATATCATAGTGGCAGACTCCAAGGTTGCGTCATCAAGCGGTATTGCTATTTTGGGGGAGGCCGGAGGTCTCAGATTTTTGAGGAGCTTATGGTGTTTCTCTTGCACCTTAGCTGTCTGGATGCCTTGCGTGAAGGCCACCCTCGTAAAACAGCTCTTGGAACTGTTTGAGATCGTCCGGAGGATGGACGTCCCCCGGGGCCGTAGCCTCATCCGGGGAGGAGAGCGAGGAACCACTGGGGTACGTCTCTCTGGACCCTTCCGGTTCCTGCTGGTGATGGTACACCCTCTCACTAGAGGTTTGCGAGGGAAAATCTCGGGGTTCCATAACCAGTCCCCCCTGAGATGCTTCAGTCTCTGTCCCCGGTCGCAATCGCCCTTGGGGGTACGAGATCGTTTGTGGGGATCTTTCCCTAGTAGATAGCCAATGGTGTCTATGCCCCGCGTGGTAGGGGCGACCATGGCAGTATAGGCACTGTTCTTGGGAAGGTGCATACCCTCTGAGTCTGGGGGAGGGCTGGAGAGAGCGATTTTGCATAATAGTCCAGCGGTTCAAACCCCAGGAAGGGTGAAGGTGGTCCCAGCCAGGGTGAGGCTGGTTGCAAAAAAAAAATGGAGAAGGGGGCTCCGGGTAGGCTAGGGGGGACCCCTGCCTTCTGGTTGGAGTCTGCAACATAAGCGGAGGGCTGTGAGAAAGCAACTCCACAGCCCTGTGCGGAGAGGGGCTGCAATGCCTCCTCTTGTGTGCAGCCTTCCCCCTCCCTTGAGGAGGTAACTCCGCCCCCTGACGTACAGGGGATCCCGGCCCCGTCCGCACCGAGCTCGGCACGCTCGAGGGCGGTGCCGTAGGTGCGGTGTCCTCCGGTGCCTGCAGGCTGCGTGCCTGCGCGCTCTGCACCGCCGGTTCCCCGGGGGTCGGTGCCGCTGCCTGCGGTGCCGCCGGTACCGGCGCTTGTTTAGCCGCCGCCCTGCCTGCGGTGCGGGGCGGCTGGCTGATTATCGGAGGCTGAGCTGCTTCCACGTGGCTCTCCATGCCGCCGCCGATCAGCTGTTGCTGCGGCTGGGGGCTGCTCGCTCCTCCCGTCCCGCTCGCTATTGTTGCCGGCAGGGATCGGGCTGGGGAGACTTTCCTCCGTTTTTGCGCTGATGGGGTGAGGGGGGCAGCTTTCCTTTTATGGGCCCTGGAGGGTCCCTCCTGCTGCGGCCGCTCCGGCACGTCTGGCTGGAGGGCCTTATGAAAAGCAGTTTTAAGCCGCCGCCCTGCCTGCGGTGCTGGCGGCTGGCTGATTATCGGAGGCTGAGCCGCTTCCACGTGGCTCTCCGTGCCGCCACCGATCAGCTGTTGCTGCGGCTGGGGGCTGCTCGCTCCTCCCGTCCCGCTCGCTGTTGCTGCCGGCAGGGATCGGGTTGGGGAGACTTTCCTCCGTTTTTGCGCTGATGGAGTAAGGGAGGCAGCTTTCCTTTTATGGGCCCCGGAGGGTCCCTCCTGCTGCGGCCGCTCCGGCACGTCTGGCTGGAGGGCCTTATCAAAAGCAGCATTTTAAGCCGCATCTCCCTGTCTCTCCTTAATCGCCTCTGGGCAGGACTCACATTTTTTTAAATCCTGAAGAGGACATTGTTGGTGAGTCTTTCAGTTGTTAAGCGGGTACTTAGCACCTTCCCTGTGCTGTTTTCCCCGTCCGATGGCCTGCCTCAGCAGGAGGGCAGACGGCCCGATGCTCCTGGCCTCCGGCGCTTGTTACTGGGACTGGATTGAAGCTGTCCCGCTTGTAGCTTGTTTTTTTTTTTTTTTTTTTGAAAAATAACAACCGGCTAACTTGCAGTAGCCTAAGTACTTGAAAAACTTTAAAGAAAAACAGTTAAAGTAATTGAATACGCTACTTGGCCTTAGCCTAGTTCGGATTCCGTCTGCAGCCGACGGCGGTTAAGAGGAACTGGCGGGGACCGGATCGCGCACGTGGCCGGGAGCGCGCGGGGGAGTGGTGCGCACCGGCGCATGCGCGGTCCGGCAGAAACTGCTTGGAAGATCCGATCTGCGGCGCCGGTCGAGCCCGACACCTAATGTGGAGCACCCACGGGGACACTCGAAGAAGAACCGTGATTGCTGAGGGAGACTTCCCACGGCCGCCTAAAAGAACCAGACTACAGCCAGCTCCTGAAAATCATGACCACCGGGGCAAACTTCCCTCAGGTAGCTAAAAGACCCCTGCTTACAGCCAGCCCCTGAAAATCATGATGCTCACCATGCACAAGCTGCCTGGCACCTTGTGCATCATGTCCTTTTATTGGTTTGGGGTCAAGCTACATGATGCAACTGGGTGAGGGAATATTCTGGACTGTGTGGCACCTCTGGGGGGAAGAAACGTAGGTGATGGTGGGAGGGTCCAAGACACCATATAAATGGCTGAAAAGAAGTTTCTCATCCTACCGGACAAGCATGACTCCCACCCACAGCCTAGCTGACACATGATACGGGTGGGCCAGGCAGTGCAGAAAAAAAGGCAGCTAAGAGTGATATACATAGAACCACAGACCCCACAGCTGCACTACTAGCAAAGAAAAAGAAAGAAGATTTTTACAGCCATGGGCTTCCAGGTGCCGAACTGTAATGGTCTTCTTATTGCCTAATTCCTCTGTACCTGACAGCATCTGAGATGTAAGAGGCCAGAGTGGAGAACTGTGGGGCATTATGGGGCACATACGAGACATCTGTGGAGGCTAATGAATTCGTTTTAAAGACATGTCACATCCTCACTACCCTTCATTGGGAATTTTAAATTTGAACTGAAAGCTATATCCATTAGGTTACTACGATTTTACGATTTCGATATATTGATTTTAGTGGTCCATAGATCCAGCTAATGGAATTTACAGTGAGGACAGGCACTTGGAAAAATCAGACTAACTGACTTAAAATCAATTTTATCTCATACTGTTGATGCAGCCTAACTAAGGCCCAGATATGCAAAAGTATTTCGTATCTTCACTTCCTGTGCAATCAATGGATCTTTTGTGGGTCTTGGCCTAAGGTGACTAGCCTCCACATAAGAGCTTTTGTAGAATTTACTGGCAACAAGCCACAATACAAACTCACATGCAGTATATCCAACAATCAGGGCCCATGCACTTCTTCACTAGGGTCCTGCTCTTGCAAATACGAGATTACTCATGGGACAAAATTGAAGCATGTGTTTGCAGGTGTGGGGCCTAGCTGGGCAGGGGGAAGTGATGTGCAATTTTCAAGAAGCCAAGGGCATGAAAGGAGAGAAAGGAGTTACCTATTTTTTTCAGTAATATAAGGACTCTTATTGCAAGATATGCTTCTCATCATGTATACACTGAAATACATTGGGAAACAGGCACTGATTCAAAATGAGCATTTCTTGAGGTAGAAAGAACTGCCATTGTCTATTGCACCTGAAGAACAAGAGAACAATGTGATGCTGAAATCCACTTTCCCTCTTGCCCTATAGTACTTCTTTATATATTTAACCAAGCAAAATGCCATTAAGATGAATTAATCTTGCTTGCAAGGACAGCTCTAGGTCATAGAAGACTTAGCCATCAATGCCCACATCTGGTGACTGTTGAAAAACAACATGCAGATAGACTCCTCGGTTCTCAATAACAACAGCTGCATTTTTAGACCCTGATCCTGCAGGCGATTTTGTATGGGCCTGCTCCTCTGCCTATGCAGAGTCGCTTACCAGATCATGGCTTTAATTATTAATCAGACAATGAGAATACAGGCCCAACAAAGTGGACTGTGATTTTGTTAGATTACAAAATGAATGGGTTTGAAAAGAGAGTTGGAAATGTGATACGTCTCTTCTAGCAGAGCATTTGCAACAGCAATGTGTAAAATCTTATTTCAGAATTAATTCAGTTCAGCCTAGATACAAACACTGTCCTGTGGATTCAAAGGTAGATGAGGGACTGCTTACCAATGGCTATCACAAATAGTCAAAAAGCATTCAACTGTGAAGCAGTGTCTAGTGGAGTAGCACAGGGATCAGCGGCAGGAAGGCAGGTAGGTATGATTTCATGTAGACAGAAATTTCATGACCAACTTTATTTATTTCCAGAAAAGGAAAAGGAAGTATGAGAACATTTTCAGATTTTATTACATTGGGAGGAGTTGTGAACATCACTGAGGACAAAGAGAGATTAAAAGGATGGTCAGAAATAACACAGTAACATTCACCCTGCAAACGTGAGAGCTAATACATCCTAGTCTCAGGTATGCCAAGTGAAAGAAAAACCTAGAAGCTTTAAGGCGGAAATAGTCTGAGGGCATGTAGAGCAAGGGGGTGTGAATAGCATTGTGCAACAAAGTCTGCTCTGTATCTCCCCGATGTGGACACTACAGGAACAAACATAAATGTCCAGAGTTCACACTACTGTAGTTCTCTTCAAAGAGGACAATTAAGTTTGTGCCTCTACAGCCTTTTAGTCCTAACTGTGGAGCAGTGCAGAAATACTCTTACAGATCGTGCTGATGAGTTTTCATTTTATTTTTTTCATTACAGCTAGATTAATGATAACATAGATATGGTTACCCAAACTACAACCCCATTTCTGAATGAAGTGTGAACTTCCCTTATGATGATAGCAGAGAGCAAATTTGACAAGTGTCTCAAGTGTTTTAAAGCAGTCCAAGGGACCAGTGTAATTTTAAGCTTAATATCCAGAAGCAGGGGCAACAGTAGCTCTTTACACACATTGGATGTGATTTTACATGAATCATTGGATTTTGCTAACTTCACTTCTAGGCTACAATTACACTGGTGAGTTTTGCCAACAAAACTCTGGTTTTGTCAACAAAACTGATGGAATGGCCACACACAAAATGTATTTTGTCGACAGTCTGTCAAGAAAAGTCAGCACTTTTGCCAGCAGCATTCTGCTTCTCTGAGGCATAACACTGTTGTTGACAGATTCTGTGGACAAAAAAGCTGTAGTGACGCCCTAGGGGGGCCTTCTGTCGACAGACAGCGTGCCGAGAACAATGGGCAGCTCTGTCTGCTGTGCTTCCGGGTGTCCTTTTTGTCGAGAGAGCAGCTGGGCAGTCTGGCCGCCCTGTTGACAGAGTGGAGCACTCTTCCGATTGGCTTTTGTGTGTGGCTGCACTTTGTTGACAGAAGTTTTGTCAGGAAATCTCTTCTGGCAGTGACTTCTGTTGACAGAATGCTGTGGTGTAACCGTAGCCCTATAAATACATTGGAATAGGTGGGGAGGGTAAGTTGGTGAGGAGGTTGTAGGGACTGATTGTGTAAAGTTAAAAAGATAAAGGTGAACATTATTGCTTAACTAAGAGATAACTAACAGGTTGGGGGCAGAAAGAAACTCTACAATATTTGAAGGATTTCAACACTGATAAGAAACAGAGAGTTTTTCATCATAATTAAAGGAGGAATAACAACAAGAAAAGGGATGAGATTAACATAAAGAAAGTTAAGGCTATCAAGGCAAAAATACTTTCTGTGTGATTTGTTAGATTGTGTCTTCATCTCTATTTGGCATATTTAAATCTTTATTGGACAAAACATCAATAAATGTACCATAAAGAAAGGCCATTTCTGCACTTGGAGCAAGAGAGACTAGATGACCTGAAAGCTTTTAAAATCATTAGATTTTACAATTGTCCACAGCTGTGGTATAACTTAACAAAAAGCTAAGCTAAAATTACTCTTAAAATATGGACTATTAGTTAATCAACAGCTATCAGCTTTTTTCGAGTACTTTCAGCTGTTACAATAAATATGGCGATAATTTATTCTCCAGACAATTCATTATGCAAACCATCAAACCCACATTTTACTTAGTGCAGAGATGTTTTTCTAGATTCCAAAGAATGACACCAAACTTCTTTGCAACAATTCTGGGTATGAAATGGAGTCTGAAGTAGAAGCCTGAGATAAACACTCTTTAAGTCTGTGTCAGTCTTTAAAAGGTAACATTGACATGTAGTGGAATAAATGTTGGTATAATTCAAAACTAGAAATCACACCTTGGAGGCTGCCCTCTCAGAGAGACTGGAAAGATGCATGGGTCTTGTTTTCTTTTAAAAGACATCAATAATTTAGCCTGCTGTGAAGGGTTTTAACAAGTCTTTCAATATGCTCTTAAAGGGAGGCTGAGGTCCAACATTATGTCTGAATTCACGAGACATCTCCTACAGAAATTTATCAAGCAGAAGTAAGGGTAAGGGGGCAGATGGAGTTTCCTCCTTTCTCTGTACAGTATCTACATAGGGCTAGATTCATAAAGAGACTTAGGCACCTAAATCCCAAATTTACAAACACAGATTTGAACTGGTTAGAGAGTATTTTGATGTGAAGCTCCCTTAGTATCTCTTGGAGCAGCTGTTTAATTGTGGCTAAGTAGTTAGAGATTCATTGGGCCAAAGTCAGAGCACACATAGTCATAAGATTGCTATATTGCTTGGTGATTGGAGCTCCCTGCACAACTAGAATCCAATCCCCTTACTCCAATGACTTTTTATTTATGCAGATATATGCATCTCTGGTATTCACAAAGGCCTGTGTCTCCCCACTCCTGTGTTCCCTACTGTTTGCTGTGCCTCAGTACTAACATGACTGTAAATTCTCTGAGGCAAACAAAGCCTTTTTCTTTGCACAGCACTCAAAAAAAGTGGCCTTCAACCCTGGATGAAACCTCTGTGAACTTCTGCAAGAAATAATAAATACATGTTTTTTAGATGCCAATGTATATCATGTACACTCCTGATAGTCAATTGACCCTTCCGCTATTTTCCTGCTTGTGGCTACAAGTTACTTTCCTCTTTCAGAAGAACAAGCATTCCCTCTTTACCCTTTAAATCAGATAAGCAATATACTTCTTAGTTAGCTATTGCAACAGGTAGGAGCTACAAGCAGAGAATCTCAGTTCTTTAAAATCTAAAGATCTTAGTGCATCTTACTTGAATCATACCTTTAAAGAGTTGCTACATTCTCTTATTTAGTAATACTTATTCAAGTAATACAGTACTTGAATTCATACTGAACATTTGTCTAATCTTTGGATGATGCAAAGTGTTACTTATAGTAACGGCTGAATATTACGATCATGCCTCTGAATTCTGGACACACCCAGAGTCCCACAGTGGTGTGAATTAATTGCACTCCTAAGCACACATGATGCCTTTTCTACTTTTAATCTGATACAGTAAGGACTAACATTATGGAAAAAACATGTAGACAACACTATACTGTAAGTGAGTGAAACGTGAACTAAGTAGTCAAATCACCAAGGAATGATGAAGGAAAAAGGCCTATTCTTCACCAGTCTATTCAACTAACAGAGTCACCACTTACAGACTCTGCAGCTGGGAAAACACAGTCTCAAATACATTTTATTTTTAGGTGAAAACAATAATTTTGCCAGTTGAAGGCTGACAGATGTCTACAACTATTGTCTAATTGTCCTCCCCTTCAAGCTCTTCCACCAACCTTGCTAAAAGATTTGCATTTCTCCTCTCCTCCCCACCATGACTGGCTTTCACATCTACAATCCCTCCCACCGCGTCACCCTCTTTGATAATCTCCAAAAACCCAACCCCCTCCCAATTCCCGTGCTTCCTATCAAGCAGAATTTTAGACAGGAAAATGCCTATACTGAATTGGTCACCTGCCTCTTATCCCTTTGCCTTCAAGCATGCCACAAACCTTCCTAAACCTGCACCAATTCTTGCTGCTTGTTGCCTTCATATATCTCACCAACTCTTTCTTGCCTTGCTCCTTAACAATGATGACTACTACAGAGTCACAGAAACACAGAATCACAGGGCTGGAAGGGACCTCAGGAGGTCTAGTCCAGCCCCCTGCTTCAAGCAGGATCAACCCCCACTAAGTCATCCCAACCAGGACCTTGTCCAGCTGGGACTTAAAAACCTCAAGGGATGGAGAATTCACCACCTCTCCACGCAATGTATTCCAATGCTTCACCAACCGCCTCATGAAGTAGTTTTTCCTAATGTCTAACCTACACCTTTCCCTCTTCAACTTCAGACCATTACTCCTTTTTCTGCCATCTGACAGCACTGAGAACAGTTTCTGCTTTTCTGAGCTCCCCTTCAGGAAGTTGAAGGCTGCTATTAAATCACCTCTAAGTCTTCTCTTCTGTAAACTAAACAAGCCCAAATCCCTCAGCCTATCCTCATAGGTCTTGTGCTCCAGACCCTTAATCATTTTTGTTGTCCTTCGCTGAACCTGCTCCAGCAAAGCCACATTCTTTTTATACTGGGGGGCCCAAAACTGGACACAATATTCCAGATGTGGCCTCACCAGTGCCGAATAAAGAGGAATAATTACTTCTCTAGATCTGCTCGAAATGCTCCTCTTAATGCACCCTAGTATGGCGTTAGCCTTCTTGGCTACAAGGGCACACTGTTTACTCATATCCAGCCTTTCATCCACCATAACCCATAGGTCCCTTTCCATCGTACTGCTGCTGAGCCAGTCGGTCCCCAGCCTGTAACAATGTTTGGGATTCTTCTGCCCCAGGTGCAGGACTCTACACTTCTCCTCATTGAACCACATCAGATTTCTTTTGGCCCAGTCCTCCAATTTATCCAGGTCCCTCTGGATTCTCTCTCTACCCTCCAACGTATCTACCTCTCCCCCTAGCTTTGTGTCATCCACAAACTTGCTGAGGGTGCAGTCCAGTCCCTCATCCAGGTCATTAATAAAGATATTGAATAACATCAGCCCCAGAACTGAGCCTTGCGGCACTCCGCTTGAAACAGACCGCCATCCAGATATTGAGCCATTGACCACTACCCATTGGGCCTGACCATCAAGCCAGCGTTCTATCCATCTTATAGTCTAAGGATCCAATCCATATTTCCTTAACTTATTTCTCAACCCTTACTGCTATTCTGTCCTCTGGAATTTGGTTCTGCCCACTCAGTTTTACTGAGACACAAAGGTGACAGCTAATCTTTTCTTGGCCAAGCCCATAGACCTATTTCTCATCCTCATCTTTCTGAAGCTTGTGGTGAGTCTGACACAGTCAAATCCTCCTCAATTTTATCACCTCTGAGAATCTGTGTCGCATTGCTTGTACAGGCTTTCCTCCTGCCTTTCTGGTAATTCCCTTGGCATTTCCACAGATGGTCCCACTTCCTCGTCTTTCACTCTGGCTGTGTCTACACGTGCCCCAAACTTCGAAATGGCCATGCAAATTCCCATGAGCTCATGGGAATAAGGGGACTTCGAAGTAGGCGGGGCCCTTTCGAAAAGGAGCCCCGTCTGGACGCGCCACGTGGCGGCAAGGCTCATCAATTTCGAAGCGCCGCTGCCGCCCGCATGCTAATGAAGCGCTGAATATGCATTTCAGCGCTTCATTAGTAAACTTCGAAATGGCCATTTGCATGGCCATTTCGAAGTTTGGGGCATGTGTAGACACAGCCTCTGAGTTGCTCTCACTCGTGTCCATTCTTGGCTCTCTCTTCTGCCCCTGCCTTACACGAGTGTCTTAATCTTCTTGCTATAACAGCACTTTCTATACCAGTGACTCTAATAATACCTCCATTTCTGTTCATGTTCTTTGTGTTCACAGATATGACTGTCTCACTGCAACCCTTCTGTTTCATGTCTTTTCCCTCAACACCTTTCAGCACCCTCCCTTCCCACTGTAGTTGCTAATTTCTTCATCCTCTCCCAACCTCAGTGTCATCTTTGACTCATAATCAGTCTTAAAACACAAAAGAAAGCACAGGGAGAATTCAAGTGGCACTAAAAGACTTGTAGGCCTAGACAGAAACCACACCTCTGTGGTAACAGGACTATATTGCTATAATACACTGCACCTGACTCTGCAACAATAAGCTGATAAGAGGATCTTCTTCAGAAATGGGGTTCTCCCTGAGCCATGAAAATCCATGCCCATCCCTCCATTCTCTACTGTTTCCCAGTCTACAGCTCCCTGTGTGAAGCTTTAATCCTGACCTTCAGGACCATCATCAAATCAGAATCCAGCTATAGCTATCATCCCATGTCCAGCTATGTTCCACCAAGACAGCTGTATGTTCCTGGAACCATGCTACAGAAAAAGCACAAGAGGCTGGATAAAAATTATCCTGAGCTGAAGAGGAGTTAGCTGGAATGAGCCTTACAAGCAGGTCAAACTAATTTAGAGCATGACCACTTCTTGCCCTGCTGTGCAACCCTGCACTCAGAGGAGCTTGCCCAAGAGAATCAAAACAATGGCAGGAAGGAAGAAGAAAACAAAAGACTTCATATATATCCCAAGCTGTACCTCCTATAGTGATGAAATAACACTTGCTAAAGACTCATGTAGTCCACTAGTTATTTTGTCAAGTGGGTCCTAATTTACATGGGAAGCACTTATATACTAAGAGGGCAGAACTACAGATTACTGATAGTCAGACAGATTCTCCTCTGTCCTTTAGCCCCAAGATTAATGCTACACCATAGGCTATCTCCCACTGCACAGTTGTCCAGGGTCACAGAGAGCACCAATGCAGTGTTGGGGACCAGCAGGTCTCTCCAAGTGAGGATGCCATTAACGGGGGAGAGTCTCGATACATAGCAAGGGACACCGTGACAAAATCTGTTACAGGGATGACCAGGCCGGTTCCCTCTCACTTGCCAAGCTTCCTACTTCTCTTATATGAAAAGGGAATTTTCTCTTTATTAGTGCAGAGGCTGGAACTCCGAAGTTCTAAATTCCATTCCCCAGTTTATCTGCTTTATAGAGTGTTACAGACTTTATAGGAGCATCTCTCACTCCCTAATCTATAAACTGGAGAAACTGGATAAAACGTTATGGCGTACAATGTACAAGAAGTCAAAGTATATGATATAATCATCCTTTCTGACTGTAAACTCTATCATTCTATGAATTTCTCTCCAACACTATTGCCAAAACCATAGTCCAGCCCTTGGACATGGTTCACTCATATGACTCCAGTCAACATACCCCATTTATACAATTCTCACTTTTACTTCCTTTGTCCAATTATTTTTGTGTTCTCTTGTGCTGCTTTGTACACTTGAAAGGTTCTTTTTGCTCCCATATGCCATGTAACCTCATTCACTTTGTAACAGTCCTGCAAGGCAGATAAACTAAGGAATAGAATTTAGAATTACTGAGTCCCAGCCTCTGCACTAATGAAGAGAAAATCCTCTTCTTGTTCAAGAGATGTAGACGTTAGCCAAGATTAATGGAGTGAGAAGTATGTTTCTTTTGACATGCAAACACATATTCGTAAACATTTTTCTCATGTGAGATTTACTGTTCACTTTTGATGAGGAGTATAGCCCACTAAGTACTTTTGTAATGCTTCTTTTAATGTTGCATTTGCTCCTAAACAAAATGACCAGATATAATCTCCCAAATCCTTTGTTTACATATAAATGGGGAAGGAATTTTAAAGCTTTTGGTTCAGTTCTATGTAATTAGAAAGAACTTCATTTCTCTCCCACTCCACCTTCGACCCTCACAAAGATGCTCCTCTTGTTGACAATTTTATGAGAGGGCAACGTGCTCTAGACAAGAACACAGAAGTTGGTTATCTGCCAGCATCTCAAGTAACGAGCAGTTTCATAACATGAAGTATCAATTTTTTGTGTACAGTGTTTATGAAAATATCTATCCTGTCTAGCATATTCAGGAAATCAAAACTTAAATAGGGAAAAACAAATCAGGAGAGTGAGTGAGAAGTGTGTGTGTGTGTAATATATATAACAGTTCACATCCCTGTACTGTGATTTGTGACATTCCTGATCATTTAATTAACAAAACCAAAATATTCATCTGAACTCACCACCATAAAAAAAAAATCCACGGAGATTCCTTTTCTGGATTGCAAAAGCACTGAAAATAACTGCACACTATTATCGCATGTTTTCATATGCAGCGTATTAGGTAGGTTTCTATGCAACCTATATTGTCTTGGAGATATCAGTAAAGTTTATTTGTCCTGAAAAAAACCAGTAGCAATTTAAAACAAAGCATAGAGGAGAAATATCAATGGAATCCTACACAGAAATAAGTTAAAATTGCATTTGAGCTGATAAAATTCTATTATCTGTGACATACAGGAGGTCAGACTAGTGGAGCACTTCTGGGCCCAAAATTTCTGAATCTGTGTTTGCACTGCTGGCCTTCACTGCTAAGTTAAGTGAATTGTTTTGCTTGCATGTTAAATATCTTGAGGAAGTTGCTATTGACAGTGGGGCCAACAGCCTCTGCAGTCTCAGGGGCAAGGTGGGAGAAGGGCTGAGCTTTGCACCCTGGAAGGGACAGGACCAAGATCAAAGGGGTGGGGCCTAGGACTACTGCTTACTGACTCTTACTATGTACATTCACGCTAATATATTTTTTAAATTCCGCTCCCAATTCTGCTCATTTCCACAAACAGTCCCATTAGCATATATGGAACTAACGTGAGTAGGGATTTTTTGCACGTGTACCAGTGTGATTTTCCAGTTAACTGCCTACACTATAGTGTGTCTGATCATGTGAACCTAATGCTTCCTGAACTCAGCATAACTGCAAGTCAGATCCTTCACTGGAAGTTGCTCTATTGAAGTTAAGCCAGGTAAGAAGGTTGAAGGTTTAGTGCTTCATTTCCAATGCAAATAAAGTAATTTAATTATACCAAATATGAGAGTCAGGATTCTCCAGAGCTATGCATATACTTAGCCATGGAACAGGGCATTTATATATTTAAGGGTAATCAGTGAAGGAACATTTCTTTCCCCTCAACCTAAACATCTTTTTAAATATCAACCACACCATGGAAAAGAAGAACAAGGAAGGGAGAAATTTCAAACAATTTTGCAGGCTGCCCCCAGATTATGGTTTGTTGGGATGGGTAGTACTCAGATTGGTTTGATGCTTGTCTTTTAGATCTATGAAACTTGAAAAAAAGATTTCATAAGAAAATAAAGGGAGAAATAGGTGCCTATAGGTACAGCTACATTTATGGGAAGAGCAACATACTGACAGTCGATCTTCCTGGGTTTGATTTAGTGCACCTAGTGGGGATATGCTAAATTGAACTGTCATGGCACCGAAGTCAACCCCAATACTCCTGGCTCTTGCCAGGAGCTATAGAAGTCAACAGGAGTGTTTCTCCCATTAACCTTCCACTGTGTGGACTGTAGCAAAATTCAATTTTAGATAAGATGACTCCAGATATGCATTTCTCGGAGCTAGATTTATGTATCTAAAATTAATTTTACCTCCTAGTGTAGACCTGGCCTATGATGAGCTATAATTGCACTGATCTAGATTTGCAATTTCAGCATGGAGCATCTGTGTGCACAAGCTGGGCCCTTATAAGCCTAAGTACCTGTGTGTGTACATGAATTTATTTTGCATGTGCAACATGTACATGTACTTAGGTTCAACCTTGGTAGCTGCATTTGAAAAACTTATTTGTAAAAAATGCCCTTCCTTGTTTAAAGCTACTTTTTGTTTCTCTAAATGGAAAGAATAGAAGAAGAGCAAAGTTGGAACATACCAGAAGATGTGATAACCATAGCTCTTTCTTCTTGCAAGTTTTGCACTGCCTCAATCTGTGTGTGTCACATGCAGAGTGGTGAACTGACAAACAAGCTTATATGCACCAGTTGAAATGAATTTGAGTAGTTTCCATTAAGATTTACTGATATCAAGGCCAGAAGGTGCCATCCAGTCACATAGAGTTTTATGCAGTAATTCCTGTATCTAGACCAAAATATACCATTAACTAGGTAAAACCTGGTTCACTTGCTTTGATTTTTTTTCTTAAGATTTTGTAGGACAAACATGGTGCACACAACCAGCAGAGATCCCCTCCCAAACTCTACAATGTCTATTTTAATTCAGGTTCTTTTCTTTTTAAAATAAAGTTGCGTGCATTTATTACTGGAAAGGTCTCCCAGGAAAGTTCCAAAAATAGCCCAAAGATGGAAATGGCTGTGGAGCAAGGAAAAAAGCAATTTAAATATATTTAATTTCATCTGATGCATCATATGTTCGTGCATGGTTCAATAATATATTATAACTCTCTGCTTGCAAATGTATACTGGGTTCAGCCTTCAGGGACCAGTGGTGTGCAGGATATATCCACTATATGTACTTAGTCCTGTGACAGTGTGAAGACTATCAGCTAAAGATGGTGTCTGCTGAACATTAATCCTATGGATCTGCAACTGGACAATTTAAACTTTGAAACAGGACTAAAGACATTTGATCTTCATCTCAGCAAAACCAACAGTCCCTAAAGATATCTCTTCTGAGAAAAAAAGCATTTCATTTTAAGAGTGTGTTTGGAGAATATTCTCTTCCACACACTAGCTAGATGGGAAAACATTCTGTTTACTCTCTTTAAGCATTACATAAGTAGACCAAATACACTTGGAGCTTTCTAGTGATGAATATCCTGTGCTTTGAATGATAACATTCATTTCCTCAAAACCCAAGTGTCATATACTAGGCGTACATGGTCTGGAAACATCAAACAGTCATGATGTAAAAGATCCTGCTTCACTTTTAAAGGTTTATGCATTGTAATACTCAATGGTATGCAACAATATAAATGTTACTTAGTCTTGCTGGACTATCTTCAAATTAAGATCCAGATTCTCCTGTCCTTACTCACACAGGCTGCGTCTACATTACATTCCCTTTTAAAAGGGGAATGAAAATGAGTGAGATTGGAAAGGCAAATGAAGTGCAGAGTTACATATGTTATGCCTTATTTGCATATTCTCGCACGATCTTGCTTCAGAAAGAGACCGCTTTTGAAAGAACAGCCGTGTAGATAGGGTTCCTTCAAAAACAAACCCCATTTTCGAAAGAATCCTTCCTAATTTGTTTCAGGAAGAAGGGTTCTTTTCAAATGCAACTAAGAAAGGGACCCTATTCTCCAAACACACTCTTAAAATGAAATGTTCTTTTTCTCAGAAGAGATATCTGTAGGGACTGTTGGTGTTGCTGAGATGAAAATCAAATGCCTTTTAGGCCTGGTTCAAAGTTTTGTTTTCGAAGAAACCCTGCCTACATTGCTGTTTCTTTTTTTTTTTTCAAAAGCAGTCTCTTTTGGAAATGAGATTGTGTGAGAATATGCAAATGAGGCACAAGATATGTAAACCCATGTCTCATTTGCACTTCTGATTTCACTCATTTGCATTCCCCTTTCAAAAGGGGAATGTAGTATAAATGCAGCCACAGAGTGGTGTTTTCCTTCATGAGTAGACACAGTGTTTACCCATGGAAGCAGCATCTGGCTCAAAATCTGCAGCCTTAAACATGTCTTTAAAATGTATCTCCCATATTTAGACATGGAATGGGCTCTGTGTACAATAGTTTACACTCAAGCAAAAGCCATTAGCTAAAGTGAATTGGTGTAAATATTGGATTTTTCCAAGCACAAAATTAATCTTATTGCTAACAGGAATAAGAAAACCTAAACACAACACAATACAGAATTTAAAAAAAATATGGTTTGTGAAGGTTATGAAAACATAATGACTTCAGGTTAATAAATTATTATCTCCATTCAGCTACATTGCACCAAAATGATTATAACATTATTGATGGAAATATGAGGAAAACACAGTTGTTTAAAAATCTACTTCAACTAATGAGTATTCCTGCATCTTTAAGAAGAGAGGGCCCTCATCTCATCAAAATGAGTGTGTTCTACATCATCAAAATGAGTGTGTTCTACAATGACACTACTGCTACATAATACAAAGAAGCATAGATTTTGTAACAACAATTTGAACCTTAACACACTGTATACTACATGTATTTCAGTGCATGTGGATTACACTCCTGACTTCATGCTTAGAATCACAGTACTAATTCCGTAGCAGTATTTTTTTTATGGAAAATGATAATGAACATGGAGTTTAAACAGCAACTATTTCAGCTGTATTGGCTGTGTTGTTTCCCTCTGTATTGAAATTGCAACCTCAGTGCGCAAAGTGTTAGTTGTAAGTCTTGTTATGGGTTTGTCTCTAATTTCTATTTAATAACAGGACATCAAAACTCCTTTTATCTGTGTCTAGTGGCTAGAAGGAAAGTATGTATGTTATGATCAGCTGTAGTTATCTATTAAGTAGTAACAGAGAGAAAGCCGTGATAGTCAATATACTATCAAAAAAAAGCAGTCCAGTAGCACTTTAGAGACTAAAAGTGCTTCTGCAAATCTGAAGAAGTGGGTCTGTCCCACGAAAGCTCATCGACTAATACATTATTTTGTTAGTCTTTAAAGTGCTGCTGGATGGCTTTTCTGTAGTTATCTATGTCATCTACTTTCCGAGCATTGCTGTTCTTTCACTCACTGGCCTATTATGTGCCCATTAAGAAGTTAAGTTACTTACCACAAGAGAATAATAAATCTTGAATCCAGGTTTAGCCACAAAGTAGTCATCCGATTTGAAGGTTATCTTTATTTGGTTTGTTTTGGATGTTATTCTTGGAGGAGCTTCCTTGTGACCACACCACCGTCCTCGGATAACCGTGCTGGTTTCAGACAAGTCTTCCACCTCCACAAAATCATACCTGCAGTTAGTTTGACAATTTATTAAATTCTCATCACATCAAGCTGCTGCCACTATGCCACAGGAACACTGTTCAAAAATTGGTAAAATGTACATTGGATTCCATGACAAAACACTTGATTAAAAATTACATGTGGTAAAAATGCCAGTTTAGTGCCTGAAATGTTGGAAGTTACTAAGAATCTTAAATAGGTAGGGTGGTAGAACTGGTTGTGGCATGTGCTGAGATTTTTTTTTTGTTGGCTGTTGAAGTGCAAGCACACAATATTTCTTACTCTGCTGCAAAGAGGATGCCTTTACAGAATTTATCTTTGCTACATAATAACCATATCACCTTTGTTTTATGTAGTTAGAAATTTGAATTTCAGAACTTGAGGGATAACTCAGTGGTTTGAGCATCAACCTGCTAAACCCCCAGTTGTGAGCTCAATCCTTGAGGAGGCAGCCATTTAGAGGTCTGGGGGCAAATTAAAAAAAAAATTGCCAGGGATGGTGCTTGGCCCTGTTAAGAGGGCAGTGAACTGGACTCAATGACCTCTGAAGGACCCTTCTAGCTCTATGAAGTTAGTAACTTAGATCAAGATACTAAGTTACAGAAAGGAGGCATTTTGGTATAGTAACCTTAACTGGCACAGAGAATTTAGGCAGTTTATATAATGATGCCTCCAGGAAGGTCATCTGCTGGGACTGAACCCATGACCTAAGCTGCTTCAGTAAAATGGGTCCATTGACTCATAAAAATGTTATACATGTTTTATCCACTGGGGGGCACAGGGGAAGAGCCACAGTGTGTTAGGTCAATGGCTCTCAAATTGTGGGATGAAACCCTAAGTTGGGCTGTGACCCCATTGTAATGGGACTGCCAGGTCTAGTGTTAGACTTGTTGTGGCCTGCATGAGAAGATGAAACCTGAGCCCAGGTGTCCGGGGCTGAAGCCAGATCCCAAGGGCTCTAGACAAGAGTACAGGGCTTGGGCTCCAGCCCACTTATGTCCAGAGTCACGTAGTAATTTTGGTTGGCAGACAGGGCTTGTGATACAATGATGCTTGAGAACTGCTGACATAGGTTACACACAGTTATAGCAGTATCAGTTTGTTCATATATTTTTGTCAGGAGCTTGTATAGTTTGTTGAGTTTTCCACACTCTTGCTTTAGATAGCCAAGAGGGCAGCAATCAAAGTTGTGGTCCAAAGCTTACTGACAACAGTGAGAGTCATTCAATTGATTTCAATACACTTGGGTCAGGCCCCAAGTGTTCCATTCAGCCTTGGTAGAAAGCTAGAGACAAGGCTGACAGAGGGTCTAATACACAAATCTAAGAACATTTATGAGCAAAGGCTGAGAGAATGGGATATGTTTAGTTTGGAAAAGATGAGACTCAGGGGTAGGAGATATGATAAAGTTCTTCAGATACTTGAAAGGCTGCTAGAGAAGTTATTCTCTCTTGCCACAGAGGCAATGGGTTCAAATCACAGCACAGCAGATTTAGACTAAATATCAGGAAAAACTTCCTAACTGCAAGAAGCGTAGGGCAATGGAACATACTGCCTTGGGAGGTTGTGGAAACTCCTGCAGTGGAGATTTTCAGAAAGGAGTCTGGATAGTCTTGCCTGGTTAAACACATCAACAATTTCTGCCAGGGAGTTAGAGTAGATGATCCTCTTGCAATTCCTTCTAACCTTATAATTGTATGATGGTGAAATGGATGGAGGCGTCCTCTTAACCTAACAGTTAAGCACGAAAACTTTGAATTTGTATTCAGGGAAGAATTCTGTTCTCAAAGCATGTTAACAAGTATTGATCGATTAGAAGGCTATTAGAATGATTAATTAATTAAATGATTTTCAATCAGTTTCAATAATCTCTGGGGCCTATCATTTAAACAGTTCTTCTCTACCCAGTTAGGTGGGTCTGAGCAGCTCCATAAACATCTGACATGGTTTTTAATTCCTCCAAGATTCTGTCAGATAAAAATAAAAATCAGATGTAGCTGTAGAGTTGCTAGCATTACAGCACTTATATTCCCAACATCACACGACATAGGAAATAATGAATGTACAGGAACTCGTCACTAAATGAATCTAAATTCTGCAAAAACAACATTTCATGCTATCTAAAAGTTAATGTTACTGTAAAACTTATGCGCCCAGTGATCTAATGCTGACCTTCAGTCAGGAGGATCTCACAGCCTTTCTACAGCCTAGGCTAGCAATTCCAAATGAATAATTGACTTGCATTTGTGTCCTTTCAGTTTCATCTTATAACTCCACAACACCAATTTCAGCCCACCCACAGATGCATAAAACGTAACAGACTACTTGTAGCTCTTTCAAGCCAATGAAGGACAAGGACTGACCAGTTCTAAGTCAGTGCTGGAATAAAATGGTGCAAATCCATTAACTTGTAAGCACTACACTTGCTAATTGAAGTGGCTTTGACCCTAAGATCACAGGAGTGTGAGGGAGAGGAGAATTTTCAGATGATTACGCAAAACTACATAGTAAGAGGATAATTTAAGTCCTCTTCCGAACCACTCCTCGCTGAGCTATTATGAAAGAGCTTATGAAAATTTTCAGAGCATGAATAAGACACGCAGAAACTTCTGTCACTGTTTGGATTTTCTCTCCTTTCTCAAACAGTTAAATAAAAAGCTCATCTTTCCTGCTTTCAGCCCCAAAGGCATGTCAGCGCATTTAAATATTTTAGTAATTTGAAATCAGTAACGTGGGGTGGGGAGGTGGGGTGGCAGGGGAGAGCTGGCAGCAAAGGAAGCAGTTGCCCTGGGCCCAGCATTCTAAAGGGGCCTAGAGATCTGGCCACCTCTGCTGCTTCTTTGGCAGTAGCAGTGGGTGGAACTCCAGGCCCCTTTGAATTGCTGCAGCAGCGCTGCTCTGGGGGAAACGAGGTGGGGAGCCCAGCTCTGCAGTCCAGGTGGTGCTGAGGGCCGAATGCCCCAACCCTTTCTGCCCTTGACCCTGTCCCTTCTGGGGTGTGCAGCCAGGCTCTCCTCCCACCTTGCCCTGGAGGCCGCAGCAGCTATTGGCCTCATTGCCAGTATCATTGACAAAAATTTGAACGTAAACTACCAGGAATGGAGTAAAGTCCAAACCGACAGAAAGGATGATAAGGAGCAGAGGCCCCAGTTCAGCCACCCATTAAGCAAAGTAGGATGACGGAAACGTGGGAGGCCCAAGACAACATGGCGGCATACTGTTGAGGCAGACATGAAGAGAATGAACTACAACTGGGATACGCTGGAGAAAATGGCCAAAGACATACAGAAGTGGAGGACCTTTGTTGATGCCCTACATGCCAGTGGGTGTAACAGGCTTTAACTAACTAACTAACTTAACTTGTAAGAAAGTGTTTGCATGTATTGCTGAAAAAGGGACAGAGGCTGCTGCTACACTATCATTCTCCCGTCAGAGATGCCATGATATAGAGGCAATTCAAAGCAGGCTAATGAGGTGCTAATATGCATATTCAGTGCCTCATTAGCATAATAGTGGCTGTGCAAACAGCTTTTTAATTGCAGATTGACAGTGTAGATGGGGGCAGCTTCGAAATAAGCACTTCACTTCAACATTCCCTAACTCCCACAGAACTAGATCGGAGTAAGGGAATGTCGAAGTGGATGCTTGTTTCAAAGCTGCCCCCATCCACACTTTCAATCTGCAATTTGAAGTCTGTTTGTGCAGCCGCCTTTATGCTAATGGGGCTCTGAATATGCATGTTAGCACCTTATTAGCCAGATTCGAATTGCCTCAGTACCATGTCACCTCTGACAGGAGAATGGTAGGGTAGCAGCAGCCAGAGAGAGCATCTGAAGTAAAATTGAGGAAACCACCTGATTTATAAAAAAAAACCAAAGATTCTCCAGACTGATAAAGTAACATCATGGCTACATGTACACTAGCCAAAAACTTCGAAATGGCCATGCAAATGGCCATTTCGAAATTTACTAATGAAGCGCTGAAATACATATTCAGCGCCTCATTAGCATGCGGGCGGCCGCAGCACTTCGAAATTGACGCGGCTCGCCGCTGCGCGGCTTGTCCAGACAGGTCTCCTTTTCGAAAGGACCCCACCTACTTCGAAGTCCCCTTAATCCCATCTGCTCATAGGAAGAAGGGAACATCGAAGTAGCTGGGGTCCTTTCGAAAAGGAGCCCCGTCTGGACGAGCCGCACGGCAGCAAACCGCGTCAATTTTAAAGTGCCGCGGCCGCATGCATGCTAATGAGGTGCTGAATATGTATTTCAGTGCTTCATTAGTAAACTTCGAAATGGCCATTTGCATGGCCATTTCGAAGTTTTTGGCTAGTGTAGACATGGCCCATATGTTACTTACTATAGGGTCTTTAACAAGCTGGAAAGTCATCTTAAGTAATCCTCTGGGAACTTCATTCTAGTAATAACATCATGTAAATAAAAGCCTTACGATAACTCAGGGTAAGATTGTATTTCTGTAAAGAACAGGATATTTTTCTAACTTCTATACATACTACAGATTCTGGAAGGTCTTTGCTTCTCTGCTTCATAAATGTGTAGCTTTTGAAAGCAGACAGATTGTCTGTAGCCATGATTACAATCCAGTATGTGTAGATAATGACCTGACTTCTCCCTACCATGTCATCACCCTTTATGTCCTTTTATAAGAGAACACTTCATCCTTTTCCACAGTAAATTAGATCCATATTTCAAGGTTGAAATGATTTAAGGTCAGCCATAGTTTATTCTCTATGTAAAATGTTAACAGGCTGTTTCCATGGGCAGTCATCTCTGCATTCCAGAATAGCCTCTGTGCTCTTAGAAGGTAACTATTGCTACACTGTGACTGCTCTCACATCAACAGAGCAGAGTACAAGCTGCCAAGATAATAAACATGCAGAGAAGGATGGTCAGCTTGAGTCTGCATTCTTCTGTTATTAACTGGAAAACAAACTGACTGGAATGGTGTTCTCAGTTTAGTGAGAATGCAGAACATTGAGAAATAATAATAAAACCACACTGGCTGGCCAAGCCCTCTAAATGCAAATTAATTGAATAAGATGCTGGGAGAAGATATGAAAGATGGTGGGAATAAAATAGTAGCAACACAGTATTTCTGGTTAGGTGCAGTAACAGCAGACAGACAGAGGGAATGTCTTTGCTATAAAGAAGATCAGCCCTGCTGCGCTCCATCTTCCGGAGTTTGATTTAGTGCACATAGTAGGAACTTACAGGGTGATTGTATCAGCAACAGTACTCCTGCCCCTCGTTAGGAGTAAGGGCAGATCTACACTACCCCAGTAGATTGACCCACTCAGGGTCAATCTTCTGGGGTTCGACTTAGTGCTTCTAGTAGAGGTGTGCAAAATCAACCTCTCAGGGGTTGTGGTCAACCCCTGTACTCCTCGCAAGACACCAGGAGTAAGGACATCAACAGCAGAAACTTTCTCATTGACCTTCCCCTGTATAGACAGCCAAGATAGCTGAGTGCAGATACGTTGATTTTAGCTTCTCAATTGCTGTAGCTAGAATTGAGTATCTGCAATCGACTTCCTTAGCCTAATGTAGATATAGCCTAAGGAAGGTTGATGGGAGCCACAAAGCCATCTGGCTTTGGAAGATGTGCCTTGGAAAGTGCATGGATAGACTTTGGGCTGTCCACCCACACTAGATACAGTAAAGTCTTTCATATTCAGCAGCCCCGGGACCAAGAGGTTGCCAGATAGTCAAATATTCTGGATTATAGAGGGGTATACTTAGCAATGTTTAACACTAAAGAAAAACAAGATTATATATTAAGAAACAAACAAAAATGTACACAGAGTATTTTATTTACCAACAACAGTAGTATTGTACACTGTAAACTTATACTGTATTTGCTGTACTATCTTTATTTACTTTCACTTTACTGTACTTATAGTTAAAATGCCGGTTATTTGAGAGTTCCGGATGATAGAATGCCAGATATGAAAGCATTTACTGTATACCACTAAATAACAAAAACAAGAAAAATAGAAACTTTCTTCAAAGTTTATTTTATTCATTATGGGCCTAATTCAACTGTGTGTTCTGGGGATGAAAAACCATAAACCTGGTTTATCTAGCCAGGTCATCTGCCCTTAGAGCTGCTTTTCATCACCAGAGTGGTACAAAGCAGCTAGAGTATACTGCTGATTCTGGAGCTGTATTTCAGCTGGAATAAATTATATCTACATGCAAATAATAATTACAGAGAACTAACAGCCAGTCAGTCATTCTGGTCATACAATTCCAAGGACATTGCACACTGATCCCTTACCCTGGCTCTGTCCTGTCTATCCTTCCCCTTTGCAGTTAATGCCTGTGGTTTAAAATGACATGCTGGAAAGATGTGTTTCACACAACTGAAAACAAAGAAACACCCATTGTCCTTAATTACAGATGGCAAACCCTCATTCTTTTAGCTTTTGAGGAGGTAGCCAGCAGTGTATGGGAATTAAGTGCTCTGCATTTATAAGACCCCACGAGGACTTTGCTGGACAGAAAACAGTTCAAGCCTGAGGCAGATAAGTTCATGCACACAGTTTGGTTTGTAGTGTTGGTAGCCAGACATCTCCTTAATCTGAAACAAAATCCCTACCGGACCCCTCCAAAACACCATGGAAGACATTTGGTCAGCTGGTTTTTAGAATGACATGATTAGCTCGGTGGGTAGCTTTTCTCTCACCTGCAGATATCATTTTCTGGCTCCTCCAGTCCAAACTGATTGTCAAAGGCCAGCTGGATCCTCGTATTTGCCGTCGAGAGTAGCCTCCATGTCAGTAACAGGTTCCTGGGGTAGCTACTCGGGAAGCGGGGACTGTGGATGCAGCCATTTCCTCCCACACTGATGACTTCTTCTTTTCGGTACAAGTCTGTGAGGTGATTGCTCTCTGTTAGTAGTCACAACTTGTAGAAATTAGTATGATGTTCCAGATACAGGAAGGCAAAAAAACAACAGTTTAACAACACAACAAACATTATTTACATAGAAAGTCTTTAAGGAGAATGGTTTAGTGGGAGACGTGGGAAGCACAATAAATATTGAAGACAAATTCCTTGCCTGACCCACGACAGAAATAGTAATATCCAGCCACATATAATTTCTGGGCTATGATTTTACATACATATGTGGCTGTGAGATGTAAATTTGTACTTAAGAACAAAATGGTGCGGGATACATAATGTATCACTTTGCTGCTCTCTGAGGGCTGGGTATGGGCCAGGGCTGTGTTCCTGATGGCACTAAGGCCCAACTGCTCTTGACCCTGGCCCTTCCACCTAGGGCTCCAACCCTTCAAGGGCACAGAGATAGGCCTCCTACACCTTGCACCTGGGCCATCTGGGTGCATGGAAACAATTAGTGCATGACATATTGGTATGCAGCAGAATTTATGCCCCAATTGGTGCACATTAAAGTACCATGTTGACAAACTTTAAGTACCAAAAATAACCAATCCATGGTATAGATTGTTAAAGCAGTTATGAATGGCAAATCCCTCCCCACCTCAGAAATATTGGTGTGCTGTAGAATCATGTGGGTGGTCAGTGATGCAAAGGTTATGTCTACACGAGCTTTCCCTGGCAAAACTGGGCTTTTGTCAGGAAAAACTGTGGTGTGTCTACATGCAAAATGTGCTTTGTTGACAGTTTTTAACAAAACCCAGCATATCCGTTAGCAGTGTTCTACCTCTCCCTGTTCAGGTATAATGCCTATCTTGACCGTTCTGTTGACAAAACAGTCATGTAAACACTCCAGAACCCTTTTGATGACAGATGGGGCTTCCGGTTTAACAGTCAGCCATTCTGTCAAGAGAGGACTGGACAATCTGGCTGCTCACTGTAGACAGAGCAAACTGCTCTTTCAATCTGCTTTCATGTGTGGATGCTATCTGCAAACAGAAGTTTTGCCAGCAAATCCCTTCCGAGAGTCATTTCTGTCGACAGATGCTTCTAGTGTAGACGTGGCCCAAGAGATTATATTAAGTGCGAAGAAAAATGTCAGCCACCAGATATTATCCATATATCAACAAAACTGTTTTCCCCACTTTATTTTAAAGTACAACTTCATGTTTGTCAGTACTTCTGGATTCTTGGGGCAAAGGGGTATTTTGTGGGGCCCAAGAAAAACAGGACTGAAAAGAAATGGTGCAAACTTCATGGTAGGAAATTTTTTTTTCTTCAGGTTGCTTTTCACTGGCTCATGCCTGTAAACACCAAGCTGCGTACAGTGAACGGAAGCATTTTAATAGTTCATCACCTACTCCTCTGACAAGCAAATAACTCTAGTTGCAAAACAATCTGAAACTTATAAAAGCCTGGGTTGCTGGTAATAACTATTATAAAAATGCTTTACTCAAGCAATCTTCAAGATGAACTGTTTCTCACCCCACCTCCCGCTACACACACTTTTCAAGTAAATAAGGGCTTGAATCTTCAATGCATTGAATGCACTGAAATGTTGAGCATTCTCAACTCCCATTGGAGTCAGTAGAATTTGAGCTGTACGGTACTCTCAAATGGTGCTTAGCACATTGTGGGATGGAGTCATAAAGGGACAGTAAAAAGGATAAAGTTAAACTAGTTCATAGAAAGTTTTCATCATTAAAAAAAAGCCCAACTTCTGCAGTTCCAATTTAAGCAAAATTTCCATAGAAATCATTAGGAATTTTACTGGATTAAGAATGGCAGAATTCAACCTACTTTGAAGTGTATTCACACTTTTTTCTAACACAGCAGAGGACTGGCTATAATGAAGAAATGTAATTTGCTTGTTAACAGATCCCATTTAATTGCTGATCCAGCACTGTACAGGCTGAAATGTTCCCATGTCTAGTCAATCTCTACACAGATATACATCACAGCTCTCACTTGCTGTGATTAGTGTGTCAGAGGCAATTTATTTTAATTAGGATTCACAGTACATTGAAAATGACTATCCTTTGCTTTAACTAGTTGACCTTTTCCCCCCAACAGATAAAGACATGTTACTAATATTCACCCATTCCACAGAAGATACGCTTGCTTGCATTCTTTTTATTTAATTTGAAGCCTAGGATGTTCTGCCAGCAAATCAACCACACTTGAGTAAGTTGGCACTGAAATACAATGCTTCATAGAACTCTGCAATATCCAGGTCCAACCTCTGAATCACACGTGCACATGCAAGGTACGACATAAGGAGGCCATGTTAAGAAAGCTTAGAAAGTAGAAATACCAATAGTATCTAATTTCTCCATTGTGGCAAATGTGGGACTTGTAGGTGATTACACAAAAGGAAAAGTTTGAGCAGCAGGTGGACCAGGGAAGCAAAGAGGAATTCACAGTGGAATGAAGAGATAAAATATGTTATGTTGAGACCACTCTATTTCCCAAACAAGAAATTCCACTTGGCTATGGTTGCACTAGCAAGTTTTGCCAACAAAACTCTGGTTTTGTTAACAAAACTCGTGGAACGTGCACACACAAAATGGGATTTGTCAACAGTCTCTCGACATAACACAGCACTTTTTCTGGCAGCATTCTGCCTCAAAGCTTTGAGGCATAACACTGCTGTCGACAGATTCTGACAACAAAATAGCCGTGTAAACACCCACAGGGGACCTCTCTCAACAGACAGAGCATCCAGAACAATGGGCAGCCCTGTCTGCTGTGCTTCCGGGTGTCTGTTTTGTTGAGAGAGCAGCCAGGCAGTCTGGCCACCCTGTCGACAGAGAGGAGAACTCTCCTGACTTGCTTTTGTGTATGGTCGCACTCTGTCAACAGAAGCTTTGTTGGGAATTCTCTTCTAGCAGTGACTTCTGTCGACAGAGGGTTGTAGTGTAACCATAGCCCTTAATTGCATCTACTCTTCTCTACAGAACCACTCAAAGGTATCACTTGAAGTTTGAACTAAACCTTTCTTGAGCTTTGAAATAGATGGACGGACCCTTATGACACCGTCTCCCATATATTTTGTTACAATTTCATGTGTTACCTTGCTTAATGATCTCAGGGGGTAACCATGTTAGTCTGTAGCTTCAAAAAGAAGCAGCTAAGCAGTCTTGTAGTCTTGTAATCTGATGAAGTGGGTCTTACTCATGAAAACTCAATCAAAAATTGTCTATCTTAATGGGTTGAGCAAAACTGAATGCTGCTGATTTCTCATAGGACTTTTACATCCCATTGAAGAATTAAGTGATTTAGAGATGTTCTGGAACCTCTAGATCAGTGTCTGATCTTAACTGAGTCTTTGGCATTTCGACACTTCTGACTCAACAGGCTGATAGGCAGTAAGGTGCATACTAGTCACACTACTGTCTTGGAACTTGAATACCAACTGATATGTGAAACTAAAGGAATGAGGTTTTTAGACTTGGACTATCCAGAAAGAGCAGGGGGACCAATGGTAATCAGCTAAACAAATCAAATACTGATGTGTAAAAGACACAATGGTTATGTGAGGTGAAGTCAGGGGTTGTTGTTAGTTCTTTTCTTTTTCTGGAAGAGGAGGGGTTCAGAGAGTCAAAAACACGGCAGAAGTAGAGGAGTGAGCATAATTCCTGCAATAAAGGAAAATGTTGAAATTGCAGAGCACTTCCTTAAGAACTACTTTATTTTAGCTTCACTGGAAAGAGAAGGGAAGATCCAAACTAATTCTCTCTGAAGATGTGTGATGGAAATCAGTGGCTGAGTGTTTTGTGCTATTTATTAAAAACTGACCTATTCTGATGGCAATTCATGAAGAAAATTGCGACAAAATAGATGGAACCATCACAGCCAAATGTAGTCAACCTTGAACTACAGTGAAATGTAGAAGAGATGCTGAAAACACTGTAAACAACTTCCACAGTCTTGTAGAAACTGAAAAAAATCACTGCTATATTGCTGATGATGTTGCAATTTGGAAATAATGTCAAGGCTCACTGAGGAAAAAAACTAAGAGCTAAGTGGAATTACAGGCAGGAAAGAAGTGGGTGGCATTTATTCTGCCTCTTTTTTATTGCCAGTATTCTTACCTCAAAGTAGAAGGGAAGATGTCTAACTTCTGAGGAAGAAGACACTGCTATGGCACAGACATCCAATAATCACACATCATGCCATCCACAATAAGTTATAGGGCTGGAGGTCACCTATTTAGGAAGCATATGTTTACTAATGATGCTAATGATGTTTTTTTTAAAAATAATCAGATCACTGAACTGGAGGAAGTCACTAACTGCTAACTAAGCTTACAGAACAAACCTTGTATGAAGTGCGAAAACAGCTTTTGACAGCAGAAGTCTCTTCTGCAAGCATGGAAAACTAAATAACTTAGAAGACTCTTGTCTTGTTTACAACAGATGTGGGCAAATAGGAGTATAAGTGTTAGTTAGCTTCACTTAGACCTCTGTGAAAATTTTCATGCTTGCTTGCAATAATTAATTTCATTTAAAGTAATTCACTGACTGCACTTAATCTCTCTGTTTATGAAATAATTTACTGTGAATGTAAAACAAGTTTTGCAGAGTTTATGTATTCAAATATTTGAGGATGTTTTATTTAATAAAAATAAATTGTATTGGCTGTTGTGTGTATTTAAATAAATTCCAGTTACCATTTTAATGCAAGTGTCAGAGGGGTAGCTGAGTTAGTCTATCTTCAAAACCAACAAAAAATGCTGTGGCACCATATAGACTAACAGATACTTTGAAGCATAAGCTTTTGTGGCCAAAGTCCCGCTTTGTCAGATGCATGACGGGTTTCCAGAGAAGAGTCTGAATTTATAGGCTCATGAAAAGGAGGGAATCCCAGTCAAGAAGAAGGCCAGAGCTGACAAGGTCAATTCAGTCAGGGAGGATGTGGGCCATTATCAGTAGCTGATTTGGAGGTGTGAACATCAAGAGAAGATAAACTGCTTTTGTAATTGGCCAGCCACTCCCAGTTTCTGTTCAGTCCTTGGTTCATGCTGTCAAATTTGCAAAGGAATTACAGCTCTGCAGTTTCTCTGTGGAGCTTATTTTTGAAGTGTATTTGTTGCAGGATTGCTACTTTTAAATCTGTTGCTGAGTGTCCAGGGAGACTGAAGTGTTCTCCTACAGGGTTTCATATATTACCATTCCTGATATCTGATTTGTGTCCATTTATTCTTTTACACAGAGACAGTCCTGTTTTGCCAATGTATATTGCAGTGGGGCATTGCTGGTACATGATGGCATATATTATATTTGTAGATGTGCAGGTGAATGAGCCCATGATGGTGTGGTTGATGTAGTTGGGTCCCGTGATGTCACTGATGTAGATATGTCAGCAGAATTGCAACTGAAGTTTGTTGCACGGATTGGTTCCAGGTTTAGAGTTAATGTGATGTGATCTATAGTTGCTGGTAAGAATTTGTTTAAGGTTGGCAGGCTGTCTGTAGGTGAGGACTGGCCTACCTCCCAAGGTCTGTGAGAGTGAAGGATCATTGTCCAGGATGGGTTATAGATCACTGATGTTGCGTTAGAGAGGTTTTAGCTGGGAGCTGTATGTGATGGCCGGTGTGTTCTGCTGTTTTCCTTGTTGGGCCTGTCTTGTACCAGGTGGCTTCTGGGTGTACATCTGGCTCTGTCAATCTGTTTCTTTACTTTCTTAGGTGCGTATTGTAGTTTCAGAAAGCTTGGTAAAGGTCTTGTAGGTGTTTGTCTCTGTTTGAGGGATTGGGGCAAATGTGGTTGTACCTTAGGGCTTGGCTGTAAACAATGGATCACGTGATGTGCTCTGGATGGAAGCTGGATGCATGTAGGTAAGCATAGCAGTCTGTGGGTTTCCGGTATCGGGTGGTGTTTATGTGACCATCACTTATTTTCACAATAATGTCCAGAAAGTGAATCTCTTGTGTGGACTGGTCCAGGCTGAGGTTGATGGTGGGGCGGAAACTGTTGAAATCATGGTGGAACTCTTCAAGAGCCTCCTTCCCATGGGTCCAGATGATGATGATGTCCTCAGTGTAGGACAAGTAGAGGAGGGGTGCTAGGGGACAGGAGCTGAGGAAGTGTTCCAGGTCATCCATAAAAATGCTGGCATACTGTGGGGCCATGCAGGTGCCCATAGAAGTCCCACTGATTTGAAGGTATAGATTGTGCTCAAATCTGAAATAGTTGTGGGTAAGGACAAAGTCATAAAGCTCTGCCACCATTGTGCCTCAGCCTCATCAGGGATAATGTTCCTAACATGTTGAAGTCCATCTTCATGTGGGGATATTAGTGTAAAGGGCCTCTACATCCATGGTAGCCAGGATGGTGTTTTCAGGAATGTCATCAATAAATTGTAGTTTCCTAAGGAAGTTGGTGGTATCTCAAAGAAAGCTGGGAGTGCTTGTGGCACATGGTCTGAGTAGAGAGCCCACATATCCAGACAATGCTATAGTGAGAGTGCCAATGTCTGATATGATGGGGCGTCCGGGATTCCCAGGTTTATGGATCTTGGATAGTAGATAGAATAAACTGGTTGGAGCTCTAGGAGTATGTCTGTGTAGATTTGTTCGTGTGTTTTTGTAGGGAGGGTCTTGAGCAGATGCTGTAGTTTCTTTGTGTGCTCCTCAGTTGGATCATATGAGAGTGGCTTGTAGAACATGGTATTGGAGAGTTGCCTGGCAGCCTCCTTTTGATAGTCTGTCCTATTCGTGATGACAACAGCACCTCCTTTGTCAGCCTCTTGGACGATAATGTCAGAGTTGTTTCTAAAGCTGTTGAAGGCATTGCGTTCTGCACGGCTGAGGTTATGGGGTAACTGATGCCGCTTTTCCACAATTTCTGCCTGTGCATGTTGGCAGGAGCACTCTGTGTATAAGTCCAGTCTGTCATTTCAACCATCGGGGGGAGTCCATGAAGAATTCTTTTTCTTGTACTGAAGGTGGGAAGGTATCTGTAGGTCAGTGTGCTGTTCAGTGTCGTGTTGGAAGTATTCCTTGAGTCAGAGATGGTGAAAGTAGGCTTCCAGATCATTGCAGAACTGTATTAAGTTTGTGAGGGCGGTGGGGCAAAATGAGTTTGATTCAAATAATGAGCATGTAGTAAATTAGCAATATAGCAATCATTTTCTAAAACAGTGAAAATGCACATATAATAAAAATCTCAAAATACTAAGCTATAGAATTGCTTAAATAAACACGTAGTTAGAGTGTAGCCTTCTAGGCCACAAGAAAAAACACAGAATGTAGTACAAAGATTCTATTTAATTGTATATCAAAATGTTGAGTGGTTATGTGAACCAATAATAACTCAGGCACCACTAAAGAATTATAAAAAGGAGGTTATTCTAAGTGTCAGGAACTACAGAGAGGTGCTTACACATAAGTTTGTCTATCTGATGAGTGAGGTGGGAAGCTATTAGATGAGTGAGATGGGGAGCAAAGAAAGACCAGGTAGAATGGAGTAGCTATGCAGAGTGGTAAAAACAAGAACAGATCCTGAAATGAATGGGGAACGGGTTGTACTGTGCTTGATTTAGCTGAAAAATTGAAAGCCATTTTTTGTTTCTTAATTCCCTTCCAACAAGCATCTCTAAGGCTATGTCTACACAGCAGTGCTATGTCCAAATAAGCTATTCTGGAGGATATTTTCCGGAACAGCTTATTTTGAAATAGCACATCTACGCACAAAAATGTATATCAAAATAGCTCTCAGCTATTTCAAAATAGAGTGTCCACACTGATTGGGCACTGAATTGCATTTAAGATACTCTGGGTAGGCCCCCTGTTTCAAAATAGCCCCTATTCCCTGTCTACACAGTCTATATGCTGAAATATCTATTTCAGAATAGGTGCTATTCCTCGTAAAATGAGGTTTACAGAACTCAAAATAAGACATCCACTATTCAGAAATTATTTCAAAATAACAGGTTTTGCTTTGTAGAAGCTCACAAAGTTATTTCAGAATAACAGCCATTTTTCTGAAATAACTGTGCTGTGTAGACACACCCACAAAGTATTAGGGTACATGATGGGACAACTGTTGAAATACTCAGCTCCTGTTTAGGTATCTAAACAAAATGGCTTGATTTTTCAAAAGTGCTCAGCACTAAAACTGAATATTTTTCTCAGATTCATTTTTTTCAACAAAAAATGCAGAGCACAGTCCACTGAAACATTACACACACTTGTGCAGAACTGTTACAGTAACAAAAAAATCCCAAACATAATGCTTAAATGTAAAACAAATTTTAATTCAAAAAGTTACTTCAATTTTATTTAAGAAGGGTTGAAAAACTCAAAATGAAACCATATATCTTCTTCTGAGTCAAATAAACAATTTATAGTGCCAGAAACAATTTTTTTTCTTTTTTTTGTGTGTTTTTGTTTTGCCAGTGAACCAAAAACTCAGTTACTCACATGGCATTATTAAGAACTCATTGTTCTCAGTGGAAGATGCCAGATGCTGAATATTTCTTTAAGTTTGGCTAAGTTTTTATGACAATCTAGCCTTTTTTTGTGGCTGATGAGTACTTCTGATCATCTTGCCCTTTTTCTGCTATTTTTGGTACCAAGTTTGAATGTACAAGCAGTGGGATTTGGAAATGCAAATACCTGCATTTATTTGCATTTGAAGACTTATTTACATTTTATTTTGAAGATGCTCACATAAGCAGCTTCAAATCACATGGAGCAATGTTCCAACCAGATAAATGCCTTTACCCTTAGGACTACCACCCAATAGTGTATTCCTTCCAGAACAATATACCTTCTTCTTTCTTCTTCTTGCAGCTAACTCTGACAACAACTCTTATGCATCTTCAGAACAAAAGAAAATCAACTATTGCCTTAAGATGAAGACCTGACCAGAAGATTTTGTATAAGGAAATAGCCAATAGCAAAGGATATATTTAATGTTAACATTTTTAGATTGTTGTATTTTAGAAAAAAAATAGGTTGGCTTTTCCATGTGGTAAATTTTTCTAGGTACAACACAATCTCAGAGTCATAAACGCCAGAGGTATGAACTGACTGGCCAACCACACAACTCATTTGGAATGCAATCAGACAGCACAGACAAAACCCCCCAGTATTGTTTTACGTGTAATTTACTTAAAAATAAAGGAAAATTTAAAACAAGCGACAAGGTAAGGAAATTATTTCTGTGCTTGTTTCATTTAAATTAAGAAGTTAAAAACAGCATTTTGATTCTGCATAGTAAAGTTTCAAAGCTGTACTAAGTCAATGTTCAATAGTAAATTTTTGACAGAACAACCATAATATTTCGTTCAGCATTACAAACATTACAGACTTATGAAGTACCTCCATTGCAGAGGTGTTCATAATACGGATATTCGTCTTCTAAGCCCCACCGCTGTTCCATCTGCCAGAACACAGGATTTTGATACAATTTTTAAATAACCAAATATAACATTTTTGTAGAATAATGACTCTTCAGTTCCTTGGGCTGAAAATTAGCCTCATCTAAACAGCTGAAACCACTGAGGAGCAGGTTAAGAACACAAAAGTGATTTTGAATCCAGACCATGAATCAGTTTACCTGAACCACAGATATGCCAAACGAAATGTAACTATGGCAGCCCTTTCAGTTGTCCATTTATTTTTCGTAGATTCGCCCTTGTAAATAGAGGGATTTTATTTGTTACATGTAGTGACAGATGAAAATCAGAGGTAATGAGGACTGATTTCGTGGTCATAATGGCCCACTTCCACATGCACCAGTTATGCACCAGAGCCCCATGCTTACCTGCTCCTCCTCCTCACACAACCCTTTCAGGGTAGCCATGAATTCCCTGATTCAGGCTCTCTCCCTACTCCTCCGGCTCCCTTTCAGAGGTATAACATCATGAATCAGCTGTTCTCAGCATTCCAGCTCTGGGAAGGAGCAGGAGGAGCTAGGATGGAGCATGAATCAGGTGATTTGCAACTCAGAAAGGGCTGGGAGTGAGAGGGGAGGAGCAGGTAAGTGTGGGGCTTTGATGCCCCAGGATTATGGGGAGGGGGATACTTGGGAGAGGGAGGGGAGCCCTAGTGGGCCACAGTCTGCTGCTGTCTACTGAGGCGAAAGAGGGCCACTCGTGGCTCACCCACTATACTTGGTTGCCTATCCCTGGTTTAGACTTTCTGGAATGCTTGTAGGATGCTGCAGGTGTCAATTCTAGTTATGTCTGTAGCTCAAGTTAGAAGGGTAATGTTTACATATTTCCTCTGTAATTATACAAAATGTTTGCTAAGATTGTAAATCCCCCACAGTTAGGGGAGGAGGAAGGTGAAAGGCTATTTTCCCAGAAGAAGTGTTATCTCCTTCACAATGAAAGAGGGTCTATAGACATTAGACGAACCATTGCGGACAAATGACTTTGCTGACTGCTTTCCCCACACACCTGAAGAGGATATGTGCAAAAACCCTAATCCCATTACAGCTGTAATGCTAGGAATGGGAACAAAAATGCCTGTTAAAAGAAACAGTTATCTTGATGCTTCTTGAGTTCTGAGGGGCAAAGATTTCTAAGCGTAAGGAAAGGGTCCCTGATTGCTTAGCTTGGATAAGCCCTACAGGACATAAAAAAAAGTATCTGCATTTTAAAGCAGATACTATCACCTTTTGGAACCCAAAAGCATAACGCAAGTGTGTCTGTACATTTACCTGGTTTAATCTTGTAAATGACTCTCACTTCTTTCCTTAGTTAATAACCCTTTAGTTAGTTTATTATATGATTGACCACAAATGGGTTTGCTGACATATCTGGGCTGCACTTGACATGGCTTAAGTGGCTGATGCTTTGGGACTGTGTTGTGATGACTTGCTGTGGCTGTTATAATTGGACTTGTGATTTTCTTGTTTGTTTTTTGTAAGGGATCATCTGTCAAAGAAGCAGGCTTGCCTGGAAAGATGAGATTCGGAATACCCAAGGGGACTGCCTGTGGCTCCCTGAAGTGAGGCAAGGCCCCACTCCAGCCAGGAAAGGGTTAAGGCAGGCTGAAGGGAGCCTGAACAGCACCCCCAGCCAATTACTGGAGGGCTATTGGTCGGGGAGCCAATCAAAGGGATGCTTGCTGGAGCAGCCCTGTATATAAGGAGCTGCTGCAGCAGAGCTGGGTCAGTTAGGTCCTGGCCAGGGAAGGTGTATGATGAGCTCCCTTTGAGAGCAAGCACCTCAGTTAGAGCAGTAATGGGCAGGCTAAGGGGAGTTAAGGAGAGGCTCCAGCCTGACGCCTGCCAGACTGCTGGCCCTGATAGAAAGGTCCAGAAGGTTCAAGGAGTCACAGGGGAAGTGGCTTAGCGTGTAGGACAGTAAAGGGGAGACAAGAAGTGTGGGGAGAATGAGGAAGCCACTAGAGGGGTCCTTGGGCCAGGACTCAGAGCGGTGGGTGCGTTTGAATCCCTTTTCTCCCTCCTGGCACCACACCTAGCCATGCCAACTGGGGCCAATATGGGCTGTGGCTTTGCCCCTGTGGTGGGGGGCTAGATAGAGACTGAAGCTGACCACATTGGTGGGTGCCCTGAACATGGATTGGTGAGAAATCAGACTGTGTAACCCTTCCCAACTTTGAGCAGATCCTACTCCTCAAGTAGCCCTCTTTAAGTCAATACCAAAGAAATGAAGCAAAGTAGTGCTAGGATCATAATATCTTGACAAGTTGTGAGAGAAAATATAAAGGAGGAAATGTTTATCTTGATATTGAGAAGACATAAAGGAAACCGATGAATAACTGCCTACTGGACGTAACAGCCTCCAAGGGAAAAATCAGAGTGCTGCACCTCATTTTACCACTGTGGATGGACTTGCACATGTCCTACAACCCTCCACCTAGCAGTTACTCATGTGTGCAGTTCCACCGATGTTGTGATGCCACTTAGATAGTACTCACAGTATGGGCATGGAGATTGGAACTTGCCCTGTATGGTTCTGTAGCAGAAAAAAAGTATAGTATTAATTATTAAGTAATCTAATTTTTTCTTGGAACACAGATAAGCAGGCAACAGTGGGAGTTTTCTTTATAGTCTCTTGATGCAAAGGTAATATTTTTCTTTGTTTTTCTTCACACTTTCACAAGATGTTATGACTACAGGAATATTTGCTTCTGAAATCTGGCATGGCATAATGGTCTTAAAAACACAAATTTGTTTTTAGATATATTAAAAAGAGATTCATACTCAAGCACTCCTAATAATAAATATGATCTGATTTTTTTTAAGGAAGATGATCAATCCAAGAAAAAGAATATTATTAAAGAGGGAAAATGGCTTCTCATGTTAAATATATAGTACCAGTCAAATATAAAGATTACAACAGATAAAATGTGTCCACACTATAGACTTTTCTTGAAAAAACTTGCTTTTTGTTGACAAAATTTGTGGTGCATGTACACTTAAAATGTGTTCTGTCGAGACACTGTTGACAGAATGCAGCAATTTTCTCAGGAGAGTTTCGTTGTTCCTATATGAGGCAGAATGTCTCTGTCGACAGACTCTATTGACAAAACTATAGTGTAGATGTTCCAGGGAGCCTCTGTTGACAGACAGGGCTTCCAGTCCACCAGCAGCCCTATTTGCTGAGCTTACGGTTGGCCATTTTGCCAGGAAAGTGGCTGAGCAGCCTGGCCACTTTCTGTAGATAGTACATATGTGATGAGGTGTTCTATCCACGGAGGTTTTGTTGGAAGAGATCTTCTGACAGATTGCTGTAGTGTAGACACAACCATGAAGTTATAGGCTAGATAAGGAGTGGGTGAAGACAGAAGCGGTTTCACAGGAGGAATCAAACTAATTTTCTTGTTCAGTGCTTTTTCAGTGGTTTAAGTGTTTGTTTTCTTTTTTCTGTCATCAAAACTGATTGGGGTTGGGGCATGGGACATACATTCCTTCAAGCCATGGAGCTTACTGTCCATTTGCTCCACAAACAGGACTTGCCCATTGAAAGGAAGGTTCTGCATGGACTCCTGAAGACAGGTCAGAGAAGAGCAGACAGGAAGCTGAATGCATGCAGATAGCAGGTTGCACAAAGAACTTGGCCCTTTTGGCCTCATTTGATGACCCCTAGAAGGCAACTCTCACAGGTGCCATGACCTCTTTCAGGGTGCCCACAGAACATAACTTCCTATTAACGTTCTGGGGAATGAACTCTCAAAGTTGATCATGACCTTCCACATATTGTGGTTATAGCAGCCAAGGAGGGCGTGGTGGTTGGCAACCCTGAGTTGTAACCTGGATGACAAATGCAATTTCTGACCTCTTAGAATCTTTGGCTTTTGGGAGAGCCCTGGGCTGTCCCTGCCTCTCTTTTTGGTTGACAGCTTTCATAATCAGGGAATTTGGAGTCGAGTGGCTGTATGCGTATTCACAGCCTCTTTCAGGAACACACTCAGCTCTCTTCAAGATAGAAGCCCAGGAGATGGGGGATCTGCCTAAAGAAAGATATAATCTTTGTGTGCAGGGGCAATGCCACCCTCACCAGGGCAGAGGAGCAAAGGACATGGAAAAGATAGTTTGCAGGCTCCTCCAATACCTCTGGTTGGAGCCCGAGGTTTGATGCCGCTCTTTAACAGCTCTAGATGAGTGGCAGTGGACGTGAGTGAGTCAAAATAACTGCATATGGAAACAATGAGGACAAAATTGGCACTGCAGATGTTTTCAGATCTCCTGGTGGCCCAGTAACAGGTTGTTCTGCATCTTCATGGGCCTGAGGCCTGGCAACCTTCAGGACTTCCACCTCAGGGGGTGGATGTGAAGCTGCTGTCAATGGCCTCTCTGACGACATTGCCACCAACTGTGTGAGGTGCCAAGTATCGGGGGTAGCTATGTTAGTCTGTATCCACAAAAACAAAGAGAAGGCCTGTGGCACCTTATAGACTAACAGATTTTTTGCCCACAAAAGCTTATGCTCCAAAAAATCTGTTAGTCCATAGGGTGCCACAGGACTTCTCATTGTTTTTGTGTGAGGTGAGAAGGGTGTATGAATCCTCATGGGGCTTAAGGGTTCCACGTCACTGGCCACTGGCACAGTACTTCTAGAGGCCATGCCCATGGTAGCAGTGCCTGTGGTACCTTCTGAACCTGCGCTTGGTGTGCTATCAACGACTGCTGGTCTGAGCCAGAGATGGAGAGTGAACAGGAAATGGCTGGGAACCAAATCTGGTGGATCTATGACATCTCACTGAGAGGTGCTGATCACTGTCCACAAAGCAGCACATTTGGATCAGGCCATGTCCCTAGCACAGCATACCTGTGACTGGCAGTGATTGGCAGAATGGTGACAGTAAAGTGGCAATCTATGCCTCATGCTTACTGAATGGTGCCAGGAATTGTAATGCAACTGGGAACTAGAATACAACTGGCGTCCGGAGGAACCTTCAGGAAGGATGTTACAATGACAGTTGCCCATGGGAGATCAGACTGTAGCTGCAGTCTATGGAACGGTCTCATGATCTGCATTGATGTGAGAGAAAAAATTGGCACTGCTCCTCCTGCCAGTGGGCAGTTGCCTCCACAAGTCTATGCCAAGACGCTGGCAAACTGCTCCAACTCATGCTGTCAGAACCGTGATCTTGGGAACTACAGCAGGCTCCTGTGGGCCTGCCTCCCCATCTCTGAGGCATGTCAGCTCCACACAGGTGAGTGCTAGCAGGACATTTCCTGGGATGGAGAACAGTGCCACAGAGATGGCGACCTGTGCACAGGTCCCAAAATAGGTCATCCCTTACACTGGGAAACTGCTAAAGCCAGTGTGGGTGGGACTGGTAACTCCAGGATACCCTCGTCTGCCTGTACGGCCTTGGGCATCTACACGACCTCTATACAGTGAAGACATTCAAGTATCTGAAGAAGTAGGCCTCGCTGGAGGTGAGCTAGTCTGCTCTACTTGGGTTGGAACCCTACACCCTGATGGAAGAGCTGACCCGCTCAAAGTAGGTCATGGCTCTTCTCTGGTCCTTCCTTTTTCTCTTGTGGGAGATGGAAAATCTTTCCCTCACAAGATTTTTAGTCTTCTTGGAGGGAGCCAGCTGGAAGTTGATGCCTGTGGGTGCTCTACACTGATGCTGTGGTGGTCAGGACTAAGTCAGATCTTTGCTCTAGCACCAGAGTTAACACTGACTCCATCAAGAATGTTTCAAGATGAATACACCTCTCCCTTTTTGTCTTGGGTGTAAACAACTTACAAACACAATACCTGTCACTAGTATGTCCTTCTTTCAAGCAGATCAGGTAGCTGGTACGAGGATCACTGATGGGGCCTGCAATACCTACAGTGGCCACATGGCTTAAATCCCAAGCATTGGGGCATAACTCACCCTGAGGTAAAGTTTTGTCTGGGACCCTCTGCTAACTCTATCTATGACTGAAGTACTAAGGGATAACTATACCTTTTTTAACAGGAAAAAATGTCTTGAGGTGGAACAACTCTAACAACACTAGTACAAGGCACTAGAATGTTCCAGCACTGTCATGGGTGACAAGAAGGAGCTGAGGGTGGGGCAAATGTTTGGCGCCCCTCATACGGCACCAGGGAGGAGCCACTCCAGGGGTTTCCAGAGCCATTACCCTAGGGCATTGCTGAGAGAAAACCTTCCGGTATGTGGTGAGAACACACACCTCATATGGAATGGATACGAGCAATCGTTCAAAGAACTAATTATGCTGAGGTTGCGTGCTCAGAGCCTCAGTCTGAACCCATCCACCAAAGAGGAGGTGTTCTTGATCAAAGGCTAAAATGAACCCTGCTCCTGCCCAAGGATTCAACTACCTCAAAGTAACGGTAGAAACATAATTGACATGGTGCTTTATAAATAGGAAATGGTTGCTGTTGTGATGAATGAGTAGCAAGCGGGGTGATGATCAGCACAAGAAATATGTTTCTGATCTGATTTAGTTTCAGACAGTGGAATTTATTTATGTGATGCAGTGCTGTATTTTGAATGAAATTTAATGTCAAAGGAGGCTCTGTTCTACTGCACTGTGCAGTGCTCAAGAGGTGACCGAAGAAATGAAAAATAAGTATGTGTCACAGGGAATGTGAGATCAAAAAGACAAATTATCTTCAACTCCCCTACCCCACAGCCAATGCCTTATTACCCACATTCTCTGCCTCCTGGAACAAATCAGTTCCATAACAGTCCTACAGTAGGACCCAGGCATGACAACACACAGGCACCCTGCATATATTGGATTTCACTGCCCTAAGCCACGTGCACAGGCTCCCTATGCAATGCCTGGGAAGAGTTAGGTGCCTAAAAATGGGATTCACAAAAAAGCCAGAAAAAATGAGCTTGGAGCTGCCTAAATCAGCAACCTGGGACTTCTATATCCCACAAAAGTGTCCTAAACCACCAGACTTCAGAGTTATTTTAATTCTTGCTCTTTGACACAATGAATATTTACTTATCAAAACAGATTCCACAAGAGAACTAAGAGATTCAACAAGAGAAATCATGTGGCCTACAGATGGGGTGAAAGAATATACAGAATTAGGGCATTACTCTCAAAATGTCCCTTATTACGTATCTGACTTAAATTATATAGATAAGGACTGGCTGAGAAATAAGAGAAATAAATATAGTCACAGTAGTGGAATTCTCTTTCCCCCAGGCTAGAGTGGTGATGAATTCAGCTGAGATAAATGGGCCTTTTTCACTACCACCTTATTCCAGTTTTACTGCAGCCCAGCCAGGGTAAAACTAGAATCAAGTGGTAATGAATCAGGCCCCTTGCATTCCAGATGGAAAGAAAAGCATTTCAGTAACACCTCATACATCAGTGATTTGAACTAGAGGGCCCAGAAGGGAATTAAACAGAGAGAGATTAAGAGAGTGAAAGAGTCCATTAAACATTTAAGAAGCAGTACTCTCTCTCCTCATCTCATTTTGTTTCCATACAAAAGCAGCGATGCTGAAGCCAAACAGGAGATATACTTCTGCATTTCACATGAAGATAGTTTCTCAGGCAATTACTTTAAATGCATAACACTACTTTGACACGCTTTGGAATACTCAGCAGATTGATTTATTTCATTATTTGTGCATGTTTTAATGGCATCTAAGGTTATATCTCACTAAGTTAAATATTTAGTATTGGCCCATCGCTTCTTATAATGAAGCCTTAATGTATTGAAAGGCAGAGGTATTAATTAGCCTCAGTAACCTTGGGCCAGATGTTGCTGGATACTGTGCTGAGGAAAAAAAAATACAGTTACCTCAATCCAGCATACAACTAGATTTTGGTTAGTTTCCAGCACAAAATACGAGGAATAATAATAAAACAGATTTTATTGCATTTAAAGTTGCGAAAATAATAGCAAAAGGCAGGTTATTCTTGCCAGATTGAACACTTGCCCAAACAGGAAAGCAAAGTTCACATGTCTGACATTAGAAAGAAAAAGTTTGCTTGTCTGACAGAAGAAAAAAATAAAGCAACTGAGTCAGCTTGGCAGCCCACGTATGAAAACCAGATTTACACCAGGTCTGGTGTCAAATCATGCTTTTTGATTTCCTTATTTATTGGTCAGAGTTTGGAAGAATATTTTTACTTGCACTTCTAAACTGCTTTTGTCCTTCCTGCAAAGCAGAGTCAGTGTCTTCTCTTAGGCAGCTATGAAAACTACGGAATACCAATTATCGGAGCAGGGGAGCACAAATGTTTGATTTACAGCCACATAGTCCGACACCCGTCTTTGCAGCAGAGTGCCTAGAATGCTCACTTAATTAAAGTGGCAGCAGCCATTTTGAGGGGGGGGATTCCCTCGGGTGAAATGTTCTTTTTTATAGCTTAGCCTGTAATTAAGAAAGCATTGCAACTATGACCTTGAATATCTTCTAGTATAAACTATAATGAAATAACAAACATCTTCAGTAAATAACAGCTGCACTGAGTGCTACTAAAATCAGTTATAAGTAGTGTTTTATTTACTCAGCTCTGCACTGCAGCTGTAGCAGTTGGCTGCCTGGTCTAATGAGGTACTCGATTTAAAGTGACCCATCTTAACTTCAAAGGATGATCTTCAACTTAAGACAGATTCCACCTTCCACAGAGTCATTTTTGATTTGTTATTTAAAACAAGCTCACTATGTCACAAAATCTCACCCTCTGGTAGAAACCCTGAGTCACACCTGGGTCAAGCATTTCCTTAAACAATGCTTGTATTAAATGGAGTAGCCAAGGAACTACAAAAGGTTAGGCAGACATGGCCTCCATACAAACTCCAGGAGGTTGATGGGACAAGAGGGACAGAGAATGGCACAAGACACCTTCCCCCGGCTCTGGAGCTATCCCGGTTCTTGTCCTTTCTGTGCACAAGTTCTGGTGCAGCATGCAGCTTGGACAGCTTTTGGGATCAGAGCAAAGGGAGCACATCCTGCACCTTGCAGAAAGGTAAAGCATGAGCTGGTCAGGTCTACGTTCTCCCAGCACTGCAGGAAGCATGGCACTGTCTGGCCTCAAAGACAATAGCTTTGGAAGCAACTGCATATGTAGCCCCTTTTCACCTTTTCCCACTTTAAGAACCTGCGAGACAGTTCTTAGGATCTTACAAGTACTTGATTGTCTCTGATCCTGATGCTTTGAGACCCTATAACTGCATTAAAAAACATTCCTAAAGCGTGTGTTATCAATATGTATGCACGAGAAACTTCCATTCCCTAACCCCATGCATGTTTACTTCTTTGCTGATGCACTTGAATCACTAAGGTGTTACCCAGTGGGCTAGTACCTGTAGTAGCAGCCAAGATTTTTTAGTTCCCTTATTTTAATACAAATGAGCATTAGTAAAGAGGCAGCAGAACCCTCCAGCTCTCCCTCAGTTCAACCCCTTAACATTTTTATGCGGTTATTTTTCATAAAGAGAAAATTTAAAACTAGTAAAAAATCTTTTTAGTAGATACAGAGAATTCTCTCTTTAAAAAAATGTTTACACTGGGTAATTTGTTTCCACAAAACACCATTTAGGTGGTGAAGAAGAAATAAGTACATAAACTCCCTAATGAATAAAACTGAAATGCCCTTGTATCAATTGTCTAAATTATTTAAGGATGATAATAAATTAAAATAAGACACGTAAAGGAAAATTTCTCTCACATGGAAGAAAGGAAAAAAAGCTTGGAACAGATCCTCTGGGCTTGTATAAATCACTGTACTTTCATGGACAGAAATGGATCTGCATCAAGATAAAAAGGGAGAAGTGGGAAAAACCATATGAGCAGAAAGCTGAATGGATATGGGAAGGAGGAGGAATAAATGCTCAGAGACAGACACAGAATTGTTTGCTGTCTCACTGGACTACGTTACTCACTGAGGTTGTATCTACACTTGCGCTCCTCTTTCAAAAGAGGAATGCAAATGAGGGAAACTGATAATGCAAATGAGGCACCAATCTACATATCTCATGCTTCATTTGCATAATCTCTTTTTGGATGAGATTCTTTCAAAAGAAAAAAAGCAGTGTAGACAGGGTTCTTTCGAACATAAACCCTGTCTTCAAAAGAACCCTTCTTCCTGAAACACTTCTTTTGAAGACTGGGTTTATTTTTGAAAGAGCCCCATCTACACTGCTTTTTTTCTTCCAAAAGAATCTCTTCTGAAAAGAGATTATGCAAATGAAGCATGATATATGTAAACCAGTGCTCATCTGCATTTTCAATTTCCCTCATTTGCATTCCTCTTTCGAACGACGAGTGCAAGTGTAGACACAGCCTAAGTGAAGAGAAGTCTAAATCCCATTTTCAAAAGTGACTTAGGAACTTAAGTTTAATTGAAAAAAAATCAGTGGGACAAAAACTCCTGAGTCCCTAGAGACTTGTCTACACTTCCCCCAAACTTAGAAGGGAGCATGTTCATCAGGGTGGTGGGAGATTACTAATGAAGTGCTGCAGTGAATACGCAGCACTTCCTTAGCCTAATTCTCCCCCACAGCAACTTCAAAGCTTCAAATGGTATGCGTGTAGCTGCAGGCACTTTGAAGGAGGAGGAGGAGGAGGAGTGAGGAGACTTCGAGGTAGTGTGGGGTCAAAGTGCCTGTAGCTACACGCGTGCCGGCACTTCGACATCTGAAGCTTTGAAGTTGCTGCAGGGGAGAATTAGCCTAATGAAGTGCTGGGTATTCACTGCAGCACTTCATTAGTAATCTCCCATGGCCCTGATTACTGTGCCCCCTTCAAAGTTGGGAGCAAGTGTAGACCCAGCCTAAGTCACTTTTGAAACACGGAGTTAGGCCTTTTGAAAATTTTACCCATCACATCTTGGAGAAGTTGATTATTCAAACAAAATGCTAGATCATTAACTCAACTCACTTCACTGGAACTATCGGGCAGGATTCAGGAGGGGAGGTGAGCAGACCTGAACCATCCAGCCCACAGTGGGTTGGTAACTAAGATTTTGTGTTTCCTTTTACTCATGTACACCTCAGGCTTGATATACACTTGGAACTGAACACCACCACTTTTGTTGTCCGTGCTGCTTAGCAGGGTCCCTTCTAATTTTTCCATCCATGAGAAGAATAAATTTTGTTCTGTGCAGCCAGGCATGGATGGATGTGTACCACCAATAGAAACACATGTTACCAGTTGTGGGTGGTTGTGAGTGCTTTGCTAATCAGCTGGGCAGCACCTGAATCTCTCTTGTGGACCTGTCCAAACACTCAGCTTACAGGGGACGCTGGTGCTTAGCCCTGCCCCCACAAAAAAAAGACACATTTTCTTGCAGAAAGTGCAAATATAAATACCACTTGGTCAGCAGAAGCTGCTGCCAAAGCAAAAGCCGCCCATGGGTGGCAGAAGTATTTTGTCAGCAGACGTGGCTAAACACCATTTTTACATACATTGACGTTTAGCAACAGGGCTGTAATGTAGAAATAGAAAGAAACATTTGACCTTTTACCAGTATATACACAAACAAGGGCATTACAATGCCTGTTATGCTTTTCTTCAGTTTGCCATTTTCTTTTGAACAAAGCACCCCATGACATTAGGCAGATCCCAAATGTTAATGCTGAAATCACCATTTCATATTGACATGAAAGGTAAATCATTTTCCAGAGAATAGAATGACTGAGTATTCTTTTCATATCACTTGTGCTGTTTTTCTGCCTTTTTAAAGTGCAAATGACATGATGAAGTGCTGTGTTTGAGTAGTGTTTTAAGACACAAACAATTTTAAGTGAAAAATTTATTTTTAAATTTGGTAACTGGAGATTCTTGGTTGAGCTGCTTCTTTTTTTCTCTGGAGTGATCTAAAAAACACCACCATATGCCCTCAAAGAACGATACACATAGCAGTCATGAAAGAAATGCTAACTAGTCATTAGAGGACTATGAATTAATCAGATATATATGGAGTTCATCCCTAGATACATAGTGTTGCTTACTTCTAGATACAGAATTATCAATCTACATGTACCAAAAAAAAAAAAAGTCAAGAAATTCCAGGGCATCTCAAGAGGAATGATCTCAGAAAAGCAGTCCTATAGCACTTTAAAGACTAACAAAATGATTTATTAGGTGAGGAGCTTTCATGGGACAGACCATCTTCTTCAGCTCTGGAAAATGCTGATAAAAATAAACTGACACAATGAGACAATATGAACTTCTACAATAATAAAAATGTCTGAGCTGGAAGTTTTTTTTATTAATAATAGTAGCACCATTATAGTTCTAGAATCTCTTACTAAAATCAAGGCTTTATTGAGCAAAGTTCTAAACAAAGGTAGTAAGTGACAGCTCTTGCCCTGAGATGATAGAGTGTGAAGAGATAACTGTATGAAGAATGAAAATTGAAATGGGAATTAGGACACATCCTTACAAGTTAGAACAGCTTATCAGGGAACTGACAAATTCATTGTTTCTATGCCCATCTCCGTCATCTCTATGTGCGGAAGAAGGGTCTTCCAGAAGGGGGATTTGCTTCAGGACCCCTGTTTCCTTCCAAAGGAATCCTGCCTACAGGGCAGCTTTGCTTCCAGAAGGGGATCTTCTGGAAGTGAGATCTCATGGGAATATGCTAATAAACCATGAGATATGTTAATCCGTGACTCATCTGCATCTTCCGCTCTGCTCATTACCATGCCCCTTCTGAAAGAAGAGGGATGCTTAGGACCCAGCGAGGCAGGATGGGAAGTAACAGGCACTTATATAAAACAAAGCCCCAAATATAGAGACTATTGCTATTAAACTGAGACATCTAGTCAAGCTACAGAAAAAAAAATATTAACATTGTAAGCAGCAGTCCCAGTACACCCACTGCTGAGGCACTCTCCAGCATCTTGTAGCTATCATAACACTTATGAGTCCTAAGAAGGCTTTGTAGTGGTTTTGCTGATTTTTATGGGATCTCCTTCTATGCATGAAGGGCAACTTTGGAAAAAAGCATAACTGTGGAACAAAAATTGAACCAATTGGCAGTGAAGGCTAGCATAGCTGGCAGAGTGGAGGTGTGGCTTGAAATAATAATTAAATGACAATGACTTAAATAGCAGGTTTCCTCTCTTGGGCACGGAAAGAGGAAGAATTTCAAGTCCGAACGCCATTTTTTCAGGGAAACACAGAAACTGCATTTTTTTTGTTTTTTTTTGGTGTCGCTCTTGAGCAGCAATGAACAAATCTAGTGTACAAAGCTATTCTCGCAGTTGTGATGCCACTATTGTTATACAGAGATACTCTAGAGGAGTGAGGTGCACGTGTCTCTTTCATGTTTCTCCTGCAGCTTTTTGTGGCACGTGGCATTAAACCAGTGTATGATTTGATTATTAACCAATCTAAGTAATTAAATGATCAGGATGATTTTACGATGTTATTAACGAATTGGAGTTGATTAAATAATAATACTTGGTCCTTCATTTCACCATCATACCCTTTAAAGATGAACAAATGGTACTATAATAAATGACAAAATAAATTCAAAATGACTTTTGGCTCTTTTGTGTAATGCTGATTGTTAACTTGGCTCCTGAACTACTGAGGTTGGAGTATCAATGCTATAGAATGCCATGACACCCTGTACTGCATGTTGAAGTTCTTTTTGAATAAAGGAAGACATGTTAACACAACCTCTGTTCTGCACATAAGGTGGAATAAGAAAATCAGTATTTGGCCAAATGCAAAATGAAAACAATTGGTTGGCAAAGTGATTGGTTTTCCAAAGTTCTGTGCCAAACCCTGCTAAAGTCAACTGAAAGACTCTGATGGATTTTAGATCAGGCCCCAAAAGGCTGCTTCACACATGTAGCAGCCTTTTATACAAAATCAAAACCTTGACAGTGAATCATGTACTATGGATTGCCAGAGACCCAGAAGGCAGGGACTTTCCTTCTTTAATTTCATAATGGAGGGATTAGACAACAGCCCTGGAGTGATAATGATGGGCAAATTACCAAAGAGCGAATTCCTACCAACAGCCTAGATCTGAACTGTATTATCATTTCTGTTTAATGTTATTCAAAACAATCATAATCGCCACCATTTCAACATCAAAGGAGTTGAACCTATCCCATGAAAACTATTCAGTTTTAAAGACACAAACCACTAATATTTTTAATATTCTGGGTGACTTGAATTCTCATATTATTTTACTATTGTTCAGTAATACATCTCCATTCAGCAGCAGGAATGGCAACTGCAAATGCTTAAAAACTGAAAGAATAAATACATTATAGCAGTGGCATTAATGCTGATAGAATAGTGTGTTCATTGGCTTCAACTGCTTTGAAGGAGATTGAAGGCTACCTGGGGCGGAGAAAAGGGGAAAGAGAGAGGCTAACAAATATTTTGTAAAGCAGTATTTTAACTTAAATTATGATGACTCCATCATTTATATAAATCAATATATATAGTGTTGCGTGGTTCTTAATAGACACATTTGGCAAAGTCATAAAGGAAGAAAAATAACAGCATTAAACTTAAGAAAGAGAAGTCCTGTGGCACTTTAAAGAACAACAATTATATTTGGGTGTAAGCTTTCCTGGGCTGGAGCCCACCACATCTGATGAAGCTTGTCCATATAAAACTGTTACGCTACATCTACACTGGGACGCTACATCGAAATAGCTTATTTCAACATAGCGAAATTGAAATAAGCTATTTCGACGCGTAGCATCCACACATCCTCCAGGGCTGGTGCTGTCAACATTTAACGTCAACGTAGGAAAGCACTACATTGAAATGGGCCCCGCAGGGGAGCATCTACACACAAAAGCAGCCCCAATCAGAATAAGGGGGCTAGGAAAGCCTGCAGACAGGGTCATAGGGCAGACTAGCCCTTCCGGGGCCACAGCAAGCCGCTCCCTTAAAGGGCCCCTCCCAGGCAGACTCGGCCTGCACAGCACAGGTCCGCAGAGCCCACAACCACTCACAGACCCCGTGCACACAGCATGGACCCCCCAGCAGCAGCAGCAGCAGCAGCAGCCAGGAGCCCACACAGCGGGCCCCAGGGCAGTGGCTGCCCTGCTCAGTGCCATGGAGGAGGCCGCCCAGCATCTCCTAGAACATGAGCTGTCCTCAGGGGATGAAGGAGCTGCCCCAGACCACCACGTAGCCCTCCTGGCCTCCCCCCACCAGGCATACCACCGGCTATGGAGGTACCCCATTAGCACAGAGTGGTGGGAGCAGCTGGTGCCTGGGGAGTGGGACGACGACTGCTGGCAATGGAATTTTCGGATGAGCTGGCAGATGTTCCTCGAGCTCTGCCAGTGGCTCACCCCTGCCCTGTGGCACCAGGAACCCCCATGCAGCGTGCCCTCACCATCGAGAAATGGGTCGGCATCGCTGTCTGGAAGCTGGCCACTCCAGACGGCTACCGATCCATAGGACAGCAGTTCGGTGTGGACAACGCCACCATCGGGGCTGTCGTCATGGAGGTAAGGGGACCCCGCAGGGAGGGTAAGAGCCCAGGGGGCATGGGGGAGCCCGGGTAGAGACTGGGGGGAGCCTGGGGGTACCACAGAGGGAGGGAGATCCCTGAGGGAGGGCCAGGCACACCCTGTACACCCCTCATGGGTGCTCATGTCCTCCCCCCACAGGTGGTCCACATGCTGAATGCTCTGCTTCTCCACAGGCTCGTGCGGCACGGGGATCTGGATGTGGCCATCACGGGGTTTGCCGGCATGGAGATCCCTAACTGTTTCGGGGTACTGGATGGGACCCACATCCCCATCCGCACCCCAGAGCACAGTGGAGGACACTTCATGAACAGAAAAGGCTACCACTCGGTGGTCCTCCAGGCCATGGTGGACAGTCAGGGCCACTTCCTGGACGTATATGTTGGCTGGCCTGGCAGCACCCATGATGCTCGGGTTTTTAGGAACTCAGGCCTGTGCTGCCGGCTGGAGGAGCGGACCTACATCCCCCAGTGGGATATCCCTGTTCTGGGGGACACCACCGTGCCCCTCTGCCTCGTGGCGGGTGCAGCCTAGCCCCTCTAGCCCTGGCTCATGCGCCCCTACATGGGCCACCTCAGCGCCAGCCAGGAGTGGTTCAACACCCACCTGAACCATGCATGCCAGGTGGTCGAGAGGACTTTCAGCTGCCCCAAAGGCCACTGGAGGTGCCTCCTCCCCTGCCTGGAGGCGGGGCTCCCCAACACCCCCCAGGTTGTGGGCACGTGCTGCGCATTCCACAAGCTGCTGGAGAGCAAGGGGGAAGCATTTGTGCAGGGCTGGGCCATGGAGGCTGGCACAGCCAACCCCCAACCACCCGCCGCCCCAAGCTGCCAAGCCGACCACAAGAGGATCCAGGTCCGGGAGGGCCTGCAGGCCCATTTCGACCAGGCTGCAGGGTGAATGCCAGCAGGGCCAGCCTGGTGAGCCACGCCCCCCACCACCACCCACAACACACTACACTGCCCCCACACCCACACCACTGCGCACCGAAGAGCACACAACACGTTTGTTTTGTTTTAAATAAACTGAACGTTCTTGAAACCAAATGATGAACTTTAACATGAATGGGGGAACTATGTACATTGCGGGGAGGCAGCTACTAAAGGGAAGTGGGACAAGGCAACTATGTACAATAATGGGGGGGAATATGTACAAAGGGGGGGGCGTTGGTGGCCCAGTCCTTGGCCCCCTTCCCCCATACTGTCCACCGCCTGGTGTGGGGGAGTGCAACCCACGTCTGGGCCGGAGGCCCCGTCGCGGCTAGGTGGGGGCCGGGAGGACCGGCAGGTATATCCAGGCTGGCTCCTGAGCCCCGTGGTCCCCCTCCTCGGCAGGCTCCAGGGCAGATGGAAGGCGGCTGGGAGGGACGACGGACGTAGTGGCAGGGGGTGCCATCCTTATTTAATCCTTGGTTAATGGAGTCAAATTTGCAAATAAACTGCCATTCAGAGATTTCTCTCTCCATTTGATTTCTGAAATTTCTTTGTTTCTTTGTTTCAGTAAGTAACCAGTGGAACAACCTGCCAAGGGGTTGTGATGGAGTCCCCATCAGCGGCAATCTTTAAATCCAGACTATTTCGAAGTTGGGCCGGCTATTTTGAAATAGCCAGCTAGTGTAGATGCGGCTTTAGTCTTTAACTTGCCACTGGACTCCTTGTTGTTTTTGCTGAAACTGACTAACACTGCTACCCCCTCAGAAACTTGTTAGCATTATACTTGGATTTTCAACATTTGAATTATTTCGCCGTTTTTCACCTGCAGCCTGTTGGCCTGACTGGAGCTGCCCTGCACAAAAAATATGGAAGTCAAGCTATATTTGTACCAGCCCCCAAATGTCTCTCTTTGCCCCGTCCCCATTAAAAATGATGGGGGCCTGGCATCCTGGTGCCTGCCCATTTGTTATCACCAAGGCTTGTGGTAAATCTGTGTCCTCAAGCAACTTCGTTAAACTGACTCGGGCCTGCCGACCAAGGGGAACAAGAAGGGCAGTTGCACCTGGTCCTGGTGTTTCAAAGGGGCTGCTGAGGCTGTCTGGATCTCTGTTAACTTTATCCAGAAGTTAACATATTTCTAAGCAATCAAAATTTACCCTTTGATTTAATCCAAGGTCAGAATTTCCTGCAATGCATTTATTTGTGTTTGATGGACACGCTACAAGTTGTGATTACCTGTCACCATTCATTATGGCACCAACCACTCTTCTTATAGTATGGTATTTCTGTATCTATTTCCATAAATAAACTGATGGGTAATGATAACAGTTTATTCTACTCTGTTGATACTGTGCACTGGAAGCAGCTTGTGCTTGTAAAAGACCAATTGGTTGATGAATAACATCTATATATATATAGGACTAAGCACTCAGAATGAAAAAACGAATCTAATCTTTCCAAGAAAGTGAGTGGTAATGCACCCAGATCTGTGGATCCTAGGCTCAAAAAATTCAGAAAAGTGGGTGCCAGCTTAAGGAAACAGGACAGCAATTACAATATGGAATATTATCAGATTTGGTGCTGACTGGTATGCTAATGCTACCAATTTGGTAGCAGCATAGGGCTTTGCATTACCTGGAATATGTCTTAGAGCACCAGCATGAGCAGCAACCACGCAGCAACACATAAAATAGTAAGAACTGCAGGTTCACTTTCTGCAATTCAATGAATCTTCATTTTAAAATTGGTACTTAAGTGAAAATAAAATTTACACCTCAGAGTTAGGGTGTGTATGCACTGCAAAGTTATTCTGGAATAAGCTATTCCAGAAGAGATTTTCTGGAATAGCCTATTTCAAAATAGTATGTCTACGCACAAAGGCCGTTTCTACACAGGCCACTTTCTCCAAAAGTGGCATGGTAATACACAGCCCGAAGTGTGCTAATAAGGTGCGGATGCAAATTCCACGTGCCTCATTAGCATACGGTCACGTGATTTGGAGTCCGGAAGACCGTTGTTCTGGACTCCAAAACGCCATTTAGAAGTGCGGCCCCGGGGGAGCTTCCGGAAGGAAGTCCTTCTTCCGCAGGCCCCTTCTTCCCAAAAATTTTCAGAAACAAGGGGCGTCCAGAAGAAGCACTTCCTTCTGGAAGCTCCCCCGGGGCCGCGCTTCTAAACAGCATTTTGGAGTCCGGAAGAACGGTCTTCCGGACTCCAAATCACGTGAGCGTATGCTAATGAGACATGGGGAATTTGCATCCGCGCCTTATTAGCATATTTCGGGTTGTGTATTACCATGCCACTTTCGGAGAAAGTGGCCTGTGTAAAAACGGCCAAAATGCATATTGAAATTACGCTTAGCTATTTTGAAATAGAGCCTCCACATTGATAGGCCAACAGGCCACTCAGGGTGGGGCTGGAGACACCCTGTTTTGAAATAGCCTCTATTCCCTGTCTATACAGCCCTTATTCCGAAATCTCTATTGTGAAATAGGTGCTATTCATCACAGAACGAAGTTTACAGAACTTGAAATAAGTCATGCACTATATCAAAATTATTTTAAAATAGTGGTTTTGTTGTGTCGGGGCTCACAAAGTTATTTTGGAATAGCAGCCACTGTTCCAAAATAACTTTGCTGTGTAGACACACCCTAAAGAACTTGATCTAAGTTATGTGGCAGGATAGATGGGTTCCTCCCTCATTCCCAGAAAAAGAATATGCCAAGACTTCCCACAGCTATCTATGCAGTATAATAGTAACAGACAGGTAGCTATGTTAGTCTGTATTCTAACAAAACAAACCAGCAGTCATGTAGCACTTTAAAGACTAACAAAATAATTTATTAGGTGATAAGCTTTCATGGGGCCGATCCTCTTCTCCAGATCTGAAGAAGTGGGTCTGCCCCACAAAAGCTCATCACCTAATAAATTATTTTGTTTGTCTTTAAAGTGCTACATGACTGCTGATTTGTTCTGCAAAGCGTAATGTTTGCAAAGTATAATGAAGTTCCCATTGTAACGTACATTAAATGAGATGTGATCAGGAACAGAACACAGAGTAGGGTTTTGTGTGTATGCTATATTATAGCAGTTATCTCCTTACGTTCTTTGTCAATAGTTCCTAATTTTAACAATGAATTACTAAGGGTAAAATTTACAAAAGTACGTGAGTGCCATTTTCAGAAGTGATGTAAGGATTTTTGAAAACCTTCCAGACAACTATGAACATGCTGAACTGGGGCCTAACCCCTTGTCTAGAAATGATTTCTGAAACTCATATTAATTAATTGCACCCATCCCATTCTAACATGGATGGCTTTATCTGCAAGCATTTTATCATGCCAAAGTATATGAATGGAGGGCTAGATTGTATTGTTAAAAAGTGCCCTCCATAAGAGACTGCATGTGGCCATGTGGCCCCAAAAGCAAATTAGAATTCATTCCATATACTGTTCTTGTTCCAGGGATAAGAGTCCAGGGTAAGATTTTAATCTGGCAAAGCTGTCTTGATGGGCTACAAAAAAGAATGTGAGGCTTTCAGGGCTGTACTGGAGAAAACTGGACAAAATTTCAACCTCCAGTCCTCTAGTCTTAACACTCTAACTGTGCTGCAAAAATTGTGTTCAATTAAATTCATTGTTCAGGGGAAAGAAGATTTAAAAGTCACTCATAAAAGAAGAGAGGTGGAGTTTGGGATTCCATGTTTGCGTACAGCAGTCACAGCCATCCTGCTTTACCGTTAAGAAAGAATTCAAAACAAAAGATTGCAAGTTTTATCATTCACATAACCATTTTACATATGCCTTAAAAGCAAATGTACCAATTATTATTATTTTTTTTTATTTTGGTGGCCAGCATTATGGTTGACAGGGATGGGAGACAGAAATTCCTCCTTGCCAATAACAGCCTATTCAGGGCTTGATTGTGGTGTGAGCAGTAACGAGTAGTGGACAGTTGTGACCTTCCAGGATCAGACTATGGACAATCATTCTTTGCTCATTTCTTGCTTCCCCTTTGCTTGGGTGGGGGTGGAGGAAACAAGATATACCATCCTTATCCATGGCTCAGATTGCCTCCTCCTTGAAAGAGCTGTGCTGGCTGCCATGTTGGGAGTGGCACTGGATCCCACCCTGTACCTTTGCCGTCCCACTCCCCAGCTTTCTGCACAGCAACAGAAGTACTCTCCATGACTGCTCCTCTCCCCCCTCACAGCTGAGCACACAAACCAGCAATGTTAGGAACCTATGCAGGAGAAGTAGGATGTATTTTGCACTCCTTTCCTGCCTTGAAGAGCAAGGAAGATGCTCATAATTGCATATGACACTGTGCATGCACATACACATATAGCAGAAGGAACACTAACTTTAGCCCTTCATCTTAGGCAAACCAAGCGTATGAATAATCCACGTGTACCACAAAATGCTTATCTGCTGCACTGTGAATACAGTCTATATCACCCATCCATGTTAAACATCCTCATAAGATGGCAAAGACAAGACTCACTGCATTGAAAGTCTTTTGACTGGTTTAAGAAAGCAAAGTATCACTTATTTTGTGGAGATTAAAGCCTTACTTTAATTGCTAGCCAGTCAGCTCTGAGGATGAGCATTCTAAGAGCACTGAACATGCAGCGGTTCTGGTCATAAATATTCCATTAGGTATAAACAAAGCAGCACAGGTCATCTGCATTAAGTGGCTGTCAAGTTAGATCAGTTTTATAGACTAACTGAAGAAACATGGCTAACAACAGTGTGCTGAGATGCTTACATAGGTGACAACTCCAAAAAGATTCCACATGAAATACATACTTAGCTGATGTTATACACATTGTATAGGGAAAATTACAATCAGCAACTTCACACAGAAGTGTTGGATATTTGAAAACCAAGAAAATAAACCTTTTACTACTTAAAACAGGAATATGGGGGAAATCATCAAATCTCATTCTGTTTGCAAGGGTGATTGAGTTTCATCTACACACTGGCCTCTTCAGCCTAATACAATGGTAGTCATTAGGAAATCAGCATTTTCCACCATCACAGAACGGTATAGGAGACATCACTGCCTTTCTGAATTCTTCAAAAAGACGTTAAATGGAACTGGCACCTGTTGACATTTTAATGCATTCTACTGATTCTAAACATGAACTCTGAAACAGAAATATCCATGACACAAGGCACAGAAAGTGTAGGTGTATAAACCATAAACAGAGAACATAGTAGTTGATTTAAGAGCTGGGATAATCTGCATGGCAAATGTTGGGCTATGAAGCAGGAGTGTTTTTCCTTTATAATGAACTGGGCAATTACCTTGTTGTGGGGTGTGGAGCTGGGCTGTGGAGTTGGAGATGCACCCTTGTCATTGTTTCAGCTATTAAGACGTCCAATTTTAAATGCTTTTCACAGTGCCCAGAGGACTGGACTGGCGCTTAATAAAAACAAATGAAAGAGCTAGTTGACCACATCCCCTCTCTCTTTGCATCCCTTCACTGAATCTCCTTTTTCATTGCTTCAGACATAAGCTACTTGTCTTAAGCTATCAAGATGCTTTAAAACCTAGCCTTGTCCTACCTATCATACTCCATATCCTACAGAGATGTTGGTATCCCGCCGCTTACTGGTCAAGCGATGACAGCTTCCCGACTGCCCCTCACCCTTGGAAGGTGCTCCCTGTAAACATCTGCAAAGCTAACTCAGCATGCTCCTTTGGATCCCTCCTTAAAATCTCTTTCGTCTTGTGATGCCTAGAAATATTTGCCAGTGGCTAGGCAGCCTGTACCAATCATGATGACAAAATTGTCATGTGGAACTCCCACATCAATTAGTCTGTGACTACCTGTTGTTTCTTTTTTTACACTTAGCCTGTAAGCTTGTTTTGTGCTGTGTTTTTCCAGTACCCAGTGCAATAGTTCCTGATCTGTGACTTCATTAATGACTTAAGGGAAGACTGACTTTTTTAGTTAAGTAACCCAAATTCAGCACTGGAACAGGTATTATGACACTGGGCTGTGTGATAGAAGCTGCATGGAGAATTACTCCTAAAGATGTTGGCTAAAAGAAAGCTAATGTGGTTCAACAAGGAGAAGTGTAGAGTCCTGCACTTGGGACGGAATTATTCCAAGCATTGTTATAGGCCAGGGGTTGATTGGCTCAGCAGAAGTACAGCGGAAAGAGACCTAAGGGTTTTAGTGGATGAAAGGCTGGATATGAGTAAACAGTGTGCCCTTGTAGCCAAAAAGGCCAACAGCATATTGGGCTGCACTGGGAGGAGCACTGTGAACAGATCTAGAGAAGTTGTTGTTCCCCTCTGTCCAGCATTAGTGAGGCCACATCTGGAGTACTGCGCCAGTTTTGGGCCACACCACCGCCGGCCCCAGTATAGAAAGGATGTGGATGTGCTGGAGCAGGTTCAGCAGAGGACAACAAAAATTATTAAGAGGCTCAAGCACATGACCTATGAGGAGAGGCTGAGGGTTTTGGGCTTATTTACTTTGCAGAAGAGAAGACAGGGGTGATTTGATAGCAGCCTTCAACTTCCTGAAGGGGAGCTCTAAGGAGGATGGAGAGAAACTGTTCTCAGTGGTGACAGATGGCAGAACAAGGAGTAATGGTCTGAAGTTACAGGAGAAGAGGAATAGGCTGGATATTAGGAAAAACTACTTCACCAGGTGGGTGGTGAAGCACTGGAATGCGTTGCCTAGAGGTGGTGGAATCTCCATGCCCAGAGGTTTTTAAATCCTAGCTTGACACAGTAATGGCAGGGATGACTTAGTTGAGGTTGATCCTGCATGAAGCAGGGGGCTGGGCTCAATGACCTCTTCAGGTCCCTTCCAGCTCTATGATTCTATGATACTTATCTCTATAGATCATTCCTTCAATAACCAACCATCATGAGACCGGGGTCAAAAGGCTTTTCCTGATATTTTAATTCTTGTCTGTCTTACTTCTTCCATGTATTTATGCTACTTGCGTGCACTTATATTATTAACTCAAAATCAAAAGCACAAATCTCCCTCCTACTCTCACAGATCTAGCATGCTCTAGTATTCTGTGGTTCGACACAGGATAATTTTATGGGACTGGTAGAAGGAGGTTGGTTCTGCACGCATTTTTGAAGAGTACAGGCTGCTTGAGGTTTGATTGCTTGTCTTAACTCATAAACATGTTCATATTTTGCAAGCTTGCTTTGTCCATTGCAACAAAACAAAACCCAGTTTATAGACAAATAACCAAAGGGGATGAAGAGCAAATTCTATGCTACCATTTGGTGCTGCTGTGGGACTGCAGCAAAAGTTGACTCTTTTACCTATATTTAACGAAGACAAATGTGAATGTCACGTGTCTGATCTTTGGTTAAGGAAAAAAAATATATCATCCCTGGCTATACACGCATACAAGCTTAAATGTGCAGTACAGTCAGGTCCCATGTTGCATCTGTTAGTCCTGGGGGAATTCTGCAATTGTTGCGTTTAGAGTTATAGTAAAATGGAAGAATTCCCCAGAACTGATCTGTGGAAAGAAATATATTAAAAATATCTAGACTCCAGAAAATCAGCGTCTGGAGAGTATGTGATATAGGATATGTTAAGATGTGTCTGAGGTATGTGAGTGTATGTGTTTGTATTTGTGTGTTTACATCTGTACATATTTGCTCTGTAAGATTAATGCATGCCTATGAACCTATAGAGGCTGCAAAGTCAAGCACTCAAAAGTTAGGAAATGTCAAAATGCCAATAGGATTGCCTTTGCAGTTCCAGTCTTTCTCGTGTCTCAGTCCCAATCTCTCCCTACCCTTCTGGATCCTTGTCCCCAGTAACTTTGCCCAGCCAGTTCCCAGTCCTAACCTCCATGCTCTTTAAGTTATCTTTCTTCCCACTAACCTCTCATAGCCTCTAGTTGCCTCTATCACTCCCACAGCAGTTGCCCCATCTCCATTGGCTCCGTGTCCTCATCTCCCACCCAGGAATCCTTATCTAGTTCCCCATTCTTTGTCCCAGGTGCTTTACCCAGCCAGTCCCAGTTCTCCCTCCACCACCCTGGTGCTTCATCAGAGCTGTTTCTCTTCCTCTGCACTCATTAGATCTCAGTCTCATTGCTCGTGTTCACCAAGTCCTTATCTTCCCTGACAGGTCCTCATCCAATCCTAGTCTCCACCCACTTGCTGACTCCCAGTTCTCTCCTACCTCCCATTTCCATCCCCAGCTCCCAGTCTCCTTGCCCACTCAGTCCAAGTCTCCTTTAAGGTCAGACTAGAGTATTAAACTGTCACAGAAGCAAAGAATCATAAAACATAAGGACAGAAAGAGCCCTATAGAGGTTATCTAGTCCAACTCCCTTCTCGAAGCAGGAACAACCCCAACTAAATCATTCCAGCCTGGGCTTAAAAACATCTAAGGATGGAGATTCCACCACCTCCCTATTCAACACGTCCCAGTGTTTCACTACCCACCTAGTGAAATCGGGTTTTTTTTGTTTTTTTCTTTTCCTAATATCGTAATGTGGTGCTGAATGGTGGGTGATCCCTCTTTTTATGTAGGAGAGGGGAGATCAGTGTATGGACAGTCCCTTCGATGTGTGGATCCTAAGAGGTTGAATTCCAGCAAAGGTAACAAATGGAGCCTACCTTTACAGACAATGGGATATAATAAATCATCTATTACCATTTTTAAAGATCCATAAATGCCTACCTGTGCAACCTGTCATATGGAGAATATCTAATGGTGGCGAGATGTTACACTGATTTTATCCACTTTCCTTTGGGATGACTGTATAATTAGTGAAGGCTCCAACCCAGTGAATAAGCCAACTGTTTCACTCTAAAGCAAACACAACCCACAAACCATGCAAACGCACACATACAAACACACCTTTATACGTTGGCTTGGAAGGACTTGATTTTTATTGGCAAATCGCAGTAAATCTCTTTTAGTTATAAAAACCAATGACAAACATTTCCATTGATAAGACCATACATTCATGGATATGGAACATAAGAAAAACGCTCCATGAGAACTAATTACAGTTTGATTTGAAGATGTTTTCATTGCATATTTTGACAGGTGATGTTGATAATTTGTATTTTAATTATTTTATATATAACTTTTTAAATCTCAACTTCTTCTGTTTTTAAATAATTATGGTTTGCTTCTCTCATAGTTTTCCACAACTGTGAAAATTAAAAATGACTAAAAATAGGGAAATACTTAAAACTTATAGCTTTGCAAACTGCGAATATTTAATTTGCTACAAATAAAACAAAAGGCTTAAAATAAATATAGATGTTTTCTGTCAAAATTATAAAAATAAAAATAAAATTTTGCCAATACTATTTGTGCATTATTTCTGCACGGTCACAATTATAATTGTTTATCATGTTAACTCCTAAAATTAAAGATATGCAGGAAAGAACAGAATAAAATATACCCATGATCTCAGGAATAAATTCTCTGGCTAAAGTTGTTTTTTTAAAGACTAAAAGCCCACAATAAAGAAATTTAGATTATGTAAGATTCTGTCTTCCAAAATGAGTTGATAGAAATATGCACAAAATAAAAATAATTCTTTTATTTCACCGCAAGTAAGTTAGATTTAGCTGACACGATCGTATATCAAATACTTTGCTTCTTGAAACATAATTAAAATCCATTTCTAAAGGCCAGAAATGTGGCTAAGACATGCCTCAATCTACTCTGCAGTTTCAAACTCCTCAGTCACTGACGCTTTTGCCCTAGAAGGTCAATCATTTAAAAAGAAGATATTTTGCCTTTCTAGAGCCTTATATATCAATAGAAGTACTGATGGAAGAAGCTCACCAACGGCTCTTAAAGAAACATTCAATTAAGCCCCCAAATCAATAAGCCCTTTGAAGTGGTGTTCTCAAGTACAAGTTGTTTCATTTTCTGAACTGCTAACATTAAATAGATTTCTAAGCAACTTTTCATAAAAGGAAATAGGTTGAAATTGGTATGTTGACCATAAGTTAATCAATATAAACTTTTATGCCCTCTTAAATCTGAACTTGTAGTCTGAAGTCTGAATGCTCTGGAATAGCAGCCTTAATAAAAAACAACAAACAGACAGAAAAAAAACCCTCATGATGCAGTGGTAGCCATTTTGGGCACACAGGTTCATGTTAGATGATCCTGACACAGGATGAGGGAGTTAACTCTTGACTGACTGAACAAAACCAGATATTAGACACTCAATTTGTTACTCAAACCAGCAAGAATTAATCCATATGCAGATTGTCCCCAGCTGAAAAGATAAGGGATGAAGTCACTAAGGGGATAGACTGTTCCAGGACAATCACCCTTCAGAGTTTGCATGGAACGCTCCCTTGTGTGTCTGTGTGTGTGTGTGTGTGGTTTGGATGTGTTGCTTCAGAGTCCCTTGAATTCTACGGATTTTAAGGGAAGAGAAGTCGGAGAAATGTAGGGACAAAGCAGCCTGCAAGATTTGTTTGTACTCTTTCAGAGTCCCACAGGTCCCAACGTATCTTGGCCAGGGCTATGGCCCCAGTACACACTAGAACCTGTCTACGACAGCAGGGTGCCAACTGGAAAGTATTGAAAAAAATCTGTCAGTTTGTTTTATTTCAATTTTTACCACTATGCTTCACTGGCCTTTGTAGTATTAGATCACTCAAGCCATGTCTACACGTGCACGCTACTTCGAAGTAGCGGCACTAACGTCGAAATAGCGCCCGTCACGGCTACACATGTTGGGCGCTATTTCGATGTTAACTTCGACGTTAGACGGCGAGACGTCAAAGCCGCTAACCCCATGAGGGGATAGGAATAGCGCCCTACTTCGACGTTCAACGTTGAAGTAGGGACCGTGTAGTCGTTGCGCATCCCGCAACATCGAAATTGCGGGGTCCTCCATGGCGGCCATCAGCTGAGGGGTTGAGAGACACTCTCTCCAGCCCCTGAGCTCAATGGTGGCCGCGTGGAGCGGCCCCTTAAAGGTCCCCTCCCCCTCCCTTTCCTGTGCAGGAAGCTGACAGAACATGCAGGCGGCAGCCCAGACACGCGGCCAGCCTGCACGTCTCTGAACCACCACTGTCTGCCACCCCAGCTGTGATGGCTGCCCGGCAGCCCCCCCAGCGCCCCCAGGGGACCCCCCCCAAGGGGAGCCAGGGCAGCCAGGGCTCGCGGGCTGGCAGCCAGGGCGGCAAGCGGCAGTGGGGCCCCTCCTGGACAGAGGCCGAGCTGCGGGACCTGCTGGGGCTCTGGAGTGAGGAGGAGGTGCTCCAGGTAATGGGGAGCAAGAGGCGGAACGCGGATGCGTTCGCTCGGCTGGCCGAGGGCCTGGCCGCCCGGGGTCACATTGCCCGCACTCCGGACCATGTCCGGAGTAAAGTCAAAGAGCTGTGGCAGGGTTACGCCTGGGCCCGGGATGCAGCCGGCCAATCTGGGGCCGCCCCCGTCACTTGCCCCTTTTACAGGGAGCTCAGGGACATTCTGGGCCCCCAGAACACCTCCTCCCCTCCGGCCACTCTTGATACCTTGGCTGAGGAGCCCCAGCAGGCCCCAGAGCTGGAGTCCGCCCCGGAGGTAAGCCCCGCTCCCCGGGGGTGCCCCCTGGAGCCCACCCCCGGGGCACCGGAGCAGGAGGAGGAGGAGGAGGAGGAGGATTCCTCCTCCACCGACACCGGGCTCCAGATCCTCTTGCCATCCCAGAGCAGCAGCCGGGCATCCGCCCCCCGGGTGTCCCCTGACCGTGGGAGTGGACCTAAAGGTATGTACCCCCCCTGGTGTACACCCCCGGGGTTGAGGGGCGGGGGTAATAGATATGTGGCCAGGGCCCTCCACATGCCCAGATGGCCATGGCCCCAAGGACAGCAGTGCCATGTCCCTCACAAGAGTGCATCAGCCCCTGCCCCTGCCCCCCAGCACGACAGTGCCATGCCCCATCCCCGGGGCTGGGGGGAGCGGAACCTCTAGGGTCCCCCGGGAGGAGGGGATGGGACACCCCGCAGCAGCAGCAGCAGTGGCATGCGATGGAGTGGGGGGAGTGCAAATGCGAGTCTCAGGCTAGACATGGGCAACAAGCTGAATAGCTCCCAGTGGCTAAGGATGATCCTGGGGCTACAACTGGCAGGTTACACCTCTGCCCTGAACAAAGAGGAGGGAGGAGCCAAGCTGGCTTTGAATCGGGGGTGGGCCGCAGGTAGAGGCTAGGGGAAGGGAGAGCTGGAAGGCAGCCAGCCTGAAGAGGGGGAAAGCTACACCCCAGAGGGGCACCCCTTGGGGTCTTCTCCCCAGGACGGGTTGGAAGGACTGTCTCTGACTCCTGTACTGTCACTTCTGGGAGAAACTGGGCATCTGTTGCCTAAGAAACCTCTCCTGTCAGACGCTGCTGAGTGAAGTGAGAGTCACTCCCGCCGGGGGACGGGGTGCAGTGCAGGGGGACCCTTGAACCCCATCACAGCAGCATCTCACGGGGATGGGGAACCTGCAGCACAGGGGTGAGGGGACAAGGGCCATGGCTCGGGGCCCACACTAACGCCTGTCTCCACTCTTCTTCCCCCCTCCTGTGTTCCGCAGCTGCACCATCGGAAGGACCGGAGAGAGCCATCGAGGCTTCAGTGGTCCCGGAATCACCTCCGGGGCCATCGCTCCAGGCCAGCCCCTCGGTGGAGGACCGACCGGCCCCATGGCAGGCAAGACAGCGGACCCAGCACCACCACCCGACGGCGACAGACCCCCAGCTGCTGGCCCTCCACCGCCGGCAGCTGGAGGTCGCAGAGCAGCGCCTGCGGGTGGAGCAACGCCGCCTTCATCTCCAGGAGTGGGCACTGGCCTGGTGCCAAGAGGCATGGGGGGCCTACGTGGAGACCTTCAACCGGCTAGTGGACTACCTGGCCCCCCATGCCACGCCGGCCGCTGCTGCGCCCGCCTTGAGTGCTCCACCCACCGTGCCAACCGCTGCTGCGCTCATCGCTGCGCCGTCCGCCGTCGCCCCGCCACCTGCCACCGAGGGCCGGACCGCCGAGGGAGACCTGGGGCCAGCTGAGACTCGCTGGACGTATCTGCTGGTCCACCCGGCCCCCAGCCAGCCCCGGACAGGGCTGCGGCTGAGGCGGGGCTCCCGGCCGCCCACCCCCAGTGCCGGACTGTAGGGGCGTGGGGCCCAGGACGTGCCCCCCCCTTGTATATAGTTTGGACTTATTCATTTGTGCCCCCCATTTGCCCCGTCCCCCCTCCATGTAAATAGTTCTCCCCTTCCTTGCAATCCCTGGGGTTTTTTTTGTGAATATATGCCTACTTTTTTGTTTTTCACTTATAATAGTTAGACGTTCTTGTATATAGTTTGGTATTAGTTAAAAGAACAGTTAAAAGAAAACCAGTTTGATTTTACAAACAAGTGCGTGCTTTTATTTGTCCAGGAGAAGTGGGGGGGGGTGCTGTTGGGTGCTCCGTGGTGTGGGCGTAGGGGCAGGGAGTGTTGTAGAGGAAGGGGGGCGCAGTGGGGGGCCTGGCAGAGTTCACCCCGCAGACTCATCGAAGTGTGCCCACAGGGCCTCCCGGACCCGGGTCCCTTCGGCGTCCACCTGGCGACTGGGGGCAGCGGGTGGCTGCACGTCGGCCCTGCTGGCCTCCGCAGCCCAGCCCTGAAAAAAGGCCTCCCCCTTGCTCTCCACCAGATTGTGCAGGGCGCAGCAGGCACCCACAATCTGGGAGATGTTGTTGGGGCCCGCATCCAAGCGGGTCACGAGACATCTCCAGCGCCCTTTGAGGCGGCCAAATGAGCGCTCCACCACCTGGCGCGCGTGGTTCAGGCGCTGGTTGAAGCGCTCCTGGCTGGCAGAGAGATGGCCCGTGTACAGGTGCATGAGCCAGGGCCGGAGGGGGTATCCGCATCTGCGATGACGCAGAGGGGCATGGTGGTGTCCCCCAGAGGGATCTCCTGCTGGGGGATGTAGGTCCCTGCCTCCAGCTGGTGGCACAGGCCCAAGTTCCGGAAAACCCGGGCATCGTGGGTGCTGCCAGGCCAGCCCACATAAACGTCCTGGAAACGGCGCCAGCTGTCCACCAAGGCCTGGAGGACCACTGAGTGGTAGCCCTTGCGGTTGATGTAGCGTCCTTCACTGTGTTGCGGGGCGCGGATAGGGATGTGAGTCCCATCCAGAGCCCCAAAGCAACTGGGGAAGCCCAGCGTGGCAAAGCCCGCGATGGTGGCATCTGGGTCCCCCAGCCTCACGATCCTGTGGAGGAGCATGGTGCTGATGGCGCGCACGAGCTGCAGGGGAAGCACATGGGAGAGCACCAATGAGGGGTGAGCAGGGGGTGCGTGGCCCTGCCCTGCCAGGGCCCCCCTGCCCTCCCCTCCCCTCCCCTCCCCTCGCCTCCCCTGCCCTGCCCTGCCCTGCCAGGGCCCCCCTCCCCTCCCCTGCCCTCCCAGAGCTGCCTCCCCCTCCCGCCGTGGGTCCTCTTACCTCCATGAGGACTGCCCCGACGGTGGCCTTGCCGACGCCAAACTGCTGTCCTACGGATCGGTAGCTGTCTGGAGTGGCCAGCTTCCAGACAGCGATGCCAACCCGTTTCTCCACTGGGAGGGGACGCCGCATGGCGGTGTCCTTGTGCCTGAGTGCAGGGGTGAGCCACTGGCACAGCTCCATAAATGTCTGCCGGCTCATCCTAAAGTTCCTGAGCCAGCGGTCGTCGTCCCACTCCTCAAGCACCAGCCGCTCCCACCAGTCGGTGCTGGTGGGGTAGCTCCACAGGCGGCGGCGTGTGAGGCGGCGGGGGGTCGGGGTGCTGCACAGTTGGGGGTTGAGTCCTGCTCCCCTGCGGGCCGCTCCTCCTCCGGTGTGGCAAGGAGGTGCTCAGCTGCCTCCCGCATGGCATGGAGCAGGGCGAGCCCTGCTCCTGCAGGGAGGGCTGGGTGGACCTCTGGCTGCTGCTGCTGCTGTTGCTGGGGGTCCATGACTGTGTCGCCCGAGGTCTGCGTGCCTATGGCTCTTCAGACCGCGTGCTGTGCAGGCTGAGTGTGTCTGGGAGGGGCCCTTTAAGGGAGCGGCTAGCTGTTGCCCCGGAAGCGCTAGTCCGTCCTGTGACCCTGTCTGCAGCTGTGCATGGCATCCCTATTTCAATGTGTGCTACTTTGGCGTGTAGACGTTCCCTCGCGGCACCTATTTCGATGTGGTGCTGCGCAGCATCGATGTTGAACATCGACGTTGCCAGCCCTGTAGGATGTGTAGACGCTATTCATCGAAATAGCCTATTTCGATGTCGCCACATTGAAATAGGCTACTTCGATGTAGGGTTCACGTGTAGACGTAGCCTCAGGGTCCATGCTGGGATGGTACTGATCTCTTTATAGGAGGTTGTGGTTAGGACGCCAGCCACACACAAGGAACAGAGGATTAAGACAGACTTGGAAGGCCTAGATGGAACCCCAACCAATAAAGAATGGCTTATTGGGGAGCCAACTAGGAGAAGGCTCACTGGAGCACCTAAGAACATAAGAACGGCTATACTGGGTCAGACCAAAGGTCCATTGAGCCCAGTATCCCGTCTGCCGACAGTAGCCAATGCCTGGTGCCCCACAGGAGGTGAACCGAAGACAATGATCAAGCGATTTGTCTCCTGCCATCCATCTCCTGCCTTCGACAAAAGGCTAGGCACCATACCTTACCCCTTGCTAATAGCCATCTATGGACCTAACCTCCAAATATTTATTGAGCTCTTTTTTAAACTCTGTTAGAGTCCTGGCCTTCACAGCGTCCTCTGGTAAGGAGTTCCACAGGTTGACTGAGCGCTGTGTGAAGAAAAACTTTCTTTTATTAGTTTTGAACCTGCTACCCATTAATTTCATTTGGTGTCCTCTAGTTCTTATATTATGGGGACAAGTAAATAACTTTTCTGTATTCACTTTCTCCACACCATTCATGATTTTATATACCTCTATCATATCGCCCCTCAGTCTCCTCTTTTCCAGACTGAAAAGTCCGAGTCTCTCTAGCATCTCCTCATATGGGACCTGTTCCAAATCCTTAATCATTTTAGTTGCCCTTTTCTGAACCTTTTTTAACGCCAATATATCTTTTTTGAGGTGAGGAGACCACATCTGCATGCAGTACTCAAGATGTGGGCATACCATAGTTTTATACAGGGGAAGTAAGATATTCCTTGTCTTATTTTCTATCCCTTTTTTAATTATTCCTAACATCCTATTTGCTTTACTGACTGCCGCTACACACTGTGTGGATGTTTTCAGAGAACTATCCACTATAATTCCAAGATCCCTTTCCTGATCTATTGTAGCTAATTTTGCCCCCATCATATTATATGTATAATTAGGGTTATTTTTCCCAATGTGCATTACCTTACACTTACCCACATTAAATTTCATTTGCCATTTTGCTGCCCAATCACTCAGTTTGCTGAGATCTTTTTGAAGATCTTCACAGTCTGCTTTGGTTTTGACCATTCTGAAGAGTTTGGTGTCATCTGCAAACTTTGCCACCTCACTGCTTACTCCTTTCTCTAGATCATTGATGAATAAGTTGAACAAGACTGGTCCCAGGACTGACCATTGGGGAACGCCACTAGTTACCCCCTTCCATTGTGAAAATTTACCATTTATTCCTACCCTTTGTTTCCTGACTTTTAACCAGTTCCCAATCCATGAAAGGATCTTTCCTCCTATCCCATGACCACCTAATTTACATAAGAACCTTTGGTGAGGGACTGTGTCAAAGGCTTTCTGGAAATCTAAGTATACTATGTCTACTGGATCACCCCTGTCTGCATGCTTGTTAACCCCTTCAAAGAACTCTAATAGATTAGTAAGACACGACTTCCCTTTACAGAAACCATGTTGACTTTTGCTCAACAAATCATGTTCCTCTACATGTCTGACAATTTTATTCTTTACTATTGTTTCTGCTAATTTGCCCAGTACTGACATTAGACTTACCGGTCCATAATTGCTAGGGTCTCCTTTAGAGCCCTTTTTAAATATTGGTGCTATATTAGCTGTCTTCCAGTCATTGGGTACCAAAGCTGATTTAAAGTATAGGTTACAAACCACCGTTAATAGTTCTGCAATTTCACATTTGAGTTCTTTCAGAACCCTTGGGGGAATACCATCCGGTCCCAGAGACTTGTGACTGTTTAGCCTATCAATTAGTTCCAAAACCTCCTCTAATGATACTTCAATCTGGGACAGTTTGTCAGATTTGTCACCTACAAAGGATGGCTCAGATTTGGGAATCTCTCTAACATCCGCAGCCGTGAAGACTGAATCAAAGAAATCATTTTTTTTTTCCGCAATGGCATTATCTTCCTTGATTGCTCCTTTTATGTCTCTATCGTCCAGAGGCCCCACTGCTTTTTAGCAGGCTTCCTGCTTCTAATTTACTTAAAAAACATTTTACTATTGTTTTTTGAATTTATGGATAACTGTTCCTCAAAATCTTTTTTGGCTTTTCTTATTACATTTTTACATTTAATTTGGCAGTGTATATGTTCCTTTCTATTTTCCTCACTATGATTTGACTTCCACTTTTTAAAAGATGCCTTTTTATCTCTCACTGCCTCTTTTACATGGTTGTTAAGCCATCGTAGCTCTTTTTTAGGTCTCTTAGGCCGCGTCTACACGTGCACGCTACTTCGAAGTAGCGGCGCCAACTTCGAAATAGTGCCCGTCATGGCTACACGTGTTGGGTGCTATTTCGAAGTTGAAATCGATGTTAGGTGGCGAGACGTGGAAGTTGCTAACCCCGTGAGGGGATGGGAATAGCGCCCTACTTCGAAGTTGAACGTCGAAGTAGGGCATGTGTAGCCGATCCGCGCCCACAACATCGAAATAGCGGGGTCCGCCATGGCGGCCATCAGCTGAGGGGTTGAGAGACGCTCTCTCTCCAGCCCCTGCGGGGCTCTATGGTCACCGTGGGCAGCAGCCCTTAGCCCAGGGCTTCTGGCCGCTGCTGCCACAGCTGGGAATCCACGCTGCATGCACAGGGTCTGCAACCAGTTGTCAGCTCTGTGGATCTTGTGTTGTTTAGTGCAACTGTGTCTGGGAGGGGCCCTTTAAGGGAGCGGCTTGCTGTTGAGTCCGCCCTGTGACCCTGTCTGCACCTGTTCCTGACACCCTTATTTCGATGTGTGTTACTTTGGCGTGTAGATGTTCCCTCGCAGCGCCTATTTCGATGTGGTGCTGCCCAACGTCGAAGTTGAACATCGATGTTGCCAGCTCTGGAGGACGTGTAGACATTATTCATTGAAATAGCCTATTTCGATGTCACTACATTGAAATAAGCTATTTCGATGTAGTGTGCACGTGTAGACGTAGCCTTACTGTGTTTCTTAATTTGGGGTATATATTTAAGTTGGGCCTCTAATATGGTATCTCTGAAAAGTTCCCACGCAGCTTGCAGGGATTTTACTCTAGTTACTCTACCTTTTAATTTCTGCTTAACTAACCTCCTCATTTTTGTGTAATTCCCCTTTTTGAAATTAAATACCAGAGTGTTGGACTGTTGCAGTGTTCTTCCCAACACAGGAGTATTAAATGCTATTATGTTCACTATTTCCAAGCGGTCCTGTAATAGTTACCTCTTGGACCAGATCCTGTGATCCACTCAGTACTAAATCAAGAATTGCCTCTGCCCTTGTGGGTTCCTGTACCAGCTGCTCCAAGAAGCAGTCATTTAAGGCATCAAGAAATTTTCTCTCTGAATCCCTTCCTGAGGTGATATGTACCCAGTCAATATGGGGATAATTGAAATCCCCCATTATTAGTGAGTTTTTTATTTTGATAGCCTCTCTAATCTCCCTTAGCATTTCAGCATCACTATCACTGTCCTGGTCAGGTGGTCGATAATATATCCCTAGTGTTATGTTCCCATCAGAGGAAGGAATTGCTATCCATAGTGATTCTGTGGAACATTTTGATTCATTTAGGATTATAATTTCATTTGATTCTATATTATCTTTCACATGCAGTACCACTCCGCCACCCGCTCGACCCATTCTGTCCTTCCAATATATTTTATATCCCGGTATGATAGTGTCCCACTGATTGTCCTTATTCCACCAGGTTTCTGTGATGCCTATTATGTCAATCTCTTCCTTTGATATGAGGTACTCTCGTTCACCCATCTTATGAGACAGACTTCTAGCATTTGTGTAAAAGCACTTTAAAAAACTACCACTATTCATATGCCTGCTCTTCCCTGACGTATTGGATTCTTTTACATGTGATTTTTTCTCATCTGATCTGGCCCATACTCTATCATCTCCCTTCTGCTTTTTCTGACTGAATTCTAGAGAATCTCTAAGAATGGAGTCTCGTCTAAGAGAAGTCTCCGTCCGATCCACGTGCTCCTCCCCACCAATCGGCTTTCCCCCATCTCCTAGTTTAAACACTGCTCTACGACCTGTTTAATGCCAGCAGCCTGGATCCACCTTGGTTTAGGTGGAGCCCATCCTTCCTGTATAGGCTCCCCCTACCCCAAAAGTGTCCCCAGTTCCTAATAAATCTAAGCCCTTCTTCCCTACACCATCGTCTCATCCACGCATTGAGACTCTGAAGTTCTGCCCACCTACCTGGCCCTGCGCGTGGAACTGGAAGCATTTCTGAGAATGCCACCATAGAGGTCCTGGATTTCAGTCTCCTTCCTAGCAACCTAAATTTGGCCTCCAGGACATCTCTCCTACCCTTCCCTATGTCATTGGTACCTACATGTACCACAACCACCGGCTCCTCCCCACTACTGCATATAAGTCTGTCTAGATGCCTCGAAAGATCCGCAACCTTCTCACCAGGCAGGCAAGTCACCATATGGTTCTCCCGGTCATCACAAACCCAACTATCTATGTTTCTAATGATCGACTCACCCACTACTAACACCTGCCTCTTCCTAACAACTGGCGTTCCCTCCCCTGGAGAGGTATCCTCGGCGCGAGAGGATACCATAGCACCCTCTGGAAGGAGGTCCCAACTATGGGATGGTTTCCCTCTGCCCCCATTGACTGCTCTCCTTTCCTGAGCCTTTCATCCTCCTTAACAGCATTGGGGCTGTCAGACTGGAGGTGGGACAGTCCTACTACGTCCCGGAAAGCCTCATCAGCATAGATGTCTGCCTCTCTTAGCTCCTCCAGTTCAGCCACCCTGGTCTCCAAAGCCCGCACTCGGTCTCTGAGGGCCAGGAGCTCCTTGCATCAAGTGCACACATAAGCCACCCGCCCACAGGGTAGGTAATCATACATATTACACTTGACGCAATAAACAGGATAGCCCCTGCTCTTCTGCCGGTCTTCTGCCTGCATTTCCTCCTGTGATTTAATTTAATTCTATATGGGGTTCTTAAGTAAAAGTATCAGATGGGGATGGATGCTATAAAAGATTTAAGGACGTTAGAAGTAACTAGCTCCCCCTAAGCTCCCCATCTAAACTCCCCTCTCAAAACTCCCGCCTGTTAGCAGTCAGCCTGTTTGCAAGCGCCCTGGTCGCTTGCCAGCAGGGTTTAAAAGGCTCCAGCCTTTTTGATAGCCCCTCCCTCTGGCTACAGCTCAGCCAATCAGCACAGAGGTTTCAATTTCAAACCTAATCAAGGCTCACAGCTTCCAGCTGCCAGCCTGAGCACACGGCCTTTCAAACAGACAGCTCAGCACTCCAAACTCCAAACAAACAGACAAACACAAGCCCAGAACCCCCAAACACAAACACCCACACACTCTAGACAGCCACTTACCTCAAGGTGCTGTAGATTGCCCCCTCCTTCACCAGGAGAGCCCCTCTCAAAACTCCCGCCTGTTAGCAGTCGGCCTGTTTGCAAGAGCCCCGGTCACAAGAGCCCCAGTCACACCTCAAATACAAACGGCTGATCAACAGGGAAGAAGGCAGTCCCACCCTGACTTGTAAGGGAGAAGAACTAGCTGCTATAGAAGCACCTAGACAGAGCAGTGCTGGGCAGGGTAGCAGGGCCAAGGGAGCTCTTGACTGACCACTGTCAGACTAAGGGCCTTGCTGGAAGGCCTGAGAAGGTATGTGGGCTCAGCAGGATGTGGCCCAGGGAAATGGGCAGCTGGTTACAACCTACTGGCAGCTAATGACTGTGGCCAGTAGTAACCACACTGTGGGTTGTCCCAGAGGAAAGAGACTAGGTGAAAGTGTGCAGTTGGCTGCTCAGGCAAGTGGTGAGACAAAGAACTGTCAGTCCCCCTGCAACAGGGGACACGGTAGGCTATGGCACAGCCAGAGTGCTATGCCCCAATGAGGTATGGTCCAGAGATGGCACAGGTCTGAACTGGTGGAAATAGCAGAGTAACAGGGGGAGACATACTACTTGGAAAGCAGCATACTCAAATGAACAGCGTTGATTCCCAAAGTTACCAGCAGGGGGTAACACGGTGTCGAGTTCAACCCTGCTATGGAGGTTGTAAGCTCTCCCAACTACCACAACAATCAATAGGCATTTTGGAAAAACTACACAGCATTTTTCAGCTCTGGCCCCCATACATATGTACTACTGTCTTCATTGTGTAATTGATGTCACTTTGCCAGGCCCTAAAGGCTTTCCTTTTTGTCTCAGTTCAATTTCCACATTGTTTTCATCAACACAGTCCTGTGGCTTCCTTGACTGGTAACCAATAGCTTCTCTGCAAGCTCCAATGATGGCAATTCATCTACTGACACCAGGATCCTACATCTTCAGAGTGTACTGTCAGCAGCTTCCTTTGGAACACTATCTGGAAGACACTTCATCTGATGGGGTCCTTCAGATCTTGTACGTTGATGTTTCATCGGATCTGTCTCTTTGGACTTCTCCATTTGGTGACAATCCTAATTGCCATTGTATATCAAATAAGGTGGTGATCAGTCTACCAGTCATCATCTCTAGTCACTGCATGTGTGAGAAGGACATCATGCCAATCCTGAGCACGGATGGACATAGTCTACGAGCTGCCAAGGCTTCAATCGAGGATATTGCCATAGGTCTTAAATGTGTTTTTCTGGTGGAAGAGGGCATTTGTAATGGTGAGCTTGCATTCCACACTTTTTGCAAGGAAGAGCACTTCATTGGAGTTGCTGTTGCCAACTCCTTTTTTCCCAAAGGTAGTGTGCCAGAGGTTTGCATCTCTTCCAATCCTGTCACTGAAATCTCTCAAGAGAAAAATCTTGTTTTCTTTGGGGATGTCTTTCAGGACTGTGTCCATTTAGGTGTAGAACTGCTCGTTCACGTCATCTTCGGTGTCTAGGGTTGTGCACAAGCACTGATGACAGTTGCATGTTGTTTTTTGGCAAACTTCAAGTGGAGAGTCATGAAACACTCATTGATGCTGACAGGGATTTTAGACAGGATCTTTGTCAGTTTGTTTTCGATGGCAAATCCCAGTCCATGAATTCGTTTTTTCTTCCTTCGGGGTTCCTTTGCAGAAAAATGTGTACCTTCCACCTTCTTCTCTTAGCTGTCCTTCTTCTGGTCTATGCATTTCTGCCAGGGCAACTATATTAATGTTGAATCATAGCAGCTCGCAGGTGATAACTGCCACGTGTCTTTCAGGTTGCCTACTGTCTGGGTCGTCCTACAGCACAGGAGTAGACAACCATTCTTTGCCATCTCTAACAATTTTTAATGGAGTTGCTGAAAGCCACTGAACAAAGCTGTCAGTCCTGGATATCGTGGCAAACACTCCAAGCCAGGATATGCTGCCACACCCCCAGCAGCCTATTTCCACCACCTCTGTCTGTAACACTCCTGGTTCTGCAAATGCAGGAAATGGCCCACTGCAGTTTCTAATTACCTCATGTCTGTGACTTGATGGAGATTCTAAACATTACTAAGACAGTCTGCATTGTTTATGCTTCATTATACATGCACACATGGGGAGCATAAGGGCATTAAGGTGGCCTTAACTTTCAGCATCTTTCTTTTCTACAGCTGAAGTAACATATTTGTGACTACCTCAATAATCACATAGTTTTATTATGCAAACATTTACTTGTTTGGAATAAAAAAAGAATCAGTATCCCTGTGGGATGCTGATCTAGCTCAGTTACACTATGATCCTAGCAGTGTGGGAACTTTTATATCACAATAGCTTTCAGAATGTCAAAGAAGGTAAAAGACCATTTACAATGTACAGAGCCACCACAGAAATCACATTATTTCAGGACTGGGCAAATATCAGCTATGGGCTGAATCGGTCTGCCAGGATTAGTCCCTAACAGGCTCCCACCTATATATTTACCTGAGCCTTTGCAGTTATTTGGTGATTGCAGCTCTCATTGGCTGCAGTCCCCATTCACACCACTTCCACCACTCCGATTGTCTGCAAACAGCAATCTGCAGCCAATGAGAGCTGCAATCACCCAATAACTGCAGAGGCACAGGTAAATATAGTGGTGGCACCTTGACAAGAACTAACCCTGATAAGCCACTGCTTTTTTATTGCCCACTCCTGCATTATTTTCTCCTTCTGCTAACAGCTACACAATTAAAAAAAAAACTACTTTTTTTAAGTTTAACCCCTCACATGGAATGATCTCTTTGGAATATAGAGTCGAAATATATAAGCACACAAATATATCAGCACATGCGCACACACACACACAGGCCGCGTCTACACGTGCCCCAAACTTCGAAATGGCCATGCAAATGGCCATTTCAAAGTTTACTAATGAAGCGCTGAAATGCATATTCAGCTCTTCATTAGCATGCGGGCCGCCGTGGCACTTCGAAATTGACGCGCCTCGCCGCCGCGCGTCTCGTCCAGACGGGGCTCCTTTTCAAAAGGACCCCGCCTACTTCGAAGTCCCCTTATTCCTATGAGCTCATGGGAATAAGGGGACTTCGAAGTAGGCGGGGTCCTTTCGAAAAGGAGCCCCGTCTGGACGAGACACGCGGCGGCGAGGCGCGTCAATTTCGAAGCGCCGCGGCGGCCCGCATGCTAATGAAGAGCTGAATATGCATTTCAGCACTTCATTAGTAAATTTTGAAATGGCCATTTGTGTGGCCATTTCGAACTTTGGGGCAAGTGTAGACGTAGCCACACACACAGAATTTTACTCTGTTCCATGATGCTCTGAATCTATTATTCTGAACCATATGTTGGATATAAAAGGCAATGCCTCTGCTTTTAAATCTGTTCTTGTCTTTTATCGTGCATTTGCCTTAGTAAGGAGAGTTATCATGTGATAGATGAATAATGCAGTTTTATGACTTGCAAGTCAGCTTCCCGTTGAATGGTCAGGAGTAACCCACTGAAAACAGGAGCCAGAAGGCAGGGAAAGAGACATAGCTATGGAAACATACATTCCTCATTGCCCAAAAGTTGTTCTGCATAGTCTCTAGATGAAGGCTGCAACCGCAGAGACAGACAAACCTGCAGATTTAGAAAATATTTCTCAATACACAATGAAAGTGCTGAAATGTCTTTCTCCCATTTGTTCTGTACTGGGAAGAAAGAGGAGGAGAATTACCCAAAGAATGTGCCTTATCACTACATTCATAGCTCATAAAATAATATTTTGCTTTCCAAAACGATGACTGTATTCGGTCAAGCTGAAGGTCACAACTGAGTCTGTGTCATTTCTTGGTCACAACATGAGCATAATCCTTAAAATTCATGTTCACAACATGAAAGATCTCAGCATACAAAAGACACATGGAGCACGGCAGAAAAACGAAAAGAGAAAACAAAATAATTTTTAAAAATGGCTAAATACAGCTTTGCCTGAAAATACAGCAATTCCTGAGCTAGAAACATGACAGCAGCAGAAAAGATGGATTTCACACACAGCCGCGAGAAGGCTAGAATAAAAAGCAGAATAAAGTATATTCCTATGTTGCACATGAATACCCAAAATATTTCAGGAAATATATATTCCCAGATATCACATGCAAGCTGGTGCCTAGAGACATATATTTTTGACCTTTAAAAAGAGTTTTTTCTATCAGTGGTCAGATGGCAGTTTTATTCATTGACAGCTACAGATTACTTTGAAAGAGAGGAGCTCAAATTTTATAATAATAATAATAATAATAATAATAATAATAATAATAATGAGACTGCAGATGTACAGGAAAGTTAAGTGAATCAGTCCAGAAGACAGCAACAAAAATGGCAAAAGATTTAGAAAAATCTAACCTCAGAGGATAGGTCAGAAAAACTGTGTGTTCAGTCTTAAGAAAAGAAGACTGAGGAGGGGACCTGATTATAGTTTAATATGGTAAAGGCTATTATAGAGAGGATGGTGCTCAATTTTTTTCCAACAGGCTCCCACCGAAACAAAATGTAGTCTCTCCTACTGTCAGCCAAGGCAGACTGAAATTATCTATTTGCTGATCTGTAACAGGATACCTTTGGCAAAAGAACACCTCTAAAAAGATGAGCAATCAGATCTGTATGCTCTGTCTTTTCTTGATTTATGGATGATGCACAGACCTCAGGGAACCAGCTGGAATATTTGCATTCGATCTTTTTACCAACTCTTTTCATTCAGTAAGGGAATTTACATGATCAATATATTTGAAAGTATGAATCATCACTTATGTTTTGAAAAATTTTTAGGAGACCTGAACAAAAATTAATAGCTCAAGCTATACCAAAAGATTTGCATAAATTTGAAATAAATTAAATCTTTGTTTCAAGTCTGCTTTCATTCCATTAGATTAGCGCCATGTTAAATGTCCCATACCCAACAGGTAAAACTCGATAATAAAAGTGAGATACAAAGGAAAATGTTACCACTAAAGGTTTAGTCTTCAAACATAAAACCTTTTCAAGGGCAAACAGCATTGTGAGTGCCTCAGGAAAAGCATTCTTAGCAAGCACTCACTAAATGAAGTGACACAGATGCAGAAAGCAATATTGAAGATGAAGGCTAGAGCTTAATTTTCAAGAGGAAATCAGACATTCTACTTTCTGAAGCCCCTGGAGAAAGAAAGATAATAGGACTGTGTAAAAGGCTTTTATTCAAGGTTTAGACAATCATGCAAATGCTGTTTGTGACAGGGAAATACTTTTATTGTGTGGGTTTCTGCAATGTACAGATTCAGTGTTGTACAGTGGGCATATCTCCTTGTGTGTCTTAAAAACAAACAAACAAACAAAAAATAGTTCAATATATCATGAAGCAAACTATATGTGTGGTTATTCCCAGGCCATCCCACTGAAGGACAGAGGGCTGGATGGGTATGAGCAGGATCATGATCAGTGTTATTTAGTGAATGTCATGACATGTACAAATGTTGGCAAAAGGTTAAGTACCACTTTTTCTCAGAGAAATATCTAACTGGCCTATTACTGGTTAATATTTTTATACAATTAGCTTTCCCTTTTGGAGAAATTAGTATTTTTCACTCTAATACAGCATATTAATGGATGAACTATTCATGTCCTTGGAGAAAAGTCACATTAGAAATAATTATGACCGATCTTAATTAATTAAACTCGTTCTTCCACCCACTTAAGGTTTTAATCTATTGGTGCACTAGCCAACTGAGAATTGACATATTGATAGCAAGGAACTGCTTATATCACCACAATCATTTCCCAAAAAGCTAAGAGGCCAAACACTGAGCTCTCCTTGGGGAAGAGTGCACTGATGAGAAAGGAGGGGGAAATTAAAGTGCTAAAGGCACCATCAGACTCATAAACTCCATAATCTGCATTACTAATGTCTGTCTGTGCAAAAGTAGTAGACTGTGGCTTTTCAAAGGCAAGCACCAACCAACAGCGCACACTGCACAGACTTCATAGGCGATGGCTAGAAAGGACAAGTAACAAGCATAAGAAATGCCATATGTGCAATCTAAACCCATCACAGTATAACTGAACAAAAGTCTGAATGTTTTCAATGCGTTCCTCTCCGTAGCAGGGGCCAGAAATCCCTGGCATGGGTGCCAAGAGTGAAATGCAAGCTGATTCTCTTTGGCACATGAGGCAGAAACTCCGCCTCACCCCTCCTCCCTCATGCATCCAGGAGCTTCCTCAAAGCCATGCTGCCTGTGTATTCACAAAAGACCAGCTAATGCTTCCGACCACCACCTAAAGGGTAAAACTCTGCATCTTAATTTATTTATTAATGAAGCTGCTGTAAGTAGGACTACTAGTGACTCTGAAAAGTATTGCCAGCACTCAGATCACACACAGAGGTCAAAAGGTCAAATTTTGGCACTCTTCAGAAAGTTTGCTGACTCCTACTCTATAGTGATGATTACAGGCTGTGCAGTAAGCACACAAGTAACATCACATACAATAGTGAAGAATGTCAAAGCATAAAAACCATTGTCCAAAATATCCAAGAGAAACCTGAAATGCCTCAAGAAGCCTGATACTTAAAGCATGCATGTAACAGGAATATGGGTATCATGAGTCTTTCAAAGACACCAGTGTGTTAAAGACCTAGTTACTAGCTCAACTGTCATAGGGTGCTTAATTTCCCACCAGCACCTTTCAAGACTTAGCATCAAGGTGTGATGCAAACACGATACAATGTGCACAAGTTAATCTACCACTTAGATGTCATAAGTTATTCAACAGGAAGGAACATACGTATCTATGGATATGTCTACACAGCAGCCTTATTTCAAAATAAGCTATTCTGGAAAAGCAATTCTGGAAGAACTTATTTCGAAACAACACTGCTATAGACAAAAATGCATTTTGAAATAGCACTTAGCTATGTCAAAATACAGTATCCACACACATAGAGCCTATTCTGAAATAGAGCCATTGGACGCACTATTGCTTATTTTAAAGTAGGCTCTATTCCCTGTCTAAACAGCCCCTATTTCAAAATAGGCACCATTCCTAATATAATGAGGTTTACCAATTTCAAAATCAGCCAACTGCTATTTTGAAATTATTTCAAAATAGTAGCTGCAGTGCACAGATGCTAGGATAGTTATTTAGAAATAAGGGCTGTTATTTCAAAATAACTTTGTTGTGTAAATGTACCCTCTGGCTACATCTGCACTACAGAGATCTTTCGGAAGAAGATCTTCTGGAAGACCTCTTCCAAAAGAACTTCTTTTGAAAGAGTGTATCCACATGCAAAAAAGTGGATCAAAAGAGTGTTCCCCTCTTTTGAAAGAGAGTGTCCACAGAGCCCCCACTCTTTCAAAAGAATGGGCCAGGGTTTGCAAATGAAGACTGTTCTTTTGAAAGAAGGGCCCTGCAGAGCATCTACACATTTTCTTTTGAAAGAAGCTTTCAAAGGGGGATACTCTTCCTGAAATGGGAAAGGAAGAGTGATTTTGAAAGGAATGCCACATTCTTTCAATTTACTTTGGAAAGAATGCTTTTGTGTGTGTAGACACTCCATGGATTCTTTCGAAAGAGCCCCCTTCTTTCTAAAAATCTTGCTAGTGTAGATGCATCCTCTGAGTTTTGCCAGCCTAGTTTATACCTACACCATCTCCAAACCTGCATGTTCCTTCTTCTCCATCTACACTCACAAGCTCAAATGATTCCATGCCACGTTGCTTGTACTAGAATATGGGGATACTGCTTCCGTGGTGCATTTTTGCAGTGCACTTCCTCTGTAATGTGAATATATTTGAACATCCTACACTTTAATTTAGTATTACAAGTAGGAAAGAACTAACTTACATAGGGACTTTTAGTAAAATATTCATGGTCAATCACCCCTCCTCTTGGGTTAATTTTTATATGCTGGGTCACACTGACAGTGCTCACTCTATTGGTCAGACTGGCAAAGTATGTAACAAGCACACTACACAAAACAGGCCCCATTTCATATTAAAATATAGAAAGAAAGTATATGGATTCGATAGTGGATATCTTGAGAATACATTATGAATCCAGGTATAAGATGTTATTTGTTATGTGTATACAGTCCATTGACCCTTTTCCAAGAAGCTATTTGTGATCATGAAAACATATGTCCAGTTGAGAAGAGCAGATGTTCAACTCCAGATTCAGTAGGGAAGTTAGGTTTGTGGACCTGTTATTTCAGCAAAGCAGGATTTAAGATTTTTCAATTTGCATGTGTCTTTGAGGCACTGCAACAAATTTCAGCTAGAGTATCACCCCATATGGTAACAGTGTGGATTGCTTAGTATCATTTGTATATGCTTCCAAACATGCTAGAGCATAGCCTACTGAATGTGGAGTTGACCATCTGCTCTTCTCAACTGGACATATGTTTCCATGATCACAAATAGCTTCTTGGAAAGGGCTGATGGACTCTCTATTACAGAAAGCTGGCCAAAAATGTGTATATCGGCACAAGGGCTGAATGAGAAGGAAATATCCTCTGCAGTTATTGCCCTATATAACCACTGCTAATCTCCTAGGATCCAGTAATACACCTCCAGCAACTGCAGAATGCCAGTCAGCTGGTGAGTAACTGGTAGGAGCCACAGAACAAGGATTCTGAGCTCTGCTTAGCTATCAGTTCTGTATCAGAAGGTAGCAAATGAGACGAAGGGAAAGGCAATGTGCCTTGATGACTGCTCCTTTCCCCTATAAAAATAACCCAGCCATCAGGAATGGAAGGAAAGCTCTCAACAGGAATCCAAAATCAACAGGACTGGGTCACACAGAAAGTCACGGGGGTGATTGAACTTGTGCGGATACACCTTGTGTTGTGAAATTCTGGCACTACTGAAGTCAATTGGAGTTTTGTCGCTGACTTCAATAGGGCCAGAATTTCAGTCCAAGCCTCCTGACTCCTAATCCTCTTCCCTATTCTGTGGACTACCACTACGTGGAGCAATCCCAACAGATTAGTATTTGCCAGGGATTAGAATTAACAATCAGATAAACTATTTTTGTTTTAACTTTTAACTTTTATTTTAACTTTTAAGCCCCACAATTCAGAGTATTGGCTGGAAATGATCCATCTCCCCATCTGAAATATGACAGGAAACTATTTAAGCTGTGGCACAGCAATAACTCTTGTGCACTGTATGGACTTCTAAACCCAGAAACTTTAAAAGTGATACTGGCAGCAGAGAGCTTGTTGATATGAGCTTTTTTCTTAAAGCAGCCTCTTTCAATGGCATGAGAGTCTCCAGGAATCTTCTGTGGCTGCTCAGCCACCCTCTGGGATAAATCAACCTGGGATAAAGCCAGCATCGAAATCCTCCACAGCTGTTTGTGTTACACAGACCCAGAGGATCCAGAGATGGAAGGACATATAAGGCACCACAGTCCATCTCCCTGACAGTGTGGGATTGGTCTCTGTTATACATGTCCTAGTGGTTTCTTTCATCTAGCTTTAAAGTCCAAAAACAATGGGGTGTCCAGCACCCCACTTTGGGGAAGTACAAAGACATTTTCCCTGACATTCAACCTATATCCATTCCTTCATTTCATCCCTTTTTTACCAATTACTGTTATACCCTCTTACAAGACAAGAAACAATTCCTGTCTTTCCTGATTTCATTTCCATCAAGTATTTATAAATGGACATGCCCCCCTTCCTTAATTGTAATTCAGCTAAATTATAAAGATGAATATTTTAACTGTTTTAATCTTTTCTCACATGTCCACAAGCATTTAGACTATTCACAGGGTGCCATAAATATTGGTTCACATGCAAGGACACATATTTTGGAAGAATTCTACTCCCACTTAGGTACCAAATTAAACAAAATCTGGTTAAAAGGTCTTTTCACTTCCAAAAAACAGGTTTATAGGCACATAATTCTGCATGCAAAGAGGTAGGAGGAAACCCCAGAAATTCAATCAATGGGATACAATTTCATAGCTGCTCAAGTTATTTAGGAGCCCAATTCAATTTTTCAAAAAATATCTTAGCACAGAAAAACCTCAGCCATTTCTGAAAATTCTGATTTAGTTTGCCAGATCATGTTGGCACTGTGCTACGTGTATTTTACCCCATTTCCTTATTTCCTGAAGTTAGCAGACTGAAGTTTAAGGATAAAGGTATCTGCTTTGTGCAGTGTCAAAAGCTGAAGCTTTGAAATTGAAGCATCAGACTGAGGCATCAGAACATAAGAATTGCCATATTAGGACAGACCAAAGGTTAATCTATTTCAATATTCTCTCTTCTGGCAGTGGTCAGTGCCAGATGCCCCAGAGGAAGCGAATTTGATAGGAAAGCATCCAGTGATCCATCCCCTGTCTTCCATTGCCAGCTTCTGACAAAGAAAGGATAGAGACACTATCCCTTCCCATCCTGGCTAATTAAATAAAAACGTGCTTGCTGCTTATGGCTACAATATAGAGAACAAAAACTGTCTTACATAATCAAGACCAACATTAGTATAGGTAACTGCTACCATGAACTGTCCTGTTTCACTTATAGCAAGCACTCCTGAAGCACCTGAAAACCAACAAACCTCTCAGGTCATGAGCTTTTGTGGGTAAGACCCACTTTTTCAGTTGACTGGAACAGACAATTAGGCTCCAGGGTTTCCATAGCAGGGAAGGAAGTGGCAGTGGGGGACGTGAAGGGAGGAGGAAAGAAAAAGCAGGGGTTACGTGTCACTAGTATGACCTAAATATGAAGCAAATTAAGTTATGTATGAGCTCTGTGACTTGTTCTAACCCACAACTATTTACTCTTTGCGGACACTTTATACCTTCAAGTCAGAGGCGCTGCTACGGGCACCTAAATGGCCCCACAATCTCAACATTTTTATATGTGACCAAGACCATTTTCACAGCTTCCATCCACTAGCACTCCTCCTCTGCTTATGCTATATTGATGACATTGTTACTAGGTAGATCTATGGGAAGGAGATCCTGGAAGAATTCCACAGGGATTTCAACAACTAGCATCCCATCATCAATTCCAACCTGGACCATTCCACACAAGAAAACCATTTCGTGGACACTACAGTACAAATCAATGAAGACCACATTAATACCACTCTATACCAGAAACTGACTGACTGCTGTTCTTACCTTCATGCCTCCAGCTTCCATCCAAGACACATCACACAATCTATTTTCTACAGCCAAGACCTCAGGCTTGATCTACACATCTACCACATCTGCTCCAATCCCACCCATAGAGAAAAACCTACAAGATCTTTAACAAGCATTCTTAAAACTTAATTACCCATGTGGGGAAGTAAAGAAACAGATTGTCAGAGCAAGAAAAGTACCCAGAAGTTACCTATTTCATGATAGACCCAACAAGGAAAATAACAGAACACCACTTATCATTATCAATAGTCCCCAACTTAAACCACTGCAGCACATCACTGACATTCTGAAACTTATACAGGAACACAATCCCTCACGCCAACAGACCTTTAGTGACAGGCCAGTCTTCTCCTACAGACAGCTATGCAACCACAAGAAAAAACTCAGCAGCAGCCATATACCATACCACAGAAACACTAACCCAGGAACTTAACCCTGCAAGAAATCCTGTTGCCAGCTCTGTCCACTTATCTATACAAGTGACATCATCACAAGACCTAACCACATTAGCCAAATCATCAGGGGCTCATACATACGCACAGCCACTAATGTGATATATGCCATCATGTGCCAGCAATATCCTTCTATCTTGTATACTGTATAAACCAGACAGTCTCTGCACCAAACGATAAATGGACATAAATCCAACATCAGGAAGCAGAATACACATAAATCTATAGTGGAATATTTTAACCTCCCTGAACATTCAACAATAGATCTAAAAGTAGCCATTCTTCTACAAAAGAATTTGACTACAAGATTACAGAGGGAGACATGTGAATTGGAATTTGTTTTCAAATTTGACACATTTAAATTAGGCCTCAGCACAGATCTCAACTATCTTAGGCATTACAAGGGCAATTTCCCATCTCTGATATTATCGGGAATGGGACACATCCTACTTAACTTAATTTGCTTCATCTACATCTACTGGTCCTAATAGTGACAGGAACCCCCTCTTTTATCTTCCTCCTTCCTTTACCTGCCACTCCTTCCCTGCTACATAAACCTTGGATTCAAATTGTCTGTTCCAATCATCTAAAGAAGTGGGTCTTACCCAAGAAAACTCATGAATATTATATTTCATTGAATGCTGCATGAGCACCACTAGCTATTTAAAGGTTTAAAAAATATTGAACATGCACAGCAGTGATGGGTTGCTGCTAAACAAGCACACACACAAAATAAGAAGCGGCCTGTAATGATGTAATTTCAACTACCACATTATACAAGAGAGGATGATTATTACAGAGGCAATCACTAATACTGCTGTATCCAAAGGTCAACTAGTAATTTTATTAATTCTGCCCCTGATGCATTTACACATGAGCAAACACAACACACAATTTTCAGTGGCTTATAATTCATCCGAACCTGAAGCATTGGCATCGTAGTGTACAGAATCTCAGCCTAAGAACACTTTGTTTTTTTGCCTGTTTTTACCAGGCTGTTTCTGAGTGCATTCAGGATTGGGTTCAAGGGGTTTGATAACAATTCAGGTGTGGTTTTGTGTCAGTTGACTTATTTATTACTCTCCTACTTTGGACTAAAACTACAAAAACAGTTTTTACCTTTTCTTATAGGGAAATTCTGCACCCTATTAACCTTTCCTTTCTTGTGTTGAAAACACTAGCATAGCATCCAATTTACGCACCCCAGAACCAGAAATTGGAGTGCTCACTAGACTGGTTTGTTTCCCTTATTCTTTCTAGTCAATACAATTTGACACAAATGCAAAAAGCGACAAAATGCTATAAGCAGCAAATAAATGTTTTAAAGATTATTTTATGTTTAAAAATCTAAAAGATTGCCAGTAATGAAAGTTAGGTCACTTTATCAAAATAAAAATCTTAATCTGACAATATCCCTTTAACAGTGTAATAACTGCTTGTTATGGACTGATGTAATTTATTACATGATTTTTTAAAATAGCTGAGGATTTACATGTTGAAATTCAGAGAAAACTATAAATTATCTTCTCTCACAAACCATAATCAGCTTCATTTTTATTTAAAATATCAATGAAGAAAAGATACACTGGTTCAATATAGAGCTTTCAACTGGTGTGCCCCATAAAATTAGGAGTGAAATTTTGGATGATAAATATGGTCATATTGAGGCTAATGTGAGATCGAAGAACTAAAGCAGGAAATACTCAGTACATTACATCCAATTACTATCTTAAACTAAGATCAATGACATGACAAAGTACAAACACAAGAATGTTTGTGCTTATTTGTGCTGTTTTATCTGTTTCCAAGATTCAAATAGAAGAACGAAACTTAATTAGGAGCACTGGAATTTCAAGACTTTATCATATAATGTGCTAAGTTCATACCCAAACCCCATAATAGTAAAGGTATCAGTCATTTTACTTTGCAAGCAGTACAGGTTGAAGCTCTCTAATCCAGAACTCTCTACTATGGCAAACGCTGTAATCCAGCATGGTTTTAGTTAGCCAGGCGATCACTTATCATGGGTGTGGCCAAGTTTCCCATGGTCCCATAAAGTTTGTTTACAGCCACCAATTGTGCCTCTCAGTGTTCTGTGCTCTAATTTAGCTGTAATTTACCCTTAAATGTCTTCTTAGACCCCAGTGTGCAGCAGAAGTGGTGGTATTGTGCTAGAAAATACTGACCACCCATTATCCAGCAAATTCTCTCATTCAGCATGGCTCATGTCCCCAGGATGCTGTATGGGAGAGGTTCAACCTGTACTTAATTAGTCTGGACCTTCAGCAGTGCGTGCTATGTAAGAACAATAATATGGCATGGGACATGTGCAGTAGATCCCCAGAGTTATGGGCACCTTGGAAATGCAGGCTGTTCGTAACTGAAATGTTAAATCAGGGTGGATGTGTATAAGAAGGTGAGAATACATAAAAGGGAAAAAATCCTTACTGTAATGATACAGCCATTCTCAGTCCCTTTTCAAACTAATTCTGATGGTGTCAAATTAGCACAGGAATTCTAGCTGAACAATAATGTTGCAGTCTGTTTTTGAAACATGTTGCAGTTCTGTTTTTTTGTTTTTGCTTTTTTTGCCATTCTCAAGCAAATTCAAAAAGAGACAACAATGTGAAATGGTTGGGCTGGAATTCATATGCAAATTTGATACCAATCGAATGGGTCTGAATATAGACTGGGAATAGCTGTCTTAGTATAATAAGGATTCTTCCCCTTTAGATGTTCTCACCTTTTAATCCACATTGAACCTGACAATCAGCTCTGACGTAACATTCCCATCCCTGTAACCCCACTTTCTGTTTCTTTTTTCATTTCTTGCATCTGACAAAATGAGTTGCAACTCACAAAACCTTATGCCATAATAAAATTGTTAGGCTTTAAGGTGCCACAGGGCTCTCTGAAACTTTTATATGATGCCTTTTTGTCTCTCACTGCTTCTTTTACTTTCTTGTTTAGCCATAGTGGCACTTTTTTTGGTTCTTATGATGTTTTTTATTTTATTTTATTTTTTTTTAATTTGGGATATAGATTTAAGATGAACCTCGATCATAAACCATAGGGGAGGGAGAGCTCAGTGGTTTGAGCATTGGCCTGCTAAACCCAGTGTTGTCAACTCTGTCCTTGAGGAGACCATTTAGGAATTGGGGCAAATCGATGTCAGGGATGGTGCTCGGTCCTGCTAACAGGGCAGGGGACTAGATTAGATGACCTCCCAAGGTCCCTTCCAGTTCTCAGAGATGTGCGTCTCCAATTAATGATTTTTCCATGCAGCTTGCAGGAACTTTTGAAACTGCACCTTTTAATTTCTGTTTAACTAACTTCCTCATTTTTGTGTAGCTCCCCCTGCCCTTTCTGAAATTAAATGCTACAGTGTTGGGCTGCTGTAGTGTTTCCCCTACTGCATGGATGTTAACACTGATTCCTTATGGTCACTCTTACTAAGCAGGCCAGCTATATGCATCTCTTGGAGAAGATCCTATGCTCCAATTATGACTCAATCAAGAATCGCCTCTCCTCTTGTGGTTTCTAAAATTAGCTGCTCCAAGAAACAGTCATTAAAGATGCAATGTGAGAATTTTAGCTTTACAGTCCCCTGGCCAACCTTGGCTCCACTATTCTATCCTAAACCCACGGTACATAATGCAGCTCCAGAAAAGAATTATTGTGTGTTTTGGCATTGTGGCCATAAAAACACACCTGCTTTCTGGGAAAAGACTGCTCACTATTTTTCAATAAATGATGATGTATTTAAGCATAGAAAAAGGAAAGGAAACACTTATTTGAAAAATTGTTTCTATTCAAGAATATTCCTGGCTCAAGTAACCTGTCTCCGGCTCCGGTCTTCAAGGAAAAAAAAAAAGTATTTGGTCTGATTTAATTGTAGGACACCACTCTCCTCTGCAGCCCACTGCATAGTTATCAGGGCTGGCTCCCCACTCTGACACTCCGAGTGCAGAAAGTGGGGGCCTGCAAAAGCCTTAAAAAATACTTTGCCTGTATAGGGTCTCCTTAAAAAAACCTCCCCAAGGTCACGGATCCCCTGATCCTGGGAGGTAGCTGCCACCACCCAAGCTAGAAAATCCCTCTTTAGAACCCAGAAAGCTACACTTGGGATGTCTACCTTTGAGGTAACGACAAACTCTTAACCCTCCCTTAGGAGAAAGCTTGAAAACAAAGAGGAAGACATTAAACTGTAATCTCATAGCTGGCCTTTCAGTGTAAGGCGTGGATATGCATAGACCATTCTCAGGATACCGGAATAAAATCATTGCTTTAAAAAAAGTAATTTATTTAAAAAGCGAGGGTGAAAATATACCAAGAAAGTGACTAGACACACTTACTTGCTAGATTTAATAAAACAGCACAATGCATTCCAGTCGCAGCATAGAGAATTACTTCCCTGGGATTCATTATCAAAGTGACAGAGTAGAGGGGAAGAACCAACCATTAACCAGAGAAACTCCACACAAAATCCCAAAATAAACATAAACTGATCATGTCTAACTAAACGTTTACTTTCTGTTTTCATATCCATGCTCAGGTTATGATGTGGCCAGGAGATTTACTGGATTCTCCAGCTGATTATTATCATCATTTCTGTCTGTCTCCTCTGCATCAGCCACATAGACAAACACCCCTCAGACTGCAATTGTTCTCAGTTCAAAAAATTTTCTCTTCCTCTCATTGGCTTACCTGATGGCCCCCCACAGAGAGCCCTCTGTTAATCATTTCCAGGCATTCATTCATGACAATAACAATGAGAAGTCCTGTGGCACCTTATAGACCAACAGATTTATTGGAGCAAAAGCTTTCATTGACAAAGACCCACTTTGTCAGATGCATACACTTATTGCATATATTAATTTTATTGCTGTCAATGGAAGTACAATGTATGGAATCAGTGCAGAATGCTGCATAGAAGAGCATGCACTGAAAAGGAGAATTTCCACCTTTAGACCAGAGGATAAGTCCAGTCTGAATAGAACTATTTATGATATTTAGAGTAACTCCATTAGAACTCCATTAGAGTAATACCTTATCACCTCCCCTCCCTGAATAGCTTCACCAAACCCTTAGAAGGAAAGGATGTAGTCTTGTCATCTCTATTTTACAGCTGGAGATACACAGAGAGATCAAGCCCAAAAGTTCAAATAAATTTTGTGAGAGCTCGGACCTGACTCCTGTACAATTTAGATGTCATATTTAGCTGAAAGTCAATCAAAAAGCAGACTCACCATTTTAGCCTTGTTCACTGCAACTTTCTGAACAGTAGGTTTTGTGGACCCTAACCTCCTCCCCTTCCAATCAAAAGACAAGTTATAAAATGCATTGAGTCAGACCCTCAGCTGGGTCCTGTTTGCCATCTTGACAGGACCTATACGTAGCAGAGAATTAGTGTGGAGCAAGATCCATCACAGATTTTTCTTTGAGGTTGGTGGAGAAAGCTAGCTCCTCTGATAATGACAATTTCCATCTGAAGCTCAAATTCTTTTAGGCTTTTAGACAGAAGAAATAGTGGAAGTTCACAAGCGACTGACACTGAACCAGGCCTTGGTTTTTGATGTATGTTCTTGGCACCCACCGACTTACTGTTCATTGGATTCCAATAGCATCCAAGGCATCAACCAATTTGAGGGCCCACTGCTCCAACTGCTACACAGCCATCCCTTGGAATCATCTGGGTGAATTGTATGATAAACAATGAAGAAGGTTCATTTTACATGTAATTTAACCACTTAAATAGCAGGATTTTGGATTAAGGGGGAAAGAAAAATACATAGCTCAGGGATTAAATCATGTCTATATGATGTTTTTAAACAGAGCACACCATTTACCTACCTGGGAAACGATGTCATACGTCACTGCTAACAATGGAAGACAGCACCACCCATGTTTCAGGCATTTAACCCTTCTCTATCATCACTGTAACTTATACCTCCATAGTTTTTAAATACAAACTGACATTGATTTCATTAGTGACAGAGAGAAAGCCGTGCTAGTCTATATACTATCAAAACAAAAAAGCAGTCAAGTAGCACTTTAAAGACTAACAAAATAATTTATTAGGTGAGCTTTCCTGGGACAGACCCACTTCTTTAGACCATAGTCATACCAGAACAGACTCAATATTTAAGGCACAAAGAACCAAAAATAGTAATCAAGGTTGACAAAACAGAAAAAAAATTATCAAGGTAAGCAAATCAGAAAGTATAGGGGCCATGGGGGCGGAGTCAAGAATTAGATTAAGCCAAGTATGTAAAAGAGCCCCTATAATGACCCAGAAAATTCCCATCCTGGTTCAAACCACATGTTAATGTGTCAAATTTGAATATAAAAGAGAGTTCAGCAGCCTCTCTTTCAAGACTGTTGTAAAAATTCCTCTTCAGTAAAACACAGATTTTTTAGTCATTAACAGAATGGTCCACTCCATTAAAATATTGGCTGACCAGTTTGTGTATCAGGAGTGTTTTTATGTCTGTTTTGTGCCCATTAACTCTTTGCCTAAGAGAGTTTGAAGTCTGTCCAATATACAAAGCATCTGGGCATTGTTGGCACATGATAGCTTATATAATGTTAGTTGAGGAACATGAGAATGTGCCCATGATTCTGTGAATAACCTGGTTAGGTCCAGTGATGGTATCTCCAGAATAGCTATGTGGACAGAGCTGGCAGCAGGCTTTATTGCAAGGAAAAGTTCCAGGACTGGTGTTTCTGTGGCATAGATTGTGGCTGTTGGTGAGAATCCTCATAAGGTTGGGAGGTTGTCTGTAGGAGAGAACAGGCCTGTCACCTAGGGCCTTCTGGAGTGTGGCATCCTGATCAAGGATAGGTTGTAGGTCTGTAATAATGCGTTGCAGTGGTTTGAGTTGGGGGCTGTAGGTAATGACCAGTGGTGTTCTGTTCTTGGCTTTTTTGGGCCTATCTTGGAGTAGCTGGTCTCTGGGAATTCGGCTGGCCCTGTCAATTTGATTTTTTATTTCTCCTGGTGGGTAATTCAGGTTTATGAATATTTGGTAAAGTTCTTGTAGTTTTTGGTGTCTGTCAGTTGGATCAGAGCAAATGCGATTGTACCTAAGGGCTTGACTATAAACAATGGATATAGATATGTGCACAGGATGGAAGCTAGAAGTGTGCAGAAAAGTATAGCGATCAGTGTGTTTCCGGTACATTGTGGTACAGGTATATTTTACAGATATCTCTTTATCCCATGATCACCAAAAATATTATAATCAGCAAAAACATTTAATTATTTATTCCTTAAACTATCACACTGTGGTAATTAGCTGAAAATCAGTATTTCTGGCATGCATTCAGAAATGATATCCTTCCATTTGTAAAACAAGGAATTTGGTTATTCATCTTAGGAACTAATAAGGTCCTCAGCATCACAATATCTAACCTTCCAACAAAGGGCTTCTCCTCCTCTATGAAGTAGATATCACCCCTAGCACTCTGCATGTGTTCTGTCACCAACACATAGTTGTAGCTCTGGCCATGAACATCTGTCCTGTTTGCTGGCAGTATAGACTTTGCACATCACCACAACCAAAGCCTGTTCCATCCCTTTGTGGAGAGGAAGGCTAGTGATTTGGGCTAAACGGGGGTTTGGGCAATCTGGGTTCAGTTCTGCTATGGATTACCCATGTAACCTTGCCCAAGTCACTTATTTCCCTTTGCCTCATTTTCCCATCTATAAAATAAGGATAAATACATTTCTCTACCTCACAAGGATATTGTGAGAAAATTATTTAAAAGCATGTGACATCTGTATCTCACATCTTGTAGTTACAGAATTAGAAACTACTGCAGATGGATGGGCTGGTTTCTTTCTCGTTGAGAAAAACAAAACAAAACAAAACAAAACACAACAAAAACACCTCTCACCAAATCACTCTTCTTTTACTGTTCACCATAACCTCTCATCACTCATCAACTCCCAGGAAGAAAACTCCAGCTATGTCAACACTAGTGAGTTTTTTTCGAAAAAGCTGGGGCTCTTTCAAAAGATCCCGTGGAGGGCCTACAGCCAAAATGCATTCTTTTGATATGAAATCAGAAGAATGCAGCACTTCTTCCAGAGGCCCTCTTCCTCTCCCAGATGAGGAAGAATGCCTTTTCCGAAAGATTCTTTCAGAAAAAAAATGTCTGTAGATGCCCCTAGGGCCCTTTTTTCAAAAGAGCAAGAGTAGGGGCTGCATAGACACTCTCTCTCGAAAGAGAGAAATGAGTTTTTCAATTTTCTTTTTTGTGTGTGGATGCGCTCTTTTGAAAGAATTTTTTTGGAAGAGATCTTCCAAAAGAACTTCTTTAGAAGGATCATTGTAGTGTAGATGTTGCCTCAGTGAATGAAGGGCTGTTCTTTCATTGCTGAATAGCTGATCCACGTCACCACCTCCACTGGTGTTTGTACTCCAGGGCCTCATCCTTGTAAAGCACACACTGGTGATTCTAAATGGGTAATAACATAATCTTAAGGCTGCTTGTTTCCAATGAGCCTTTATTTGTGTGAGAAATCCCACTGACTGTAATGGGAATATGTTCATGTGAGAAATCCAAGTAACTGCCTGGAATAAAGGTTAGTCACCTGATTAAAGAGTGGCTGGATTGGGCCCGAGAGGTAAGTGTAGTAGAAAAGTAAATATCCCAAGGTAATTATTCTAATCTTTTCTGGCTGTGAGCTCTTTCGACAGAGATGGCTGGAAAGCACCTTGCAGCAATGCACACAATCTGCTATGTAAATATATTTAAAAAACTGTTGAAACAAAACATCCAAAACTCTCTATTTGCTACAACCACCGAGTCAGGGTTGAAATGGTGCTTTTCTTGGGAAAATTAGGAAAAACTCACATTTGCTTGTCAAATATATTCTTTTGGGAAGAGCAAATGTGCATGAAGGTTTGGCCTAGACAACAGAAGTCGATAGTCCTCTCTGTTTGTGGTTCATATTTGAATTGATATCTCTCAGCAGGAGGGACTGACCTTGTGATCATACTTACTTTCATCTTTCTTGTTTGCTTAGCAGACAAGAGGCTTTACAAAAATCAACATATAGTGCATTTTGGCAGCAGCATCGTTACACAAAAAAATGGCTATTGGTAGATGCCCATCACCCTGCCTACTTCTGTGTCTTGCTTCACTGCAACTATATGGTATCATCATGAGATCAGAAAGGGGAAATGGTATCCTGTTTTTTAAAACTCCAAAAAAGACCCTACCAGCCTAAAAGAAAGTCACTACTGACCCAGCACTGTGCTCCCTGTATGCCCAATTTCACTGGATTTCAGCCTATAGACAGGCACAGATTGGTTCCAACTATTCAAAGAAAGCTTTCCAGTTCCCCCTCCCACCACCACCTCCAGCAGCGTTTGGGTCTGGAGCATACTCTCGCAATGGTGAACAGCAGGCACACCAGCTTTAAGGTGGGACACAGGCAGAGAGATCTGACCTTTCAAAGACATCAGGACTTAACAAGAGAAGCTGTGTCTAGATTGAAAAGATCTGTCAGCAAAAGATACACAAACTGCGCAATGCATTTGCATAGCACCTGCTGACAGCTCTGTCAGGAGATGCTTTCCCGACATTTGGCCTGTCCACATGGGGCCAAATGTCAGGAAAATCCCCTCTGCTGCCACCTCCCTGCTTCCTTGTGGAATGGGGATGACCATGCTGTCAGCAGAAGGCTCCTGGAGCAGCAGACTTTAGTCAGGAGACGTCCAGCTTCCCGACAGAAGCCTGCAATCCATACATAGCCTTAGTGTTCCTGGGGCTAAGCAAGCTTGATACAAAGGTTTTGGCACCTGCTCATTGTAACATTGGACAAAGTTTATTGAGGAAATTTCTCAACCGAGGGAAATGCAAAGAAACAAAAATGCTGAAAAAAGAGCTAATCAGAGCTACCGTAAAAACAACAACACTGGAACAAAGAGGTGAGCTCAATACTTGTTATCTTGATGAGCTTTACAGAGCAGCAAGACTGACTTCTGTAATCTGTGTAACACCCCTTATCCCTCCCTAGAAGCATTTCTTCCTCAGGAGGATGGAAGATACAAGAGATCTATGGGCCAGGCCTATTGTCCCTTCCTCCTTCCCTTCTGCAAAGCAAATGCCTACTCAAGACCACAAAAATAATTTGTTTCCTATACATTCTAGAAATCAAAGACTTTTTAGGCCAGTCAGCAGGCCTCTGCCAATGAGGGACTGTTTCCTATAAAACCTGGGTCTGCTGAAGCAACTCAAATGGTCTCTCAAAAGGTGACAGTGCACCCTCTAGGCAGGAGTGCCCCTATTCCGTCCTCTCCAGCCCCTACCATGCTTCTTGTGCTCAGGCCTTTTAAAGGGAAATGTATAACCACTTGTATTCACCTTGGGATGCTCTTGTACTAGGGAAATTATCATGAGACCCACTGCAGCTCTTTTACGATACCTATGTGCTGTTGGAGTAGTGTACAGAGTCTGGGTCGTTTCCCGTCATCGTCAACAGCCATGGGCTCAGTGCCCATTGGTGTCCAATGCCTCCCTCACTGTTTCCTTCGATCTTTCCCTGTTCAGTGCGGAGTGGCTTAGTTTTTCTAGAGTAGCTCCGCAGCAACTGACTATGTCATCTACCCATTATGTGTGGGGTCTGCCTCTCCTATTCAAACCATCCATTATGTTGAATGCCAGGTTCTTGCCTTTTCATTTGTTGTTCATTCTGCAGATAAGCCTGAAAAGCTATAACTTCCGTTGTATAACCTTCTGCAGCAGGTTCTCCTTTGGCTGTATCTTGCTATCTAATTCCTTGTTGCTGTCCTTCTGCATCCATCCTATTCTCATGATCTTTCTTTAACAACTCTCAAATGCCAATATCCTTCTCTTTGAATCTTTCATTAACACCCATGTCTCACATCTGTAAAACACACTGATGAATACACACATGTTCAAGACATTCACCTTTGTTTGTAAACTAATCACTTTCTTTTTCCAGATCTTGTCCATTGCTTTCAAACTTGCACTTGCTTTCACTATTCTAGTCGCTATTTCCTTCTTACAGTCTAGATCATACATCTGAGGGAGGAACATGATGACAACAAGGAAGAGGTAAAAGGAATATTAGTGCATGGGATGAGAATTAACAACTGGAAGTTCATGGATGATATAGCTATCATTGAGGAAGATGAAGATAAGCTAGAAAAATGGTGCAGGTACTAAATGAGGAAGGTAAGAGGTATGGACTTATTATGAACATTGATAAAACAAAAACCATTTGAAAAGTCAAGATCCTGGAATTCAACATAATGGACGGTTCGAATAGGAGAGGCAGACCCCACAGAGAATGGGTGACTGCGGCGTCTCCGGGGCTCCCGTCGCGGGTGTCACGTGCTTTCAATAAACCAAATATAGCATTCGCCTTCTGGCTGCAGCCTCGTTTCTGGGGAACCCGAGCCTGGTTGGTTACAGCACCTATATTGTTGCACACTCTTTCTACAATGTACTGAATTATTCACAGATCCATTCTTGTTCTGCAGGATGTGCTGACACAGTAGCAGCAGCAGTTTCTGGGAATTAATGTATACCTCCAAGAAAACTACTCTCCAGTTTCTTGGGCCCCAACCAAGTCAGGACATTTTAAAGCCATGAAATAGTCAATATACATCATGGAGGTAAACTGAAGTTATGGATGAATATTGCTGATGTTGCAGGAGGTACAGCAGTGAATTGTAGCTAGGGTGAGTTGCACATGGGACTGGGAACCAGGAACTTCTGAATCCAGCCTACTGTCCCAAATCGTGCCTGATTATGGACAATCCATCCCACTTGGCAGTGGAGCTTGCCTCTGGAGCCACTGACAAACATGACAGGTCTGCAGGGATCCGCAGGGATCTCAGGAAATCCCTGCAGATTATGTCTTATGCCTCTACACTGGGTCTACCCAACAGCACCCTGTCAACCTCCAGTGGGCTGCCCCACCAGGGTAAGGGCTACATAGAAAAGGTAACAAACCCAGACCATATTGTTTTGAATGGTCCCTATGCAGCTAGGGAACAATCTAGGACCTTTTGTCCTCATCCCACCTATCCTTTCCTCTGGCCTCCACCCTCAAATTTAACACAACCACGACCACCTGGAGAGGCCACCACATACAGCTGGGGTGATGCCACACCAGGTGATGTGTACACATGCATAGGGGAGGAATGGAATACACTGCACAGAAGTGGCTGAGGCGTCTCTTCTGCAAAAGACAGAGAGTGCACCACCCTAGGCAGGACTAGCACCCCAGAGCTTGGCATTTATGCAATCGCCCACAGGCAGACTTGAACCTAGGACTTCTAAAACTTCACAAAGGAGCCTTTACAGCTTGAGCTAAAAAGCTGGTGGCGTCTCAGCAAAGGTTGCAGATGAGATTCCTTTGTTTAAGTGGTCTAAGTGCCATTGGCTGGGACAGTGAAACACATTCCTAGGTGAGTGGCTTACACTTACAAACACATGGTAACAGACAGTGCGATATACACCGAGCTTACAATCTAAAATTGACAAAATATAGCTACTAGATAAATTGGGGTAGGAAGGAGGAATCCGTGCATTTACAAAGATTCACAATAATATCAGTAATCCCATTATTTGTTGGCATGCTGGAGTACTCAGTGCTGTGCAAGAAGCACACAAATGAGGTGTATTCCAAAGAGCTTGCAAGTGAAGACTCTAGTCCTGCAAAGAACTATGTACGTACTAAATACTATGCACTCTGAGTAGCCCTGCTAAATATAATGCAGCAACTCTCAGAGCACGACGTTAAGTATGTGTATAAATCATTGCAGTATCTGGTCTAAAAGAAAAAATGCTGAGAGGAAGGGGTGCACTGGAAAACACAAAGGAAGCATTAGCACTCAAAAAATTCAAGATGTTATTATTAACTCATTTCTTATGGGCATCGTAATTCTGTCTGGCCGTGTCTACACTAGCCGAAAACTTCAAAATGGCCATGCAAATGGCCATTTTGAAGTTTACTAATGAAGCGCTGAAATACATATTCAGCGCCTCATTAGCATGCAGGTGGCCACGGCACTTCAAAATTGACGCATCTCGTCCAGACGGCGCTCCTTTTCGAATGGACCCCGTCTACTTCGAAGTCCCCTTATTCCAATGAGCAGATGGGAATAAGGGGACTTTGAAGCAGGCGAGGTCCTTTCAAAAAGGAGCCCTGTCTGGACGAGCCGTGCGGCGGCGAGCCGCGTCAATTTTGAAGTGCCGCAGCCTCCCGCATGCTAATGAGGCGCTGAATACGTATTTCAGTGCTTCATTTGTAAACTTCGAAATGGCCATTTGCATGGCCATTTTGAAGTTTTTGGCTAGTGTAGACGTAGCCTCTCTGTCACAAATTTGAACTGCAGTTCTTATCAAGTTACAGCTTCTCTGTTTTCATTTGCCCAGTGGTGATGTCCTTCTTCACCTTTATTCCCTTCTCTATAGAGTGGAAGAATACTGCTTACTTCGCTACCTCACAACAGTGTTGGGAAGTGAGGTTAAGTTGGTACAGCGCTTAGAAAATGCTTTGTAACTGCTAAGTGTTGTGGTTCGAAATATTATAGCTATGAACAGAAAATAGGCAGAAATAATTGAACATTCTGTTAATTGCCATCTGCAGAAGCAGGGTTTAATTCTGTAAATGGTAATTGTGACAAAAATGCCTATGTACATAAAATTCATGTCTGTATATGGAAAAAGCAAAACAGTTGAGGACAGCTTTTTTTTAAAGATCTGGGTGATGTTATATTTATTTTGCTTTAGCATTTTCTTAAAACAATATATTTAAAATGCCAGACATCCTTTATTACCCCCCAGCAGGCAATCTCATATTGCTTAATTTGTATCCACAGGAAAACAGGTTCAGTTCACACTTAGTTATGTTGTCTTTTTTTTTTAGCTCTGTTGCCTTACTACATAAGAGGGATGAAGTACCATCACTGGGGAAGCTTGAACTGTTGCGATATAGCTAAGTCTTCAGTGTGTATCTCCTCAAATTGATTCATATTTCATTTGCTATTCCAATGTTTCTCTGAGACATTGTACTGTATGCTGGAAATACAGGGCTGACAGACTGACTCTAATGCATGCCTGATAGTTGTGATGGTTCATTGGCTATGGCCCTCCAAAATTACTCTCCAGACAGCTCTTCAAAATGAGCTTCTGTATGTAAATAGGATCAGTTGCTAATATTAGGAAACATTCGTTCCAGCCATAACGAGAGAATAATTATTTTTGTTACTGACAGAAGATTAATATTTTTTCCAATTTGCATTGCTCTGCTACTTAAAAATTCTAGTCATTATGCACTACAATGGCAGAAATCTCTAGAAGAGTTAGTATTTATTATCAGCTGGGTAGCATTTACACTTAGGTAATGCTCTCAGGATTTCTAAGAGCACTGATATAATAAGGATGTTCTCAAGGCAAGCAATAGCTTACCATATGGCTTTGTAAATGCTCATGTGAACATACAAGCTACATCTACACTAGAGAGTTTTGTTGACAAAACACAGAGCATCCACACTAAAAACGAGTTCTGTTGACAGTTAATCGACAGAACACAGCAGTTTTGTCGACGATGATCTGCCCTTTCCAAATGAGGCAGAATGTCTTTCTTGACAGAATCTGTTGACAAAAAAGCCATGTGGATGTTCTGGGGGGCTCTCTTTCGACAGACAGGGCTTTTGGGTCACTGGGCAGCCCTGTCTACTGCGCTACTGGTTGGCAGTTCTGTCAAGAGAGCAATCAGGCAATCTGGCCACTCTCTGATGACAGAGTGGATCGCTTTTTCGATCTGTTTTGCTGTCTGGCTGCAATCTGTTGACAGACGTTTTGTTAAAAGATACCTTCGAACAGTAACGTCTGTCAACAGATTGCTGTAGTGTAGACATAGTCACAGTGTGCCACAAAAATAATTTAAAACAGGCTTCAGCCAATAGAGGGGAACATGAACACATATACATTGAGGCTTCGATTATGCCAAACCGATGACAGGATTGAGGCCAGACTCACTAGTTTTCATTCTCATCAAAACTGGAACTGCTGATGCACATTGTCTTCCTAACACAAACTAGGATCCAGTTTACACAGTTTGCTGCTTTGAGAGTGGTTCTTAAACACAAGTAATATCATAAACATGTCTAAAATTCCAGAGCTTTAACTGATTCTTTGGCAGGTGTACAGCCATTCCTTTGCAGCATTCAAAACATTCAAAGCATTTAAAGCAGAACAGTCACAGCAATCTCCCTTAAGTCCAAAACCTGCTCTGGGGTGAGACCACCAATCACTCACTCATTGGCTTCAGTTACTATCATTGTTCCAAGGCAGAATTTAGCCTTTTGGGGGAAGAGAGCAGAGACATTGAGGGAGGTATGATAGAATACCTGTAGAACTATGGGTAGGTCAACACAACAAAGTTATTTTGAGATAACAGATGATACTTCAAAATAACGACCCTAGCAATTACACAACGTAACCACTATTTAAAAATAATTTCATAATAGCTGTTGGCTTATTTCAGAATTGGTAAACCTCATTCTGGCTATGTCTACACTAGCCCAAAACTTCAAAATGGCCATGCAAATGGCCATTTCGATTACTAATGGGGTGCTGAAATACATATTCAGCACCTCATTAGCACATGGGCGGCCGCAGCACTTCAAAATTGCCACAGCTCGCCACCGCGCAGCTCGTCCAGATGGGGCTCCTTTTTGAAAGGACCCCACCAACTTCGAAATCCCCTTATTCCTAGGGGATTTCGAAGTTGGTGGGGTCCTTTCGAAAAGGAGCCCTGTCTGGATGAGCTGCACAGCGGCGAGCCGCAGCAATTTCGAAGTGCCATGGCCTCCCACATGCTAATGAGGTGCTGAATGTGTATTTCAGCACTTCATAAGTAATCTTCAAAATGAAGTTTTGGGTTAGTGTAGACATAGCCTCTATGATGAATAGTGCCTATTTTGAAATAGGTGCTGCTAAGACGGAGAATATGGCCTATTTCAAAATACGACATAGTACACCCAAGCTGTGTCTACACTAGCCTGCTCTGTCAAATTAGCAGGCACCACTTCGAAGCAGCGCATTGCATCTACACTTGCCGCACACTACTTCGAAGTTGAAATCAACGGTAGGCGTGGAGACGTTGAAATCACTATCCCAATGAGAAAATAGGAAGAGCGCCCTACTTCGACATCTAATGTTGAGAAAAGACGCATGTAAATGCTCCACGTCCTGCCACTTTGAAATAGTGGGATCCATCTTGATAGCAATCAGGTGGGATGCGGAGACGTACTGTCCAGCCCCTGTGGGGCTCTATAGTCTGTATGCGCAGCATCTCTTAAAGCCATACAGACCAGGAAACTCTGTGGCAGGAAGCTGAAAGAGTGCAGGCAGGAGCCCCAACACACACTGCCCCTGGATGCCTTGGCAAGACCCCCGGCATGGCTGAAAGCGGCATTGCCAGCACCCAGGTGAGTCAGGAGCCCCAGCGCTCCCCATCAGAGCATTGCCAGGGCTCGCAGGTGTCCAGCTGGCGGGGAACAAGTGGGCCCCTCCTGGACTGAGGCTGAGCTTCATGACCTGCTGGGCATCTGAAGCAAGCAGGGGGTGCTCCAGGTGATGGGGAGCAAGTGGTGGAATGCGGCCACATTCACCTGGCTGGCTGAAGGTCTGACAACCCGGGGTCACCCTGTCACACTCCTAATCATGTCAGGAGTACGGTCAAGGAGCTGCTGCAGGGTTACACCTGGGCTAGAGACTCGGCCAGTTGGTTGGGGGCTGCCCTTGCCACTTCCCCTTATTACCAGGAGCTCAGGGCCATCCTGGGCCCCCAGGATACCTCCTCCCCGCCAGCCATCTTCAACACTACTGCTGAGGAGCCACAGCAGGTCGTGGAGCAGGAGCCAGGATCAGAGGCCAGCCTCACACCACCAGGGCCAGAGCCAGGCAGTGAGGCAGCAGGGTGCTCCAGCGAGGAAGGGGAGCTGATGATGGACCTCCCCACCCACCCCTCCAGTCAGGCATCTGCCAGACGGGCATCCTCCGACCTCGGCGATGGACCCTCAGGTACATACCCCACAGGGCACACACCCCTGGAACATGAGGAGGGCACACCATACATGATCAGGGGCCCCCCACATGCTCAGCAGACCCTGACCCACCCAGGTCCAGCGGGACCATGGTCCCGCGATGGCAGCATGGCTGCCAGCACCTGTCAGCACCCCCTCCTGTGGACAACACCATGCCCCACCCCACCACACAGAGAGTCCGCCCACAGGGCCACCACTCCCATGGACGGGGGGCATTGGCCATGGGGCAGGGGTCGGTACTCATGGCCTTCTTCTCTCTTCCCCCCGTGTCTGCAGCCGCACCACCTGAGGGCCAGGAGACCCTCGCCGTGTCAGTTGCCCCAGACAGTCCCCTGGAGGCAAGGGACAGCAACCACCCAGAGGCACCACCGGCACCGGGACAGGCCCGTTCCCTCTGGAGCCAGAGGCAAACCACTGGGGACCCACTCATGGCCGCCTCCCTCCAGCGCTAGGTCAAGCAGGCAATGCAGCACCTCTGCTTCTAGAAGGGGGAGGCTGCCTGGCACCGGGAGGCCTGGGGGGCATTCCTGTGCACCTTCAATTATCTGGTGACCTGATACCAGGAGCTATTGGCCAGGCTGCCTCCCCTGCTGCCCCTCAAACCGTGGCCCCACCCAACAGCCTCCAGGCAAGGAACCCACTGGGCCTGCATGCTGACCTAAGGCTGAGCCCCAGTCTTACTTGCCCGTGCTCCCCACCCTCACCCAGCCTTGCTGGGGACCATGAACAAAGTTGGGGGACATGGGAGCGGGAGCCGGCGGTGGTTGCACCCCTCTACTCCCACCCCCGATTTCTTTTGATGTTCATAATTATCTCAGACAGGACAATTAACATCCCCCCCCACCTCTCACCCCCTTCTTTCTATCCTATTTGATTTGTCAGTTTTTATTGCATTTTTTTTTCTTTTTGGTCCTCTGTACTTATAAATGTCAGTCTGTATTGGAAATGAGATTGATCTGAAGAAGTGGGCCTATCCCATGAAAGCTCATCACCAAATAAATAATTTTGTTAGTCTTTAAAGTGCTACATTTCTGCTTTTACTTATAAGGAATCACCACTGAAATACAGACCCTTGGGTGAAATATTACACGTTTAGGATAGAAAGTGCAGAAAATATTTGAAAGTGCAGGCAAAATTTAGTTACCCCTAAGTATAACTTGGCTGGGACATTACAAAGATGTTGTTTCTGTTCTGAGCTGTGTCCTAAAACAGTAACAAGTGGCCAGGACTTTGGTTTTATTTCTTATCGGAAAGACAGTAACAACCTTTCAGATGAGTGCCACCTACTAAAGTTTTGATGGCATCATGCTGTTCCTAGTGCATCTGGTTCTTCCCCAGAAACCTCCCATTACCACCTCATTAAGAGCTGACAGGATCATAGCACAGGCCGACACAGAGGCAAATAAACTGTGATTAACGTTATCCATATGAATTTCACCTAGTAATGGGCACTATTTTCTTTATGTTTCAAACATAAAAGAGCATTGTTATTTATGTTCTTCCTGTAACTTCTGTCTATCCACATGTTTAATTTGAGCCATCAAATCAAAGAGGCTTTAACATACCTGCCAGACAAATTAAGAGGCAAAAGTCCTGCTAGCTTATCACAGTGTATTGCTGAGAAAACAGTGCGCCCAAGCTATTAGCACTATTGTGCTACCAGTAGCAACAGGAAATCAATAAGAATGAAACAGAGACACTCCTAGACATATTGAAATTCTGTCCAAGATTCATGGATTCCAGGGCCAGAAAGGACCACTATGATCATCTAGTCTGCCCTGCTGGGTAACACAGACCATCAAACTTCCAAAATAATTCTTAGATCATATCTTTTAGTAAAACATATCTTACTCTGATTTTAAACATGTCAGTGATGGAGAACCCTCAGTGTCCCTTTGTAAATGGTTCCAATGGTTAATTGCTCTCACTGTTAAAAATCTCCATCGAATTTCCAGTCTGAATATGTCTCCTTTCAACATCCTGCCATTGGGTATCATTACCCCATTCTCTGCTTGACTGAAGAGTCCATTATTCCCCATGTAGCTACTTGGGATTGTAATCAAGTCACTCCTTTTGTCTTCTCTCTGTTAAAACCAACAGATTCAGCTCCTTGAGTCTATCACTGTAAGGCATGCAGCTCTCTTCTAAACCGCTCTCAAACTGTGGTGACCAGAACTAGACAGAGTGTTCCAGCAGTGGTCACAAACACAGAGACAAAATTACCTCTCTACTCCTACTGAAGAGTTCCTAGTTTATATGTCCAAGGATCGCATTAGTCCTCTTGGGCACAGCATCACATTGAGAGCTAATGTTCACCTGACTGTCTACTACCTCCTCTAAATCTTTGTCAGGATCTCTGCCCCTCATGACAGTTTCCCACCTATAAGTATGGGGCACCATTCTTCGTTCCTTGTTCTTTACATTTAGTCATAAGAAACCATATATTGTTTGCTGGCTTCAAGTTTACCAAGAGATCCAGACTGCTGTTTCAAAGACCTCCTATCCTCTTCATAATTTACCACCACCCCTTATTTTTGTGTCATTTACAAACTATCAGTGATGATTTTATATTTTCTTCCAGATCACTAATAAAAATGCCAAATGGTACAGGGCCAATAATAAATTTCTATGAGACCCCATGAGAAACACACCTGTTTAATGATGATTCGTTGTTTACAGTTATTTTGTCCTAAAGGAAAGGAGTGATTAAATGGCTGAAATGTCACTGAGTGATGTCACAACAACAGTCTATTGAGGAAATGGAACTGCATAATGGTTATCTGCCATAACTCAAAGCTACCTCAGATGAGCACCCTAACATATACATGTAAGGCTTAAAGAAATTAGATATCAGATCTTTTGGATCAGGTCCATGGGCTGGTACAGCAACTCTCAATGGTGTCTTGCCCACCATTAATTCTGCTCCTGGTTCCATGTTGTTCCTAAGACTGTGATGCCCTCCTAGGCCATTATTCTCTGGCTGTGTCACTGTATTCTACCTCCCTTCTACAGAACACTACTCAAGCCCAATGCTCCAGCCACCTTCTCTGTGGCAAGTTGGGGAGGGTGCACCTAGGCTAGCCCATTACTCCAGGTCCCAGCCCAAGAACCCTGTGGAAGGCAGCCATGTGCTGCATCCCCTCTAACCTCTCAATCCATTTCCCTGGGTCATTTGCCTGCAACCCCAGCACCTTCTTTGTTCTTGTGTCAGGCCCTCAGCCTATAGCTTCCAACCCCTAGCCAGTGGCTCTTCCCTAGCTCCCCTGATCCCTGTTAGCATAACCACTCTGCACAGGCTGCTAGCTTCCTTCCCCTGCAAGGCAGCCAGCCCTCCCTGCTTGAGCTCCAGGGAGCAACCAGCTGTGCTCTGCCCTGCAACTCTTCTTATATGGGCCTTCCCAGTCCTGATGGGTTGCTCCTTGCAGCACCTCTCTGATTGGATGCTTTGTGAGCAGCTTCCTTAGGCTCCATTAACCTCTTACAGGCCAATACATGGTAGGTCCTATCAAAGTCCCCAGTTCTGAGGGCATCTAGGGCTGCTGCCAGTCAACTCAAAGCTACACTACTTCCACAGGATCTTAAACAGAGTTCCATTACATGTTTTTCCTGCTTCCAAAACCCCTACCAAAGAAGAAGAAATGTGAAGAAGTACAAGGTGCTCCTCCTACACCAGGGCATGCTTTGATAACATTTGTGATGAAATTACAGTCGCTATACACCACCACATTACTGGGTTTCAGAATTTTGTCCAGGGCTTTTTAATTAATGTTGCCACCAGTGGAGATTACTAGCATCAATTATTACTCAGTAATAAAGTAGGATGCACAAGTGGCATTTACAGAGGGTGGGAAGGAGGCACCAACCACATGTTAATATTACTAATAATGCATGTGTCTAAAATGCAGACTCCACAATGAAGCTCCAGAAAATCAACAAGGCACAGAACACAGGGCCCTCCAACAAGGTATCTGTTTGTCACTATGGCCCAGGTAGGAGCATAACCATGTTAGCACTCGCCATCCTCTTAGAGTAAATAATCATTGGAGCAACGTGCCAAGAGTTGCAGCAGATTCTCCACTCCAAGCAATATTTAACTCCAAGACCGGATGTTCTTTCTAAGAGACAAGCTCTAGGAATTTATTCTGAGGACCACGGCAGAATACAGGAGGTTAGAAAATCACAGTGGTCTGCTGCCTTTGGAATGCATGCATAATAGCCAGTTCTTATGCGGTACTTCTCATCTGCAGAGCTCAGAGCACTTTACAAAGTGATGTCACCCATATTTTACAGCTGGAAAAAATGAAACAGAAGGCAATGAAGTGTCTTATCACTCTGAGGACCAGTGTCCAATCCATTCCTTTAGCCACTAGACTACATCCATGGATTTTCAGGTCAGAAAAGCCCCTTGTGGTCCTCGACTCTGACCTTCTGCAAGTTGCCTCTCATTCAATATTTATTCAGTTCACCTTCTCATCACCAGTGTCCTCCTTTCCACAGGTTACAGACCATATCTTCACTGAGATTCTGATCATGTTAACATAACTGTGTGCATTATAAAGACCATGCCACATTTATACTATGTTACTGGATGCCTGAGAGAGAAGTCCATTCTGGTCTTCAAATGTACTAAATTAGAGAGCAAAGATTGAGGAGGGGGACACTTAACTACAAGTATTTTTGATCCTGGTTGGGCAACTGAGCAAAGGAGCTCAGTAAAATTCCAAATTTTGTTGCACTCCAGAAACTCCTCAGTGTTCTCTTGTGACTTTGCAATAATAGATCATGTTTATTAACTTAGAAAAAAATTAAAACTACTCTTTAATAATAAGATAAAACAACATGAATTATCATTTAATCAAAACTTCCATGCTTTCCATCTCACCTTCCAAGTCTGAGATATTTGCTCCCAGCTGTGTGATGTCCAGCTTGGGCTGCAAATTCTCCAGAGCAGGGTCAAATATAGCACACCAATTTCTGAGAAGAGAAAGTCAATGGAAAAAGGAATATACTCTAAAATCTCTTCTCCAAACCTCAGCATGGAATAAATTATCTGTTAGGCTACATGGCCTTAAATCTTCCCTATGTGTCCTGCTGTAAAGTTACATATCTCTCGGGATGGGATCCATGATGGGCTCTCCTTCCTTCTTGTGCTGCACTAATCCCATTGCCAGAGGCCCTGTGGACCTACGCAAGTTTGGACAGCATTGTCTCAGAGTGAACAGAACCAGAAGAAAGGCATGCTAATTGGACATGCTTCTTTGTTTTCAGTTCCTTGGTCAGATTATTTTCCTTTTTTAAAAGTACTAATTCTATTAGATCAAGAAAGAGTCCATTACCAAGTATTGTTTAATAAAATGAACATATAGAAAGGTTTAGGTATTTTGCACACAAAATCCAGTCCTGTAGAATAACAGTCACAGAACACAATATACAGCTCTGGTGATCTGGGCCAGAGGTACAGTATCAATAATTTGGCACTCTTTCATTGGGAAATATTTTCTTAATGGGTGACTGAACAGCTGGAAGATAGCTCCTTCAGCCATCTGATCCTGTGCTTCATTAACCTCTGGAAATGTCTGAATTTCATTACATCTCCCTGTAAACAAGATGATATCATTTTCTATTTTTTATCCCTCTTGGCATGCTGTAAAAGCAGCATTTCCCCGGTAACCATTAATTGACAACACATGCTAACATTTTCCAGAAGTGCAGAACTCACACAAATCATAAAACATGCAGAGACTTCTGCCAAAGATTTGTCATGTCACCCACAGGTTAAGCAATGACAGAAATGTTCTCCAGGTACAAAAATTGCCATCTCTGAAAGATATACCAGTGGCATTCATCTTTAAAAAATAGCACACTATTTTAAACACAGAATTGTAGGATTCTTTGTCAACCACTAGCTATTTCTGCATCTATATCTTGGTCTTTAAATGTCTCGTTATAACCAATGACTTCCAATTGATTTCCCCCCCAAAATTACTATTTTCTTTGAGCCCAATTTGCACGCCCTAAAAAGCAGAAATCAGGGGCTCTAAGGGTATGTCTACACAGGACAGTTATTTTGAAATAACAGACACTATTCTGAAATAACTTTGCAAGCATCTCCGTAAAGCAACAAATATTTTGAAATAATTCCAAAACAGCAGTTGGATTATTTTGTGATTGTAAACCTCGTTCCACAAGGAATAGCACCTATTTTGAAATGTATCAGAGGGGTAGCCGTGTTAGTCTGGATCTGTAACAGCAACGAAGGGTCCTGTGGCACCTTATAAACTAACAGAAAAGTTTTGAGCATGAGCTTTCGTGAGAAGTGAGTCTGTGCTCATGAAAGCTCATGCTCAAAACTTTTCTGTTAGTCTATAAGGTGCCACAGGACCCTTCGTTGCTATTTTGAAATGGGTATTTTGAATGAGCTATTCTGGAATATCTCTGTAGTGTAGACTTACCCTTAAGGTCTTTATAAACCATATAGGCCATGTCTACACTAGCCCAAAACTTCGAAATGCTGAAAGGAATAAGGGGATTTCAAAGTTGGTGGGGTCCTTTCGAAAAGGACCCCCGTCAGGACGAGCTGCGTGGCAGCAAGCCGCGGCAATTCCAAAGTGCTACGGCCGCCCGCATGCTAATGAGGAACTGAATAATGATTAATGATTAATAAGGAACTGAATTAATGATCTTCAAAATGGCCATTTACATGGCCATTTCAAAGTTTTGGGCTAGTGTAGATGTAGCTTATAAAGTGGCTCCCCATGAGATCCTCAAGAGGGCCACAATGGGTGAGATGCAGGAGGAACAGAAAGGCTGTGCAGCCACTCCAGATTTGAACCTGTAGACCAGAGCTTGAAAAGAGAAAGAGATCTGAATGTAAATGTCTTGCTCACACATATCTCAGTCCCACTTTTTTCCTGGTGCTTGGTCTGCAATAAGCTATTGTACATCTGTGGCTGCTTTATAATTGTTATATACTTGTGCAGAGTGGAAAGTGTAAATCCCTAGAGATCACTAACCCTGTGATTGTTTGAAAATCTTTTTAGCTATAAGAAAGGGGGAAGGGATAAGGTGAATAGCTTATAACACCTGTTGAACGTAGGTGTTCTGAGAGATGCAGACAGCCCTTTGCCAATTGCAAAATAGCCATCCTGCATCACAGCTACTTGGCCCTGCCAAATTTAAAGGGCAAGCCTAGGAAGCAAGGCAGAATATATTTTCTGTACAACAGATTTTTTTTATATAAGGGAAACCCTGTGCTAGGCAACTTTGCAGGGAGCAAGAAATCAAATCCTATATCTCTACTTCATGAAGTGCTCTGAGTTGGGAAGTACCTCATGATATACCCCCAACATGGTATATTATATCTTACTTAACTATAAGATTGTCTTGTAAATTCTATCTTGTGGTTAGTCACATAACTGAGGAATGTTACTTAGGTTGGCCTACCTTTAAAAGTTCCACTGTACCTAATTTCACTTAAAGGAAGGTGAGGGAGTCTTTTATTAGAGTGCAAATTCACTAAAAGAAATGCTCTTAACCAGTATTCTTCCTCAGTTTCCTCTGATATTATAGCAAATATAAATATTTGAGCAACAGAAGCTCCCATGGGTCAAAAATGAAACAACGCAAAACTCAGACTGGAAATAAGATGTAACTATGTAACAAGGAGGTAATTTACCATTGGAACAATTTACCAGCAGATGCGAAAGATTCTCCTTCACTTGATGGCTTTATATCAAAATTGGATTAAAATACTTCAACTCTACTGGACATTATGAGCTTGATGAAATTTTGGTGAACTCAGATGGCATGTGTAACACAGCAAGTCAGACTAAGTTCTCTCCTGACCATAAAATCTGAGAAAGGGAAAGTCTACACTACAAAATTAAGTTAAAATAAAATTACATAATCAGACAGGTACCACAGTAATTAAATGGCTTTTGCATATGCATGCAGTGTGTCTTATGTCGGCAGCATGCATCCACACCCAGGAATACCTGCAATGATTTAACTTTCAGCAGTGCCACTTCTCAAAGGCATCCATAGTCAATGTAAGTAATGTAGTATCTACACTGACGCTAAATCAGCTAACAACTTTGACCTTAACACATTGCCTGTCGCAAAGGTGGAATTATTAAATCAGTGTAGTGAGTGAATTACACTGGCAGTGTAAAGTGAAGTGCTTACAGAGTTAGGCTCACAAAAACTGTCATGTGTTGACCTAGTTCTATAATGTAGACCAGGCGTGTCCAACCTGCGGCCCACGGGCCGCATTCAGCCCTGGACAGCTAGTAATGTGGCCCCACAAGATTGTAAACTTTTAACATTATTATGTGATTTATATACATTAACTATATTATATATTTTATATGTGGCCCAAGACAATTCCTCTTCACTCAATGCGGGCCAGGCAAGCCAAAAGGTTGGACACCCATGATGTAGACCATCCCTAACAGCTTGTCTCTCACAAAGTGACTTTCTGAGGCTGAGCAAGCTTGTGCTTATGATGTCATGATCCCATGGTATTTCTTGGGGTGTCAGAGTTAGTATTATGGGCCTGATTCATCACTACATGAATCTTGTTTTATGCTGGCAGTACTGAAATGATTTCAGTAGAATTATACTGTCACACAGCTGAAGTGATGCTCTAGGGAAGGAGGTACTGGGACTTCACTGACAGCTGTTTGAGCACATGAAGGTTAAACCAGTTGAAGCTAAAGTTTGAAAGAGTCTCCTGCTATACAAAACTATTAATGTTTTATTTACTACACAACTAATAAATATGATTAGTCTGTATTCATTCTTACCTTACAGGGCATTTTTAAATAAAAACCTAAACCACTGATAGGTAAAATATATTAGCTTCTATTGAACAAAATCAAAAATAAACATGTTGGGCACATTTCAATTCTGTGAGAACATGTAGCTCTCACCTTTAACGTCTCTACTTCTCATTCTTATCTCTAGGCAGTGACAATTAGTTGCGCACAGGGTGATCTACTGAGCATAACTACTTGACACTACATCTTGGGAGTTACAATTCACTCAACAGATTTTTGCCTACAGGCAATTGACACAGTTAAGCATTCAAGGTCAGGTTCTAGCTCACAGTGTGAGCATATGTACGGCGGGGGGGACAAGAGGAAATAAAATCCATGTATTGGAAGTGATTTTAGGTTAATCCTGCTTTCACAGGGGAAGATAGCTAAATTGATGGAGAGAATTACGCAATATTGATATTACAGTGATCCCTCCAAATGAGTGATTTCAAGTTGCGCTTAACTTGCATTAATGCGAGTTAAGCGCAACTCCAAATCCTGCTCCCCACAGCCCTGGGTCAATGCCCCTGGCTTCACGTGGCTCTAGTTCAGCTGTTCCACGCGGTGCCCATAAAAGTCCCCTGCACAACGCCGGTTCAAAGCCCCCTGACCCTGGTTCAAACCCCTGCATGCAGCTCCAGCTCACCCCCATGCATGCATCTCTGGCTCACACCTGCCCCCCACATGCAGGTCTGGCTCACACACACCCTGCCCCTGCATGTGGGTCTAGCTCAACCCCCCACAGGGCCATGCAGCCCTGTCTCAACTCCACCTCCTTGCTCCCCCTCCACATACCTAATCCCCCTAGTGCCCCTCCCACAGCCCCAACCCACCACCAGGCTTAACCCTCCCCACCTGCCACCCCAACCCCACGACTTACCTTTCAAAAGGAGCTCCAGGTGCTCCTGCTGCTTCCCTGGCTTCAGAATGTACCTTCCACCAGAGAAAAAAGCTGCCCCCAACTTATGTGAAATTCAAGTTAGGCGAGGGTGTGTAGTAACACAACCCTTGCATAACTCAAGGGACTATTGTATAATTATTAAAATCTACTCAGCGCTTCTATAACTCAGGCCTCCTTTCTGTGACAGTCTGTCCTCCTCTAGTTAAACCTTGCCCACTTAGAAACTGACAAGCCTGCTACAGCAAGAGCCAAGAGCTACAAGGCTTTTAACTCGTGCAGTAGAGGCTCATCCACTAAGCATCAAAGATCACAAGTTCAATTCCAACAGCTAGTGTCTGTCAGTGTTACACAGTACCATATTTTCAAAAGTATCCATATTGAGGATTAAACATGAATCTAATGTTCTTTGAAGTCAAGACAGCTTATCCCCAAAAATTCTGATTTTTTAAATTAAAGAAGGTTGATTATTCAGAACCAAATCTGTTCGTTAAAAAGGCTTAATTTCAATGACTATCCTGATTCGTTTGTTTGTTGTTGTTGTTGTTTCTTTGTTTTGGAAAAAGTTCTGAAATTGTTAAATTTCTGTTTCAGCATCTTTAAACAAAATTTCAGATTTTTTTCAATTTTAAATATTTGTTTTCAAAATTTAGCTCTACATCAAAAAAAAAAACTATAATTGACCTCATCCAAAATTGTTTTTTATTATCAGTTCACGAAAATATTAAAGATTGATACTTAGGACTGAAAGGAATGTCAAGATCTCTGAAGCCTTCATGGTGTCTGGCAACTAACTAGCCTGGTGGCACACGCCAGATTAGGACCACAGGGATTTCAATAGTACCTCCCTGTTCTACAAAGTCTTACATGGAACCAGCAGATGAAGTCCTTTATGTGGCAATGAGACCAACCTCCAAGTCATTTGCTCATCCAGTCTTACACACATGAACAGAAGCCTGGTATTATAAGTCTGCATCTACTTACATATTGACAATGTCTTCTCATTTTTAAAGATCTGAACCTCTTACATTTGGTGATCTGTAATTTGGCTCTTTAGCACCCTGTCTATAATGTGCTTGAAACACATTATTGTAATATTATTCAAAATGTTTATATTCAGTCAGAACACATTTTTTTTTAAAAAAAGGATGTTTGGGCTCTTGGGGGAACATTTAAATAACTTTATCAACCCAAATCCAGCTATTTCTATCCTCTGTGCTATTGGTTTTCAACTACTCCTAATAAATTGCCATTACTGGCATAACACCATTGGTGTGTATAGTGCTAAAACTGCATACAGATGGGCGAGTTGCCTGTTCCAAAGAGCTTGAAACAGAGAAACCACAGACAAGGACAGGAGATGAGGAAGTCATGTGATATAAAGAAAAGTGTGTTTGAGCCCCATATTTTTACTAACAAGATTTAAAATGTAGTAAGAGCCAAATAAAAAGGGCCCTGAGGTGAGGTACAAGAACAGGAATGAGCCACCATCAATGCAAGGCCATCCAGTAAAAATGCATTTTTAGGAGGAAAGCATAAATGCTCCAAAGATATTGAGCAGTATGAAGAAAGATATATTGCCTTTCATGGGAGGGAAAGAAGGTTTTAGCAAAGAGGTCAGCAGTTGTCAGGAGCAGAGAGAAGAAGAGAGAAGATGCATGCTTTGTAAGGAAGGAAGGCAAAAAGGAGAGGCTGAAGCACATGAGAAGAGACAAGAGGGCCAGAAAGGATCAGCAAGAGGAGGTAGGGAGATCATTTGGCTGCTGTGTTTGGAATGGAAAAGAGCACGGGAGAGAGAAGAGGCAATCAAGCTCTGGAAGAGAAGGGGATGATAGTTTAGGTAATAGACATCAAAGTGGCCACAGAACAGATAAAAAGAAAGGTTTAATACTGCCAGATGCTGAGCAGCTGACTCATATGTGGGCCCATTCACATATTTAAAATCATGCTTTTGTGATGTGTTGAATCTAGGCCAGAGTACTCACCAACATGCAGCATCAGGCCCATAAGAAAGAACAGAAAGTGATCAAACAGTTGTGAGCCTCATGAAATTGTCAAGGGAGATGACAGAGAGAGCTGGGAGCTCAGCTTGGCTTTATTAGCTTATTACATAGCTATTGTTCGCAAAGGGCTTTGAAGATGCAGAGTAACATTAACATGAAAACTGTTATTAGGTTTAGCTTCCCTACTCTAAATTTGGTCTACTATACACTGCAGTGCTATTCACGCCAAAAGAGTATGACTGTCAGTATCTTTCAGTTCAGATTAGATGAAATGAAGGTGTATTCAATGAAAGAATTAATACTGTTCAAAGATGAGGACAAATAACCACTGCACTGACTGACGTATAGCCCATTATCTCCAACACATTATATCCAGCTGCCTTTATTTTACTGATTAATTCAAGTCCAACCATTAGAGCCTCAAAGGAATTTTTATTATTGTTGGTTTATATTTTTGCTAGGAACTGCTGAAACAGGCCAATCCCTCATTTAGTTCTGTATCCTGTATCTTCACAGGACCTGCATCAGGAACTTCAGAACTCTCGTAATGCTTATGAGTGATTGTACAATATAATATATCAAAGAGGGAAAATCATGCTGATCCCAGCTGGTCATTAATGTGTATTTCTGAAGCACCGGTATTCACAGCCCTGGAAATAGTAACTGCAGTTCCCATTCATCCTATGGAGTCCAGTTTTGTAACAGTGAAGTCAATAGGACTATGTCCACACAACAGCAATCTGTCAACAGAAGTTATTGTCAGAAGAGATTTGTCAACAGATCACTTCCACACACAAAAGCGGATTGAAAATGCAATCCGCTTCATCAACAGAGAGTGGCCAGACTGCCTGGCCACTGTCTTGACAGAATGGCCAACTGGAAGCTCAGCAAACAAGGTAGCCCAGTGAACTGGAAGCCCTGTGTGTTGATAGAGGTCCCCCACCCACCACCGAGCATCTACACAGCTTTTTGTCAACATAAACTGTCAACAAAGGTGTTATTCCTCATTGAGGAGAGGCAGAACACTGCTGGCAGAAGCTCCAGGTTTTGTTGACAGACTGTTGATAAAACGTATTTTAGCCGCGTCTACACGTGCCGGCTACTTTGAAGCAGCCGCGCCAACTTTGAAATAGCGCCCGCCACGTCTACACGTGGCGAGCGCTATTTCGAAGTTGAAATCGACGTAAGGCGGCGAGACGTCAAAGTCGCTATCCTCATGAGGAGATGGGAATAGCGCCCTACTTCGACATTGAACGTCGAAGTAGGGCACATGTAGCCGATCCGCGTCCCGCAACATCGAAATAGCGGGGTCCTCCATGGCGGCCATCAGCTGAGGGGTTGAGAGACGCTCTCTCCAGCCCCTGCGGGGCTCTATGGTCACCGTGTGCAGCAGCCCTTAGCCCAGGGCTTCTGGCTGCTGCTGCTGCAGCTGGGGATCCATGCTGCATGCACAGGGTCTGCAACCAGTTGTCGGCTCTGTGGATCTTGTGCTGTTTAGTGCAAGTGTGTCTGGGTGGGGCCCTTTAAGGCAGCGGCTTGCTGTTGAGTCCGCCCTATGACCCTGTCTGCAGCTGTTCCTGACACCCTTATTTCAATGTGGGCCGCTTTGGTGTGTAGACGCTCCCCTGCAGCGCCTACTTCGATGTAGTGCTGCCTGACGTTGACACTGAACGTCGATGGCACCAGCCCTGGAGGACGTGTAGACGTTATTCATCAAAATAGCTTATTTCGATGTCGCTACATCGAAATAAGCTATTTCGATGTAGCATTCACGTGTAGACGTAGCTTTTGTGTGTACATACTCCATGAGTTTTGTCAACTAAACCTTGGTTTAGTTGACAAAACTCTCTAGTGTAGATGTGGCCTGGAAATTTTGGCCTGACTTTCAGTGGGCCCAGGAACAAACCCAGTTGCAATTAATCGTTTATAAAACCGTACTGAGTTTTTGTCTCACTTATGACCTGATTCAATGGAAAGATGTGTTTGGAATTTATTGTGTTATGGATCAGGCCCTAAAATCCTGATACATAAATTTTTGTGAGATAATAATAATAATAATAATAATAATAATAATAATAATAATAATAATGTCACTGTTCTTTATGAAGATTTGGTTATTGCAGATGGGAGGTCGGAGTTAGTTGTTGCAGCTTTTCTGATGACTATAAAAGAAAAAAGTAGAGAAGAAGGGAAACAATTTTATTGCCATTGTTAACCTGACCAAATCATTTTACGTGGTTAATAGATCTGATCTGCAGAAAGTACTTTGAAAACTGGATGTCTCCAAAAGTCTTCAGCTTAATACAATCTTTCCACAGCAATATGCAAGGCATAGTGCAATTTGAAGGAAATTTCTCTCAAAGTCTTGAGATAAAAAGTAAAATATTTTTCTTGGTACTTTTGAGCCAGGCATTTAAAAATGTAAAAGATGTTTATCTTCATACATGACCTGATGGCAAGCTGTTCAACCTTACTAGATTGAAAGTGAAATTTAAGGTGTGAAAAGTTGCTCTGAGAGCATTCCTTTACGCTCATGATTCCTCTCTCATATCTCGCAGTGAAATTCACCTGCAAGAGCTCGTAAATCACCTCCAAGCTGCATGCCAAACTTTCTCACTCACCATTAAAGTGATACAGACAGTAATCACAGGGCAAGGCACAGAATTTCAGCCTTCCACTACACTCAGTGATACCAATCTACAAACCGTGGACTCATATTGTTATCTGGGAACTGTTAACAAGAACTTGTTATTGAATGAGGAACTGAACATTCACATTGGGAAGGCAGCCATCAACTTTAGTCATCTCATAAAATGAGCATGGAGAACAAGAAGCGTATGTTGAAGACTAAGACCTTGATTTATAAAGCCTGCATAGTCAGCATCCTCCTTTACAGCAGTGAGACATTGTTTTTATAAAGCAGGCAAGAAAACAGACTCAATAGCTTCCATCTATGGTGCCTAAGATTCATACTAGTTATCACCCAGCAAGATCAAATCGCCAACAAATAAGTGCTAATAAGAGCACAAATCTCCAGCCTGAGATGTATTATCAAGCACAATCACCTTCTTTGGTTAGGTCATATGCATAAGATGCAAGATGTAAGCCTTTCTAAAGACATCTTCTATGGCGAGTTTAAGGAGAGTTACACACAGAGAAGATGACAAAAACTTAGGTTTTAAGATACCTGCAAGAGAGCTCTAAAATGCGCTCGTAATGAGCCATAGACCTGGGAAGGCCAACCGAAATATCATTCAAGCTGGCAATCCAGTCTGGAGAAAGGCATTGTACAACACCATATACACTAACTCTACATTCAAAACAAAAAGATATAGAGAAAACCAAGCAACGAGCCATAGTCACCAGGAAATCAGTTTTTGTTGAACTCATTGAAATAAAATCTGTATGTAAGCTAATGCACTGTGTAAAAAATGTTTACTATTATCTGTATAAGGATGCTGGCATTTTAATTAAATCAGGTTCAATGTCGTATTCAGGAAGAAAGTGAAAAGAACAATTAAATTTAGCTCTTCTATACCACACATCGTTTTATAAATCCCTCTGATTCTTTACATTCCCATTTGTTAGGCTTTTTCAATCTGTTCTTATATGGCATTTCCTCTCTTAGCTATTTAACTTGCTCTTTTTCCTGGCCTTTTCAGTATCTTCATATATTTAGAGATATTTGTTTCATATTTCTAAAGTACCATTTATTTATACAAATAAAGAGATGGTTCCCTGCCCTGCAAAACAGAGTTAAGGTCCCTGTCTTGTAAGTTCCTGAACTTGCCTATGTTTGTTTTTTAAGTGTAACCTTAGCTTAGAATTTCCTGGATTGTTTTATTTTTTAAAACCAGTGCTTTGAGATGAGAACTGATTTTTAATCAGATTATTTAAAATACTGTTTGTTTGGATTGTTTGTAGGGAAAGACTTTTGTTAACTCCTATTTAATTCAAACAGGTTTGAGAAACAGGCTAAAGAAGTAAAGAAACAGTAGTGAGTTACTCTTCTCAGAACAGGAGGTCTGTTTATGAAGCTGTGCTAGTTTCTCCTGCCCTCCAGCACAGGTCAACCAGAAGCAACACATCTAGATATCCAAAAACAACAAGTTTTCCAGATGTAGCATTTTTATAGCCCACAGAGTTATTGAGCAATGCAAAATAGACCTCATGGACTCCTGTTTTTAATACCAAGAAACATATTTTTATTTGGCATCCATAATTTGATTTATTCCTCAACTCCTCCCATGTGTTTGCTGTGATCTATGACAAATGTAATGTGGGCTTGTTTATGTGTGTGTTCTGTTTTCAAATGGGACTTGCCTGCTTACTGTTATTACTGGCAAAGCTTAGATATACATGACTTTGATCTTCCAGTTGTGCCAGCAGAGCATTACAGCAAAATAGTCTCAGCCAATGCTTTCTTTAATTATTAACTACGAGTATTATGTTTCTGTTCAAGATGAACTTACGTAACTGCCAAGAGGTGAGCTCAAACCTAGGACCCCTGAGGTTTAGTGCAGGAGCCTCTACAGTTTGAGCTGAAAGCATACTTACCTACAGCTAGGGCTGTAGAGGAGACTAAGTGTTTCTCTGTGTAAGTGGTCTAAGTGCCATGACATGGGACAGTGAACCACACCTTTTTACCACTTACCTTTTTACCTATCACTCTTTCCCTCTTTTTCTGGTTTCAATGTCCCCTGCTCTAAGGTGGTTGGAATACCCTGAAAAAAGAAAAAATAACAGGCTGGGATGTTCAAAACCTTCAACTCCCGTTCCGATCAAGGGGAATTTTACTACCAACTTCAATGGATAGAGAGTCAAGCCAAGGCTGAGTGCTTTGGAACATGCCATCCATAACGTTACCTACCTCCTTTGTGAAGCTCGTTATTTAGTGACCATTGTGATTATTGTAATTATTTACTATCTGATCTTGGAATTGTCCAAAGGATCAGTGTCTCTAGTTGCTTACCGAACACATAGGGAAGCATAGCAGATCCATTTTCAGTCCCTTTACTGAATTTGTTTTTTTCAGTTATCCCATAATACTGCAGATGGTAACAGCCACAAAGTGCACCTTTTCACAATGATCAGGTAATGTTTGGTCGGAAAGGTAGTTATCATTATTCAAAAAAATTCCAAAAGGAAGCTGTGGATTCTGATTTTACAATGCTTTCTAATTCACAGAAGAAGGCTACTGCTAGGCCTGTAGAGAACAGCACTCAGTAAGGCCCATGTTTGGTAAAGAGTTCATTACAGATGCTCCTTGCATGAACCAAGAGCCCCACCATAACTGACAGGAGTGTGGAGAATGTAAAGGCCCACCTGCCTATGCAAAAGTTTCCTGCAGGTTTGACTTAGGTAACATTTTGATCTAGAACTCCTCCTGAAAGAGAGTGATGTCCTGCAAGGGCAGGAGGGAAAAGTGACTTTCCAAGGTTATTTTGAAATAACTTGGCTAGCGTCTACACAAGACAGGTTTAAAACAAACAAAAGGAAGTTTTTCTTCACACAGCACACAGTCAACCTGTGGAGCTCTTTGCCAGAGGATGTTGTGATGACCAGGGCTTTATCAGGGTCCAAAAAAGAATTAGATAAATGCATGGAGGTTAGGTCCATCAGTACTTATTAGCCAGGAGGAGTAGGAATGGTGTCCCTAGCCTCTTGTTTGTCAGAAGGTGGAAATGGATGACAGGACAGGGATCACTCATTGATTACCTGTTCTGTTCACTCCATCTGGGGCATCTGGTATTGGGTGCTGTCAGAAGACAGGAAACTGAGCTAGAGGGACCTTTGGTCTGACCCAGTGGCTGCTCTTATATTCAAGAAAATCAATCTTATCGTCCAAGGCAATGAAATATGTGCAGAAAGGCCCAAACGGTCACATGCAGAGTGGCACCTGGTGCTGTATTACCTCCTTTTAAATGCTATGATATCCCTGTCTGTCCCAATGGCTCTTCTGTAACCAGCATGCTGTCTACCACGCTAACACAGGGCTTCATTTGCTTTCCACACGCACATTGCTGAAGGGAAAGCCAATGTGTATTATTTTTCAGTATCTTTTCCCTCCTGTAGGCTGGGAGCAATTGCAGCACCAGGGTGCAATTCAATACCACCTCCCTTCGAAGGAAGGATGGTAATTAGGGTGTTGGGAGATTGTTTATGAAGTACTGCGGTGCATATGCAGCACTTCATTAAGCAAATTCCCTTCCGCAGCAACTTCGAAGTTTAAAACTTTTAAAGTAATGGCTCGCATCTAGCTGCGGCTCATCCACCAGTACTTCTAAGTAAACTCCCCACACTCTAATTACCATCCTTCCTTCAAAGGAAGGTGGTAGTGTAGACAAGCCCACTGTCTCATAGGCAATTTTATACAGGTATACAGTATTAATTTGAAATTCAGATGTATCACTTCTGCCAGCAGCTGCAACAATGCATTAGCCTCTGATTCACAGAGTATTATTCCGTGACAAGAGGATTCTGGCAAGAATTGTAAGGGGAGTTCGAAATACCGGCACTTCGAAGTACTGGCGGATGAGCCACGGCTAGACGTGTGCTGTTACTTCAGGAGTTTTAAACTTCGAAGTTGCCCCAGAGGGGAGTTTGCTTAATGGAGTGCTCCCTATACACGGCAGCACTTTATTAGTAAACTCCCAACACCCTAATTACCATCCTTCCTTCGAAGAGAGGTGGTAGTGTGGACACGCACAGTGTGTTGTACTACACATGATATTCGACATATTGCGTGTATCTCTGCATTTGTACAGACAAACATATAAACCTAATCGTGTTCTCATTTATGGGATGGCAAACTCACCCCAGTTTTAACGGCAAATTAAATATTGGATATTCTTCCTGAAGTTCTAACTTTTAGAATCATAGGATTCTATGTCAATTTCAACATTCATTAACAAAAATTTAGACCTAATTGTGGAGAAAAGCTTGTAAACATGAACCTTAAGGCTGCATCTACACTACCGCTCCCTTTCAGAAGGGGTATGTAAATGCAATTGATCAAAAATGCAAATGAGAAAGTAATTTGCATATTCTGCACCTCATTTGCCTTATGGTGGATGCTCACCATTCTGGAAGAGCTATTTTTGAAATGCAAAATGGCCATGTGGATGGCGTTTCTTCAAAAGGTAGCTCCACTTTTGAAAGCACCCTTCTTCCTAGTATTTTTCAGGAAGAAGGGTGAGTTCAAAAGTGGGTCCTCCTTTCAAAGGAACGCCATCTACATGGCTATTTTGCATTTCGAAAGCAGCACTTTTGGCACAGCAAGTAGCCGCCATAATACAAATGAGGCACTGAATATTCATATCAGAGCCTCATTAGCATTTTCGACCCACTGCATTTACAGGCCCCTTCCAAAAGTGAGGGGCAGTGTAGATGCGGCCTAAAGGACAAAAAACTAGATAGGGATTTGACAAAACAAAACCCAAAACAAACAACACTTTATTATTGTAATAATGTTATGATTTTTCTAGGGGTGAGGGGGCTATGCTTTTGGAACAACTGGGATTGACAACACTGCAATCATGCCAATAGCAAAGTCCCATCAATATCAATGCAAGTAAGATTGAGCCCTAAGCGTGCATAAAAAGATTCAGTGAAGAGGCAAACAATTTGCCGTAAACCAGGTTACAGAAAACTTCAAATGATTAAGTAAATAAAATCCGTGAAGCCGTGCATGTCTGTGGATATCTGGAGACCATGTTTGCCAATCATGGATGGATGCAGAAAGAAATTTTGTATATAGAGTCATGAAAATCTGCAGGTGGATGAGGATCAAAATTTTGTATTGTGGAGGGCTCTAAAGATCCATCTAGGAGCAGATCCTCAGCTAATATAAACTGAGGCTTTGGGGTTTTTTTTTTTGTTTTTTACATTTTTACTTACACCAGCAGAAGATCTGGCATCTCAAATATAAATATAGGGATTTCATGAAGCTCTGTGCACAGATTTTTTATCTAACATACAGACTCTCCGACACCACAATAGCTCTCAGCTCTCAAAATGGTGCTTTCCTCTTGATATATGGGTAATGAATGGTCCAAACACTATCTATTAATTTTGGCAAGAACATGATAGCAATTCTTCAAAAATAACAGAATTTTAAAGAGAAAATGTTCCCATGCAGCAATACTGTTTGACAATGGCACTGAGAATAAACTTATTTATAGTGATAAAAGATACATGCCCAGGTAGAGCCAGAACTGCAGTGAAAAATTCATAATCTACTTTAAGCTTACCTCTCCTAGAATAACATGATGTTTTGAACAGGACCACAATGCAAAACTGTGTAGTTCTGATGGCTGAATGTTGAATGAGGCCCCATTTACTCAAACAGAGTTGAATGTCCGTTTGGGTTATCAATTTATTAGGAAGGTATACTGCAGATACAAAGATGAGATAATAATATTGTGTCCTTATTTAGGGTGAAAAACCAGGCATCGTTCAAGTAAATGGGAAAATTCACACTGAATTCAATGTGAACAGGATTTTGCCCGTAGTACCTTATAAGTGAGGATTTCAATATACCTTTCAAAACAGAGCAAAAAAAGAGGCAAATATGATTAGTTGCACTTTTCTTCTCAAAGCCAAAACAACAAAACACAAATATCAGTGGATTGGCTATAAGTTGCCTTCAGATGTTCATTCTTAAGCACTGAACTTTTTTTTTTATTTTTTGGAAAGCATGTACAAAAGCATACAAAACCAGAACCAAAAGACCACCTATTGAATCTTATTGCCACTGAGTGGGCATGCTGTTCCTTGCGCACACACAAACACACAAAAACCACATCATGGTCAAACAGTGGAATAAATTGCCAAGGAAAGTTGTGGAATCTCCATCGCTGGAGATATTTAAGAACAGGTTAGATAGATGTCTATCAGGGATGGTTTAGACAGTACTTGGTCCTTCCATGAGGGCATGGAGCTGGACTCGAGGTCCTCTCGAGGTCCCTTCCAGTCCTAGTATTCTATGATTCTATGGTATAGTCCAGGAATCTCCCTAAGTCCTCTCTTCTGGACAACTGTTTGGGTAGCAGAATTTCTCCTCTGTAATGGGAAGTGTGTGAGGTCTCACAACATGTAGCAGACCTGAGACTTCCATTCAGGGCTCAGAAGAGTCCTGGATGCAGGGGAATCTTTTCAGAGAGTTTCTGTGCCCCCACAATGATTCCAGACTCCTCCCCACCACTAATCTCAGAACCATATACATAGCAGTATGACTGCTAAAACTGACCAGCCACCCAGACTTAAACCAACCTCACAATATATTCTGTAATGCAAGGGGCAACCTAATTAATGCAGCGCTGATCAGGTGATCGCAAAAGATTTTTGGGCAACACTGTCACAGAGCTGCTGTGTCTCACCACTTCAGAAATCATGTATCCCTTACTGCACAGTTTTTCCATGGAGTGTTGTCCAGTCACCTGGATTAAGAATGAACACACCATGAAGACACTGTTCCCACCTCCCATGTTTCTGGGTGCTTTTTTATTTTGTTCCCCTCCACTCTACACAAACCATTTGATCTCTCATTCATCTCTTCTACTAAAGATCGGTCAAATGGGATTCACAAATCCCAGGGAATAAATTCCCTTAAAAGAAAAAAGTTAATATTGGAAACACAGACACCACTTTAACTATAGGGATACTAGCTGCTTTGTTATAATTAGCTAGCTCCAAAGCAAAGGATGTCTAAAAGTTGTCAGGCTAGAACACTTATGCAGTCTAGTGTGCAAAGTGAGTGCTAATTAAAAGCATTTGAATCCCTGAATGTTTGCTGCACAAAGCTGGAAAGTAATTTAGAATTTCATTTAGTAGTCATTAGCACAAGGTGAACAGCAGTTGCACTCTATTTTCATAAGGTCACAAATACAGTAAATTCTTTGACACAAATTATAAACAATCAAGCAAAGTTACACAATGCAGCATTCCAAGTCTTGAAAAGAAGGTACAAAAACATAGTGTTTGTATATACAGAGCCTGTCCGTGAACTGTACAAATGAAAAATTATGTCAGGACGACAAACTGCTTATCCTCCATCACTGCAGTATATGAGCCAACACTGTCTCAGAGGGGCTACCTCTCCCGCTGTATGTAGTAAGAAATAAGACAGACCAATAAATCATGTTCTTTTATAAACATGCAAAAAGGCCAGTCCTTAAGGAATGGAAAGACCTGCGGAATCTGATACAATATTAATCAGAAAACATTTACTAACATTGAATTGCAGCCTCACTTCTGAAAGTGAATGGCCACCCAGAGCCCTCTTGCATCTATCTATATTCACTATACTATCTGATACACTCTCTGCCTAGGAGTGGTATTTTTTTTCAGCCAGAATGGTATAGAAACCCCTGTGAAAGAACAGTATTTGGTATTTAGGTGGATTTAGAACTAACCTGTGAAACCCAGTGAAAAAGCACTATGTGCAGAAATCATGGGAAGGACCTTCTGACGTTGTGAAAAGAGTTAATGGAACCCTACAGTGAGGTTGCCCACATATGATACACAGAAGTAGACCAAAAGTTTACAAGAGCTGTGAAGCTCTTGTTATACGTATTGCATGTCGTGAAGCAGAAAACTAGCTCCTCTGTGGATCCATCAAGACAGAAAAAAAAATCCTGCAGTCACAAGCATCACAGCCTGGGTCATTGATGGACTCATGGGACTCACATTGGCCGTGTCTACACGAGCCCCAAACTTCGAAATGGCCACGCAAATGGCCATTTTGAAGTTTACTAACGAAGCGCTGAAATGCATATTCAGCGCTTCATTAGCATGCGGGCGGCAGTGCCACTTCGAAATTGATGCGGCTCGCCACCGCGCGTCTCGTCCAGACGGGGCTCCTTTTCGAAAGGACCCCGCCTACTTCAAAGTCCCCTTATTCCCATGAGCTCGAAAGGATCTCGGTTACTTCCAAGTCCCCTTATTCCAATGAGCAGGTGGGAATAAGGGGACTTCGAAGTAGCCGGGGTCCTTTAGAAAAGGAGCTGCTTCTGGACGAGCCATGTGGTGGTGAGCCGTGTCAATTTCAAAGTGCCACGGCCGCCGGCATGCTAATGAGGCACTGAATATGTATTTCAGCGCTTCATTAGTAAACTTCTAAATGGCCATTTGCATGGCCATTTTGAAGTTTTTGGCTAGTGTAGACGTAGCCTTATAGTATTCCTTTTTTTCCCCTAAAAAAATGAGGAATAAGGGGCTGTTGAGAAGGGGGATTTTGGTCAACAGAACTGAGTCTACATGGCTTGTTTTGTGACAACAGAAGCCTCTGCCAGGACAGCAATCTTGCATGACTATGCAATGAGGCATTCAACTATGAAAATGAGCAGCCATTTGCATTGTCGAGTGCCCTCATTTGGATGACTCTACTGGCAGCGCACACTGTGTAGACTTGTCCAAGATGAAAGGCATAACAGAAGTCCTAAAGTGCTTAATTCTACCAAAGTAAAACGCAAGACCTCTTCTTACATCTAGTATATGTAAGCTCACTTTTTCCTAGAACAAAAAAGCAGTCCTGTAGCACCTTAAAGACTAACAATATAATTTATTAGGTGATGTGCTTTTATGGGACAGACCCACTTCTTCAGATGTGAAGAATCCTAATTTTTTCCTATAGTAAGGCTTGGGGTAAAACACTGAAGCCGTGTCTACATTAGCCCAAAACTTCAAAATGGCCATGCAAATGGCCATTTAGAAGTTTACTAATGAAGCACTGAAATACATATTCAGCGCCTCATTAGAATGCCGGCAGCCGTGGCACTTCGAAAATTGACGCAGCTCGCCGCCGTGTGGCTCAGCCAGATGGGGCTCCTTTTCAAAAGGACCCTGGCAACTTCGAAATCCACTTATTCCTATCTGTGGTTAGGAATAAGGGGATTTCGAAGTTGGTGGGGTCCTTTCAAAAAGGAGCCCTGTCTGGATGAGCCATGCTGCGGCGAGCCACATCAATTTTGAAGTTCTGCGGCTGCCGGCATGCTAATCAGGCGCTGAATATGTTTTGGGATAGTGCAGACACCGTCTGATAGATGAATCTCCGGATCGATATGGAACACTGAAGAAACTGTTTTGAAAATGAGAAGAAGGAAGTAATATCATCTTGTCACAAGAGAACACCATGGCCGTGTCTACACGTGCCCCAAACTTCGAAATGGCCATGCAAATGGCCATTTCGAAGTTTACTAATGAAGCGTTGAAATGCATATTCAGCACTTCATTAGCATGCGGGCGGCAGCGGCACTTCGAAATTGATGCGGCTTGCTGCTGCGCGTCTCATCCAGATGGGGCTCCTTTTCGAAAGGAGCTCATGGGAATAAGGGGACTTCGAAGCAGGCAGGGTCCTTTCGAAAAGAAGCCCCGTCTGGACGAGACGCGTGGCGGCAAGCCGCGTCAATTTCGAAGCGCTGCTGCCGCCTGCATGCTAATGAAGCGCTGAAATGCATTTCAGCACTTCATTAGTAAACTTCGAAATGGCCATTTGCGTGGCCATTTCGAAGTTTGGGGCACGTGTAGACGTAGCCCATGCATTGTTGATCCACCATAAGGAATCCTAGCTCCCCATACCTCCTGGCCAAGGTGATGGCTATGGGGAATGAGTTCTTGAGGGACAAGTAAAAGAAGAAGCAGTGCCAATAGATTCAGTGGAGGACGGCAAGGGCATTCCTCAGTGCATTAAGGACTCAGCTGAGGTCCCTTGATGACTTACACCGTATCAGGAGTAATAAAGGTTGAACTTGCCCTTAATAATCCTGATGGTGGTCAAGTGAGTGAAGTCTTGAAAATATTCAGTGGGGGTTTTAACAGCAGAGAGATGAACTACAACTAAAAACTGAGGTCTGTGTTGTGGCACAGTTTTGTGTATTTTAAATTCAGTAGGTAATTGAGAATACTGTATAAAACAGACAAAACTTGAGCAGAGGTACCAACCAGTGGCTTGAAAACCTTTCCATTTCTGTAACTAGGTTTTCCTACTATTAGCAGTAGTGTGAATACTCCTGGAGAGCAGAACTCTCCAGTGTCAGCAAACCATCTTTTAATCAGGACTTGAGATGCAGTGCTGAGAGGCTGGGGTGGAAATCTGCATCAGAGGAAGAGGGAGCAGTGTCATCAAAGAATTACAACTGTTTCAGCTTGTGCAGGACTTTAAGTAGTAATGGTGTCAGCGAATAAGCATATAACATCTCCCATTAAACAGAATCCTCTGTGCTACATGTTCTATGGTGTCATAAAGAGATCTAATTCTAAATGGCTCCAGATAAAAGCCATACTCTTCAGAATACCTTCTCATTCAGCTCCCACTTGTGGTAGAGACAGAAATGCTGACTGAGGGGCTAGTGCTTTATTCACCCCAAGTGCCAGCAGCTTGATGCAAATGAGCAGTCCTGAAAATTCAAAATGGCCACTTATTTGCATATTCGAGTGGCTTATTTGTATATCCATGGCAGAAAACAAGCATAAATCAGGGATAAGGGGCTGCCAGCAAAGGGGGTTTTGCTGACAGAACCACATCTTCATCTCTTGTTTTCTGCTGTGAATATGCAAATGTGTCACTCAAACATGCATGAGTGACCATTTTGAATTTTTGAGACTGCTAATTTGCATCATTTGCTGGCACTCCGGATGAGTGGAGTACTAGCCTGGGAGTCCTCTACTGTGTTCTGCAGTCCTGGTAGATAAATAGATGAGATCAGTAAACAGTGAGATATGTACCCATTCCACAGTCTTACGGATTCCGCATAATAAGGACTGGGATCTATACTCCACCTTGTCAGCTGAGGTAATATACTGCTGTTCTGTCCAAGCATTATTCTGATGGGGTGACCCCTGCTATGGAGTAGAAAGCAGCAGCAAGTCTGATGGAACACTCTTAGCTCTAATGTGTTGATGTTAAATGTTCCCACTGTGGGATACATTTGCCCTCATCTGTGAAGTTCCAAATTACGCACCACAAGCTAACTGGGAGGCATTCATGGTGAAGACCTCTGTGGAGAGAGGCTCTGGGAATGGAACTCCCACACACGTCTTTTGCAGATCTTTCGACTAATTGAGGAAGTCAAAGAGCCTCTGAGGAGTGGACACCCAATTGGACAGACTATGCTTGTGGTGGGGATGAGAATAGGTAAACAGTTCTCAATCAAGCTTGAAGGCAGCAATCTTGCTACAGGTGTGTTACAAATGTACAGGCTGCCTGCCATATGGCTCAGAAGTGCCAGTTAAGAATTTCATGTGGTTTGAGGATCCATTTTTACTGTAGAAAAGAGGCTGCACATCATGGCAAATCTTACACAGGAAGGTATGCTCAAGTGGTAATGGAGTCCAGAGTAGTCCCAATGGAGACTATCAGTTGTGTGGATATGAGTATAGACTTTTCTACATTGAAGCAGAGACTCAAGAAGTAGAGCAGTGAGAGAAGCTTGTTGCACCTTGAGAAATGAGCATCACTTCAAGGAGACAATCATCTAGTTAGTGAAAGTTCCAGGGAACACAATTCAGGAAGGATGCAAACACACTTGAGAGGGTTCAGAGAATAACCACAAGAATGATTAAAGGATTAGAAAACATGTCTTACAAGAATAGACTCAAAGAGCTCAGTGTACTTAGGCTTGACAAACAGAAAATGAATGGGTGACTTGATTACAGTCTGTAAATATCTCCATGGGGAACAGATAATTAATAATAGGTTCTCGCATCTAAGGCTACCATTACACTACAGTGATCTGTCAACAGAAGTCACTATCAGAAGAGATTTCACCATAAAACTTCTGTCAACAGAGTACGGCCACACACAAAAGCCAATCGGAAGAGCGCTCCGTTCTGTCGACAGTATGGCCAGACTGCCCGGCTGCTCTCTCAACAAAATAGGCACCTGGAAGTACCTCAGACAGGGCTGCCCAGGGTTCTGGATGTCCTGTCTGTCGAGCAGAGGGTCACCACAGCCTTTTTGTTGACAGAATGTGTTGACAGTAGCATTATGCTTCATGGCTGAAAAGATCCACTAACAATTTAAAACTGCCCTCTATGTCTGAAATATTACAAGAGAAAACAAAAATGACCATAACTGAAACAAATTACAGATAAATCTCTATTTGTTTCAGATCATAAACATTTGCAGCCCAGTTTAAACAAAAAGTGATAATGATCAGGAACAAACAAAGGAAGTGGGTTAACTCCCGCCCTGTGAAATGTGAGAAAAACAAAAACAGTTACTGTTGAGGCTGTGATAGTAGAGCCACCGCCACTAAAAAGAAACTGGACAGTTGCTTGGTGAAACCAGAACATCACCACCAATCTGCCAGTAGCAATTTTTTGAAAATAAAATGCTCAAAAGTTACATTTCCAAACAACAATAATCTGTCCTTGAATTTTAAACCAGTCCACTACAAAAGCTCAGTAAACATGTATGATACATTTCTCTCTGTCTCTCAATTCATGAGAAATAAGGCAATATTTTTCACACAGACAACATCCAGATTCATCCTTTTAAGTAACCTGAAACCTGAAGTACCTGATGAGACCTGCATTCATACTTCTATATTTCTCCTGTGAGAGTTGTTGACATTTCAAAAATGAAACACTGAGAGCTGCATTTTTTACACTAAGGTTTGTTGGAAAAATATTGACCTGAGATCCTAGCAGGCAGGTGAAAGGAGAAGCTATTGAAGTACCTACAAAAAATCTCTTTATGCATTTATTTAAAAGCCTACAGATCTAATCCAGTCCAAGGCATTGTGAGGTGTTCCTTGCTGCTTTCTTTGATTTCTTTACACGCTGGAACACAACCAGACTCCAGACACATGCAAAGGAACTGGCATCATGATGGCAGCCTTCGTTGGTTGCTTTGGCCATAATAATCCTACCCACCACCACAAAGAAAGCAACTTTAGACAGATATCTAGAAACCAACACTGGATCAGATATATGGTTGAGATATGGCTCTTTTTTTCATATTTTACCCCTCCCAAAACAGCTCCCCCATCACCAAAATCTTTGTGCTTTGCTGAGACCAGAGGGGGTTACTGTAATCCTGGAGCAGAATGAACTGCCACTCAACACATTACATATTTGTGCAGGGAGAGTGACTTCATGGACATGGGGAGGGGAAGGGTACACTTTGTTTTCTTCATCGACCAGAGTGCCTCTGGGGCATTTCTTTTCCCTAATGGCCTCCTTGTTTTCCCTCCGACTGTCTTACAGCTGTAAGTATCAGCTGGGAATGCAGCTGAAGCATTGTGCAGATCTTTAAAACTTCTCCACAGCTGTCCATCAGACTGCTGCAGGGACCTGACTCACTCTTCCATACAGCTGGCAAAACATCATTCACCAGGGTTTGGATGGTAGGAGACAGAGTTACAGAGCATCCCTGGTCAGGACAGGAGGTACTGTTGCCAGATAATAACTACTTGGCTGCTTGCAGGGCACGTGGGTTCTAGTCAGTGTATTAATACTGTGACACAGACAGAGATTCAGGCCCAATGCAAGAGCTAGAAGACCGCAAAAAACTTTGTGCTCATCCATTTGTGTAGAGTGTAACATACTCTCATAGGGTTTCAGTGACAAGGTTTTAAATCTTTTTTTTTCCCTGATGTATCTATAAAACAGTGAAGTCATTCCCAACAATGATCATCCCTGCGGAGACATCATGGTTAATTGGCTGCATGAAAGGTGTCTGCTTCCACAAAGAGCTGGTAGAAATCTAAAGGCATCAACCTCTGCCCAGTCGGCTGTGCTAACATTACTTTTTTATTGTTTGCACACAACAATTCCTTAACAGGTTTGCTGGAGTAAATAATTTTCAAATGAATTTCTTGTTGTAAAATTAAGGGAACAAAGATGTGAAGTGCATTACCAAATATCACACTATTCCCACTATCTATCATTATGAATCTATTTACATCTTGACTATGTAACTAATCTGGGTTCTAAGGGAGGACCTGAATGGCTCAACACCTTATTCTCAATTCTCATTTTATGGTAGGTCACATCACATTGAAAGAAAAAAAAACAAAGAGGAACTATTGGAAGTTCAAGAAAATGGTAAGAAATTTCCTGCCACTGATGGCCTATGTCTACACTAGCACACTACGTCGAAGTAGCCTATTTCGAAGTAAGAACATCGAAATACGCTACTTCCACGCTTATCGTCTACACATCCTCCAGGGCTGGTGCTGTCAACGTTCAATGTCGAAATAGCAATGGGGAATGTCGAAAGGGTCCGCCCCAGAAGGAAATGCAGAGCACGCACACATGCAAGCACTCCCCGTCGAAATAGGGGGCCAGCAAAGCCTGTGGACGGGGTCACAGGCTGGATTAGCCCTTCTAGGGCAACAGCAAGCCGCTTCCTCAAAGAGTCCCTCCCAGACACACTCGGCCTGCACAGCACGAGGTCTGCAGAGCCGACAACCAGTTGCAGACCCTGTGAACACAGCATGGACCCCCTGCTCCAGCAGCAGCAGCAGCAGCAGAAGCAGCCAGATGCCCTGGGCTAAGAGCCGCTGCACGCGGCGACCACAGAGTCCCACAGGGGCTGGACAGAGCGTCTCTCAACCCCTCAGCTGATGGCCGCCACGGAGGACCCCACTATTTCGATGTAGCAAGACGCAGATCATCTACACATGCCCTACTTGCGTCTACATGTGCCATGAGCTATTTTGACGTTGAAATTGAGGTTAGGCGGTGAGACATCGAAATCACTATTCCTATCTGAAGATGGGAATAGCACCCTACTTCGATATTCAACGTCGAAGTTGGGCATGTGTTTTGTACAGCTCAACCTCATAATGGCCAGACACAGCAAGGTTGTAGGGCTTTAGCAGAAGTCTATTCAGCAGGCAAGGTGTCCTCCTGAATTGTCCTTAGCATGTTGATCCTTGGATTCTTGCAATGTGGGGAAAAGGTCAAAAGGAAACAAAACAAAAACTGAGTATTCAAATGCCACTTCGAGCTTGAAATCAGGCAGGATTAATCCTCTACCAAAACACTAGAGTCAAGATATGCTTCCAAAAGAAAGCATAGTCACTCCTTCCCTGTACACAGGATACTTCTCTCACTTTATAAATGGGAGAATAAATCACGAAAAAAAAAAAAAAAAAAAGCTCCTTCCAACATTTCAGCCCAAAAAGCTGCAACATGCAGAACTCTATCTGAGCGATGTCATTTCTTAGGAAGTTTTGTCACAACCTGGGGAAATAAAACTCTTATTTGTACTGGATTTTAAGTAGTTGGATCTTTGTGCGATGCAGTTTTAACAGATCAACTTTAACTTGTTTTATGCCAATATGTCAGGGTTTTTTGCTTTTTGTTTTTATTTTTTTAAACATATTGGGTGCGTCTACACTAGATGGCTACTTTGAAGTAGCTGGCACAACGTTGAAATAGTACGTGTCACGTCTACACGCACCGTGTGCTATTTCGACGTTGAAATCAACGTTAGGCGGCGAAACGTCAAAATCGCTACTCGCATCCAAACATGGGAATAGCACCTTACTTCGACATTCAGTGTCGAAGTAGGGAGTGTGTAGATGATCCGTGTCTTGCTACATCGAAATAGCGGGGTCCTCCATGACGGCCATCAGCTGAGGGGTTGAGAGACGCTCTGTCCAGCCCCTGCGGGGCTCTATGGTCACCGCGTGCAGCAGCCCGTAGCCCAGGGCTTCTGGCTGCTGCTGCTGCAGCTGGGGGTCCATGCTACGTGCACAGGATCTACAACTGGTTGGCTTTGCGGATCTTGTGCTGTGCCGGCCAAGTGTGTCTGGGAGGGGCCCTTTAAGGGAGCGGCTTGAGGCTTTGCTGGCCCCTTATTTCGATAGAGAGCACTTGTGTGTGTGGACGCTTCGCATTTCCTTCCAGGGCGGCTCCTTTCGACGTTCTCCGTTGCTACTTTGACGTTGAATGTCGATGGCACCAGCCCTGGAGGATATGTATATGATACGCATCGAACTAGCCTATTTTGATGTTCTTACATCAAAATAGGCTACTTCGACGTAGTGTGCTAGTGTAGACGTAGCCATTTTGTCATATATATGACAAAGTTGGTGCACTTCTGAAGTCCCACTTATGATTTAAATGGCCGTGTCTACACATGCCCCAAACTTCGAAATGGCCATGCAAATAGCCATTTCGAAGTTTACTAATGAAGCGCTGAAATGCATATTCAGCGCTTCATTAGCATGCGGGCGGCAGCGGCGCTTCGAAATTGACGCGCCTTGCCGCCGCGCGGCGCGTCCAGACGGGGCTCCTTTTCGAAAGGGCCCCGCCTACTTCGAAGTCCCCTTATTCCCATGAGCTCATGGGAATAAGGGGACTTCGGAGAAGGTGGCGTCCTTTCGAAAAGGAGCCCCGTCTGGACGCGACGCGCGGCGGCAAGGCGCGTCAATTTCGAAGCGCCGCTGCCGCCCGCATGCTAACAAAGCACTGAATATGCATTTCAGCGCTTCATTAGTAAACTTCGAAATGACCATTTGCATGGCCATTTCGAAGTTTGGGGCACGTGTAGACGTAGCCAATGGTGTATAGACCTCAAGCAACCGGACTTTTGCAGAACATCTCACCTACAGCACAATGCAATCTACAGAAAAATAAGGACATAAGGCACATCCATAGAAGGATTAAAAGCTAAGTACAATTTATTTTCTTATTAATGGCAATTTTCTAGTACTCTGGTTTGCTGCCGTTATGTACAGGCTGAACCTCTCTAGTCCAGCACTCTCTGGTTTGGCTACATCCATGGTGCAGGATGATTTAGTTAGACAGATGTTCACTTAGGATGTTTGTGGCCAAGTTTCCCATGGTCCCATAAAGTTTGTTTACAGTCACCAGTCCTGGCTCTCAGTGTTCTATGCAGTTATTTACCTCTAATTTACATCTATATGTCTTCTAAGAGCCCAGTAAACAGTGGAAATGTTGCTAATGCTGCTACACGCTATTAACTGCCCGTGGTTTGGCAAATTCTCTGTTTCGACATCATGCAGATGCTGAGGGTGCTGGACTAGAGAGGTTTAACCTGTACAACGAATTTTAGATGAGATAATTCCATCATAAACATGCAAACTCAACACAATGATAAATAGTGTGCTGCACCGTTTTTTTATATATTTATTATTAGTGAAATGAAGATCCAACCCTGGAAGGGACTTTATACTCTATAAGTAGCATATATTTTGACAGATTTGTTCCTAAGAACAGCCATATTGGGTCGGACCATAGGTCCATCAAGCTCAGTATCCCATCTTCTGACAGTGGCCAAAGCCAGGCACCCCAGAGGGAATTAACATAAGAACATAAGAATGGCCATACTGGGTCAGACCAAAGGTCCATCCAGCCCAGTATCCCGTCTGCCGACAGTGGCCAATGCCAGGTGCCCCAGAGAAGGAGAACAGAAGACAATGATCAAGTGATTTATCTCCTGCCATCCATCTCCTGCCTTTGTTCTGAAAGCTAGGGCACCATACTTTATCCCTGGCTAATAGCCATTTATGGACCTAACCTGCAAAAATTTATCAAGCTCTTTTTTAAACCCTAATAGAGTCCTGGCCTTCACAGCCTCCTCGGGCAAGGAGTTCCACAGGTTGACTGTGCGCTGTGTGAAGAAAAATTTCCTTTTATTAGTTTTGAATCTACTACCCATCAATTTCATTTGGTGTCCCCTAGTTCTTGTATTATGGGAAAAGGTAAATAATTTTTCTATATTCACTTTCTCCACACCATTCATGATTTTATATACCTCTATCATATCACCCCTCAATCGCCTCTTTTCCAAACTGAAAAGTCCCAGTCTCTCTAGCCTCTCCCCATATGGGACCCGTTCCAAGCCCCTAATCATCTTAGTCGCCCTTTTCTGAACCTTTTCTAATGCCAATATATCTTTTTTGAGGTGAGGAGACCACATCTGCACGCAGTACTCAAGATGTGGGCGTACCATAGTTTTATATAGGGGAAGTATGATATCTTTTGTCTTATTATCGATCCCTTTTTTAATAATTCCTAACATCCTATTTGCCTTACTAACTGCCGCTGCACACTGTGTGGATGTCTTCAGAGAACTATCCACTATAACTCCAAGATCCCTTTCCTGATCTGTCGTAGCTAAATTTGACCCCATCATGTAGTACGTGTAATTTGGGTTATTTTTTCCAACATGCATTACCTTACACTTACCCACATTAAATTTCATTTGCCATTTTGCTGCCCAATCACTCAGTTTGCTGAGATCTTTTTGTAGTTTTTCACAATCCCTTTTGGTTTTGACTGTCCTGAACAACTTGAACAGAATAGTTAAACATCAAGTGATCATTGCACACGCACATCCTGGCTAATCCTGGCTCCATGAATCTATCTAGTTCTTTTTCAAACTCTGCTATAGTCTTGACCTTCAGAACATCCTCTGGCAAGGAGTTCCATAGGTTAACTGTGAGTTGTGTGAAAAAATATTTCCTATTGTTTGTTTTAAACCTGCTGACTATTAATTTCATTTAGTGACCCCTAATTCTTGTGCTGTGAGGAGGAAATAACATTTCCTTATTCACTTTCTCCACACCAGTCATGACTTTCTATACCTCTAACATATCCCCCCTTAATCATCTTTTTTCCAAGCTAAAAAGTCCTAGTCTTATTAGTCTCTCCTCATATGGCAGACATTCCATATCCTTAATCATTTTTCTTGCCTTTTTGTGAAACTTTTCCAATTCCAATATATCTTTTTGAGATGTGGCAACCATATTTGCACACAGCATCCAGATGTGGATGTACCATGGATTTATATAGAGGAAATATGACATTTTCCATCTAATTATCCATTCCTTTCTTAATGATTCCCAACATTTTGTTAGATTTTTTGACTGTCGCTGCACATTGAGTGGATGTTTTCAGTAAAGTTTATGTTTAGCCCAGAAAAAAATGGGTCAGCAACACAGCTGAATCTACAGCTTGTTTCACCACAAGATTACTTGGAATATCTCTCTTTTACTGTAAATTCCTTCTTACTTAAAAAAAAATATTACAGGGTGTTTTCATACAATAATGTTCTAAACATCAAAGCATAGTCTCCTTTTTCGCTATTTGCAACCTGGAAAGCTGTCAAGCAACTGCTTTCAAAAGAAATTTTACTTTCAATTCAAACACCTTAAGTTCCAATGCCAACAAGAGAATATTAACCACTTTGAGAGGTTCAAAACAAATATTTGTCATATAATTCACTTTTACACTGGAGCTTTCAAAAATGTTACAACTTTTTGCTGCTCTCTGGAAAAACAGAAGCAAAGTTTTCTTCTAACTTCAGTACCATTTTTGTAAACATCCTTCCCTCCTTTCTCCCTCTTAATTTATATGCTATACTTCAAGCACACAAGTAGTTTCATTGGACCAGATCCTCCGCTGATGTATGTCTTCATAGATTCAGTGTCACAGATCCACAGTAGACCTGGCTTACCTGCTGAAGGTGAAGTACATACGTGCCTTTTCAGGATCAGGGCCTTAATAATTCCCTGTGATTTTTCAGTTTACATCTCTTCACAGGTCATTTACAAAGCACTCTCCCAGGGCAGGATTTGAGCCAAAAAAGGCATAATTTTAGAATTTAACAAACAACGAAGCCTAATTTCTTTGAACTGAAGAAAGCGATGGTCAGGTTTTCAAAATAAATGTTAAGGTTATTAGCAATAATGCCATTTAATATGTTTTAACAATCAGAAGCACTGTAATTCAGACACCATCTGGAAAGTCTCCAGTGGAAATGTCTTCCCATTATATGACATAGATCTGAGAAAGCACATTTCCAGGCTCCTTTGAAGATTTTTGTCATTTTCATAGCTAGTCAGTCAGAGTTATGATTTCCCTGTAATTGCCCTTGTTCTTTAGTCCAAACAGTTAATCATGAAGACACCATCAACTGACAGATAAATTATATTTGAATTTAATTTTTTTAATTACAAGTAATGACTCAGATTCTTAAAATCCACAAGATTTGCTCAGCGGAACACAGGGGTAAGTGAAGAAAGTCCTTGAAAGTACTTTCAGCTCTTACTTTAATCTTAACAACTTAGATTTCATATTACCAACGATCATTTTAAAAAGTAGGCATGACATGACCATACATTATACATCTAAATGGTCATTACATAAATATTCAAGGAAATATACTTCCCATATTTCTCATGGTCCAGAGTCTTCCCTCAGCTACACTGAAACAAACACTCCTGTTTAGCCCAGCATATATGACAGCAAAATATGATGCCATGCCCCAATCTTATTTCTAGTGAAATGGTTGAACAGGAGGTTGCCCTGTTCCACTCTGGCTTTTCTGCATATTCTATAAACTTCTTTATTAAATGTCTGACACACATATTGAAGTTGAGAACACCTCTATAAGGGTAGTCTACACAACAGAGTTATTTCGAAATAACAGCTGTTATTTAGAAATAACTAACCTAGCTTCTAGACAACACAATTGCTATTTTGAAATAAATTTGAAATAGCAGTTGACTTATTTCAAAATTGGTAAACCTCATTTCACGAGGAATAGCACCTATTTTAAAATAGCTATTTTGAAATAGGTGGTGTTAAGACAGCGAATAGCACCTATTTTGAAATAAGCCATAGTGGCCACGTCTACACTGGACCATCCCTTTCAAAAGGGGCATGTAAACGTGGAGGTTTGAAAATGCAATGAGGTGCTGATCTGCATATTTAGCACCTCATTTGCACAATGGCAGTCACTCGCATTCCAAAAGTCCTGCTTTCTGAAACACAAAACAAACATGTAGACAGGGTTCCTTCAAAAGGAAACCCCACTTTCGAAAGCACCCTTCTTCCTGAAAAATATTAGCTAATATAAATAAATATATAAAATATATAATTATATAATATATATATAACATATAAAATATAGGTAATAGCTATTTTGAAATGCATTTTGTGTGTAGCAGCATTATTTCGAAATAAGCTTTTTCTGAATAGCTATTCCAGGATATCTTATTTCAGAATAAGGCTTCTTATTTGTATCCCAAAATAGAAACCCTGAGGCCAAACACCACGCTCAAAACAGCAGGGGTATTTCAAGCGCAGCATTTCATTATCGCTACCCCTCATGGTACAAGGGATAGTGGAAAGTTTGAAATAGACACTTATTTCAAACTCCAGTGCAGTGTAACTGGCACCAGGTTCAAAACAAGATACCTTGAAACAACTTACACAATTTGCACAATGCAAACTGCCTAAGTTATTTCAAGATAGGGCTCTCCTAGCTTTAATGTCTTTTCCTAATAGATAATTAAATGCACTTTACATTTCTGTTGCATCCTGTGATGGGGTGTTCACCCTACACAAGGCAAGGGAGGTTAAATTAGGTATGGTAAGAAGTCCAGGAGAGGAGTTGTCAAAGTTATTCCCCAGGAGGAAGGAGCTTGGCCTCAGAAACACAGAGGAGGAGTGGCTGAAGACAGGAAAAAGGAAGGTGTTCAAGGGCTATCTGAACAAAAGTGGAACACATTCAGAAGCCCCACCTGCTTCTGTCCCTCCTATTCCCTGGGTACGCACTCCATACTCTTCTTCTTCCCCCTGAAGCCGCATGCTCTATGTAGGACAGAAGCTGGAGCTGGGCCTTCATAAGAGTCACCCACGGAGCTCTGGCCACTGGGGGAAGCCCTGGAACCTCCAAATGTTCTGTCTGGGGTGCCCAACACCAGCACAGCCCATATTCCCAACTGCCTGGGGCCTGCCACTCAGGGCAGGTGGAGGATCCAGAGCTCCCCATAGTGGCCTAGCCTCCTGGGGCAGTTCTGAATTGTGGGCTGGCTAGGGAGAAGGGTCTCAGAGGAAGAGAAGGAGGAGGGATGGGTCGCCATGGTGAAGTGAAGCTAAGGCACACCTTTATTAGAATGACTCACTGTCCAGATTTTGACTGGAACACCTGATCAAAAAGGAATCCTGGCAGCTCCAATCAGCACTGGTGACCAAGCTGTTTAAAGTCCAGTCTGCAGCACAGCAGGGCTAAGACAGACTCTCCACCTGCCCTGACTCCACACAGCTCCCATGAAGTGTCTGATAGGGCCCTGTGGCCCCTAAGAATATGGGGGTGGGGGCAGGGAGACTCTGCACACTGCCTGTGCCCCAAGCACCAGCTTCGTAGCTCCCATTGGCTGAGAACCACAATCAGTGTGAGTTGTGAGAGTCGTGTGGCAGTGTGCAAAGCATTCCTGGCATCCCACCTGAGAGCCACAGGGACCTGACAACCATTTATTGGTAGACATCTTAGCTAAATGCTGCCTGAACCCTGCTTTCAAACCCTGTCCCAACCGTAGTCCCCCTCCCATATCCCAACCCCCTTGGATCCAGCCTGGAGCCCCTCTTGCCCCCAAAATCCTCATTCTCTGCCCCATCCCAGAGCCCACACCCCCAGCCACAGCCCTCACACTCCTCTGCACCACAACCCTATGCTCCAATCCTGAGCTCCCTTCCGCACATCAAACCCCTCATCCCTGGTGCAGGGCTGCCTCCCCACTCTAACACTCCATATGCAGAAAGTGGGGCTCCACGAAAACTTTGCCTGTAAAGGCTCTGCTTAAATAGCTCCCCAAGGTCACAGATTCCCTGACCCTACCACATGGGAAAAAAAAAAGGCCTTTAACCCAGGAAGACACACTTGGGATGTCTCCCTGTGGGGTAAGCCAAGCTCTTAACCCTCCCTTAGGAGACAGCTTAGAAACAAACAGCTCTAATCTCATAGCCCACCTTTCAGTTTACGGCATAAATATACATAGACTCTCTCCAGGACACAGGGATCAAATCATTGCCTTAAAAAAGGAATTTATTCACAAAATGAGAGAAAACACTCAAACATTTCAGTTGCAGCACAGAGAATTACTTCCCTGGGATTCAGCTTAGAGGTTACACAGTATAGTAAACCCCCGCTTTAGGCGATTTTAACACATGCATTAATTGTATTAACATGAATGTTAAAATCCTGGTCTCCAGTCACCTGCTTCCCCCAGCTGGGGAAGCGGCAGCTGGAGCCTGGGGGCTGGGGGGGATGCCGCTCCTGGGAGGATGGAGGTATAAGTCCCTCAGCCCCAGGAGTTTGGAGCCAGGCACAGCAGTGATTTATCAGTTTCCCAGCTCCTACTGCACATGGCTCCCAGTAGCTGAACAGGAACCTAGATAGTGACCAGGCTCTGCTGCACCTGGCTCCAGGCTCCCAAGGGCTCAGAGGAGGAGGGAGGGGTCACTCAGGGTTTTATTGTACAGGGGAAAGAAATCTTTAACCAGAGCAACTCCACACCAAGTTCCAAAGTAACAAATAACCTGATCTCATCTAACTAAACATTTCCCTTCCACGTATATAACTATAGCTAATTATGAAATGGCCAGGTACTTACCGCATTCATTCCAGCTGCTTTGGAACAATCACTTCTCTCTGTCCCCTCTGCATCAGCCACACAGATAAAGATACCTCAGAAGGCAATTTTTCTCAGTTCAAATGAGTTTTTCTTCCTTCCCTTGGCTTACTTGACCAGCCCCCAGCACAGAGCCCTCTGTAAGTGTTGACGCTTTCCCTGCATTCACTGATGACATCTGGATGTACCCCAGAGCCCTCACTCCCAGCGGGAGCCTTCATCCCCCTCTCACATTCAACCCAACATCTCCACCTGATGAACGTGAGGGAGAAGGTGGAGTGAGGGGGTTAGTACCTGAGGGCAGTGGTGGGGCAGGGAGCAGGACAAAATTGTTCAGTTCTGTGCCATTAGAGTCCAATAGGCAGAGGAACATTGTCCTTCGCCAAACCACCCAGTGTAGTTCCACTCACACTGCTCCCCGAGCTGCCTCCTGATTGCCCTTCCCCTTGGCCCCAGCCGTAGCAGACAACTCCTCAGTGAAGTGCGCCAGGGCAGCTGGGATTGGGGTCACTGAGGTCACCGATAGTTGGGAGGTCTTAGCTGTGCCAGCCAGAGCTCCAGGGGCAGCTGGCACTGAGAATCATTTAAATAAACAGTAAGTCCTCTATATAATGGAAACCACTTCAAGCCCAAGGAGGTGCCCACCCCATACAACTCTTAGTTCTGGCACCTTTGGCTCAGAAGCCTGAGAGTTGGGGAAAGCCACACACTGTTCACATGCCCCAGGCTTGCAGGGATGGAGCTATGCGCTATCCACTGGGTACTTAGGGCTTGGGTACTCCAGGGCTGTTGGTTGTGGGAAGGAGGGTACCAACAGGGAAAGGAGACGGATTGAGGGGAGGTTGGTTGGGGACTAGTCTACCCCACCCGGGCTGTTCTCCAGCTGCCCATGTGCAGCCCACCCCAGTGGAAAGAGGCTGGTGCCATCCCTGAACAATCTCAGGCAGGTACAGAGCAGCCAGGGTGAATGCTGTCCTAGGTCAGGACCAGGACTTGAACTCTGCATTTTGGGACTGCCTTGCCCCCTCATTTGGGATGGTTGGTCAACTTAAGTCCACAGCAATAGCAACAGGGTCAGAGAGTAAGCAGGCTGTAGTTGCTAGACATATACATTACAAAGAAATAAATAGGTACTAAATCTTATTATTTAGTACATTTCATCTTTAAATCCCTTTCCCTGTGCTAGGTGGGTAATATTATCTGTCTGTTACAGCTGGGGAAACTGAAGAAGAAGAAGAAGAAGGTAAGGGCACAATCCTGAAAGCCCACTATGTGTATATCTCTGATTAACTTCAATGGATTGCCTATGAAGAGTCTTCTAACATGTTAAATAAACATTACCAGGAGCACAATAACTAATGGAGGCAACCCCAAACTACTGTAAGTTAGAAAAAAAAAATAAAAATAATGTTTGTTAAAGTGGGTAGGTGAGTCATTAATAACTGTCCATTCAAAAAGACAACGGAGTCACAAGGTTGTGGTCATTAAATAATTCATTTATATTCTTAATATCCTCAGCAGGAAGCACTGTCTGGGTTGGACTGATAGTCATTACAGTTCCAAAAATGCTAAGCACTGCCTTTCATCTATTGGTTTTTCTCCAAATTCACCTCAGTCTCAGCTAAGCACAATTTACAAATACGCAAACTTCTTTCAGGCTAAATGACAACACTGTAATCTTGCAATGTACCACAGTAGTTTTCTTTGGTCAGAAGATATACTGAGGCCATATTATAAAACTATACACTTTCAATAACACTAGTTCATTGAGCTTGAGGTCACTGACAACTATAATCCAAAAAGCTGAGGGTTTTTTTGTTTTGTTTTGCTTGAAATAAAAGCACAGTTTGTCAATGGTCTGGCAACCTACAATTTGGATTTTTTTTAAGATATCAAAAGATGTGGATTCCTCTCTCGCTGTCTCTGGAATTTACAACATCATAATCATGATGGTCAATCCTAAGCATTATATTTCATTAGGTTTTTGTCTCTCTGGTGTATTTTGAAAAGCAGCACTGGAACATTTTAACACCAGTGTAATTGTGTATTTTATAGTTATCACACATAAAATTATTTCCAGAGAAAAATAAATAAGTACTGCCCACCTTCAATTTAATTGTGCAAACCATATACCATTAATGCTGTTGCATATCTAAACCTCAGACTCAGCAAAGTTAAAAATAAACAGCACAAATAAGTACTTGTAGTGTCCTACAGAGACCTACGGACAGCCACCATGCATCCATAGCCAATTGCATCCATTGGGAATATAAATCAACAATGTCATTTGGCTTCTTAAACAGGCCTTCAGTGTGCAAGCTGAAGCAATAATTCTGTTGATAAACATTTGAGTACAATCAGGCCTATTAGCTGATGGCCTGCTTTGCCAGGGAGAGGGAGTGGGGAGAAAAAGAGCCTCTCTTTCCTTTATGCTTCAAGATATATATTCTACTCAGTGCTTTCAAAAAAGAGCCCAATCCCACTCTCACTGAAGACAACTAACAGTCTCATTGACTTCAGTGGGAGCAAGCCGTAAAGGTTCCAAACTTAATCCTCAAGTTAAGTTACCAAGTTGGCAAGAAAGTCATTTCTTAATCCTTTCGCACAAACTATTTCTCTTCCTTGCTTTATTTTCAAGCTGACCACAAACATGGGAGAACACTAGCTTTATACCATCAGTCAACTCCACCCGTTGTCCATGTGAAAAGAAGATCATTTTAAAAGATTTCAAGTAAATATTTATAGAACATTCTCTGAAGAGGCTGTTTGGGGTGTGAGTTGCGTAAGTGAGCTGCCTGTTGGCCATTCTACTCTTTTTAAGATGAGAAAAAAGAAGACAAAAAGAATAAAAAGCTTCATAAAACATCCAACAGTTTAAGTGAAATCATTGGGTGTGTATCTTTGTTACAAACACACACTATTTTTAACCAAAGGACACATGCATGAGTGCATCAGACTTCAGGAATAGAAATAGTTTCAGTTACTGTGTTCAGTACACTTTTTTCCTCCTCCAGGATCCATTTTTCCTACTTGTATAGAATAGACATGCACCTGGACAGAGCAGACAGAAGCCTTGTCTTTGGCTTCTTGTGGTCACCATCTGATGGATATAAAAGATTACCAGATGTTTGGCACCCAAATCAAAACTAAGTATTTTCCCAAAGGAACTAAAACTTCACTTCAAGGCACAACAAAAAATAAAATAAAAAAAATTAACATATGACAAAAGCACAAATGTTTTACAGGACATTAGAGAATGAATATTCAAGAGAGGCCTATTCAGAACAAAGAATTCACTCGACTGAAAAAGGTTGTCATCTTAATTACTCTTCTGTTTTATTTTAAGAAAGAACTGTCTGCCTGCATTTAGATTTCCACCAGCAAGAAGTTAGAATGGAATGTTTAAAAACAGGACTTTGTACTCAAAACTACATAAAAGGCAACAGTCCAAAAGACTCTAGCATCCCAGTCAAGAAACTACCTTTCTCAAACCAAGAGCGTTTTCCATTATTATCTTTAATCATGTGCAAGCAGGATTCTACAGATTCCCTTCAATGGCACTGTTTTAGGAACATTCACCACCAGATGACCTTACAGTCACATGAGCACATTCAGAAGGGGCAGCTACTTTATTTGACAGAGGCACATTATCTGCTACTAGATCAGAAGGTACAGTTAGTTAGCCATCAAATGTCTCAGTATGATACTGTGGATGGACCTATAGGGAGGAGCACACCCTAGTAACTAAAAGTCTTCTGGAAAAAGCTGCTGCCACCATTCCCTGTTTGCACAAGTGGCCTCTAGGAAAAGAATGTGTACTGAGTGCCTGGGGCTGGAGACACATAAAAATGCAGCTAATCTGAAGGAATTCATTACAGCAGGCAGCAGAGGGAGGGAGGAGTCAGAAGAATCCCACAATGGGATACTTGATACAACACTGCCTGTTTCCAAGAGCTCTTAGAGATCTTGCTGCCTTAAAGGCTTCCTGCAGCAAATAGCTGTTGTGAGGTGTGCCACAGCTGTTTGCAGCTGGAAGCCCCTGCAGTAACAGCTAGAGCACTAATTGTATTTGCACTTGAGGTTTGGGTTGCATCCACGGCTTGGTACCGCCTCCATCCCTTGTCCTCCTTTCAAAGGCAAAAGCCATATACATATTTCACTGGGGTGCACAAATCTTACAGGAAAGCCTATTAAACTGGAGCTGCTAACGACCACTGCCTGGTTCAAAAATAAACACGCCATCCAAAAATAGAGAGAAACCATCCAAAAAGAAAAGCTTAAAATCAAACTATTCAAGTCTTCCCATCAAGGTGTTGATAAAAGTCAGAAGTTCGGGGAACAGAGTTTTTGAAGGAGAGCCAGGCAACTTTAGATAGCGTAGTGTCACCGCGTCAACCAGTACCATTGCAACAATGAGAAGCAAAAGGTCAGACTACGATTATTGTTTGTGTCCATTAGCTTCAGGTATAGGCTGGATACTATACGCAGGAAAAAAGAAAAGGAGAGTCCCTATCCCGGAGAACTTGCAATCTAGAGCAGCGTTTCTTAAACTTTCTGAGACCACAGCAAATCAAAGAATAATATTTTTATGCAGAACGCTTATGAAAATTTAATTCACAAATTGTTATCAAACAAACAAACAAACAAAAAAAGCCCCAACAAACAGCAATACATCCAGCAAAACCAAAATGAAGTAATTTAATCAGGTCTCACAGCAACGAAGTAGTAACATTGTATCTGGTGTTAATAACCGAAAATGTAGACAACCAGCGTCTGATATCAAAAAAGTGTCAGATGCTGGCAACACACCTGCGAGATGTGCCCAGAACACCAGTGTCCTGCAGAACATAGTTTAAGGAACGTTGTTCTAGACTCGGCAAGTCACAGGGTGCAACATACAACCCAACCCGTGCAGGTCCCGTGACGCAGGGAGCCCCCGGCAAGCCTGCTGAAAGGACACTGAGAAGTTTGCAGCCCTTCTTTTCCTGCCCGGAGTTGTGCCTGTTTAACTGCCTACAGACACACTGGACCCTCGGGAGCTTTGTGCAGGCGCCTCCGCAGCCTGAGCTAAAGGCCGGCTGGCTCTCCGCTTAGGCTGCAGAGGACACTTATTCTTTCCTTGCAAAGTGCTCCACGTACCACCACGTGGGCCAGTGAGCCGCACACAGGTGTGGGGGTTACACCTGGATGCCCGTGGAAGGACCGGGCATGACCCAATCACGCCGCAGCCGCAGCACCTCCAGGCAACCAGCCGCTGGGACAGCTCCTCCCAGCGACTTAGTCCAGCACCTCCACCTGCAGAGCCGTCAGTGCGCTCCACCTAGCCAGGCTGCTTGGGCTCGGTGCCGCGCGGGAAGCGCGAGGGAGCTGCGCACCAGGTGCGGCGCGCGGAGACGGGGCTCCCGCTGGGTGCGCGCCTTCCAGCGAGCGGGGCTGGGGGCCATTCACCCAGGGGGCTGCGTGAGCCCGGCACGCCCGGCGCTGAGGAACCAGGGAGGCACTTACCATCGCGCCGGAGATTGGAGGAGCGCAGGGCTCTGATAGATCCGCTCTGGGCAGTGGTGCCCTGACGGCTGCAAAAGTTTGCCCAGACTACAGCGGAGAGGAGGAGGCGGGCGGGCAGTTGCATTGGGAGCCGCGGGGAGAGGACCGTCTCTGCCCGAAGAAACCGGCTCCAGGCAGCCCCCGGGGGAGGTTGCTCTGAGTTGGGAGGCGCAGTGCACAGCCCCCGAGCGCCGCTCCCCGCAACACCCCGCAGGGCTGAGCTCTCCGCCCGGGTGGCGCCTCGGCAGGTGACGGCGGCGTGTCCCCAGGGGCTCCGGGCGGGCTGGGCTGGGCTGGGCTGAGACGCGGCCGCTCCCCGCCCCGGGGCTGCCCGCTCCGGCCGGAGTGGCTGCTCAGCGGCGGCTGGTGCCTGCGGGCTCGGCAGCCCCCGGTGCAGCGCTGCAGGCGCGGGCGGCGCACAGCATGTCTGGGGAGCGGGCTCCTGCCGGGGCAGCCGGGAGGAACAAGGCGGCGGCGGCTGCGGCTGCTCTGGTGGGGGGAGGAAGGAGGCGGCTCGGCTGGGGGCAGGGCGGGGAGGGAGTGGCACTGACCGGGCCGGGCCGGGTGGGGGCGGGAGTGTGGCCGGGGAGGGAGCCGGGCGGCCTCTTCTCGCCCCCCGCCCAGCCGCGAGCCCAGCTGAGCCAGCGGCGTCCCAGGGCGGCGAGCCCCAACCCTGAACTCCCCCGGCCCCGCCGCCGCCACGGGGCCACCTCGTTGGCCTGTGGCACATCCGGGACACCCGCCTCTGGGGCTGACGGGGGGGGTCCCCCATGTCAGGGCTCCTTGCGCGCTGCTGCTCCCGGGGGAGGCACTGGCCGGGGGGCTCCGAAGCCTCCCCATGAGGAGAGCCGTGGTGGGGGCTCTGTTCCCGCGGGGGGGGGGGTGTGCCAAGAATAGGGGCTCCGCAGCCTCCCAGCCGGGGGTGGGGTGGGGCAATAGGCAGCCACCCCCCGGAGGAGCTTCCCCGCAACAGGAGCTGCCTCCCCCACGGCCCAGGGTGCTGAGGTCCTAGGGGATGGGGCAGCCACCCCATGGAGTAGTTCCCTGGAAGCGAGGGCTGCAGGCACAGGGCACTGGGGAGCTGGCCTGCAGTGGGGCTCCCCAGCAGCATAGGCTGCTGCCCCTAGACACTGGGTGCTGGGGAACAGGGGCCCTGCCAAATAAGGGCCAATTTGCCCATTTTCTTAATAAAGTTGGGATGCCTGTGAGGCAGATTAAATAAGGGACAGGCCCAGTGAAAATGGGATGGATGGTCACTTCAGCTAGTGCCTCCCTCAGACAACTTCCCTTATTCTCCAGCAAATGCCATCAGGGAGCTCACTTACTTCCCTCCCTTCTTCTCTCCTTCTTTCCTCCGCTTCAGGCCAGGGGATTTACAGGACGATAAGTCAACAATGCAAGCAATGGAAATACAGAGTTAAAGCTGAAAACTTATCTTAAACTCCACTCCCAGGTGCTTATACCTGTGAAATAGCTCTCTGTTTACATCATCATCATCAAATATGTGCCAATTAATGTAAAACGTATTGTAAAACAAATGTGATTATCTTATGCTGCCAGATACGGTACTATATCTACAATACAAAGATCCAGAATTAGCTTGGTTTTCAGTTCATGCACAAATCTGGACAAGGGTGTAGGAAGTCAGTTCTTTTCAAGTTATGAATACTTAAAATCAGCCAAGTAGGTGTTTTTTGTTTTTTAATGATCAGCTTAAAATAGAGCATGTGGGACTGTTGTCTAAGCCTTCAGACTTAAAATCATCTGAGGCGTGGTCTGTACTAGGACTCAAAGTCGACCCCACATATGCACTTTTAGCCACACTATTTGCATAGCTAGAATCAATGTATCAGTATCAGCTTTCTTCCCTGGTGTAAATCAGGGCTGTTCAGGATTGTGCCAACATCCCTTACCCTATGCGTCAGCATGGAGTACCAGGGGTGATGGCCAAGTCCAGAGAGACTGATATTGCCGCGCCTTCACGCATGCGGCAAAATCGATCCCTGGAAGATCGATCACGGCACACCACCACCCCCATCTCCACAAGTATAGACATACTCTTACTAGTAGCTGTCAGATGCCTCAGGCTCAAGGACACTACCTTGTGTACTGCAATGATTATAACTGATATGACAGTATTACTGTGGTGCTGAAAGGCAGCCCTATGCAAACACACAGTAAGATACAACCACCACCAAAAGTGCTTGCAAGTAGATAAGACAGACAGAAGATGTCAAAGGAAACAGAAGGCAGAGATACAGAGAGATGGAGTGACAAGCCCAAGGTAATACATTAGTACAGCAGCATATTTGAGAATAGCAATATGTCTCGTATCTCCCACTCCAGGTTCCTAGCCTCTAAACCAGTGTTTTTCAGTCCTGGTACTTGCTGATACTGAATATTGTCACCTGGGCAACCCCAGCCACAGGATTCACAGGTGGAAGGGAAGTATGACAGGGAGCCAGCTGAGTATCCGCTCCTTTTTTTTTTTTACTTTTTAACAAAAAAAGCACTACGCCAGACCATACCACAAAGCGGAGTTCACATTTACATAACACATTGTTATTCATCAGTTAACAAACTGGCACTGATTAAATTCTTCCCCTTTAAGCAGAATTTATTCAAATAGTGTCCCCATAACCTTGCACTATCCAGTTAAATCAGTTTTGTGAGAGACAGCCCAACAAGGCAGCCATATTTACTTAGCTTGTTCCCATTCAACAGAGTGTACGGTAAAGCTGTTTTTCATTTTATTCTTCATATATCTAGCTCCTTCCTACTGCAGCACTTTCTAAATTAAATACTTAACAGCAGTGGCCTCTGGACTGATGGGTAAGAGCCAAGCAACATATTGAGCAAGAGTAAGAAAGAGAGTAATTTTACACAGATCAAGCCCTGGGGTTGCTTGTAAAATTCGTTGCAAAATTTTTAATGGCCACAAAGAGAAGGACACAATTTCTTTATTGAGAATTTAATATTTCTACCTCAGTGATGAATGATTCAGCCAACCCTTTCTAGACTGGGCCTACAGCTCCATGGTACAACTAAAATTATCCCCCTCTCCTCAGCAGAATCTTACAGCTCCATTGCTAATGCATGCGCCGTCTCTGCCATTTGTTAAAGTCACCATATCTGTTGCAAATGCATCTAATTCTCTTGACTCTACTTTTCTTTTATCTTTTATTTTAGACACACGCAGGGCTGTTTTTCTTCTGGAACACCACAGATTGGCATTCCAGCACCTTTTTTCCCTGGGTGAGGCGGGACACCATGCTGGGAGTCTCTCTGGGCGGCTCACTCATGGCTGTGCCATGCCAGGAGCTGCTGTGGGCAAGAGAGCGGAGGAGCCTGGGGGTAGGACTGGGTGGTTTGGGGCTGTGTGTGTTGGGGGGGGGTTACATGTGGGGGCAGGAGGGAGTGGTTTGGGGCTGCGAGCAGTTAAGATGCCCCGGGGCAGAGGAGGAAGCGGTTTGGTGTTGTAAGGGGTTAAGTCATCTGGCGGCAGAAAAGAGGGAGGCAGTTGAATTCCAGCGTCCTTTTTTCTGGAGAAAAAGCACTGCACACATGCACACGTGCACATACACACACACATGCACACACACAGGTTAACATGTTAGGGTTGCATATTCCAGCACTCAAAAGTTAGGAGATGGTAGAATTAAGGTCCCTGGCACAGCTTTAACTAATCCCCCTCACATATAAGCATTTTTACACAGATCTTGGTTACATGGTTACATACTATATTTTCACAGGACCTCTGCCTCATTCAGTGCAGATGACAGAAAATGCTGACAATGAGCAGCTACTGCATATTTTGTTTTATTTTCATTTTTCAATATGTGGTGCCAGGTATTATTTACTGCATACCCTTCAAGTCCTGCTCTCAACAGAGACTTATTCATTTCCTCATGGGCTTTTGTATAACACCCATTTTTGCAGTATCCAACCACTTCACAGACATCAATTTATCTTCACAACATCCTGGCATGTATGGGGTGTTATTATATCTAATTTATAGATGGCGGACTGAAGCAGAGATTGATTAAAGTCAACAATTTCCATTAATTCTGGTTGTCCAGTTTGAGACATCTAAAGTCTGATTTTTCAGAGTACTTAAGCATCATGTAGTATGTTATATGTCTGGTAAAAAGATCACCCAGTACAGCGAAAACACTTTACTGACAGGACTGCAGGCTGGGGGTGGGGAGGGGTTGCTGTTTTATCTAACTGCATCACATTAGAGTGTGGGAGTTTCTCCCTCACACAAACAGGAATTAGTGAGGGATAGAGCATTGCCTCATCCCCTAATACAGGGTTTCCTAAACTTATCTTATAAAGTACCCCTTTTTAAAAAATTATGAGTAGCCCCACACGTCTCTCACATACCCCTAAGGGTACACATACCACCAGTTGACAAACACAGTACTAAGGTAGGCTGAGGTCTTGAAACAAGTGCCATTCAACCTTTCCAAATGACTGTACCCTTTTTGAGGAGTCAGATTTATTTTGCATACCACCAAATTACACCTCACTTAAAGACTACTTACAAAAACATGCAAAATATCACAGAAGGCTGCTACTGAAAACTTGCTGTTTTTCAAATAAATTAATTGGAATAGAAATATTGTACTTACATTTCAGTGTGAGGCATATGAAGCAGTAAAAACAAACCATTTTTTGAATGAACTTTTAGGTTGTACTGACTTTACTAGTGTTTTTATGTAGCCTGTTGTAAAACTAGGCAAACATCTTGATGAGTTGATGCACCCCTGAAAGACCTCTATTGCAGCTGTGACTGCAAACTAGAACCCAGGGTTTTTCAAGTCAGGTACCCAGAAAATGAAGGGGAGATAATTACTGACCACTGATCTGAAAAGTTTTAAGTGACTTGGCCAACATCACATAGAACTTCGTGACATATAGGCTTGAATCCAGTTTTCAAGGGCAGCACTAGATTATTTTTAGTCATGAAACTGTCCTTTCTTCTCCTGAAGGTCCCTCCCTCATTCACTGTATAACTTTTACAACAAATGTATCAGGGATCTTTGGACATGAACTGGGTCCTATGGAAAACAACCTCCTGCACCATCCAATGTTGCTCCATCCCTTGAGCAGGTCTATCCTGTGCACTAAATGAAAGGGTCTTCCTTGAGATCTTTGTTAGCGCTCAGTCTCCTATCATGGCTTCCTCAGGGCCTGGAGGCTTGTCTTGGCCACTAGGCCTTTTGCAGTGACTGAGGGGAAGAAATGCCTTAAAAGCCCCTGCTGCATAAACCACACCTCTTTGTGCAGGTGGTGTAGGCCACCTTCGTGTCCCAAAGATTGGTTCTGGCCAACATCACCAGAGCTGGAGACCTTCCGGACTGTATTTGGAGTGATTGATGGACCACATGGCATTTGCCCAGTGCATGGGGTTGCCCACACCATGAATTCATCATTGCATGCTGCAGGAGGTGAGGGCAGCCTGGCCACGGCTTGTCATAAGTGCTTCCCTGTCATCAGTCCCCTGTACCATGAGCCACCAACTACCTCCATTGAACCTCCCAAGTCAATCGCATTGCAGTGCACAGCCTAAGTCCAGTCAGCCCATTTCCAAACTACCCTTCATCACACGTGTGCTCCATACCAGCCACTTCTCTTCCTCATGTTCTGCCTCTGAATTTCAGCAGAACAATGTACTTTTTGCTAACCTCATTCTAGTGAATGTTTAGGCTGAGAAGAAGGAATGAATGAAACATTTTTTGGCAAATTTATAAACTAAAAACTGGTTGTTTTTTTTTCTACTCAGATCTGAAGAAGTGGCTCTTACCCACAAAACCTCATTACCTAATAAATAAATTTGTTAGTCTTAAAGGTGCTATAGAACTGCTTGTGTTTTGTGACCCTACAGACTAACATGGCTGCCACTCTGAGACTAAAAACAAGGTAGTATATCAGGAAGTGTCCAACACCCTTAATAAAAAGTAGGCCTATAACAAGGCCTATAACAAGTACCAACCAGTCCAGGTTCTGTAGAAGGCATTAGAATCTGCCTTAGTACCTGGGGATGGAGCAGATCATCTCTGACATGTCTTCCAGACCCTACAATTCTGTGATTCTATAGCAAACCCTTGCTCAGCCGCCCTACCCATCTCCTCTCCCCTCCCCTGATATGCACAGACTTGCCCTTTCCCCACCCCTTACACTGGGCAAAGCAGCTTCAGTGAAGAAGGCAGCAGAGTCAGGCACCAAAGGTGGTGTACAATGCAGGAGGAATGGAGGAGAGGCACGCTGGGCCATTGTAAGCTACTTTGCACTGTGCAAGCAGCACAACTGTGTTTGGTGATTTGTCAAGGTAGGGCACTAAGGTCTAATACAGGCCTGGGGAATCTCTTTTGAATCGGGGGCACTGATCCCCACAAAAATCAGTCAGGGATCACACAAAGTCTCACTGACACGTCCCCTGACAGAAAAGCAGAAAAAAGACACCCCACACACTTCCCTTGCACTCAAGCCCCACCCCACATGGTTGAGGGGAGGGAGTACCAAGTTTCAGGGCTTCCCCAGGTCAGATTAACTCTCTTGGGGGGCCAGGGCTAGTGGATTTTGCAGGGCCCCTAGGCACTGTGGTGAGGCCAAAAATCAGGGTTTAATGTGTGGGAGGAGGCTACTGGGCGGGCAGGCTGGGATGGGTACTGTGGGATCTAGGTGGGAGATGCAGAAGCAGGCTGGGATTGGGAGGGGCAGAGTCTGGGTGGGAGCTAGTGTACAGGAGTGGAGGATCTGGGCAGGAGCAGGCTGGGATATGGGTGAAAGGTAAAGTGCAGGAGTGGTAAGAGGCACAGTGCCTGGACAGGAAGTAGGGTGCAGGATGAGAGTGGGAGGGGTCTGGGTGGGAGGTAGGACATAGGAGTGGGCTGAGGGTGGTGGGGTCAGGATCTGGGCAGGATGTAGAGTGCAGGAGTGTGCTGGGGGTCTCAGTGGGAAGAGCAGTGCATAAGTGGGATTCACTTAACTGTGCAGCTCCCCCAGGGCCACCCTTGGCTCCTCTCTGCCTGCCACTCCCTGGTGCTGCTGTCTGCTGATCCCGTTGGCCACGAGTCCAGCCAATGGGAACAGTGTGGGAAAAGCCTCCAGGTGTGCAGTTGTCTGTGTTGCCATTTCCTAGCCAAAGGGGAAGGGAAACAGTAGCACACAGAACCACCTTCTCCACTCTCCCCACCCTGCCAGGCACAGCCTGTGGGCCAGATCTGTCCCCAGCTTGCTTCCATCCAGCTTGCGAGCCTCAGGACTCCCCCAAGCCACAACAGGGATCTGACATTTACACTTTGGCCACATGGGGGCTTGCAAGGCTGGAGCGCTAGCACAGGCACCCCGATGCAGGCTGAGGTGCGGGTGGGCAGTGACAGCTGAACACCTTGAGGCTTTTCCCACACTGTTCCCATTGGCTGGACTCGTGGCCAATGGGATCAGCAGAGAGCAGCACCAGGGAGTGGCAGGCAGAGAGGAGTCAGGGGTGCCCCTGGGAGAGCTGCACAGTTAAGTGAATCCTGCTCATGCACTGCTCTTCCCACTGAGACCCCCAGCACACTCCTGCACTCTACATACTGACCAGATCCTGACCCCACCACCCTCAGCCCACTCCTATGTCCTACCTCCCACCCAGACCCCTCCTCACTAGCCAGATCCAGGCAAGCCATAGGCAGTAGATTCCCCACCCCAGTCTAGTGTATTAGGAATTACCAGTCCTGGAATGAGAGGAAAGGTCCTCTCATGGGTCAGTAACTGGTTTAAAGATAGGACAGGGTAGGCATAAATTGAAATGTGATACAGTATTTTCAGAGGAAGAAGTTATGGCTTAAAGGATTGAATCTCAGAAAATTATATTAATTATTCACAATCAGATAATACTATAGATCATTTTAACAAGACTCCCATGATCTGCTGCCCTTCTGTTAACCTGGCTTCTCACGCCTAGCCTTGGCATGACCACTGGCTACTGATTATAACCCATATATATAGAATTCATTATTAATGTATGCTGGACTATTCTGCATTGCATTTATATGCTACTTTAGCCTTAATTTTACGACACCCTATGTGATCATTTTTGCCCTTGAAGAATGTGAAACAGTGACTTGCTGATTTTACTCCAAAACATTTTTATTTATTGAAATATTGATGGACATGTCATTGGTATTAGTGATGATCAGAATGGATTGATGGGCACAAAGGTTTTTCAACTGTTTTTGGTTAGTATCCAGTTTGCATTAGTCATTAAAAAATGCAAATCTGGATGTTAGACATGCATGGCTTGGTAAGAATGTTTCACAGCTCAAGTAGGTTATTCTCTTCGGGAATTACACAATTATGTAGGTTTTCAGGAATACTGTAATTCTCAAGCATCAGTCTATTGATTTGTAGATCCAGATGTTTTCAATATGTACCGCACCCTTTCGTAGATATGATCCATAAATGGCCATTTGAGAAACTGTACATTTTGTATAACAGTGTCAAACACAATTATCAGGCTACATTGCACTTGCCTTTTTGATCAACCACATCTCTGATTTTACAATTCAAATGTCCTTATTTTTTCATTTCCTTAGTTAACATTTCCCTTTATTTCCATTTAGCTGCTTTTAAGCTGCACTATCTACATCTTAGGTTTCAGAAGATACGTGCATTGCCTATGCCACAGCAATTTCCTTTAATTGATTTGGGATGTCCGCCAGTCTCTTCTAGTATTCTGTGCTGATATCTTTATATAACTGGCTTTCATCCAACTACTGTCATCTTTTGAATTCCCCTTATTCTTTTGCTCTTTTTGTGCTGACAGATGGCATTCTTAGCCTTTGAATGTTGCCCCTTCCTTCCTCAAGTCTGTGCTGTAAACTGCTAGGACAAGACTAAATATTCAGATATCAGCATTCAACCTTTCTGATGTTTTCTCTCACTCTTTTCAGCTGAGATGGCTCTCAGATTGCATTCATCTACTTAGTAAGCTGAAATTAAGGGTTTCATATATTTTACTCCCACTTCGTACAACAGTGAACTTTCTTCTAGTGTTTTCAGTGTTCTTTGCATTTTACTTTAGAGATTTTCCTTGTTTTGATTCATAAGAGAAAAGAATGTGACTTGCAGTTGAAACATTGAAGCCTCATTATGTTTCCATCCAAGAAGGGGAAGCTTCTTGATGGCTGTAAAGAGTGCTGTAACAAAGATGATTTATAGTGTGTGTTTAGTGTGGTTTCAATGTAGCTGGCTAGACAGAGTTTCATTTTTATCTTCGTTATAAGATTCTTAATGTATCTCACTCCATGCTTAGTTTACAGGACAAAAGCAATCCCTAGGCAACAGACAGTCTCTGCATTTCAGCTTTACTTGATTTCATGTTCAAGGTCCAATTCTCTCTTCATGTGTCATTTCTTGCAAGATGATTTCTTCTCTAAGGAATCCATGTGAATTGGAAAAGTAATTGTTCCTTGCTACCCTGGTCTACAACATCAAAATAATCTACTGAAAAATAAGTATAGAATTCTATTACAACCACTTACCAAGACAAAGTCAGATACATTTAATTTCCAGTGGTTTTTCTGTCAATGCTTCAATTACCTTCAGTAAGCTTTATCAGGCCATTAGGCCAATTTAAACATCTATCCCCATGAAGCACAGGACTTAGCCATTGCATAAAATTGGGCACATACTTAACTTGAAATCGATGGGATTGAGCCACGGTCTTAGAATTAGGCATGTGTTTAAAAGCAGGGTTGAATCAATAAAGACTTTAGCTACTGTATAGGGGACTGTGGAAATTTGCAGAGGCCGGGGGGCGGGGTGGAGATTACTCTTCTGAAGGAACAAAATGCAAGTACTAATCCTGAGGTGAGTGAATTTGTGTGGCTCTTGTGATTTTTATGTATTTGTGTTTTTCTTTCTTTTTCACGTTATCTCAAATGTCAGGGTCACTAGAGATTGAAGCTATGTCTACACTAGTTGGTTTTGTCAATAAAACTGGTGTTTTGTCGACAAAACCCAGGGAGCATCTCGATTCCCTAGGTGTTCTGTTGACAGTAAATTGACAGAATGCAGCACTTTTGTTGACTGTTTTATCCCGCTCCCCACAAGGCTGAATGCTTCTGTCGACAGAGATCTGCTGACAGAAAGCCAGTCTGTACGTTCCAGGGGGCAATCTGTCAACTGAAAAGGCCTCCAGGGTGCTCTGCAGGTGCTCCAAGGCACACCCTGTCCACAGCAATGGTACCTGCCACTGGCCCCTCTTAAAGCACAAGGAGCCTGGGAAACCTTGTGGTAGGAAGCTGAGAGCAAGGAAGCAGCCAGGCTACAGGTTGTATTTCCCCCACGCCCTTGCAGCCACTACGAGACTGACCTTTCCCAGATGACATGCAGCCAAACACCTGAGACCCCCCTGTGCCCACAAAGAAGCAGCCTGAGGGTTCACAGGACCCACCCCAGGGCACAAAGTGCTGGGCCTCAACCTGGACCGGGCCCAAGAACCAGGCTCTGTTGAAGCTGTGGGCTGAGGAGGAGACTCTTCTTGACCCCAAGGCTAAGTGATGCAAAGCCCCTTCCTGTGCCTGGATGGCCCCTGCCCTTGCAGAATGGGGTTACCCTACCAGAAGCATGGCGCATATACAGACAAAAGATAAGGAGTTCTGGCAGGGCTACACCTGGGTCTGCAACACCTGCTGATGCTCTGGGGCAGGACCAGCCGCCTGCCTCTACTACAGTGAGCTGCACCAGGTCTTGAGTGGGGGGGGAACACCACATGACCTCCGCAGAGCCCTGTTGACGTGGAGGAAGAGAAGGACCAACACCCAGAGCCGGAGATGGAGGCCAGTAGAAGCATCCTCATGATTGCCCTAGAGTCAGTCACCACCAGACAGGCAACCTCCATGGCATCCTTGGAGCTGGCATCCTCAGAGCTGGGCAAGGATCCCTCTGGTAAGTAGCCCACATGTCACACACCCCAGAGTGTGGGAGGTTGGTGCAGATGGGGCATGCTGCAAGCATCACCTGGCCTGCTTAGACAGGACCCCACACTGTGCTCCCAGCATATGGAACTGCATCCAAAATTGTGGATGCCACCTGGAACCGGCAGGCGCTCCAAGGCATGGGTGCCAGCCTGCTGCCAGCCTCCCAGACAAGCCCCAGGCTTTGGGAGTGGGGTTGCTGCCGGCATCTGCCACAGCTGGCAGTTCAGGAACCCTAGGACAGTGATTCTAGCTATTACGGAGTCCTCGTCTGCCAGATGGATGACCCCCTGCAGCAGGGTGGTGTTGATGCTTGTCATAACCTGCAAAGGGAAGGGACCAAACACATATAACATTGATTGAGGGAGGAAGTCTGTGGGCCCAGGGTTCCCTGATCCCCCCATCTCCTTCCCCTTGAGCTCTCCGGAACACTCCCCCCCGCCGTGTGACCAACCCCCTGACAATTGGTCTGTGTGAGGGTGGGACAGCACAATTCCCTAGGAACAGAGCTTCCTTCCCACTCTGCCCATCACACCTCCAACCCTGCTCTCTGCGAGTCTCCCTTGGGCAGCCCTCCCACCTCACCGTGTAGGGACTGCAGCCCAGGAGTGCATCACCCCGATGAGGAGGGTCCCAACAGTGGACTTCCCTACCCCAAACTGGTTTCCCATGGAGCAGCAGCTGTCGGGGGTGGTGAGCTTCCAGAGGGCAACTGCAACCTGCTGTCCATGGGTAGGGCAGGCCACAGTTGGGAGTCCTGCCTCCAGAGAGTGTGGGCAAGATTCCAGATTCCAGGAAGGTGTCCTTCCACATGTGGATGTTCTGGAGCCGCTGTTGATTGTCCCACTGCCCAATGACCAGCCAGTCCCAACTGGTGTGGTGCCTCAAGATCCACCTGTGCCCCCGGGGGGGTGGGCATAAGTGGGACTGTGTGGCAAGTCCCTTAAAGCTGGTGTCTGGCTAACCCTCCCAGACGAAGAGGAGGACAGCTACGAGGAGGTGCAGCAGGTTCTGAAGCAGCTCTGGGTGGGGCCAGTGCAAGCCTGGGGGCTGCTCTGGCACCATGGCTAGCTGGAAAGCACTGTATCTCTTAGCAAGCATCAAAGCTCTGCTCTTGCAGTTGTGCTATCCCTTGTGGATGTGGGCACACCATGGCATGGGCAGGTAACAGGCTTCTGGAGCTTTAAGGGTGCCTCTCCCTGGGGCTCCTGGAAGGGATTGACAGGCATGCAATCCTGTCTCCTGGTGTTCTGGGGAGCTGTTATGTTGAGAGAGCAGCCAGGCAGTCTGCCTGTTCTCTGTCGACACAGCAGATCAAAAGAGGGATCTGCTTTGCTTTCTGGCCACAATTTGTCAACAGAAGTTTTGTTGAAAGATATATTCCAGCATAAACTTCTGTTGACAGATCACTCTAATCTACACATAGCCTGAGTGTTTAAAGACAGAGTTTTTGTCCGTTGGATCATCTTTGACCCAGGATGCTGGAACAATTTTTATAGTGGAGGTGCTGAGAGCTGTTGAACCAAACTGGAAACCCTGTGTGCTATTGAAACCGTTTCAAACCAGGGAGCGCTGGCAGCCCCCTTCAACTATGTCCTTGATCACTTTTGATTAGCCTCAATCAGCCTTGTGAGCACTCTTGTCCTGTGTCATTAATAAGGGGGTAGGGCTGACCCAGGAAGCAAAGCCTTAAAAGTGAGATGCTAAGAACCTGTAAGCAGGAGCTGAAGGAATGGGTCTCTTACAGCTAGCTGGAAGTGGGGAAAGACCATAGGTGTGTCTATGCAAATATAGTTTGTTTCTGCTTTGCTTAGATTTGTTAAATATTCAGCAGATAGGTGGTTTTTCTCATTGTAATCACCTTGGCTGGTGTTGGGTCACAAATGTGTTAATAGTAATTGTAATATCTGTAATTCTTGTGGCAATACAGAAAAGAAAGACAGTGCTTAACTGTCTCAGGGGAGGGAGAACACTCTCACTTTAAAGAATGAAGGTGCATGTGCAATGACAGTGTACTCCTGTTTGCTTAGATTTGCTAGATATTCAGCCAACGGAGAGGCATTTTGCTCATTGTAATCACTTTGGCTGTCGGGGAGTCACAAATTGCTTTAATACTAATTTGCAGGAATTTTAAAATATGACCACCAATGCTTGCTGTTATTGTGGGAATACAGAAAAGACTGACTGTCCTTGACCTGTTTCAAAGGAGGGAGACATTATCAGCTTAACCTCAGATGGACAATGGCTCCACTGACAGAGGTCTGTGAGGTGAAGAGGGAAGGAGGGCAGAATTCTCCGTCAGCAGGATATATGCCCTCAAGGCATTGGCTGTTGGAGGGGTTCAACCTGTTTCTCCCCACTGTCTTAAGAGTAGAGACACACTTCAAATGTGTAAATCAGGCTCCATAAGGAGTTTAGTTTATTATTTTAAAATTACACTAGTGGATGCTGAAGTTTCTTGTCGCTGGACTGTGTTTTGGGCCGAGACCTTAATTGCTCATGATAGGATTAGATTTTTGCTCAAGGCCAAATCCACTGCAAGCAGCCAGCAGGAGCAGCGAGTGAGTGGGCAGGTGGCAGCATCACCTCCCCTCCGCCATACACAATGAGGGGAGACCTCATGCTGAGGTACTATGATCTCTGTATTTGCAATGATCAGATACAACTGTGAAAGGGGTGTTAAAATCTGGGAAAGCACACCATAGCTGCGTCTACACGTGCACGCTACTTCGAAGTAGCGGCACCAACTTCGAAATAGTGCCCGTCGCGTCTACACGCGTCGGGCGCTATTTCGAAGTTAACTTCGACGTTAGGCGGCGAGACGTCGAAGTCGCTAACCTCATGAGGAGATAGGAATAGCACCCTACTTCGACGTTCAACGTCGAAGTAGGGACCGTGTAGACGATCCGCGTCCCGCAATGTCGAAATTGCCGGGTCCTCCATGGCGGCCATCAGCTGGGGGGTTGAGAGATGCTCTCTCTCCAGCCCCTGCGGGGCTGTATGGTCACCGTGGGCAGCAGCCCTTAGCCCAGGGCTTCTGGCTGCTTCTGCGGCAGCTGGGGATCTATGCTGCAGGCACAGGGTCTGCAACCAGTTGTCAGCTCTGTGTATCTTGTGTTGTTTAGTGCAACTGTGTCTGGGAGGGGCCCTTTAAGGGAGCGGCTTGCTGTTGAGTCCGCCCTGTGACCCTGTCTGCAGCTGTGCCTGGCATCCCTATTTCGATGTGTGCTACTTTGACGTGTAGACGTTCCCTCGCAGCGCCTATTTCGATGTTGGGCTGAGCAACGTCGAAGTTGAACATCGACGTTGCCGGCCCTGGAGGACGTGTAGACGTTATTCATCGAAATAGACTATTTCGATGTTGGCTGCACGTGTAGACGTAGCCCATATGATTTGAGACATTGGTTTCAAGATCACGAAGCAGAGGCCTCCACCCGTTAGACTCTAGGGAAGGTATCTTGCTCATAGTTTTTTTTCTTCACTGTATGTGGTGTTTTCTTCGATTAATGCTAGGTTACATTTATTAAATCAGGTCATGGAGGGCCAAACCTTGAATGCACCAGTGTACCCTTTGACCACTCTGTCCTATAGCCACTCGTAACAAATGTTAATTTAACTAGGTTTATATCCTTGCTTTAGCATTTAAGAAAACAAAGTGCAAGGGAAAAGATGGTCTGTTTACTACTGATGTGATAGAAACTGTACAATCTCTGCTATTTGAAAGGCACCTACAAACTTGGTGGCTAAGGACTGCCAGGTAGATTGAGTTCCAAAGGACACAGGATAAATAGAAAGGCATTACAGCCTGAGGGGAGAAGAGAACAGGCAGATCATCAGCATTAGAGCAAAGGAGTTAAGTCAGCAGAAAAAGAAAGACAGAATTTTGCAAAGCTCTGCTATAGGCTGAAATTCCATCTCAGCCTTCAGGTGACATTATAAATTGACTTCCATTCTGACGACAATAGCATTATTGTGCACAGCAGGAGAATATAGCACTGCTGTGCATGACTGATTCTGTCCCCAGACTATAGCCATGTACTCTCATATTTGGGGGATTTCTTTAAGGTCTTCAGTGCTGACTCTAGAATCTCAGGACTTCTGGTGATACCAGGAGAACCATGGGCACAGACCCAATCAGCCATACAGAAAGCAACACTAAAGGGATATGAAATAATCTGTGGAACTAATTTCAGGAGGTAGGGGGGCCAAGAACTCAGTATAGTTCAATATAGGACTGGACACTTACATGGACAGTAAGAACACCCAGTGTTACATAAACCAGAATTAGAACATACAAAAACAGGAGTTCTTCTTCAAGTGTCCCCGTGGGTGCTCCACCATAGGTGACGGCTTGGCCGGCGCCGCAGATCGGATCTTCCAAGCAGTTTCTGCCGGACCGCGCATGCGCCGGCGCGCGCCGCTCCCTGGCGCGCTCCTGGCCATGTGCGCGATCCGGTCCCCGCCAGTTCCTCTCAACCGCCGTCGGCTGCAGACGGAATCCGACTAGGCTAAAGCCACATAGCGTATTCAACGACTTTATTTGTTTTCTCTTTAAAGTTTTTCAGTTCTTTAGGATACCATAAGTAACTGGTTGTTATTTTGTAAAAAAAAAAAAAAAACAAACAACAAACAAGCTACGGAGGGACAGCTCAAGCCAGTCCCAGTAACAAGCGCCGGAGGCTGGGAGCTAGGGCCATCAGCCCTCCTGCGGAGGCAGGCCATCGGACGGGGAAACAGCACAAAGAAGTGCTAAGTACCCACAAACAAACTCAAAGACTCACCAACAATGTCCTCCTCAGGCTTTAAAAAATGTGAGTCCTGCCGAGAGGCGATGCCAGTGTCCGATGGGCACAGTCTATGCATAAGGTGCCTGGGGGAGTCCCATGTGGCACAAAAATGCGCCTTCTGTGCAAAGTTAACGACCAGAGCACGGAGAGACAGGGAGATGAGAATTAAACTGCTGCTTCTTGACAAGGCCCTCCAGCCAGACGTGCCGGAGCGGCCGCAGCAGGAGGGACCCTCCGGGGCCCTTAGAAGGAAAGCTGCCTCCCTCACTCCATCAGCGCAAAAACGGAGGAAAGTTTCTCCAACCCGATCCTTGCCGGCAGCAACAGTGAGCGGGACGGGAGGAGCGAGCAGCCCCCAGCCGCAGCAACAGCTGATCGGCGGCGGCACGGAGAGCCACGTGGAAGCGGCTCAGCCTCCGATGATCAGCCAGCCGCCCCGCACCGCAGGCAGGGCGGTGGCTAAGCAAGCGCCGGTACCAGCGGCACCGCAGGCAGCGGCACCGACCCCCGGGGAACCGGCGGTGCAGAGCGCGCAGGCACGTAGCCTGCAGGCGCAGAAGGACTCCGCACGTGCGGCACCGCCCTCGAGCGTGCCTAGCACGGTGCCGACGGGGCTGGGATCCCCCGCCCATCAGGGGGCGGAGTTACCTCCTCAAGGGAGGGGGAAGGCTGCACACAAGAGGAGGCACTGCAGCCCCTCTCCAGACAGGGCTGTGGAGCTCTTTTCTCACAGCCCTCCGCTCATGTTGCAGACTCCAACCAGAAGGCAGGGGCCCCCCCTAGCCTACCCGGAGCCCCCTTCTCCTTTCCTGCAATCAGCCTCCCCATGGCTGGCACCACCCTCGCCCTTCCTGGGATTTGAATCGCTGGACTATTATGCAAAATCGCTCTCTCCAGTGTCTCGACGATCCCCCTCTCCCAGACACACAGGGTACGTGCAAAGGGAATGGTCAAGGTCACCTTCCCAGGAACAGTGCCTATACTGCCATGGTCGTCCCTACCACGCGGGGCATGGACACCATCGGCAATCTACCAGGGAGAGATCCCCACATACTACCTCGTACCCCCGAGGGCAATCGCGATCGGGGACGGAGACTCAAGCATCCCAGGGGGGACTGGCCGTGGACCCACGAGATTTTCCCTCGCAAACCTTCAGCGAGAGGGCGCACCATCACAATCAAGAACCGGAAGGGTCCAAAGAAATGTACCCCAGCGGTTCCTCGTTTTCCTCCCCGGATGAGGCCACGGCCTTAGGGGACGTCCATCCCAAGGACGATCTCAAACAGTTTCAGGAGCTGTTTAAGAGGGTAGCTTTCACGCAAGGCATCCAGACAGCACAAGTGCAAGAGAAACATCATAAGCTCCTTAAAAATTTGAGCTCCCCGGCCTCCTCCAGAGTAGCAATCCCGCTTGATGAAGCGATCTTGGAGTCCGCCACTACCATATGGCAGACCCCGGCAACTATTCCGCCTGTCCAAAAGAGAGCGGATAAGAAATACTTCGTGCCGGCGAAGGGCATGGAGTTCTTGTTTAGCCACCCCCAGCCAAACTCCTTGGTGGTGGAGTCCTCGCAGCAAAGATTAAAAACATCTCAATTTAAAACAGGGGGAACGGACAAAGATGCCAAGAAGCTAGAGCTGTTCGGCAGAAAGGTCTACTCCTCCTCCACCTTAACCTTGCGAATGGCAAATTATGCAGCGCACTTGGCGAACCATAATTTCGACAACTATGCCAGATTAACTTCCCTCATGGACTCGCTTCCAGAGGACAAAAAGCCGGTCCTCAAGGCCATAGTGCAAGAGGGCTACGCGGCTGCGAGGATGGAAGTTCAGATTGCTTTGGACGTTGCGGACACGGCAGCACGTTCCACAGCAACTGCAGTGGTGATGCGACGGGAGTCCTGGCTCCAGACCTCGGGCATACCAAGAGATCTGCAGGCGAAGATAATCGACCTTCCCTTCGACTTGCAGAAGCTGTTTGCTGAATCAACTGACTCGGTCCTTCATTCCAGTAAAGATTCAAGAGCCACACTCAGGACCCTGGGGATTTACACCCCTCCATACTCAAAGAAAAGGTACTACCCACAGCAAAGGCGGTACCAATACCAGCAACAGCGCCCCCAGTATCACAGGGGCTACGAGCAAGGGCGGCATCAGCAGCACCAGCAGTACAGAACCCCCAGGCGACGCTCACAACAGGGCCGTCCGTCCTCGGGGCGGGGCCAAAGGCCACAAGTTTGACATACAAATCCAGGGCTGCGCCATCACCACCATTGCACAAGATCATCCGAAACGACTTTTTCACCATCGCCTCCGACCATTCTACGACCAGTGGCAAAGGATCACCACAGACAAATGGGTGCTGGAGATCATAGCCACGGGGTACGCCATCCCCTTCCAGTCGCTCCCGCCGCCGCGACCCCCCGCCCAAGCCCCACCCCCAGGAGGCCTCCCATGTAGCCAGGCTCAGGCAGGAGGTGGCCCACCTAGAGTTCATAGGGGCGGTGGAAAAGGTGCCGGAGCAACTGCAAGGGAAAGGGTTCTACTCTCGGTATTTCCTGACGGAGAAAAAGACAGGAGGCTGGAGGCCCATCTTAGACCTTCGTGGCCTCAACAGGTATCTGCGCAAGCAACGTTTTCGGATGATCACTATTGCCTCCATCCTTACAGCACTGGACGATGGAGACTGGTTCGCAGCCCTCGATCTACAAGACGCGTACTTCCACATAACCATTCATCCGGCTCACCGACGTTTTCTCCGGTTCATGGTGGGCAACGAACACTTCCAATACAAGGTCCTAACGTTTGGCCTTTCCTCGGCCCCCAGAGTCTTCACCAAGACCTTGGCAGTGGTGTCAGCCTACCTGCACAGACAGGGGGTGTTTATTTTCCCGTATCTGGACGACTGCCTGCTCAAAGGGACCTCGAAAAGGGAGGTTCTCCGCATGATACGCGTCACAGCAAACACGTTCTCCTCACTTGGCCTGGTTATCAATCTGGCAAAATCAAAGATAGACCCCTCACAGGACATAGAGTTCATAGGGGCTCGCATAAACTCGGTCTCGGCGAGAGTATACCTACCAGAGGCTCGCTTTCGAGCCATCGGTTCCCTCGTGCAGGTCATCACCTTCAGCCCTACGGTGCCGGTCTTGACGTGCTTGCAGCTGCTGGGCCACATGGCAGCGGCTACGTTTGTGGTAGAGAACGCCAGGTTGCACATGCGCAGCATGCAACATTGGCTGGCAAGTGTATACAAGCCGGCAGTACACACCGTTCACAGGGTGGTGTCGCCCCCACCTGGGGTGCGCGAATCCCTGCAATGGTGGGTAAACCCCGGGAACTTGCTAACAGGGGTACCCTTCCATCAGCCGCAAATATCGGTTTTCCTCACTACGGATGCCTCCCTCATAGGGTGGGGAGCGCACATGGGCGAAGAGGTGGCTCAAGGACTGTGGTCACCCACGGAACAGTCTCTACATATCAATGTTTTAGAGCTCAGAGCAGTGTTCAACGCCTGCAAACACTTTCGAGACCGTATACAAGGCAAAGTCGTCGGGATCAGTACAGACAATACCTCCACCATGTTTTACATAAACAGGCAAGGAGGAGCTCGATCCCGTACCTTATGCGCGGAAGCAATCCGCCTATGGAACTGGTGCATCGCCCACGATATAATCCTGAGAGCCTCCTACTTGCCGGGCACGCACAACATGAAGGCAGACCAGTTGAGCAGACGTTTTGCGCTCACCCACGAGTGGCAGATCCGTCCCGATCTACTACGGCCGATTTTCCACGCATGGGGGTTTCCCCAAATAGATCTGTTTGCCACTCAGCACAACAAACAGTGCCCACGATTCTCCTCCAGAGCAGGGCTGGGCCGGGGGTCCCTGGGGGACGCGTTCGCGATCCCGTGGGGAGGCCCCCTGCTTTACGCGTTTCCCCCCGCAGTGCTGATCCACGAGGTTCTGCAAAAAGCCAGGAGAGACAAGGCTCGGATGATCCTGATAGTCCCAACATGGGATCGCCAACCATGGTTCCCCCTACTCCTGCACCTGTCGGACCGCCCACCGATGCCTCTTCCGGTGGCGCCGGGTCTGCTCACGCAAGCCCAGGGGTCCATAGTGCATCCGCACCCCCAGAGCCTGCGACTGCAAGCGTGGCTAATCCATGGCTCAGCTCCCTAGAGAGCACATGCACAGTGGAAGTACAGCAAGTCCTAGAAAGTAGCAGGAGGACTTCCACTAGGAAAACCTACAAACAAAAATGGACTCGCTTCATGGCTTGGTGTTCTACCAAGCAGCTGGCCCCCCTTTCGGTGCCTATACCTACAATTCTAGAGTATTTACTGGACCTCAAGAGAGCAGGACTCTCGCTATCCTCGTTGAAGGTCCACCTTGCCGCCATCTCGGCGTTCAGACATGAGGAGGGAGGGCACACGGTGTTCGCCCACCCTATGGTTACCAGGTTCCTCAAAGGGTTGGTAAACCTATACCCCCCTCGGAAACCGATTCCACCTTCGTGGAGCTTGGACCTGGTGCTTACCACACTCATGGGACCACCGTTCGAGCCCTTGGCCACGGTTCCCCTTCGCCTCCTTACAGTAAAGATGACCTTTCTTCTTGCAATTACGTCAGCCCGTCGGGTGAGCAAGCTTGCGGCAGTCATGGCAACGCCACCCTGCACTGTCTTTTCCAAGGAGGCGGTAACCATACGGCTGCATCCAGCCTTTGTTCCCAAAGTTTCTTCCGAGTTTCACATCAATGAACCTATTGTTCTACCCTCGTTCTATCCAAAGCCTCATAACTCCAGCGAAGAGGCGCGCCTACACCTCCTGGATGTGAGGAGGGCGCTAGCCTTCTACGTAGACAGGACCAAGTCCTTCCGAAAAACGGATAGACTCCTGGTCTCCCTTGCTCCCAAATCTAAAGGAGAAGGTCTCTCATCGCAGAGAATCTCGAAGCACATTGTATCCTGCATAAAAATGTGCTACGAGCTCAGAAAGACTCCTTTGTCGGCCACTCCCAGGGCTCATTCCACCAGGGCGGTGGCAGCATCAACAGCCTTTTTCAAGGGCGTTGCACTGAAAGACATTTGCAGAGCGGCGACCTGGTCATCCTACGACACGTTCGCCAAACATTACGCCCTTCACAGGGTATTCCAAGAGGATACCCGTCTCTCTGCAGCGGTCCTCTTGGGGACCAGCTGCACATAATCCGATTACCCACCACCTATCTGGGTTACTGCTGGGTAGTCACCTATGGTGGAGCACCCACGGGGACACTCGAAGAAGAAAGAGAAGTTACTCACCGTAGTAACGGTGGTTCTTCGAGATGTGTCCCCGTGGGTGCTCCACTTCCCGCCCATCCTCCCCGCTTCGGATCTCTGTTAGTGTTTTGCAGGGGCAACCGAGGTGGTTGGTCGAGGAACTGGCGGGGACCGGATCGCGCACATGGCCAGGAGCGCGCCAGGGAGCGGCGCGCGCCGGCGCATGCGCGGTCCGGCAGAAACTGCTTGGAAGATCCGATCTGTGGCGCCGGCCAAGCCGTCACCTATGGTGGAGCACCCACGGGGACACATCTCGAAGAACCACCATTACTACGGTGAGTAACTTCTCTTTTTGGAAGAAATTTAGATCCTCAGGGTTTGAAGTAGATGTTTAACTCAGAATGATGGGCCATAAGAAAGGGACTACCCCATGGGTAGGTTGTAACATAGTCCAGAATATTCTTCCATCTTTCTCTGCAGCAGTTGGTACTGATCAGTGTCAAAGGTGGGATCCTGGATTAAGTAGGTCATTCAGAGTTGCCCCTCTTGCTAGATGTGTGGACATGGGTGTGGGGGTTGGGGGGTGTCAGGCAGACTGTAAAGAATGCAATCCTTGAGCTCCTGATTCCCACCAAAACCAATGAGCAGTCCTGTGGCACGTTATAGACTAACAGATTTTTTTTGGAGGGGGGCACGAAATCTTATGCTCCAAAACATCTGTTAGTCTATAAGATGCCACAGGACTCTTAGTTGTTCTGCAGATACAGACTAACATGGTTACTTGGTACTGAAATGTAAATCCCACCGGTTTCTCAGTGCAAATAACCCAAGGGCTAGCATGTTTTCTTGTTTTTTTAAAACCATGCTTCATTTTTTTAAACAGAGAAATTCCATGTTCTGAGTCTCAGGGAGCAGAATATCCAAAAGGAAAAATATGTCAACTTTGCAGGTGAGTATCCCGCAAACACCATTTTTTCCCCTGTAGCTAGCTCCTGAAACAAAATTATCATGACCTAGTCCTAACCCCAATAGGCAACTGAGACCAGAATTATCACTGAATTCAAGGGCCTTAAAGAAGCCAAGATAGTCACCCACTTGGTAATGAAGGTATTAGTATGAAAAACTATAAATGGCCTTTCCACCTTTTAATATATTGTGTAACATGGAGCAGAACCACATGTGCTACACAGGAGGCATTGGGGCCTGGCGATCTAGAAATCAGACTAGAAGTATGGAGACCAGAAGTATGTTCCAAGCCTAGTTCTGATACTAACTTGCTGCGTAATCTCAGGTAAATGACTGAGGTCTTGTCCACACTACAGGTGTCTAACTCTACTTCCGTGCTGATCAGAGATGTGAAAGGGTGTGGTCATGGCTATGCCAGTAGAATTGTATCTTTACCGGAATAGCTTGTTTGACTGAGGGTGTTGTGGGGAATAAGATGAATCCCTGGTAAGAACATTTTGCTGGTATAGTGCAACCATGGCTTTAGCTTCTTATGAGCATTATAGAATTTACATTTGGTTCATTTCTAAATTGGACCAATTTTGCTTATGCTAGGTCAGGGATCGTTAGGTTTACAGACATGCTTGCATGTTTAGGACAAAAGTAACTCAGAATACCAAAAGGGGAACTTCATTGTCCCCATCACACAAAATTTCTTTGAAATTATGAGCTACACAGTCCTTTCCAGGAAAGAAACACAGAAAAAGGGACATGATGCATTGGAAAGTCTACAAGATTTAATGTATAAAATTTCCTTCATAATTTTCCTATCCATACAGGTAGAACCACATTGATCAGAGAGTTCCTATATCTCTGGTCAAAATTTTCAGATGTGACTATTGATTTTTGCATGTCTTGAGTTTTGGGATGCCTAACATGACATTTTTTAAGGGACCTGATTTTCAGAAGCATATATTTAGTCACCCTTAGGACGCACACACAGGGATTCAATTCTGGATGGTAGCCAAAGGGAGATTTCAAAGGGCTAGAAATTACAGTTGTTATGACTGTAATAAGACTCACTTCCATGCAAGGGTTATTTTTCCCCCAACCCCCTTGTCCAGTTCTGAAAGATAGCACTTCATCAAAGTTTGCCATTCACTACTAGTTGAAGTGCTTTCCTTCAAGATGTTAATCGGTGGCTACTAAAATATTGATTTGGTTTGCAAAAGCATGACTCAGTTCAAGAGGCTCATTATCTGCCTTGTCAACCTAAAAGCAAAATGCCGACTTCCTGAAGAAAGACTGAGAATGGGGCAGGCTGAAAAAAATGATCTAGAAATACCTCTGCTGTGTTGACATCATTTCTCTTTAAGGGTAACAGCATCAATGCTACACAAACTGATAAAATAAAGAAGGGCAATAAGAAAAATCTGTGGCTAGTTGGTGCCCCGTGAGGAAAGAAAATAAGTTTTTTTACCCCAAATGACTAAAGTGATGATTTAGAATAATTAAGCTTGCTGAAAAGTATAGAACAGAACTCAGTAAGAGTGGTGTCAAAGGGCCTTGCTTGAAATATTTCCTGTTGTACTTCTCATTGATCCCTGAAAAGCAAAGCAAGCAGTCCTGTAGCACCTTAAAGACTATCAATACTATTTATTCGGTAAGAAGCTTTCGTGGGAAAGATGCACCTCTTCAGATCCTACCTCTTTGAGACCATGGATTCCTGAGAGCAATAATTCAGTGACTACTCTATATGAGGCTGCACCTGGACAATTGCTCAGCTTTGTCTGGCGGTTCATCTATGCTGATTGGACTTGCTTGGACCTGCATTCTCCATGCACATGAGACTGAGGTTGTAAAAGAGAGCACAGAGGCCAAATGTTTGGCCTTTTTCCTTCTCCCACCTACATTGCAAATAACAAAGACACTCAGAAGACTGAAGATTCCAAGAGTGGGGACTGGATCAAGTTTCAAGGGTGAAACCTGCATGTTATGAATTGCAATATCCAGTGGAGTGAGAAAAACTGCTTAATCTAGATGTTGCTCAGTCTCACAGGCGTAAGAGTTTAGACTGTGTGCTTGTATTTTATTTTGGTAACTAGTTCTGACTTTTACCCACCTCTTATAGTCACTTGAAATCTCTCTGTTGTACCCAATAAAACTGTGTTAACTGTTTATCTTTACCAGTGAGTTTGTCTGAAGTGTCTGGTTAAATTGTCCAGGTTTGACAAAGGCTGGTGTATGTCCACTTTCCAGTGATGAAGTGGGGAACCAATTAACAAACATGGATGATATATTCCTGAGGTGCAGTGCTGGGAGGTGGGGAGATTTGATCAGTGACTTTCTCTGTGTGATTCATGAATGTCTCTGGGAGCATCCAAGCAATCTGGCTGGGTGTGGGGTTCTATATGCAGTTGTGCTGAGTGTTAGCAGCACCTGGCGGTGTTTGCTGCTTGTCACTTGCAAAGCAAGGTGAGAGGCAGCCTAAGCTGGAGAATTGGGGTGGAGAGAGCCCAGTGGTGCCACAGTCCCAGGCTGTACCCCAGAGATCACATCACACAAACGTGAAGAGTGCTGTACTTAAAATAGATTTTATTACATTCACTTTACAGACTTAGAAATAGAGGCTTGGAGACATTATGTAACACTCTGAGCTCCATGTGTGTGAAGTGGTACCCAGCTAAAACCAAGGACAGTCCTAATTCCAGTCCATTGTCTCTGACCATTTCTTTTTGGTACTTTCTGTATTTTTTTTTTTATGTATCAGTGGCATACACTCAGGGACTCATGTTTTTCCAGGGATTTCAGTTCTTTAGATCTTCTACTGAAAGTCTCAACAGTTGAGCTCCTAACACAGATGTGACCATGTGGATTCCCCTCCCTTCTAACGTGAGCTGGATTTATCTTGCTCTCATCCTGATGGTCATTGCAGATTTTCAGTCCCATTCACATTTATTGTTTTCTTTGCAGTGTATGGAAGTCTACAGCTTAGTGGGAGCAGGGAAATGTTCCAAGAGAAGAAATATAGGAATGGCCAAATTCCACCTTCATCATTCCTATGTTCATGGAAGACAAACAGAGAAGTTAGATAAAAGTATAAATGCTTTTGCTGGGACATTACAGTGTAACACTACTTTATTTCTTAGCATTCAGAACAATAACACAGAAGAACCCCATGATAGAATAATAGACAAAGCAAGTCCAAATACTAAGTACAAATGCAGAGTGGCATAACTCACCCCAGTTTACTCTAGGCTATTTATCTACAAACTGACTCTGCTGGGCCTTGGTGGTATGTTTCCCTACAAAGCTGCTGGCCTGCAAGCAGGACAAGGAAAACCCCAGAAAAAGGAAAATGATAGGTCACAAATTCAACATAGTCTTCAGTACATCACAAACAGGAGTGAGGAAGGTAGTGGACAGGTGAGAGATATAGTCAGGTACAGACCACAGCAATGGAAAATCAGGACAAGCCAGTGCTCTGCCTTCTTGTACCAGTGGACTGGTTGCAGAACTTCTAATCATATCAAGGACATTTAAGTTGCTCCTGGACATAGCCTTTTTTATCCTTTTGCTGCATAGCCAGCAGCCAATCACAGGTGGTACAAAATCTATAGGCTGTGTCTACACTAGCCAAAAACTTCGACATGGCCATGCAAATGGCCATTTTGAAGTTTACTAATGAAGCACTGAAATACATATTCAGCGCTTCATTAGCATGCGGGCAGCCACAGCACTTCAAAATTGACGTGGCTCACCACCGCGCGGCTCTTCCAGATGGGGCTCCTTTTCGAAAGGACCCCAGCTACTTCGAAGTCCCCTTATTCCTATGAGCAGATGGGAATAAGGGGACTTTGAAGTAGGTGGGGTCCTTTTGAAAAGGAGCCCCGTCTGGATGAGCCGCGCGGCGGCGAGCTGCATCAATTTCAAAGTGCCGCAGCCACCCGCATGCTAATGAAGTGCTGACTATGTGTTTCGGTGCTTCATTAGTAAACTTTGAAATGGCCATTTGCATGGCCATTTTGAAGTTTTTGGCTGGTGTAGACATAGCCATAGTGTTACAAAGCCACAAATGGCTCTTACAGCTGCTCTGTGGCAATCACATATAGCATGCCTGGATCATGGTGAAGCAACTCACTTATGTTCTGATTCATCAAGATACTTAAGCCTGTGCTTAACTTAAACACAAGAGCAATCCTTTTAAAATCAGTGAGCTGACTATTGTGTTTAAAGTTAGGCACATACTTATGTGCTGTGCTGAATGAGTACTTTAAGGAGTGAAAGAGTTACACAAGGGATAAAAGATTTCAAAGTTTTAATGCTTCTCACTCCCTAGCATCTCTTAAGGGAAGATATTGAGGGTAGATGTAATCCCCCGTCTCTTTCTGAGAGATATGGTGCTATTTATTGTGGGAGAAAGGTATGTACCCTAATGTTTGTCAGAATCTGTTGTAATGACATGATTTACATTTATCTTTGCAGGCTTTTTATTTATTTTTGTTGCATAGCATGACAATTAGGCAGAGCCATAAATGAAATGCCTCACAGCAGTCATATTTCACTTGGGCTTCACAGTGTATTGCTGGCTCTGTTTGTTTCTAAAGATTGTACAGGACAGTTTGTGTGTAATTATTATTTTTTTGGGGGTATTCCATTTTTCCCTGGATTTAAAATGCTACAAAGAAACTGGATCAGCAGACTCAGTGCAACTGAATTGATGCTGATAAAACTGGGGCCACCATGTCGTGTCCAAGTCAGGAAGCAGTTCTAATGCAGCCAATAATGACAGTGATCAGTAACCCAAACCTAATTCACAAAGGAGTAGATTCTTTACAAGACTCATTGTCTGCAATCGATTGGTGAGAGAAAAAAAGTATCTTGAGTAAACTTCAGCAGGTTGAGCCATACTGACTGCGAGAATACAGAGATTTAGATGGCATAGTTAATGTACCAAGTTAATAAACATTAATCAAGTTTTAGTGAATAAAAGAATATTTTTCAGAAGATTGACTAAGCTGTATGGAAAACCACTAAATGTTCTGGATTTTCGTGTCTCAAATGCATTCTTTTCTGATTTTATTTTTTCAAGATGTCTGCACTGGTGGTGGCAGCAGAGCCATGAGATTGTGACTTTACTATCTTCTCTCTATAAAACTTGAAGTAAACTCTACATGTCCATCATGGAATACGTTGTAGGAACTGTTAAGCTATGTCTACACATGCCCCTCCCTTTGGGATGATGCATGCTTTCAAAATTGGGGTTTCCTTTTGAAGGAATCCTGTCTACATGGCTAGTTTGCAATTTGAAAGCAGCACTTCCAACGCAGTGAGTGGCTGTCATTATGCAAATGAGGTACTGAATATTCATATCAGAGAGTGTGGGCACAGCTGTTTGTGGCATGACCACAACAGTGTTGCAAGCCGCGGCATTCACGCTCCTCTTGAATGATCAAGGCTTCACTACCTAATCAGAATCCAGCATGCCAGCATGCATTGACAAACCCCCAAGGAGCTGAGGGCTCAACCACATACGAGGAAGCGGGGCCAGCTAAGGGCTTAGTCACATATGCAGAAGTGAGATCACTGCCTCACCAAACATTAAGAGCTCCTAAAAAGGAAAAAACTCCTACCTCCTAAAAAGGGCAAAAGGGCACAATGCACTGACATTGGCCCAGGGGTTGCTTCCGTGTCTAAACCCTGATAAAAAGTTAACTCCCCCCTCCCAAATAGGAGATGAGTGTGCCTTGACAAGCCCATCAGCTGGCCCAAGTTGCTAGTCCCTCCCACCGAAAATCTGGACCCTTTTGGCTAGATGTTGGTGTGGGTTCTGCTCACCATCTGCGGGTTGGTAACTGCCCTGTAAGTACAGGCTTTCTCCTGTCCGTCACCTGACATTGTGTTGGGTAGATGGCTAGAGTGCGCTAGGTATTTCCCCTTATTCCCCCCCACCCCCCACACGCCCATAACATTGATTAAGCCGTTGTTAATAAAGCTTTTTTACATTCACTGCTTGTCTTGTCTCCATCCACCACTTGTTCAGCGAACTCCTTTACTCCCAGGACAGAGACTCATTAGCATTTTGACATGCTTCATTTACATGCCCCTTCCAAAACGGAGTGGTATGTGTAGACATAGCCTAACAGTTCCCACAACATATCACAGGATGAACATGTACAGAGTTTACTTCAGGCTTTATAGAGAGAATATAGTAAAGTCACAATCTCATGGCCCTGCTGCCAACACCAGTGCAGATATCTGACTTTCAGTACAGGTTTTACAATGGGACCGTGGTGCTGAGCCCACACACAGAAGGGAGGCCAGCATCTGGACTGGAGCCCTGCTCCTCTCATTCTCCATTCTGAGACCTGGCCCTCTCTTGGCCTCTTTCCCCTGAGGACTTGCCAACTGCTCACTCCTGTCCACCCTCTTGCTCCTGTCTGCCCCTGAATCTCCTCTGCAAATAATGGCCTGGACTGTTCAGGGGAAGAGGCTGAGCAAGAGTGGGTCTTCAGAGAGGAGCACAGTGGGGGTCTTTGAGGTGAAGAGGCCAAGTGGAGGGAAGGAGGATGCCAGAGGGATTGTGGACCAAATGGGGGGCAGGGGGACCATCTGGGCACCAGATCCCACAAAAGACAAATTCAGCCCCACCTGTTATTATTTTTTATGGACATCAGACTCTGTGTTACATACACATAAAAAGGAGTGGTCCTTTTCCCTCCAAACAATGAAAAATTGCTGAGCTAGACAAAGGGAAGTGTGACCTCCATTTTACAGCTTAGGAACCAAGGCACAAGGGCTGTTTCTACTTAGGCCACTTTCTTTGGAAGTGGCATGCTAATACATGGAGCAAAAGATGCTAATGAGGAGCAGATGCAAATTTCCTGCGCCTCTTTAGCAAAAAACATCTCGTCGTTTGGAGTCCGGAAGGCCGTTCTTCCAGACCCAAAAATGCCATGTAGAAGCGTGGCCCTGAGAGGCGCCCCCCAGGAGCCGCCGTTCTACACGGCATTTTGGAGTCCGGAAGAATGGTCTTCCGGACTCCAAATCACGTGACGTTATGCAACATCTCCTGAAAGGCTTGTGTGAAGGGAATTGTATCCTGGTGAGGACCCTGTACATCACTTACTCAGTCTAAAAGGGTTGGATCCAGAATATAGCCAAGAGAGCCTTCATCTCTTGTTTACAACTATTAATCCTACCAATTCCTGATTTACATTGGTTTAAACTGGAGCAGACTAAGTCTTGGAAAAATCAATGGGGCAAAATCTCTACTCGGTCACAGACTTCCTACGGGGCTTTAACAAGCTATCAAAAAACAGATTTTAAAGGTATTTAGGTGCTTAAAGATGCAGAGAGGCTCAAAGTTGCTTTCAAAAAATCCCACCAGGTGTCTTTCTGCATCTTTAAGTACCTAAATGCCTTTCAACAGCTGGTTCTGAGCCTCTCAATGTCTCAGTTACTACACTCTAAAATGGGAATCATAGAATTGTCCTACCTCACAGGTAAGTTCTGAGGATAAACGCATTAACCATTATGAGGTGCTCAGCTAGTATGTCAATGGGGTACGTATAGGAAAACTGAGTAGATATATATTATAGGAACTACAGAGAGGTCTCTTACTCAAACTACTAGTTGTTTGTCAGGACAGCAGCAGATGAGCAAGGTCAACATATGTCGACAGGAGTACAGCCATAGATGGCTTAAGAAATAAGAAAAATAGATTCTAACTGCAATTTGAAACAAATGAGGAGCTATTGGAGTTCAAGAATATCTTTAGAATGTTCAGTGAGTCATTTTGCCCTGTACTGATAGATATAGTGAAACGTTTAATTAAATGCAGTGCTCTGGAAAAGTGTCAGCTTATTTACATTTTGGAAAGCTGCACCTAAGAGAAGCTAGGACAAAGGGCCAGCCTCCTCAGTAGAGGGAGAGACCACAGACTCCAGAAACAAATTCCAAGGGAGGACAAATAATGAAAACAAAAACCAGAGCAGGCATTAAAAGTTCAAACTGAACTAGTACTAGACTGGCACATGGAACAGAGAATGGTGAACACACCCATTGCTCGGAAAAAGAGCCCACTTTGTTAGTGGACACCACTCACAGAAACTCTGCCCAGAGACTCGTGGCAAGTAAGGACTAAAAGTAAGACTCCAAATCACAGGTAGTCTCCCTGTCAAGCCTTCTTGACTGATATGTGGCTATCTTGACAAGTGCTGGGAGCTGAATGAAAATCTAACACAACTTTGTGGGGCCACAAATGAAATGCCTAAAGGAAATGTGTTACAGTCTGTAACAAGTCCAGTGACGCCCAGCCCCTTGGTCTAGGGCGGGCGGCAGCAAAAAGGGGGTTAGGGCACCAGCCCGTACTCAGTTCGGGGGGTCAGCAGCTCACCGCTACAACACCATACAGGCCCCAGCCCTCAATCTAGGGCGGGGCAGCAGTTCACAAGAGTTGTATAGTTCTGGGCCCAGCCCTCAGTCCGGGGCAGGGCAGCAGTCCCCAGATAATAGCACAGTTCTGGGCCCGGCCCTCAGTCCAGGGCGCGGCAGCAGTTCACCAGGGTTAAACACCGGCCCAGTCCTCAGTTTGGGGCGGGGCAGCAACACAAGGGTTACAGACAGGCTCAGCGCAGGCTGGCCCTGTCAAGGAGGGGGTAGGGGGTCGCAGGCCCTCCCACTCCACTGCGACCAGGCCCGGGGCCCTGGGGGTCGCTCACACGCAACCACGGCAGTGGGGATCCAGACCGCAACACACTGCCATGGGTTCGTGAGTGTCGTTCCCCGGGCCACTTCCTACCTCTACCTCTGCTGGCGGGAAGTCCCAGTCCATCTGGTCAAGGGGTTCCCCTAGGTTGGACTCCTCCAGGTCATCCACCTTCGGGGGCTCCGGCCAGTCGTCCATCACAATGTCATTGGGGTAGTCAGGCGGCGGTAATACAGGAGACCCGAGGCGATCCTGGGCCTGAGTGCTGTAAGGATCCGCCGGGACTCTGGGGCAGACTGCTCCTGGGGCTTCTTCCAAGGCAGGGGGTCTCCGCCGGCGTGAAGGTCCAGGTAGGTCTGGGAAGTCTGGGTAGTCCCCTTGGGGCATATGGACCCGGGATTGCTTGGAGCCACTGGGGGCTTGCTCCTCCGGCCTGGCCGGGCGGCCGCAGGCCCTCTCCCTTTGGCGCTGAGGAGCTCGTGCAGGCACGTCCTCCCTGCCCGGAGGCCCAGCCTCGAATGGGTCCTGAGTCCCGCCTTTGGCTCTTCTAGCCCTTGGCCCCGCCCTCTGAGGGGCGGGCCTCTGGTCTCCTGGCTCCGGCCCCGCCCACCAGGGCCTCTGCATAGTCTCCCCTGCCTCCGGGTCTGCAGGAGGCCATACTGACTCACTACACAGTCACAGTTGCAGAGACTCTGTTAATCTACAGGACAGCTACAGAGGCAGCGGCAGTGTATGTTTCCCTGTATTGATCATAGAATCATAGCAGATTAGGATTGGAAGAAACCTTGAAGCAGCACCAACCCCAACTAAATCATTCCATCCAGGGCTTTGTTAACCCTGGCCTTAATAATCTCTAAGGATGGAGATAACACAACTTCCATGGGTAACCCATTCCAGTGCTTCCTAACATCCATCTGAAACAACCCCTACTGAAACATGAGACCATTGTTCCCATATTCTGTCATCTGGCACCACTGAGAATGGTCCAATTCCATCCATCTTGAAATTACCTCTTCAAGTAGCTGAAGTCTGCTATCAAATCCCCACTTATTTTTCTGAAGACTGACTAAGCCCAGTTCCTTCAGTCTCTCCTCATAGGAGATGCATCCCAACCACTTAATACTTTTTGTTTCCTTCCCCTGGACTCTTTCCAATATGTCCGCAACCTTTCTGTAGTGTGGGGTCCAAAACTGGACTCAGTATTCCAGGTGTAGCTTCATCAGTGCCAAAGAGAAGGGAATAATCACTCTATCTGATGACAACTTTACTACTAAGGCAGCCCACTGAGCTGTTAGATTTTAGGGCATGCTGGCTTTGTGATTTTTCAGTGAATGAGGTGAAGCTGATCAGTCTGCAATTCCCCAGATTCTCCTTTATTAAAAAGATGGGCACTACATGTGCCTTTTTGCAACTGTCTAAGACCTCCTCCAATCACCATGAGTTATCAGAGATAATGGCCAGTGGCTCTGCAAATACATCAGCCAATTCTCTCTGCATCCTTGAATGGTTCAGATGTGGCCCCATGGATGCGTGCAAGTCCAGCTTTTCTAAACAGTCATTAACCTGTTCTTTTACCAGAGAGCGCTGTTCACCTCCTTCCCATACTGTGCAGCAGTCTGGGAGCTGACCTTGTCTGTGAAGACCAAGGGAAAACAACTGAATACTTCAGCCTTTTCCACTTCACCTATCACTAGGCTGCCCTCCCCTTTCCATAAGAGATATGTTAATTAACCCCAGGGTTGACTTGCAAAGTACCTCAGCCAACTCTATCATAATGTCTATGCTCTGTGCTCAGATCACCAACAAGGATGCCACATAATGCAAATTGTGGTGATTGGTTTTTTTTATGGACTCCTGTAAGAAATAGGCCTGAAAATATGAACACATTTCATATAGACCACTGAATAGACCTTAGATAGTAATGAGCCATTCTACCATGAATGACCCTTAGAATCTGTGCTAATTACTTATGCTAAACAATATGTTCCACCTTGCATTTAGCTGTGATGCTCAGAGTACCTTTCCCAGACATAATGCTGTGTAGTTCAAAAGTTGTCTCTCACCAGCAGAAAGTGGACCAGTAAAAGATATTACCTGTTCCTCGTGGTCACTTGATAATGAGTAGAATATCTTTATGTCACTCTCCTATTTGTGAGTCTGTTGATGGCTGATCAGCCCAATTCTGGAGCCACTGGTCTTATCACAGAAGATATTACTACACACACTGTCTCTTTCCTATCCCGGAACCAACATGGCTACAACTGTACTACATACATCAGGTGGTAATGACTTTATCTGCTAAATTGGCATATGTGTGAACCATGACTGAAAAGTAAAAGGCTTCATATTCCAATAGATCTACTCTAAGTCACCATTTACCCTTATACTGTAAATTTAAGAAGGATCCAATGTAACAGATATAATTTTGGTAATCACTTTTAACATTTGATATTATCATATGTGTATGAATGCAAATGCAAATTGATTAGGAAAGGTCAGTTATCAAGTGAAGTGCAGACAAGTAGAACAAAAAAATAAAAAACAGTGGAGACATTTTTATAACATGTTCTCTGAGCTTTCACTGCTGCTGTGTGACATTAACAATCAAGGACACAAAAGAAAGAGTGAACAGAATTTTAACCACTACCGCTCTAAATCACAGGGGATTTCCAATGATGGTAAATGTGGGAAAAAAACCTTCATTCCAAACCATTTATCAGATAGTAAGACTCTGCTTGTGTGTAGGTTTTGTATTTATATGATTTCTGTACTCAGCTGGTATCCATGATATCATTAGTAGAATTGCTCAGAGAGTCAGCATAACATGTATAAAATTAAAGTTCAGTCATTTAATCCATGGTATTTTTGTTTTGAACTAATTATGTTACCATGGCATGGTACTTTCTATTTCACTGTGTCCAAATTTATCTTTTTTGCCTGTTTTATCTACTGAGATCACATACATTTTTAAGCATTATCTCTGTCTGAGTTTTAATAAAGCATTCTCCCCGATTGCCTACATTGATTTGTAAGAAAATGTTAACCAACATGTTAAATTTTCATAATCAATTTTCTAATATGCACCCTGCACAGGTTTAATATAGATGGTTTATATCTCACCTGTGTCTGAGGAGTAAACATGGGAAGATGAGCTGGTGATGTAAAGATCACATTTGTACTCCACTGATCGTGGGCTGCTGTACCCCAGTAGCTTGCACACAAGTCCCTTTGCTGTGTCTAAGGCACTGGAGTGATCCTTCCATGCCCAATTATGCCAGATTTAGCATTCTAAGTAGGAATTGCAGCACTAGGACCTCTCACTGGAGCACAGATTTTGGACCACCAAGTCACATCTTTGGGCTATTCATTTGTAAGCAACACAACATGGGGGAGCTCCTTCTTTAAAATAGCAATCTCCAGATCTTAAGAAAAGTTTCACTGTTAAATCAGTTACATTCCATGACTTTTCTTTTTTTCCCCCAACAGTTTGTGTATATTGTCTTGCAAGAATTCAGCAAACAAAGCTGAAACAGAAAACAAAAAAAATTATATTCAGTTGTTATTTCTGTATGAACAATTATTAGCTGGCATATTTTAGTTAATGACTCTACCTCTGCTTCTTTTTAAATCAATGGCAAACTAACACTGACTTGCAAGGGAGCAAGACAGGGCTCTGATCAGTTGCATATTGAAACATTGTTGGTTAATTGGAATTCGTGACCTAATTGAGTTAAAATAAAGCTAAGGGTGTACCACAAAAAACCAAAACAAAATAAAGAGCCACCCAAAAACCCACAATAACCCAGCCCACGAAACAAGAAACCACCACCATATGACGCTAGGAAGAAAATACAGACATCCTCTAAATGTACCACCACCCATAACTGAATCATGTCCTGACTAGACAAGTTGCATATGGCAAATGGATAAAACAAACATTTGAGAGGTAAGCATCATAACATTATCTCTGGGGCTTATTAACTTATTTCACAAAATATAAGTAGCAGTAGAATGGAGCCTCCTTCATAACATTAGTTTTCTGATGCAATAACAGAAAGTAATAGTTCAGAGGGATGCAGGGTGGAACAAAAAGTATAAGATTCAGATTAAAAACATCATATTAGAAAACAGAAAACATTGAATCAGGCATTAGCAAAATATTCCTGATGGTGAGATCAATCTGGCAATTGAATCATTTACCCAGAAAAGCAATCAAGGTACCAACCTCTCTAGACATGTTGGAAAGAAAATGTAACAAGTGAAATATTGGAGAGGGGAGACTGAGCTGTAAGAAAAGCTTAGAAATTTCTTATTTATTTTTTGCATAACATTGAAAATAATTTCCACCTAAGAGTGATGCAGAGGCAAAAAAGAAGAGCTGGGAATTACTGTTATTTAAGACAGACTTTGTTCAGTTGTGATAAATACGCCAGTGAGTGGATTCTTATGTAAACTTCAAAATACACAAATGACATCCTCCTGCGGATCTCCTAGTGGCTGACCCCGACCCACAGATATGCCTCTCCAGTCTGCCCGTAAACACTATGGTGTCTTTGCGCCTCAGCAGCAGGCCTAAGTGACGGAGCAAATGAGCAGATTTCACCACGTCTTAGAGCCTAGTTTGAATTCCTCCTCTGAGTGCTGGAAGAGATCATGCAGGTCCTCACATGTGGGATGTCATCAGTGTCCTAGAGCACCTGGTCATCATGCTTGCTAGTGTCACCCTGTGGATAGATGATATCTTGTACCTGCAGGTCATAGAACCCTATCAGGCCAATTTTGGGGTGGAAGATCCTGTGTGTGATGAGTTACTGCCATTGGGTATCATCCTGTGATCTCAGGGGATTGATCTCAGCTTTGGTGGCATTCAAGAAACCTCTAGTATTACTGATGTCTGTGAGATGCTGGAGTTCTTGTACCTGCTCAGTCCACCATTGGTTTTTCAGATCCCTTGTTTTACATTGGACTTATGCCTTGGCCTTGGCGTGCACTTCTCTCTTAGTTGTGCATTTGATGTCACTTTGCCAGGCCCTAAAGGATTCTGAATTGCTTCTTACTGGAGAGAGCAATATAATGAATTCTTGAACTAACCCTCCATCATGGTCCTAGAATCCTTTGACCAAATCCCTCAGCAGCCACTAATGGATGATCTTGCTCGACTTCCTTCCCTGAGTGAGGTCTAAGCTGCCATCAAAGCAACACAGTAAGTGGAATCCCCATTGAAATCTTCAAAGGAAGTGGGTCAGAGCTCCACTAACAACTCCAGCTCTTTATTCTCAAGATCTAGGATAGGGAGCAGATGCTGCAAGAGTTCAGAGACACACTGATCGTCAGTTTCTTGAAGAAAGGTGACACGTTAAACTGTAGAAACTATCATGGCATCTCCCTCCTGGCAACAGCAGGGAAAATCTTAGCTCAAATCCTTGCAAACCTCCTCCCACTACTCTCAGAATAAATTCTCCCAGAATCCCAGTGTGGCTTCCAACCATTCCAAGGAGCAGCAGATATGATCTTCACCACGTGGCACATGCAATTAAAATGTAATGAACAAAACCAAGCCTTACACATGAGTTTCATTGACCTAACCAAAGCATTCAACTCAATCAGTCATAGAACCCTGTGGGCCATCCTCTCAAAGTTGGTCTGCCCCAAAAAATTCATTAGCATTTTGAGGTTGCTTCCTGACAATACGACTGCCACTGTATTAAGCAACAATAGATCCCAAAGAAATATCTTTGAGATTAAAACACGAGTCAAATAAGGCTGCATCAATTGCCCTATCACTGTTCTGCATCTTCATCACCATGACCCTTCACATCATTGATGACAAGCTCCTGGATGCCGTGAAGATTGTCTATAGAATTCATGGGAAGCTTTTCAACTCAGGAGACTGAAAGCTAAAAGAAAAAACTCCATGACCTTAATCATGGAGCTCCAGCATGCAGATGACAACATGGCTGCTGCTTTTTCTCCTGGAGTCCTTCAGGCCATCTTAAGCACCTTCACCAAAGCATACAAGAATCTCAGCTTTACAATGAACATCAAAAAGACCAAGGTATTCCTCCAACCCTCTCCAACCGGAAAATCTCATATACCTTCTATTGAAGTCAATGGAAAACTGCTGGAAAATGTGGAGCATTTCCCATAACTTAGAAGTCATCTTTCCACTAAAGTCAACATCACCTGAGCCATGCAAGACAAAGGTTCTTCAAAAACTGGGACATCTATGCCAAGACAAAGTTCCTTCTACTTTGCACAGTGGTTATTCCAATGCTACTATATGAATCTGAAACATGGAGAACATAGAAACTTCATTTGAAGGTACTTGAACAATAACATCAATTCTGCCTCAGGATAGGAGAATCCTAAATATCTCTCTGGAGGACAGGTGCAGGAACACTAGCATCCTAGAAGAGTCAAACATGACCAGCATTGACGCCATTAGTGTTCATCAACAACTTTGTTGGACTGGTCATGTGATTGGGATGTCCGATCAGTGCCTCCCAAAACAGAATCTGTTTTTTGAGTTGAAGGAAGGATGGAGGAGCATTGAGGCCAGAAGGAGTGATATAAGGAAATGCTGAAGGCACACATGAAACAGTGCAGCATCAGTGTTGACACTTGGTAGAACTTTGCCTAGTGGAGAGTGGTAATCCATGAGGAGGTGGCACAATTTGAGAGGGCCTGACGCAGTACAGATGAGGAGAGGCAGAGAAGAAAGAAAGAGCAGCAAAAACTGCCTTGAGCCCTTTCGACAGCTACCAACACCTGCAACTTATGTCATAAGATCTGTGGCTCCAGAATTGGGCTGATCAGCCATCGATGGGCTCACATATAGGAGGGTGACATGAAGACGTCCTACTCATTATTGAGTGACCACCAAGAAGAAGCAGAGAAGATTGCCACTGAATAGCACAAACCCCAGCACCTATCCTCACAAGAGGGCAAGCCTACCACAGCAAAGTCCCTAACCACAAGGCAGTTCCAACACCCTCCTTTCAACAGCCACTTTTACTATCTAGAGAGAGAACGTAAACAGATAAAATTGGTAACATCACAGTACTTAAACTGAAGAAGTAAGAACACTGCAACATATTTAGCTGGACACAGAAACGTTTAACATTAGATGTCCCAGGGTGTCATGATGGTAATGAAAATCTTTATAGCTGTGTAAAAAAAAAAACCCTGACAAACAAAATTAGTTTTCTGGAAATTGGTAAATCCATAAAATCTGGCCAGGTGGTAACCCTATGAGCATGCAGCGACCCAGCTGCCCTAGACCACCAAAAGGAATCTTCCAGGAGAAATCCACAGTCTTCCAGGGTGGAAGTGCCTCAACACCAGTGTCATAGGTGCCATCAACCAGGCCTGAGGGCTCTTTGGGTACTTAGTACCTGAGCAATGACTGACTTAGGCTAGTGAGTGGCACATGAGTGGCCTTCCTTCATTTCAATGAACCACAGGATTGGCATAACCAAGATGGTCTTCTGGAATAGTGTAGTTTTGCTAGCTGGGTTTGTGCATCTAGAATTTGCGGGGTGTGCTGACTGAACCATAGCAATGCTTTGACTGCATGCAGAGGGCACCCATGGCTCTTACAGACTTAATGTTGGGTGCAATCAGACACAGCACATTTCAGGTGCCCTGGCTTTATGTGAGTGTTATTTTAGTAATACCATAGGAAAAAATTACTTGGATGGAAACCAGCAGAATATGATAACCATCTACATGGGCAACAGTCAACAAAATATCTCATGAAACACATGTAAAACCCCTATGGGCCTCATGACATTCGAGCACTTCCTAGGGAAATGAATCAATACAGATGCTGGTGGAAGCAGTGAAATGGAAACCGGTGGTAGTTACGGAATCGGAAGAGATCAGAGAACTTGACATGAACATGGCTGAAAGATGAAAGCAGGTCCAGATCCTAACCTCTGAGGCAGAGATGCCTGAAGAGATCAACAAAGCTGCTGGAGAGGCCAGCGCCATATTAGTCAAGACCAAGATCAAAGCAGAACCTATTTGGCTGCGGGCTGATGCTTTGATGCAGCAGAAGGCATCTCCTTGGCTGTGGCTCAACACTCTATGAGTGCCTTCTCCAAGGCAGCCACATACTCCAGCACTGTCCTACTGCTGTCCAACACCAGGGACACCACCAGCATGGGCAAGCAGGCCCTGGGAATCTGCAGCATTTGACCAAACCCCATGAAGAGCCCAGAAGTGAACCTGCTAGTCCTTGAGGTTCCTAGGATCTCCCTCCACCTGCACAGAGCTACCAAATGCAGACCAGATGAATTCCAACTAGCCCAGAAGATATGGACCACTATGAATAACCTGCTGTGGCAGCACCTGTCATGGAGCAGAGCACCCCTCATCCTGCCATCAGGTAAGCCCTGCAGGGCACCTGTCAAGGGGCTCACACCCTGCTGCTCTCCCCCCCGCATCAGACTCTCTGTCTCCCTTCCCTCTTTCGTCTCCTATTTCTGTTCAGATTTAATCAAGTTGGGGTTGTTCCTTCTTTGAAGAGGGGCTTGGACTAGATGACCTCCTGAGGTCTCTTACAACCCTAATCATCTATGACTGTATAAAAAAGGAGATGGCGTGAAAAGGGTGAAAACAGTGTTCCTATTGCAGTCAAGGTACAAACAAACAAAAACAATACAATATGCCATCAACAGAACTAATTTCCTCTTGTGTCCTAATTATTTTTAGTGCCATATTACTCATCAATAATGACCTGTATAAAATATTCAAGCGACAATATAATTGTTTGCGTTAGAAACACAGCTAATGTCTCTGTCTCATGATTAAAAAGAAGGCAGTTCATTCCCAAATGGTTCTTTCAGTAAAATTTAAAAGATCAAAGTAGTAGTCATGCACAATCCATCAGCTGTATTAACATGAATGTCACAGTCCCCAAGGATGAAAGCTCTATCAGGATAAATGTACTACAGCAGACAAGAGTTTATGGACTAATTAGCAGACAGAATGAAATTCTACTACTGCAGTTAGAGCTACAATTTTAGGTGACATAGATGTAATATGACTTTACATCAGAGTAGCTGGGAAATGCTTAACAAAAAGTTCCCTCTGTGGCAGATTTAAATTCATTTAGTGAAGTGCTTGACAAGATTTTTCATGTGATGTATTAAAAAGTTAAGGCAAAGAATGTTCATGGGTAAAGGAGTTATTTTGTAGCAGAATGCCCCTCTTTTTTGTCAGGGTTTGTTAATGTTTATTGTTGTGATTGAAATGTGAAGGACTGTAATGATTTTTCAAAACTAATTGTATTCTACCCTTCATGCATGTGTGTGCACACAATTATTGGTGAAAGCAGAATTAAGCAAACTCAACTAGCTACAGTTGAAGTGCTGTGCAAAATATTTATCACTTTTTTCTGACTATAACCAGATGTAAAAATTCTGCAGTAAGCTGCTTCAAGATATTTCTCTTCTAGTATTAAGAATGGCTCACAAGTTACTCCGATATTTGCAGCCACGTATGGGCACTCCTGTATTGGATGCAACATTATAGTAAATGGTGAATGGCATCTTGGATTTTTTCTTGTGCATCTGTAAATCAGACAGGTGCCTTTTTGTGTACAAGTTAATTTTAAATAATTGATATTCTAACTCATTGGCTTGCTTCCATTAGCCCCTAGCATGGGTACACCTGGAGAAGTGAGTACCGTGGTCAGATTATCCACTAAGTTACATCAGCTATGTGCTGATGTCACCCGATTGCCTTCATTGAAGTTCACAAAGTCTAAGGTTAAAAGGGACTCGTATGAACTCCTTGTCTGTCCTCCTGCATAATGCAGATCACAAGAATTTCCCTGGTCATTCCTGTATCAAGGTGATAACTTCTGTTTGGACTATCACATGCTTTAGAATTAAATCCAGTCCTGATTTAAAGACTTCAAGCAATGGAGACTCCACCACATGCCTCAGTAAGTAATCATTGGAACAAATTACTTCACTACTAAATATATGTGCCTTAATTTGTACTTCCGCTTCCAGACACTGGATTTTGTTAACCTTTTATCTGTTAAAGACCTGTCCATCTTCTATTAGAAATCTCTTCCCCATGGTACTAATGGACCATCAGGAAATCACTTCTTAATCTTTTCTTAATCTTCTTAAGTTTCTCACTATATCAGATTTTCCAGGCTTCAAATCATTCTTGTAGGTCTACTCTGAACATTTACAATTTATCAGCATCTTTTTTCAAATGTAGACACCAAAACCAGATTCAGTGTTTCAGTAATGGTTGCATCGATGTCATAAGTATCAGAGAGGTTGCTGTGTTAGTCTGTATCTTCAGAAACAACAAGAAGTCCTGTGGCACCTAGGACTTCTTGTTATTAATGTCATATGTGCAACTAATACCATTGCCATCTCCTGCTTGATAATCCCCTGCTGATACATCAAAGCATTGTGTTCTTCCACTTCACTGCAGCACCACACTGAGAGCTCATGTTCAGTTACCTACCATTACCCTCAAATCACTGCATTCCTGGGCACAGTCCCACATCTTGAAATGTGACTTCCATACCTTCTTCCTAGATGTATGTTATTTGAGTTGCATTAGCATGATGAATGGGAGGTCCCAGCCCAGTTTCTCTTGAAACTAACTGGCTATAAAAAAGCCATTCTAACTTGGTTCTGTGTGGGAGAAGGCTATTGGAGAATATCTACTGTCAGCTCTAAAGTGAAAGAGTGAATTTGCAGTATCTCTTACCATGAGCTCTGGGGTAGTGGCCAGAGCCTTTCCATTCCACTGTGTGGTGTTCAGGCCACTTCACTGTTGGAACTGTTGGTTTCAAGGCCTGTTTCATAGCTGATCCCTGGTCTGAACAGCTGAAGCCTGCTGCTCCTGATTATGTGGGGTGAACACACAGATTCCCTTTACAGCCGGTGAGCCCTGCGAAAGCACCAGTATGTGGATATTTTTCCTGTAACTATACCACAGAGACCCAGTGTGAGGCCTAAGCAGTATGCTAGGCCCTCCCCTCACCCTCAGAAATGTATTTTGTTCTTGCTTTATTTTAAGTTGTTTTGTTTTGTTTTTTTAAATTGAGACAAGCTGCAGACATTAATCCATTCAGCTGTGTTGAGAAATCATGCATGGATGCTGGCATTCGACACTTGTTCATGTCTCAGTAATGAATGAGTTCGGTGAAGGGACAAAGTCACTGAAATTCATTCATGCATGGAAGATCTGTGGCCTATAATACAGCAGGGCACACATGGGATCTGTCTCTGAACATTTGTTTCTGTTTTCTATCTGACTGCCTTCATCTCAATGGACCCAGTTGAGTCCCTGAAAGTCTGTATATCAGAAGGATATACTGCACATGTTGCCACCCATGCCAGACTATAGAAGAGACCTCTCCAGCAGATGGGGAACACACATCAGAGGGAGGACACTCATTAGTATGCTGTATAGGAAGGAAAGAGGAACACACATCTTGGATCCTGCACCTGCATAGAACCCAGCCTGTGGCAGTAGTACATGTCTATGTTTGATATCTGTCTTCAAGGGAGAATCAAGTGGTAGCCACTGGCTGGAGAGCCTTCTACAGATCTGGATCGAGCATAGTCTTGGGATTGTTTCAGAGACTCAGAACAATCATGGATGCACACACACTCCTTGCAGATAGCCTTGACCAATTACCATCTCTCCTAAACCTGGGTAGATCTCAGGCACCCCATATTCTGTTCCTTATGCAGAATAAACTACAGTAGGAAGAAATGTCCTGTGAGGTTCTCCTTGCAGATATTTCATTTCTCATTGACCTTTAGAGTAGCAACGATAATGGGATTACAAATTACAATGGTTAACCGATAAGCATACCAATAAGAAGGAGGTAGGTCAACTGGCCCTTGCTCATGAACTCCAGTGGCAGCAGCTGCACCAGGCCAGAGCAGCCCTGGCCAAAGAGGGGCCAGTGGGTTGGGTGTCAGGACCCCACAGCCGTGACATGCACAGCACTAGATATAGGACCAACCCAGTTAAATCTAGAGTAATTGCATTTCCCCCAACTACCAATCGAACCCCAGGTAAATGGTAATGCCAGGTGGCTCTGCTGAGCCCCATACCACCTGCGGCTGCCACTTGCTTAAGCAGTCTGGTGGCTTTGCTTGCCTGAGGCATCTCCACTCAGAGTTTTTCATAACTTTATTAACACTTCCAACTTAATGTTGCTCACAGATAGGAATCAAGCCTGGACTACAGTTCTCAAACCAGGGTCTCAGTTACTCAAGAGTTACCCTGGCAGGGTGCCAGCCACCCATAAGCCCTTTGGGGGGATGAAAAAAATCACAATGTTATCAGTAATAGAGTTTAGCTCTCATCTTAGGCATAACCCAAGCACCCACAAGTTAAACTGTTTACACTGAGCATGTGCAGAGAAAGAGGCCTGGGGGCTGATAGCTATCTCTGGGAAGCTGGGATGGATGAGACAAACACTCTACCTTGGGACTGGCAATTGAAATCCAATCTGATCAGAAATCTTGGAGGGGGTGAAAGAAGCATGTCTCTCTCTCCAGTCAGCATCAATGAACTTACAAAAATACTCTGTGGAAATGTGATTTAAATCCAGCAGAAAATCCAAAAGGAACTCAAGCCATTTTTAAAAGGAAAATAACTTACCCAGGCAAATGTTTGCTGGCAGAGGAAAGAGGTTTGGGCTGCAGCAAAGGGTTGGGAGATTGTGTGGAAGAGGATACATTGAGATGTGCAGCAGAGAAAGAGGAGCTGATTTCTGTCAGAATTGATGGATTCACAGTCCATCATTAGTCCAAGTCACAGTCCAAGACCATCACTCACAAAGAATAGTCCTTTAGGAACTGTTCTGGAGTAAGATGCTACCCAGCAATAATAAATGAGCAGTAGAGGAAAGGAAATGTCTTCCACAATCGGGTAAAAGTGCCTGTCAGAATTATCATAATCAATGGTGGAGGAGTATGGCACAGCACACTGAGGAAGTTTTTGAAAGACATGACCAGAGATGCATATTTGAAACTGAATATCTTAATTGTCCCTCAATTATCACAGTTTCTACCATTTAAGGACAAGATTAGCACATTGTGCATCAACATCCTGCAGTATTTAACCACTGGTGTAAGCAGTTTTGCAAATTAATTAATAGTTCCCCCCTAGAGGTAAACTATAGTTTAATCCAAAACTTAACTCAGAAGAAAATAGGCCAGTGATGTTGTTGGAAGCAATATTTGCAGTCCAGCGATTATGAAGTGATAGAGCACCTGGCTTTGATTATATTCCAGAAGCACTATTAAAGACTGGAAGTCCAGAGTTAGCTTCCTGGGTTCACAGAGCCCACTTAAAAGTTTGGGAAAGAATGCTGCTCTTAATGCCAGGAATGTGTTTACAATCATGCTAGTGAACCAAATGAAGTACCATCTCACTTATAAAATGAGAGACAATCTGTGCAGTTTCCTTATGAGTCAATCTACAATCCAGGCTATATATGTTTTGTGGAATGTTACTGTAAAAAATGACAAGTGAGACAAAAGAAAATTAATATGTTTGCAGACTTTTCAGCTACTTTTAATGCAGCATGTTGATCAGCACTATAGTTATAGCTATGTCAGTATGGAGTTACTAGGGATTTAGCGTGCCCAGTGAAAGAATATTTAGTTGTATGAGGGTCAATGGTTGAATTACAAACTAGTTGGCTGTAGAATCAGGAGTACACCAAAAATTCTCTCATCTATGTTACTTAATGTTTTCAAAGATTACCTGATGATAAAGCTGATGGAGTCCAAAGTGTGAAATTTAAAGACTCACCTTTAGAGAATCTCAAGTATGCAGAGAACATTGCCTCACTTGAAGAGGATACTGACCAATTATAGCTAATGAAAAGTTGTGAAAAACTGCAAAAATCTATGGGACTTAAGATCAATGGTGGTAAAAGTAAAGCTGTGTATGCCTCATAAAATGGAAATGAATGACCTATTGACTTTGCACATAGCGAGTAACGACATAAAACTGGGTGAATAGTTTGAGCTATTTGGGTTGTATGTTGACAGCAGGTAGTTCTATAACTCAATCGTTCACATGTAAGATTTGTCGTGCATCAATGGCATTTGATTGTCTTCAAAAGCCTCTCTTTGGGTAGCAAGATGTCTGTAAGACAGCTAAGATACAAGTGTTCCGTGTGGTGATGAGGCCATCTGTGCTATAAGCAGCAGAAGTAAGGATATTAAAACAGTTGAGAGAAAATGAAGCAGTTTTCAAAGTCAAAGTTAATGGCATGCTCTTAACATTTGTTGGCTTGATTTTGTCACAGATGAGGAGACAGTAAGACAATCCCACAGTGGGGCTGATAGCCACCACAACTCTGGGGCAAGGTGAGAGGGGAATTCCACACCCTGAAAGGGACAGGGCCAAGGGCGGAAGGGGTGGGGCCTGGGGCAGTCAGCCCTCAGTGCTGCCTGGACCTCAGTGCTGGGGCACCCCTCACACCCTCACTGCCAATGCAGTGGCAGAGCAACTCTGCCACAGCAATTCCAAGGACCTCTTGCCACCAGGCTGCCAAAGTAGCAGTGGCGGCCAGAGCTCTGGGCCCCTTTGAAATGCCAGGTGCCAGGGCAACTGCCCCTTTTGCTCCTCTTGTTGGTGGGCTTGAAATCCCAGCTAACTGTAGCCTTGCACCAGTTGAGAACAAGGTAGGATCAGAAGAAGTCACACTTCTACAAAATGCTCACAGAGCCGAAGCCAAAGGAAGCAGAGCATGTCGCCACTCCTGAGTGATGCTGGAAAATTCCATGTTGATGGATTTAAGAAAACTAGACCTTCTCACACTCATTCACGATGAAGGAAGATGACTTCCAAGGGACCATTCAAAATGGAAGTCCATTCTATGCAATGCCACAGCTACACTATGGCAATGTGAATTTGTTGCTGCTGCTCATTGATGAGAGAAATAAGGTTGAGCCCATGCTCAAACAATGTATTAATTATACAAAACACATAGTCCAACTCTGTCTTATCAAATTCTCCCCTCTGTAAATGGCCCCCATGATCACAGCATCTGGGCCCCTGACATTTTTAGACGAGAATTTTCAAGTGCAAACATGTAAACAGCTCTCACATTACAACCAAGGGACATCTGTAATTTATTATAGTGCAACATCTCACACAAGGTCCATCTTAGCTTAAGTTTATACATTTCAAAATTCATTACAGCTTTACTTGCTGGATTACATTATTGTTTAAAGCACCTATTCCCTTAGTGACTGCTTTGCAACCAAGCTAAGTGATCAGCCTGTCTGGCACAACTTAGCAGTCTTTAGTATGCAAAGTGTATTTCTTCACAAAGTCAATATATGAACAGGTTGTGCATCTTAGCATTTCACTGCAGAGGACTAAGTTCATTGATGAGAGTTTTCTCTTAAAACTAAAGAGATGTAATATTTTAAACTGTGACTGGAATCTTTTCTAGAGCATACTGATGGGTTCTCCTGTGTTGGCACTATTGACACCAGGTGAAAACAGTCAGACTCCCCAGGTCTCTTGCCAATTCTTGCTTTTTCTTTCCTCTTTTCAGCTGACAATGCAGTGAAAGTCTCTTAAGATGTAACCTCTGTGCATGTGACCCCCCCACATTTTAGCACTTGAGAATTTAAGCAGCGTGTATCCACAACATTCCTGGAAGTTAGCCACTTATCTTTTCATGGCCTGATAACCTGCAGTAATCTCACAGCTACCACACTATGATATTCACAGATTCTTGAATAATTATAATGATATCAAACAGCAATGCAACACAGTATTTCTAATCAAATAGTATGCGCCTGTCCACCAGTTGAAGGTGATCAGAAGCATTCATCAATGGGGATGGAACTCTTTTGGGTAAAACTGGATTAAGGCTCAGGATATTGGGGTTCAATTTACGATTTACCCACACATTTCCCATGTGCCAATGGGCAAGACATTTAGTACCTCTGTTCTGCATCTGTAAAATGGAGATAACAGTATGTTTTAAACTCAGACAACTGTTGCAAAGATAAATTAACATTTATGAGGTTCTCAGATACATATAAATAATTGCTATAAGTCTTTGATATAGATGCTAACCTAAGATCATCCACTTATGCCTCCATAACCAATGCTTAACTTCCTTATAAAAATAAGATAGAATTGAATACATTTAACTATTTCCTAGATTTAGATCACTCTACAGAATTTAAAGGGTCTCAAACTCCTTTGTAGAACTGAAAATTCACAAAACCTAAAAAAGGTTAGCATTTAGTAATCATTTCAATAGAACATTGTTCAAGTGTATATTATATTCCAGGAGTGGCCAAACTTGCTTGCGTTCTAAACTGCATATTATAATCTTCAGAAGTTCAAGAACTGGGAGCATCTGTAGCGAGAAAGATCATCTGGATAGAAAGATCACACTAAAAACATGTCCCTACCAAGGGTGACTTTATTTTCCAATGCTGAAGACAAGACACCTGGTCAAATTGTTCATATTCAATGAGTTTAATATCAATGAATCAGAAATATGCCTTACAGGTGTTCAAATTACCATCAAGTTAACTGAGCCCATTTTAAAAAGAAATAACTGCACAGCTGGAGTCTTTTTATTTACCTTAAAGGTTTGCACATGGAGTGGTAACAAATGTGCATTCCCACACCCCTCTTCCACATGGAATCACAGAATCACAGATTAGCAAGAGATCTCAGGAGGTCAAGTCCCTCCCCCGGTTTGACACAGGACCAATCCCAACTAAATCATCCCATTCAGGGCTGTGTTAAGATGGGATTTAAAAACCTCTAGAGATGGAGATTCCACCACCTCTTTAGGTAACACATTCCAGTGCTTCACCACCCTCCTAGTGAACTAGTTTTTCCTAATATCCAACATAGACCTCTCCCTCTGTAACTCGAAATCATTGTTGCTCATTCTGTTGTCTGTCACCACTGAAAACAGCCTCCATCCTCTTTGTAACCCCCCTTCAGATAGTTGAAGGCTGCTCTCATGAGAGTAAAACAAGCAAACAAACAAACAAAAAACCTGTAGCACCTTAAAGACTAGCAATATTATTTATTGGGTGATGACCTTTTGGCTACGTCTACACTAGCACACTACATCGAAGTAGCCTATTTCCACGTAAGAACATCAAAATAGGCTACTTCGACACGTAACGTCTACACATCCTCCAGGGCTGGTGTCAAAGTAGCGATGGAGAACATCGAAAGGAGCTGCCCCGGAAGGAAATGTGGAGCATCCACACACACAAGCGCTCCCCGTCGAAATAAGGAGCCAGCAAAGCCCCAAGCCGCTCCCTGAAAGGACCCCTCCCAGACACACTCACCCTGCACAGCATGAGATCCACAGAGCCGACAACCGGTTGCAGACGCTGTGCATGCAGCATGGACCCCCCAGCTGCAGCAGCAGCAGCAGCCAGAAGCCCTGGGCTACGGGCCGCTGTACATGGTGACCTTAGAGCCCTACAGGGGCTGGACAGAGTGTCTCTCAACCTCTCAGCTGATGGCCGCCACGGAGGACCCCGCTATTTCAATGTGGTGGGACACGGATCATCTACACACACCCTTTTTCAACATTGAACGTCAAAGTAGGGCACTATTCCCATCTTTGGATAAGAATAACGATTTTGACGTCTCACCGCCTAACGTCGATTTCAACATCGAAATAGCTCACGGCATGTGTAGACACGACGCGTACTATTTCGACGTTGTGCCAGCTACTTCGAAGTAGCCAGCTAATGTAGACGCACCCTTGTGGGACAGACCCACTTCTTCAGATCTGGAGAATCCCAATAACTAGATAGGGTGGAAGGAGCAGGGAGGGAAAGGGACAGGGGAAAAATACTCTGCAAATGTCTATTAAATTGAGTGGATGGCTGTGGCCTTTGCAAGTATCAAAGGTGGGGAAATTGTCCCTGTAATGCATAAGATAGTTGAGATAATTGTTGAGTCCAAGGTGATAGGAATCTAACTTGAAAATAAATTCCAATTCAGACATCTCCCTTTGTAAGCTGGTGTTAAAATCTCTTTGTTTTAAAATGTACACCATTAAGTGTTGAACGCTGCATCCTGCTAAATTGAAATACTGACTTACCAGTTTGTGTGTATTCAGATTCCTAATGTCTGATTTGAATCCATTAATTCTTTGGTGAAATGATTGTCCAGTTTGCCCAATATAGATAGCAGAGGGCCATTGCTGGTACATAATGGCATATATCACAATGGGGCTGTGTCTACACTAGCCAAAAACTTCAAAATTGCCATGCAAATGGCCATTTCAAAGATTACTAATGAAGCACTGAAATACATATTCAGCGCCTCATTAGCATGCCAGCAGCCACGGCACTTCGAAATTGACGTGGCTCACAGCTTTGCACCTCATGCAGACGGGGCTCCTTTTCGGAAGGACCCCGGCAACTTCGAAGTCCCCTTATTTCTATGAGCAGATGGGAATAAGGGGACTTTGAAGTAACCATGGTCTTTCGAAAAGGATCCCTGTCTGGACGAGCAGCGCGGTGGTGAGCTGCGTCAATTTCGAAGTGCCGCGGCTGCCCACCTGCTAATGAGGCACTGAATATGTATTTCAGTGCTTCATTAGTAAACTTCAAAATGGCCATTTGCATGGCCATTTCGAAGTTTTTTGGCTAGTGTAGACGTAGCCTACAAGTGCAGGAATATGAGCCTCTGATCATGTAACTGGCATAAGTAGTTTTGATGATGGTGTCTCCAGAGTAAATACATGGACAGAGTGGGCAACAAGGTTTGTTTCAAGGAAAGGTTCTGGGATTAGTATATCTGTAGTGTGGTGAGAATTTTCCTGAGGTTTGGCTGCTGTCTGTAGAAAAGAACAGGCCCTAGCTGATTTAATATATACTTGTAGAGGATTTTTTCTCCTCTTTTCCCCTGCCCCACTCCTTCCACTCTGATTCATCATGTTTATTTTTCTTTATTTTTTTCTTTAAATTCTCTCCCTCTCAGTTATCGGGATTCTCCAGATCTGAAGAAGTGGGTCTGTCCCACAAAAGCTCAACACCTAATAAATAATGTTGTTAGTCTTTAATGTGCTGCAGGACTGCTTGTTTTGTTTGGTGAAGATACAGACTAACAAAGCTACCTCTCTGAGACTATTCATCATGTGAATAGGGGTGACTGAATGACCTGATGCAACCTTCACTTCTCAGTGCTCTCTACCCTTCATACTTGGCTGCCCTCCTTGGATGGACAAGCTGCTCCTGGTACATGGTGCTGCATCTTCTCATTTGGGTTTCGCACCAGAATGTGGCAAGCAGAAGCCTTTCAGCACTGTGCAGGAGGGACAGGAGGGGAGCTACTTTCAGGGGAATGGGGATGGAGGAGGAAGCAGGAATGACTTGGCCTGTGTTTTCCCAGAACTCATGTCTTCCCTCCCGTCCCCCACTTCCCTATGGCTAGAAGCAGCTTGCCCTTTCCTTCCAGCACAGCATAGAAAGGCAGTTAACACCTCTAAGCTGCTGCTGGCCACCGGCATAACCCAGTAGCTTCCTGTTTCCTAGTTAAAGTATTGGCAGGAAGGAGTTGAGCCCTAAGGATGCATTAAGCACCTGACTGTGAGGGCTTCAGCCAGCCGGGCCAAAGTGGTAGCTTAGCAGGAGAGGATGTCTGGGAACAGTGGAGCCCCACAGTCCCGAGAGCAGGTCATTGGGTAGGATCTGCACTGCATGGGTACTTTCTAAGTGTCACTCACCAGAGCACACAGAGATACAATCAAAGCACTGAATATGTCCATCTGCTTGGCAACCCTAATGAGTGGCATCCACTGATCCTGAGCCAGCCCATTAGCATGTGGAAGCACACTCTGCAGAGTGGGATTTCTCAGGACATGCCATAAGACCCACTGTCTCTCCTCCATGGTGTCACAATGACCTTCACTCTCTAGCACTTGTGCCTGAAGGAGAGACCTTGATGGATTAAGCCCTATGGACAGTTTCCTTGCTGAATGGAGAGGACCATATAGCATTACACTAGCAACCATATAAAATAGTCAGATCATGTCCTTCACTTCAGTCTTAAGAAAGAATCCCAATAATCTCCTGTGACACTAAGGCAGCCACCTTCCCTCTTTCTTCACTCTTCTGCCAATACTGGCTGCTGCACCTGGGGCTGTCTTTGCCTTACTCCTCGGCTTCCAGCTGCACCTGCTTTCACCTCCCAAGGGTGGCATATGAACAACCAGGGCAGCACAGAAGTAGTGAAATGGAGCAGCTCTCTGATAACACAGGCTGGGGCTTTCAGGGAGGACTGAAGTTTCAGGCACTGGAGAAATTAAAACTCCACTTCCATGGAAACAAGATCCCCCATCAGTCAATGCAATAGTCTCCTTCTTAAATGATCAAGCAGTTCACAGCCTGGGTAGCACCAAAACTGCATGTGAGGCAGAACCATAACTGTGGAACATTTCTTAACTGGCTGAAGTTGTCCTACATCCCACCTGGACCAGAACAGCTCATCTGCCACATACTGCACTTCATCTACCACTGAGGCCACTTATGAAACACACCTACTGTGTTATGGTGCTGCTTCTATTTTGGACATTACGGTACCTCCTGGAGGGTAGAGGGGTTTGCAATCTGACCAGAGCCTCACTATTGTGGGATGAGAAGCCCTGGGATCTTCCTTGGCAATACATGGTCAGGACATTGGATATTAAATCCCTCAGTGACAGGATATCTCCAACAGCCCTCTGCCCACTGCCGCCTGGCTGTTGTATTGCCTGAACACACTAGCTTAGAAAGATCTACTCCATTAGAATCAAACACCTCAGTTTTCCATCCTCCAGGTGCCAGACCTGCTCAGTGTATAGGAAATGACCAGATCACAAGCCCCATGCCATAAGACTGTGATGCAGTGCAGGGCTATCCAAGCCTTGTGGGAGATTTTCTCCCAACAGAACAGGAAAAGAACCTTTCCGAAGCAGATGGCATGGTCAAGTTGACTTTGGACCCACATTACCAATGGAAAAGCATAACCACCAAGTCCTCTTACCATCCACTGTTTGTGTCCATGCACCAGGAAAATGATGGCTGATTTTGGAGTCCACTGATTCAAAAGTGTCACCGTATGGCACTGGGAGCTAAGCCCTTGAGAATTATGACTTAGGTGGGGGATTTTCTATGTGGGATTTGTGGAGTTCAAGAGGAGGATGGAGGGTACTGGGACTTGTGCTGTTCAACATGTTCTCTTATAATCTAGGGAAAGAGATAAAAAGGGAAATGGCACAATTTGTAGATGAAGATATTCAAGACGGTAAAGTCCAAAGCAGACTTTGAAGAGCTACAGAGGGATCTCAAAAACCTAGGTGTCTGGGCAACAAAATGGGAGATGAAATTCAGCACTGACAACTGCAAAGCAGTGCTCATTGGAAAAGATAACCCCAGCTATACATATACGAGAGGTTCAAAATCAGCTGTTACAATACTAGAAAGAGAACGTGGAGTCACCAGGGTTAATTCTCTAAAAACATCTATTCCCGGTGCAGGAGCAACCACAAAGGCTTTTGGTATGCTAGGGGTTACTGGGAAAGGGATGGAAGATAAGAAAGGAAATCCCATTATGCCTCTATGTAAATCCACAGAATGCCTGTACCTGGAATACTCGATGCAGTTTTGAGTGACACAACTCAAAAAGCAGACTGTGGAACTGGAAGAGATTCAGAGAAGGGCAGATACTAGGGGTCTAAAGAGGCTCTCAAGAACTTTTTATATCATTCCAGTGAACTGGAAGACAATAAGAAATCACTGCTGGCAAAGTGTGAGTGACAAATATGAGCAGAGTGGTAAATAGGACTGTGGCCAGGGCAGTGATAAAGAATGATCTGGATCCCTTGGGAGGCTGGACCCATGATGAAAACAAATCAGGTTTTCACAGTACCAAATGCAAAGTTCTACCCTAGACCCAAAGCATGCAGGCTGCTGCACCCCTGGAACAGGGAACTGTCCCCAGGCAAGCAGGGACTATGCGAAGGATTTAGGGGTCATGCTGGGCAAGCTGCTCAACAGGAGCTCCCAGGGTGATGCTGTGGTGAATATGGCTAAAACCATCATTAGACATACGAGCAGAGGAGTGAGTAGGGCAGGGCACTGACGCAGCCTCAGTGAGATTGAGATGGGATATGGCAGCCTGTTTCAGTGGCCACCTTTTAAAAAAGATGTTAAAAAATTGAAGATGGGGAGCAAAGAACCCTGCATTTTAAAGACTGAATTCAAACACCTGGAGAGGTAGTGAAAGGCATCCAATATGTTTAGCTTCTACAAAAGATAGCCAAGAGGTGCCTTCTTTGAAGTGTCTAAGTGCTTTCCTGGAGAGAAAATGTCAGGTATTAAAGGTCTGTTTAATGTCACAGGAAAAGGCAGAACAATACATGGCTAGAAGGTGAAAACAGACAAACTCATGTTAGAAATAAGGCACAAATATTTCACAGTGATGATGACTCACCACTGGAACAAACTACCAAAGTAAGCGATGGATTCTCCATTTATTCATGTCTCATAATAAAGAGCAGATGTCTTTTTGGTATATGTTTGGATCAGAACTTATGTACCATGTTATACCAGAGGGCTGGGATATGGTGGGGTCAGAGTCGATCCTCTAATGATCTGTTTTGGCCTTAAAGTCTACTAATTAATGAAAAACTGAGTGTGGCACAGAGAGCAGCTTCTGGGGTTTACTGTGCAGCCAGCTTGATACCCAGACTAGTTGTCATTAGGCGCGATGATCCAGTGGAAGCCACTCAAACATACAAAGAAGCTGGCCAGTGTCAAGAGACCAGCCTTACGAGGGAGGGTGTTTGGGGCAGTGACATCACAAAGACCTGTTGCAGAACTTCAGAAGCTGCACAGAAGGAAGGTTGGAATCATATGGTACTGTTGGTGGTGGGACTGCCTTCTGAGTTGGGTGGTTGGAGAGCAGTGACTGCTGACCAGTGCCCAGCTCAGATGGTAGCATCTTTGCTAGCAGCAGCACAGAAGCAAGTGTGGTATGGTATGGCATTCTCGCTCTTTTTCTGTGCTGCTGCTGCTGGTAATGGCACTGATTTCCGAGCTGAGTGTCCTGAGAATGGCCACTACTCTCAGGCTGCCCTGTTTGGAAGTCAGTGCTGCTACCAAGAACGGTGAAGAAGGAAGTGCAACCTGGTGTGGTATTGCAATACTTCCTTCTGCACCATGGCTGGTGGCAGCACTGCCTTCCAAACTGGGTGACCAGGGAGCAGGTGCCATTGGCCAGGTGTCTTCTTCAGAAGGCAGTGCAGTGCAGTGCAGTGGCAGTGCAAAAGGAAGGTGACCACTCTTGCAAGCAGGGCAGATGGAAAGTCGATGCTGCCTCTGGTCACAGAATAGAAGGAATGGCATGATATGGAATTGCCTCTTTTCTGTGCCACTGCTGATTGCAGCACTAAATTGCAATCTGGGAGTTGTAGAGAAGCAGCCTCTAGCCAGGCACCTAGCCCAAAAGACAGCTCTGCCACCAGCAGCAGCACATAGCAAAAGGTGGCAGGTGATGGTATTGCTGTCCCTCTTTCTGCACCACTGCTGATGGCAGTTCTGTCTTCTAATCAGGGCAGATGTAACGGCAGTGCCCACACCAGCAGCAGTAGAGCAGGAAGCGACACAACACCATGTAATGGTATGATATTGTCTCCCTTCCTAGTGTGCCACTACTGGTGGTGACATTGGCTTCTCAGGCGGTGGATGGGAATCAGGGGCAACTGGTCAGGCACCAGATCTTGGTGGCAACCCCACCACAAGCAGCAGTGCAGAAGTCACTCTCTGCTACTGCTGCCATTCCTCCTGTGCCATTGCTTGAGACAGCACTGCTTTCCATCCTGAGCTCCATCTGCCGTTGCTGCTGAAGAAGCCACAGCAGCCAGAGATCCAGGCCCGTTTGAAATGCTGGGTCTGAGGACAATTGCCTCCTTTGTACTTCCACGTCAGTGGACTGCAATGAGGACTGGAAACACATTTTATATGAAAGCTCAGGGGGCATCTACTACTGAGCCTATGCTGACGTAGTTATGACAGCACAGCCCCCTAGCTTAGATGCTTTCAACACGCAGAGAAATCCTTTTTCTGTTGGCATAACAACACCACCTCCTTCCCAAAAGCCCTTTCAGACTCATAGCTTGAGCAGTCATGCCTAGCAATCAGACCAATAGCAATCAGAAACTCGGATTCAGGGGCATGGGTAAGATCTGTGGTCAGGAATCCAAGAGCAAGCCAAAAGGAAGGTCTCATTGACTCCTACTATAAGGGCAGAATGGCCCATCATGATCATCTGGTCTGACTTACTGCACATTGTAGGCCACAGGACTTTATCCATCCCCTGCTGTAAGAGACCACTGACTGAGTTACTGAAGTCCTCAAATCATGATTTAAAAATGTCAGGGAAAATCCACCATCTATACTACTTGAAACCAGAAAGTGACGCATGTCCCCTGCTGAAGAGGAAGGCAAACTTGCTCACCCAACCCCAAAGGTCACTGCAAATCTGACCCATTGAAAATTACTTCCAAACCCCAAACATGTGGTCAGTCAGACCTTGAGGACTTTGGCAAAACACACCAGCCAAAAACCCTGGAAAGAATTCTCTGTAGGAACATAACTGACTTTGATATAGGGGCAAATGTTTCTAGTGTAGATCTGCCCTTAATTTACTAGATCACACTACTGTGCAAAGCACATACATAAGTACTGTTTGTCAGAAGCTAGGAATGACAAACAGGAATGGATCGCTTGATGATTCCTGGTTTTGTTCATTCCCACTGGGGCATCTGGCATTGGCCACTGTCAGAAGACAGGACATTAGGCTAGGTGGACTTTTGGTATGACCCAATATGACTGTTCTTATATTCTTACCATTGAGGCACCATGTCAGGCACTGAAGACAGATACTGCTAAGTATAAAGCATACAGACGTTCACAAGCGCCGCCTTAGTTACATGGCCTTGCTCAAAGCTTTTTCAGTTTTTTGTTTTGTTTGGTTTTTTTGCATGAAGGCACTGTCACCAGACAGTTACTTAACTTACCGAGAGAAATAAATTGTACATGAGGTGGTCCACATATCTTCTCTGGAAATACCATCACTGGACCTAACCAGGTTACTCACAGAATCACGGGCACTTTCTTATGCTCCTTTGCTAACATCATATATGCCATCGTGTGCCAACAATGCCCAGGTGCTTTGTATATTGGACAGACTTCTAACTCCCTTAGACAAAGGGTTAATGGGCACAAAACAGACATCAAAACACTCCAGATCAACAAACCAGTTAGTCAATATTTTAATGGAATGGGGCATTCTATTAATGACCTAAAGGTATGTGTGTTACTGAAAAAGAACTTTCGCACCTTTCTTCAAAGGGAAGCAGCCGAGCTGGCTTTTATATTCAAATTCGGCACATTAACACAAGGTTTAAACTGGGACGGGAACTTTCTGAGTCACTATAGGGGCTCGTCTGCATACTTGGCTTAATCTAATTCTTGACCTCCCCCCAACTCTCTGATTTGCTCACCTTGATTATCTTTTTCGGATTTGTCCTCCTTGCTTACTGTTTTTGGTTCTCTGTGTCTTAAATATTGAGTCTGTTCTGGTCTGGCTATGGTCTGAAGAAGTGGGTCTGTCCCACGAAAGCTCACCTAATAAATTATTTTGCTAGTCTTTAAAGTGCTACTTGACTGCTTTTTGTTTTGATGAGGTGGTAGTTCATCCTTCTGGGCCGGATCATCACATCCAACTCTGTGGCACCATTTGCACAAGTTCATTCTATTTAATGCAAGTAACAGTGATAGACTTTTAACAGTGTGATAAAGAGCAGACAGGGTGTATGTAATGGTTTCCCTGAAGAAGAGTGCAGGAAATTAACTAGAGATGTCAAAGGAGTAAAATGATCCTTAATGTCTGTAAACCCCTGAAGGGGCCAGATACTCATTAAAGCCAAGCAACTGTTTGTTGCTTGTGGTGTGCAGCATGTATAATACCAGTCAGTTCAATATAATGAGGCTTCTAAAACCCGAGGAACAGAGAGGAGGGTCATTGAATTTAAAATTGCATAGACCTGAATAGCTGGTAATCTTCTAAATAAAGCAGCATGAGAATAACAAGTGAGGCAAGTGGGCAACAGGATTTGCTTGGCCATCCAAATAGTAAAGCTAATTGCTGGACTGTTTTCTTTGGAAGTTCTGACAAGTCGGAAAGCCCCATCCAAGAGACCAGCTGGAAGTATTCCACTCATCTCTAGCACTTGGCCTTGATTTTACATGGCTTAACTGCGTCCTGTAGTGACCCACAAGATTTGCCTTAGCATTGAGCCCTACAAATAAGATCCATGATCAATAACAGCAATGCAAGTGCCCAGAAATCAGATGTTAGTCTTTATGAAGAGCCAGTAGTGCTGCATTTGAACAAATGGGGGCAGAGAAGTTAATAAAAGAAAAGAAATGTGAATGTTAATTTAAAAAGAAATGTTCAGAGTAAGAATAAGCAACAGAAAGGACATTATATCTAATGAGAGTAAAAAAGAATACTGAGTATTAATATTGTTATATGTAGAATCAGCGTATATAGTATTTATGAACAAGAAGTCCTGTGGCACCTTATAGACTAACAGATATTTTGGAGCATAAACTTTCGTGGGCAAAGAGCCGTTTCATCAGATGTATGAGTGGAGGTGTGGTTTCAGAGGGATATTTAAAGAGTGGAGTCCCAGTAAAAGGGAGGGCCAGAGCCGACAAGGTCCATTCAGCAAGGTGGAAATGGCCCAGTACCAATAATAGTTATCAAGAAAGGAAAAAACAAGTCAGATCAGTATTTATGGACATTTTCAGGACATTTTCTGAGTCTACTAAGATAATCATGGCTGGCTTGGTTCTAGTTAAGTGATTCTTTACTTTAATAATTGAATCTTACCCATTTTTTGGAAACTTGAAGCAAACTCTTCATTAGTAATTACAGAATGCTGTTCACATTGATTATGCAAGTTTTCTAAAAAATCCTCAGAAGGACGTCAAATGCAGCTGAACTGTAATACAAATATTTCCTTCAAATATTTCTCCTATATAAATTCATACATCTATTCCATTGAGAAAGTCTACCATGATTTGAAGCAGGGATTGAAATGTGGCAGCTGTTTTCTTGTGTCAGGAATATGACTTGTTTTCCCCGTGAAAGTCTGACAAAATTTGGCCAAGACACAAGGCTCTGAAAATCACAGTTTACATGTAGTCAGATAACATTTGCTAAAGAACAGGAATATTACTCTTCAAGATTCCATTTGCACTAAGCATGTTCTGGCCCCATTATGCTATATGCCAATTCAACTGCAGACATGCTGCCTCAAAAAGAGTATGCTGTCCATCCTAGGGGTACAGGAGGGGCTCAGTAAATGTAACCTACAGATATAAAAGCGATACATTCACACAAAGGATAGTCATATTCAGCAAATCAAAACTTTTCCAATGATACCTCACATGATTCACACAAACTACAGTATAAAAACGTCAATCATATCTTAATCCTACCTGTGATGGGGTTTACCAACACCACACTAGCTGGAGAGAGTGGGGGCCAGGCTTGCTGGGTGGAAAAGTCTCCTCCCAACTCCCCACCCCTGCTGGGCATGTTCCAACTGCAGCCTGAGTATAAAGGCCAGAGAGGCCAGTCAGTTGGGGCTGGTCTTCAGGGGAAAAGGAGTTCCTGCTATAACTTGGGAAGCAGCAGCAGTAGCAGCAGCAGCAGCTGCCTGAGGAGGGAGCAGCCAGAGCTGGGATGGTGCACCTCATCTGGAACAGGGTTGGAAGTAGCCCAGGGCAGGGAGCCAGGAGGCATCCTGAGAGCTCAGCATGTTGTGGTGGGAATCTCTGCTGAGCTGGTGGCTGGGGAGACATGCCCACCACCAACAGGGACCTGGGCTGGAGCCTGGTGGAGAGGGAGGGCCTGGGAGTCCCTACCCCTACGACCCCTAAGAAGTGAGAGCACTGACCTGCCAAGGTCAACTAGGCAACTGAGGCCTGGCACTACTGACTAGGCAGCTGAGGCCTGACAAGGCTATGAGGCCTGACTGAGAGGATACTGAGAAGGCCACTGGGCCTGTGACTACTGATGAGACAGTTGGGGCTCGTTCAGGCTGCTAGGGTCTGCAATTACTGACAGGGCTGCTGAGGCCACTGGGGCCTGACTAGGTGATATAGACTAGGCTGCCAAGGCCTGACAAGGGGAAGATAGGCCCTCAGAAAAGGCCTGGGTCTGGAGGCCCTACCACACTACTCCATGGTGAATATGGTGTGTAGGGTCACAGAAGCATCCTGATTTGAATGTAAAGGGGTGAAGAGCGGAGGGGGTGTGGATGGGGTGGGCTGGGAGTGACAGAAAGCAAAAATAACAGGGATCAGGGATGTGAAGATATGAGGAGAAGGGGACAGTCCCAGACTTAGGGGGAATGTGGACAGAAATAGTTTGAGTAATGGGTGTGGCCCAGGACCCCTTAGTGCCAGCAGGCAGAATGCATGGGGATACACTGAGCTTTACAGCAATCCCCTGGGTTAAATATAGAGTTGTCATCCATCCAAGTTTCACATGGAAGACCTGGGTTTGGTTTGTGTGTTCAGTTGCCATTTGGCAAGCTCAAATGTCCTTTTTTGCCTCTGTGCAAAGTTGGCAACATGAAGAGGAAGCAAGAAGGCATCTCAGGAGCAACAGCTGCTGCCTCTGGGGTCAGACTGCTCTTGCAGTAGACCTTGGCCACTTTAGTGGAGATCCCAAGAGTGATTGGGGCCAGGCCTCCTGGTGCTGAGACAGAGCAGGGGTGGGGCCTTGGGAACCCAGTTGATAGCTACTAGAAAGTTGGTAATCCTAGCCACAAATGTGCATGTTAGTTCAGCACAGGGTGGCATGTAAGGTCTCTACCAAAAGCCAGTAGCCTCCTGGTCATCTTAATCATTGTGAAAAGCATGAAAGGATAATACATAAGAAATTATGTCTCTATAGTAAAAATGATGTTCTTAAGATCTTGCAGGTGACCAGAAACTGACATACCTCAGTCAGGTTCATTTGAGGCAGGAGATAACACCCTTACCTGTCCATCAGGTTATACCTTTATAGTATATTCCACTTCACAAGGGGGGGGTCTACTTGCACACAAAGACAAATATCAATCAGAAAGGGAAGTCTACAGAAGAGGAAAGCCTCAGGAAAGGTCAACCAGCACAAGCTATCCTGGTTATGAATAAGGACAAAGGATTGTTCTGCTACGTCCAGGGTTAATAAGAGATTCCCTGGATGCTTCAGTGTGGAGGTATGTCGAGACTATGGTTTGGCTCCTGAGAAAAGTGTCACAGCCAGCCTGGCTGTAAAGCACTGGTAAGCAATATTTTATTAGAGATGACTGTATCATGTCATTTAAGTCTAGGCTCCAGAATACAGATAATAATTTCATCTGTAATCATTTGTTTCAAATACTTCTTTGTGCTGTTACTTTGAATGCCTGGGCTTTGTAAAGTAAACCTAATCCTCATTTTGCTACAAACATGACTGAGTGCTGTGAAGTGGAGCAGAGGCAGGGTATTCCATGGAGATGCTCACTGAGCTCAGGGGTTAGGCTGTGCTTGTCACTAACCTGTAGGGAGACAGGAGGGCCTGTAAAGAGTTAGTGGGGATTACGTGGTTGCCATGGCCAGTGGAATTGGGGAGCTGACCCCTGTGAGTTAGAGATGAGGCTTTGTCCCACTGACAGCAGGCAGTAATGAGGTGCCTTACAACACTGGGTACCTGTAGGCTAATGGACCTTCCCTCTGCGTTTGTGTCTCAGGGAGGTTGTAGCTCTGCGAAGCCTGAGTCTGCTGAAGCCTTTTTTTGAACAAAGGAAAAAAGGGGAGAATCAGCAGTGCTAAAGGACCTTATCCTTCTAGCAGGGCGGGCCATACGCAGTCTGGTGCTGGCCCATACCAGGCAGAGCACTAGACATGTATTCACCCTGCCTACAAGCAGGGCATGACAGCAACCAGCCAAGGCTTTGAATTGCAACCAGGTAGAACAGCAGCAGTAGCCCCGTCTATGGGGCTTAGGTAGGGGTGGTGTGCTCCATGCAATCTGTTGTCCTGGCTCTTGTGGGTGACAGACAAATGCAGGCCTCTTGGCTAAGGAAGGCAGTACTGCTACTCGGGGTTGGGATGGCAAGGGGCATGCAGGAGGGAATCCACCCGCAACATGTTGACTTCGTTCAGGCTTGCTGTCAACCAGATGATGGCCTGTTTTCCCTGGACTGCTTCCTCTCCCACTCAGGTGTACCTGTGTCCAAGGGCTTTCCTCAGTCTCCCCAGGACACACTGTCAAGAGCAGCAGTAGAAGCTCCTCAGTTTTCTGATGTTGGGTCTACCTGTAATTTCAAGTTGGTCCCTGGGACAGCAGCGGTTCTTCTCAGCATTGCAGCAGCACAGGGCAAGCATCTCTTACTCCATCAGTTCCCTCCTAACTGAATTGCTGGGCAGGCCTTTCATACTTCTGCTTCCTGTCCTGCCCCTCTACTTCCAGCACCTGGGCTTGGCCCTCATGCTACTGCCCACCAGATGCCTTGCAGCATTCCTGCCACATCTGTGTCTGAAGAAGGCCATGTCGTCTTGCTACAGGGCACCTAGGATGTATCACAGTGAGTAGTAAATAAGGTCTTGGGCCATTAATTGAATAATGACGCTAAAACAAAATATTGAACACTTTCTCACTGAGTGTGCACTAGATGGCATGTGCATCCTGTGGAAAAAATAATATGTGGTTATATAATTAAAGCTTGCCATAATGCATAGAAACAAGGGGGTGAAATTAAGGCTGTACAGGTCATCTTATTTCTAACTTCTGCGTGCTTGACGTAACAACCCTAATGTTCTTTTTGCTTTCTCAGGGATGGGCTGCATTACACACACACACACACACACACACACACACACACAACACTACCATCACTGGTATTTTCACAGAGCAGGCCAACCTTTCATAGGACATGAACCACATGCCCACCTATTTGCAACAGAGTGAGTCTTCTGCCCCTTTCATTTACAAGTGCAAATACCATGCCAATTGCTTACATGGAAAATTAATTAGGGAAGTGTTTGCTGTCCTTTAGCTGCCTTTAATGCAAGAGAGAAAGGGAAGTCAGTACAATGTGACCAACCGACTTTCTCAGCAAGTGTTCCACAGCTGAAATTGTGAAGTGTCCCTCTGCAGAGCTTAAAGGCCAGACAAATACAGGCTCTGTGTTCAGGAAAACTCTCTTCCGGTCTGATGGGGCATCCAACACCACAATGGGAATGAAATGGGGTAATGCTGTTCCATTACAGCTCTACTTGCAGAGCAAAATTGCTACAGTAAAGATCACTGCCTTCACTTCCCTTCTGCCTGCCTCCTACCCCATGCCCTGGAAATCGCAGTCCACCCCAAATCTCTTAATGTGGTAATGCTGTGTCACAGTACCCCAACCCACCGTATCCCAGTCTAGCCTTAACGAATTTTGCCCCTTCCCCTTAACATTCTAAAGTGATTTCCCCAAGAAGTTTAACCAGCTTTAATGAAGACAGTTGTTTTAATTTCTGTTTTTAATAACATAAAGTGGTTAATGTTCCAGTCCAGGGTGTAGCTCTACAGCATTTGATGTCTTCTACAGCAAGTCATTTTTTCCTTTTGATATTATTGAGGGAGTTTTTGGTCTGTATTCTCTTGCAGTCTGAGTAATGTTTCTTTTATTTTCTTATTGCAACAGCTTGTGTGGCTACTGAGCCACTTGAAGCAAATAAGACCCAGTATATTTCCTTAGTGCAGTGAGCTTGTGCTCCTCTCATGGAACCTTCTCTGTTTATTCCCAGACACCAAAAAGACATTTAAGGAGTTTAAAGTGTTTGCTTTTTCCAGGAAACCCTGCCCTGTCTCTTCTGAATTTGAAGAATATATTCCAGACACTGGGAGGTCGGAGCACATTTCCAGACAGCAGTGAGCATGACCTGGACAGTTGCAGGGCAGTAACTCATAAAATAAAATAAAATAAAAAATCCAATCTTTATCCTGCTGATAGCCATAAACCCTAAAAGCATGTACCAATTTTCTTTAAATAAATAGACTGGAGCGACATTTGCCTTTTTCCTGGTTCGTGGAGAAATACACCTGTGATGCTGGCAGACCAGGTTCCAGCTCATGCCAAGGTCTCTGTGCCTCACCTGAACACTATCAAATGCACAGGTGGACACTAGTCTGACTCACCTATGTGTTTGTATTATTAAAATAGGTATCAGACTTGTGACAATGTGTTTAGTGTTAGGTCTAACGGTTGGAATTTGCTACGGACATGATTTTACTTACATTATCTATGTTTGTTCTGTAACTGCAAATCCTGTCAGGAAAGAAACATCAACTCATGCAAAATATTGATTTGTTGCCAGGATGTTATCTCTGGCCCATAGGGAAGAACTATTAACTCCAAATGGCACAGTGCAAGTAATTAAATAAGGACGTTGTTGATCGCTACCTGCAAACTCATGAAGAAGAAGATGCGCAGAAGCACTTGTCTGATCAGCTTGTTCTCTAGAGAGATGGAGATAAAAATTCCTGACCAAAAGGAACTAGAGGCTCTTATACTATTTGGACTCCAAGGGACAAAGATTCTTGGACATAAGCAAGAGATCCCCAGGGTTAGCCCTAAAGCATTTATCAAGCTGGCGTATTACAGCAGCTCTGTCACTAGCTGAAACCTAAAACTGCAAGTAATTGGTTTGTTGTTTTATCTTTGTAACTAGCTATTGTTTTTTAATTTATTACTCCTGAGTTAATTTACTATAAGATTGGTTATGAGTGCTGTGTTTTGTGTGAAATCCAAGGTGCAGATTGACCTGGAGTAAATGACGAGTCGTTTGGCACTGGGAGTAATTTGAATATTTTGTGCTATTTGCTATAAAGTGAGCCATCTGTCATAGAGTCAAGATTGCCTGGGTGGGAAGACATATGGGAAGGGGCTGTCTGTGACTTCGTGTTAAGGCTGAAGAGCTTACACTTGCTAGCTGATTGGTGAAATCTTAGTATAGAACTTAGAGCCTTTTGCGGGGGTTGTGCTCTGTTCTTAAAAGTCTCCCCTGCTGCTGCTATCTTCATTCATGTTCCTCTTCAGGCAGCATGATCTCACATGTGTTAGGTGATATTTAAACTATGGGAACTTTATCTAATCCTTCTTTAAAACATGTAGATGTACACAAACTGGCTTGTAAAAAATACTAGTTTGACAGTATTGAATGATGGCCTACAGTGATGTATAAACCACTGTACAGGGAAGAATTTCAGGTACATCAAGTGGATACAGCCTGGGCAGTAGCAGCATAAATTTATTCACTGTAATCTATCAAAAGGACTAAATCCTGACTGCATAAGGGTGAGAGGGTAATTCTCTGGTGTGGGAGATGCCTCAGGTAGGAGGAGTAGTGTACCTTTCACAGCAAAAAGGAATGCCTCTGAGACAGGTAATGTAGGAAGCAGGGAAGAAGGACAAAAAGTCCCTTTCTCCACAACTCTGGTTACAGTAAATGTGGGTGAGATTTTTCAAAAAATAATTGAGTGAAAATGAGTCACTTTAATTTCTTCAATCTCCTTTGAAATTCCCAGTCCATAAAATTCTTTCCTAACTTCCTCCTTTTAAGAGGCCTCAGGGAACCACCTTTTACTTCCATCACTCAAAGAGCTACCAACAAAGAAGAAAATGTGCTCATTGTCAGGATGAGAAGAGGAAAGCAGATGCTCTTCAGCTTTTGTCACTAAGGCCGTGTCTACACGAGCCCCAAACTTCGGAATGGCCACGCAAATGGCCATTTCGAAGTTTACTAATGAAGCGCTGAAATGCATATTCAGAGTTTCATTAGCATGCGGGCGGCTGCGACACTTCAAAATTGACGCGCCTCGCTGCTGCGCATCTCGCCCTGACGGGGCTCCTTTTCGAAAGGACCCTGCCTACTTCGAACTCCCCTTATTCCCATGAGCTGATGGGAATAAGGGGACTTCGAAGTAGGTGGGGTCCTTTCAAAAAGGAGCCCCATTGGGATAAGATGCATGGCGGTGAGGCGCGTCAATTTTGAAGTGCCGTGGCCTCCCGCATGCTAATGAAGTGCTGAATATGCATTTCAGCGCTTCATTAGTAAATTTCGAAATGGCCATTTGCGTGGCCATTTGGAAGTGTGGGGCTTGTGTAGACGTAGCCTAAATGATACTTTTCTCCAGAGTAACAGCTGAGATTCACAATCTGCAGTGCTTTTTGTTGTGAATGGAGTAGCATGTTCCTCCTTCTAGGTGTAAAGCAGCTGTACACCATGTGGGCACCCCTCTCCATTTGGGTGCACGTATGTTATCTCATACTTGAGTTTCCTGCATGGTATACCTGGAAGTCACCATTCAGAGAGTGAACTGGAAAGGTAGGTAGCAAAGGCCACACTAAAATCCCGGAGACAGCATGCTAGAGGTGATAAGTGGAACTATATGGCTGATTCACAGGCACCATCTGAAAACAAGACCTGATGTTGGTGAGGAAGAGAGGTGGCTGTTGTTTGAATTTTACTTGTCAGAAAGAGACTACAGACAGTTTTTGTGTATGGACTGTAGTTTTGACTGACTATCCAGGGCCATGTGCACTGGTGGTGCTTTCTGTATAATAAATAAAATTTAAGTAAATAAATCTTGACTGTGTCTGGCTTTGAGACTGCAAACTCTTTAGGATAAGGCCTGATTTTGTTGCTGTCAGCTCCACAGACAAGCAGAGAGTCAGGTACTAATAAAAGTAAATGAAAACTGCATTAAAGGGACTGACCTTGTGACCAATTGTTCAGTAGGGAAGAAGAGGTTTGTACTGTGGTCTCAGCAGGGCATGTGCCTTGTTCATGTCGCAAACTCACCAAGGTAGAGAGGCCCATTGTTCCAATTATGTGTCAAGCCCCATGTTCCACACAACCACCTAAACCCTGAGGACCAGCTCTTTGATGCTCTGTGAAGCAGAGCTGTAGTTTAATCTTGAGGACCAGCTTGAAGAAATTTTCAGACTACTGAAAAATGAACCTTCGGAGGCCAATCTGGCAGCTGGATATTACTACATGATGGCAGTGATCTGGCCGGGTCTTCTTTTCATTAGTCCACATCAACTATGATGGAATGAGATGGTAGGCGGTTTTGTAGGGTATCTAGTTTCCCCCCAGCTCTGGAGTCTCCTACTTAGGAGCCTTTCCATGTAGTCATAGCTCTGCAGAGCAGTCTCAGTGGGTGTTGGAATCCTGTCCAAAAAGGCATCATTGCCTAACTCTCCTTACTGCTCATGCATCTACTCCATGCTGCCCCCAACAACACACTGAGACAGAGCTAGACTACAGCTGCCTAATTATGTAAATTCTCTTTATGGCTAAAATATGTAGTCTGAATAGCGGACATAAAAACATAACCGTGCATGGACCTTTATTTGTAGTGAATGCAGTCCAGTGTTACCGTTCTTGCAAGAGCTGAGATAACAGAAATGCAAACGAGTCTCCTGCAAATTCAATATTTTGTTTGCATTTTAAATTAAAAGCCTTTAAAAAGAAGGGAGACACACTGGTATAGTATCTATATCTGAGTGGGCAAACCACAGCATGATGGTCTCAATCTATGCAGAAAGATGCTCATAGTCAAATTCAGTGCTCTGCTAGTTACTGGTGCTTTATTAATACCTCATTCCTTGACCTTTACACCACAGCAGAATTTAATTATAGGTCCATACTGTCTGTGTGACATATTTTATGCTTTAGCCCCTTATTACTTGGTTTGTTCCTCATAAATTATTATGGCATCCTTCAGCGCAGAACTGATTTAGTGGCAAATTGATTATGTGCCTTTGGTGAGATGGCTTCCTTGCCTCTATCCTGCTCAAAAGCACCGAGTCATCATTTTTAGTCAGTGAAACATTTGTAAGGGAATTAGAAATGCATATTCAAATGTCATTAGCATCACCACACACAGTGTTTTTGTTTGCTGGGCTGTTGGCACCTTTTGTTTTGCCCACGCTGTAGCTGTTCTCCCAGTTTGAGAATTTCAGGGCTATCAATCTGTTACCTTTTATCAACACCTTGTGTCTGATCCAAAGCCCCTCAGAAGTTATTGAAAGATCCCTGAATCAATCCCTTAAACTGAAAAAAAACCCTGATGGACCAGGACCTCATTGTACTAAACTTTGTACAAACGCAGAACAGAAAGGTGTTCTCTGCCCACAGCAGTTTATAATCCAAGGATAAGAAAAGGAGCAGCAGGCAGATGCAGACAGACAGGGAGTGCAAGTAAGCAAGGAGGCCAGTAATAAAGATGTTACAGACAAAGCTCTGTTCCCACACTTATTCCAATCCAGTATCTTCTTCTGTTCTCAGGTATACCTTTCCAATCCGCCTGTTCCAGATGGCTCTGCCCTCTGGGTGTCGAGTGTTATATGCACATATTTCAGAGACTACATTTTTTATGACTTTTCATGACTGTTAAAGTCCGCCGTGAAGCCACTACGAGCTCCATGCCAGTCCCAAGCCTGGATGAAGGAGGAGGGTTGGTCAGATGAGTGTTGATGCACTGACCATGAAACAGCAATATGAATGAAATCTGATGCCAGTACAACTAAATGATTGGAAAGGAATAGTGAGAGAGGCATCAGACACTGACGGGCGCTGAGCCCATGGTTATCGATGATGATGATGATGATGATGCCTGTTAGTGCTTCAGAGCCACACCAACTCTGGGAGAGTGAGCGGGGGTATATTTTTGCTAGCACATTATCAACAATATTATTAAATAATGAAATGGCCGGCCAGAAGTATAATCTCATTTAAACCTATGCATCTCAGGCCAAATCTGAAGATCCCATTTTTGTATAGGAACATTTCAGTCTGAACTCAGATATGTGTGTGTCATTAAAAATCTAAAGGTTTGTTATAATCAGACCAAGAGATGTGAAGGTTAAACACAGATGTTATTGTTAAAAATTCTTCACTATCCAAACACCTATTTGTTTGCTTGCTTTTTCCTTTTCTCTACCTCTCTCATGAACACACCCATCCCACCCTTCATTTTTACTTATTTTCCAGAAATTTTCAGTATACGCTGACCCTTTAAAGCTAAGAACACCCCCCACTTTCTCTACGGTTGGAGCAATTGGAAAAAAGATAAAAACCCAGCAGTGTGGAATGCTGGAACCCAGACATAATGCCAGCTGTATTCCAACAACAACTCCATGTTCCAAGGGTTATTCATTGAGTAAGAGAATAGTGATCATCGAGGAAGATATGAACATGGTGGTATTCGAAGGCAGAAAACCAGACATCTTTATGGGCTCATACTTGAATTGAGTTGAACCATCCCATCCCAAGTAAGCTTCTCACATTCCCTTTTCTTATATATTTTCTACAGAGAATGCAAGTCTTGAGGAAAACTATATGCCCAACATACTGAACTGGCTTCTGCATTACAAAAGAATCTGAGTTCCTGACCCTACTGAAGTCAGTGGAAAACCTCTTCGTGGGCTCACCAACAATGAAGTCCTGATATAGTTCCTTGATTTTGAAGCACTTGGAACTTGGGTGTGCTTCAGAGGTGCAGAAACACACTCATTGCTTCCAATGCTGCCTGTATGGCCCTGAGGATGTCACATGGGCTGCAGCTGTGTTCCAAGTGGGACACAGGTTGAGAACCACTGCTCGAGAGAGTCAGTAACTTCCTCCATCTGACAGGGATGGTTCAGGAATAATTAAACCAATTTTAAGACTCGAGAGACTAGTGTTAGGCCAGGAATATCTCCAGTGATACATGGGAAAGAGACTCTCTTGGTGCTTTCTTCAGTGAAAGCTGTTCTTGTAGTTACAGAGGTTCTTAATATTTCATCTGTTTATTCTCAGCTTCAGATTTATCCTCCTTAAAATTTTTAATTAATACCTCTCTTATTTAGGTCATCTGTTGGGTGGGTTGCAATGTAAGTAATTATAAGATCATTATATTTGTCTTCATTCTAGACCAGTGGTTCCCAACTTGGGATCCACAGACCGGGATTGCACAGGGTCTGTGAAAAAAGATAAATAAAAATGATAATAGAAAATAGAATTGGCTTTAATAGGGGTTCACAAATGGTTTGGGGGTGGCGACTGCGAGTCTGAACTAGAGAAACGGTTGGGAACCACTGTGCTAGAGTGAAATGGGCCCACTTCATTTATCCATTTTTCAATAGGTCTCATTTTTTTCAACCATTTTATTTTCTTTGTTGCTAAACTCGCTGCATTGGTCTCTCTTTTTTTGGTGAATGGCCAGGCCTAAAAATGAACACAACATTGTGATTAAGGTTTAACCAGGACCAAACAGTCCAGAATAATTCCTTTATTAGTTTTGTGCAGGGTGTTCCTTTTATATAAGCCAATATGGCCATCGGTTTTGTTGGAGCAATATGACTATTTTGATTACTGCACAAGGTAAAATCCTGCCCCACTGAAGTCAGCGAAAGCAGGATAAATCTGGATAAGTGTGCAAACATCACTGTTAACCAGAATTGAACTGAACCTCCAAATAAGGTAAAATTTGTCCAATAACATTTGTATGGAAGAGAGTGTGTGTCAAATACGTGCTGATGCCAGATGAAGCCACAGAGTAATGACAATCATAATAAGAAGCCTAAATACCAGCCATAACTGAACACAACTGATGAGCCATCAAAGCCTATAGGGTTTTCTTTGGACTTGGAATGGCTCAAATACTCAATCTTCACCACTCTTTACATTATTTAAAAATATAATCTATAGCCCAGCATAGGGCTATTCTAAAAATCAGATATTAATTGAAAGATATTAATGTTAGGAACTGAATGTAAGAGAATTGTTATGCCTAAATTCCTTGCTTGCTGTGCATATGTATGTGTGTGTATATAATTGGAGATATGTATCTCCTAGAGCTGGAAGGGACCTTGAGAGATCATCTAGTCCAGTCCCCTGCCCTCTTGGCAGGACCAAGCACAATCCCTGACATCTATTTACCCAAATCGCTAATGGGCCTCCTCAAGGATTGAAGATGTAACCCAGGGTTTAGCAGGGCAATGCACAACCCACTGAGCTATCCCTCCCCCTTAGATAGCTATAAACAGAAGACTCATTTCTGCTTGTAAGATACTCATGTTCTTTACCTTAAAACAAAAGCAGAAATGCTCAGTCTTGTGTTGTTTGGAGAAAATGGCAAAGGTGCACCTCAGTATTTTAGCAGCAAATGTTAGCTAGTCTGTAGAGGTGGATGAATCCTGCAAGATATCTACCAAGAATATTCATCTGACTTTGTAAATGAATTACTTTGTGCACACATTTAATGTTTGCTTGCCACGACATGTGGGCTATGTCTACACTAGCACCCCCTTTTCGAAAGAGGGATGCTAATGAGACACTTTATGATATGCTAATGAGGCACTGCAATGAATATGCAGCACCTCATTAGCAAAATGGTCGCTGTGGCACTTCGAAAGTGCCGCTTTTGATCGTGCACAGCTCATCTACACGGGATCCTTTCCAAAAGGCCCCCACGCACTTTGAAATCCCCTTATCCCTATAACCATTACAGCACCTCATTAGCATAGCCTAAAGTTTCTCATTAGCATACCCCTTTCAAAAGGGGGGTGCTAGTGTAGACATAGCCTTGCAGAAAGAAGTTTACTAGGAGATTTTTTTTTTTTTTGCAAAAATGATGGATTTTAAGACCATAATTGTGATTCTGCAGTAACCCTGGGCAACAAAGAGTATTGTTGCCCTGCCTCAGAAGAAGATGAAAAGGGAGAGAGCAATTCCCAGGGTACATCTATATGGCAAGCAGAAACTATCAGCAACAAGTTTGAGAGATGTGGGCTCATGTTATGTTACTGAAAACAGCTATGTAGCCATTTGAGTTCATACTGGAACTTCTGCTCTGAAGTCCATCTCTCTGAGTTTTAGACCCCAGTTACAGCCTCATTCCAAGATTGTCTACTCTGGTATTTTTAGTGCCATACCAGGAGACATGTGAGCCCAAGTCTGGAGATTTGGGCTCTGAGACACACTGCTTACCATGTATGTGCACAAGAGTCCTAACCTGTCACCTCATTTTTAACTTTCTGGGTGGAGGATAGATGGACATATCAAACAAGAATTGCCAATGGCCACCCATTGCTGTTCATACGCATTCATGACAACAATGAATAGGCATTGGGTCAGGAAAAGCAAGCAAAAAGTATTCTTAGCCTGGATGTTAATGCACCTATGGGAGACCCAATTTTTATTCCCTGCTCCAATGGCTTGTTAAATATTTCTGCAAAGCAGAACAGCTTTAAGAGGAGAAGTTGACAAAACCTCATAGTTCAGTGAGTAGGATATGTGCAAGGAACTCTAGAAAGGTTTTTAGAATTTACTGTAGCTTTTAAGAGGTGGACCAGGTAACTCACAATGAAGTGTTTTTCCATTGATTTAAACTCCATGTCTGTCTTTGAATTGTGAGTGAACAGATCAGCTTTCCAGATGTTGTAGTAACTAATTTAAATTCTTTGCTAAATTGTTTTCATAATCTGTTGTGAGCTGTTCATTCACAGTCAGAATGTCAATATAATGAGATAAATGAAATACTTCTGTTATGCATGGTCCTACATTGTCCACACAATTATATATCAGCTAATGCAGTGGGAGATTAAGCTCATCTTTCAGTGCTTTCCTGAAACCTTATTGAAAGAGACTTCTAGGGTGCAGGTACTCTAGGAACTAATTTCAAAGTTAACTTCAAAGTTAGGCGCTACTTTGAAGTAGCCTGCAGAGAGTCTACACACATTTTCTCTTACTCAGAAGTTAACTTTGAAGTATGCAAGCCCAACTTTGAAGTCCTTACTCCATCTCAGTGCCCTTCTTCAAAGTAAGGTGTATGTAGATGCTCAACGTCAAAGTCTGTTGCTTTGAAGTTGTACTTTGAAGAAGCAACTTCAAAGTTATTTTTGTAGTGTAGACATGGCCTAGGGCCTAATGTTTCACAGCTCCTTGGAGAGTTCTTAAGGTTGTTTGTATGGTATGGGAGGAAAGTACTATTTGATCAGGTTCTAGCAGCTTGCAAGGCAGAGACTATCCTGTCGTCCTCACTCACAGTAGAGCAACACTGCTGAGTATGACATAGGAGCCACTACAGAACATCTGCAGCACTAGAGATCCTACTGCACTGGGACGTTCTGATTGTGGCTGCCAAGGCCTAGTCTACCCAGTTGGAGCACTGGTTTAACAAAAACAGTTTAGAAAGTGATTGGGATAAATCAGTTCTTGTCCCTGACGGAGACACTACTGTAAGAAAAAGAATGCCTTTTTTAACGTGGCTCAAGCCACTATGGAATCAGCCTACAGAAAAATCAAAACCAGGCTTCATTTAGTCCTACACAAACATGTCTTCCTTCATGCCAAGATCAATCAGCATTATATTGGCCGCCACATGAGAAGAATTAATCTGCTACCACAAGGAGCATAACACTGAGTTCACAACTGCACTATTTGCTTCTCTCATCCTTCTATTTGCTTCTCTCATCCCACACAGAGTGATGATGATTTTTAAGACCACAATCATTTCCATGCTGATAGACCAATGTCAGGTGAGGACAAAGCAGCAGGAAAAGTTGGGTTGGAGTGGACATTTTTATTTCAACAAATATCTGAAACAACAGAACCCAAATATCCCCTCAACACACATTTCTCTTTGCACATACATTTCTAATCTTTAAAATGTTCTCTGCTGTGAAATTCTCCCTTTTGTCACTGGGCCATTGCAGCTAGACAAATTACACATTAGCATCTTGAAAGGTTAGTGATCCTCTAAATACAGATTTGTAATCACTCATTAATGAGAGGAGGTGTTGATGCAGTGGTGGTAAACAAACATAACTCAGATTCAAAGGCAATATACTATTCTGAGTTCACATGCTGAAATGCTATTGGAAGAAATAAAAATAAATTATAGATTAACAAATCTGACCTGACCAATACAAGCAAAATTCTAATGAGAATGAGCCAGAACCTCAAATGTATCCAATCACCTTAGTCTCATTAAACTCACTGAGTTTCTCAGGTGGAATAAATCAGCTCTTTTCTACTGGTTTCACTAGGGCTGTGGAGGTTTATACCAGCTGGAGATCTGACCCAACATTCAAGAAGAATTTCAGTACACAGAAAAATAGGAATGGTTTTCTCCTCATGGAAGTAGAAAACATTTTTATATGTATGAAATTCAGTCTGAAGAGCTCACAAAATAATGAATGCCATAGATTGATTGGACAGGATTTATTTCCTTTCTGGCCACGCCCCTTCTCTGGCTTTCCAAATTTTCTTGCTTTTCAGAGAGGAGGTTGTAGCTGCTTTCCACAATCACAACTTCGGCAACTCCTGATGGCCTAGCCACCATTAGGAATCATGCAGGAATTGAGGTAAAATCAGGGTAGTTCTGGGCTACTAGGAGGAATGGTCAGTGCAGAAGAGTGAACTGTCTATTGGCACCACCTCCTTGTAGCTGAGGATGGCCATACCAGTCTTGTGTTTCTAGTACCACCCTGCTAAGTCATTCTTCTCCCCTTTACTGAGCTTGTACTTGGTCTACCCTTCAGGCTCAGTCTTCCACTCCATCCTGGGTTTATTAGTCCACATATCAGGCTTGATCATCCCTTCATCAGGCCTGGTAGGGGAAGCCAGACCCACCCCCTGTTCTAGATTCTGGCCCAGAGATCCTATATTGAGCAGCTGGCCTTATGCCTTCCGTTGTGTTGCTATTTCCTGAACCACTTCTTACCTTTGGGTTCCTTTCCTGCTTCCCTGGAGCTGTGCACATTACAGCCTTTCCTCCCATTGTCAGGCTTCTGGCTTCTCTCTAGCTGATTTTTATTTTGCTACAACACCAATCCTTCTGGACTGACTTTCAGTGCTTTGCTCCCTTTTCAGTACCCACCACAGAAATTCATGACAACCCTGTGGCCTTCTTCGCATGGCCTTCTCTAGCCACTTCCTAGAGAGAGGTAACTTCCTAACTCCTCTCTCCTGGTCTCCTCTATTTTGGGCTTCCCATTTAGCCTTTCATTTCCTTCTGTTATGAAAAAGACTGAGGTCCTCCTCAGCTAGGTCTAATATCAAGCCCAACACACCCTCCAGGCACATCAAGATGAGACTCCTGATCTCTCAGACACCTTGTTACCCCCATCTGTAGGGTAGACACCCCATCAGAGATGAGAAATTGGATTATTAGTTCAGAATTCATATTGGTTGTTTGACATGTATGAGCACTACGGGGCCCCAAAGCTCACTTTGCTAATTCCTGTGGGAATTCAGAAGAGATGCCATGTACACAGCACCTTCTCTGAAGTGTTGTGGCAGCTGATAAAGAAGATGCAAGCTAGAGCTTGATGGAAACTGACAAGAGATAAGAGAAAACAGGAGTCCACAGTAGCATCATGACAACAATACAAAAAGAAAAGAAGACTAGTAAGTGCGGGAGAGAAAGTGATTGCTTTTAATTTTACTTAGAGAAAAAAATAGCTGTTGAGTTTCTTTTGGGGCCTTTTTGATGCTAACCCATCCAAATCAAAATCTTCTCTGAAACAGACGCCGTTTCTACACAGGCCACTTCCTTTGGAAGTGGCATGCTAATACAAGCAGCGAAAGATGCTAATGAGGTGCAGATGCAAATTCCCTGTGCCTCATAACGTCACATGATTTGGAGTCTGGAAGACCATTCTTCTGGACTTCACAACGCTGGGTAGAAGCGTGGCCCTGGGGACCAGGGCAGTGAATGTAGAATCCCTGCTGGGAGGTTGATTTATACTGGGCTGGGAAATGGTGGATAGGGAGGGACAATGTCCCCTCCCTCTCTACTTCCCTGTCATTCTTAAAGACTGAGACATCTTGCGCAAGCAGGGGGCCAAAATGAAAGTGCTCAAATCACTAGGGCTATGTCTACACTCGTCCCCCATTTTTGAAAGGGGGATGCTAATGAAACACATCGAGGTATGCTAATGAGGTGCTGCAATGAATATGCAGCGCCTCATTAGCATAACAGTGGCCGTGGCACTTTGAAAGTGCTGCTTTCAATTGCACACAGCTCACCTACCTGGGATTCTTTTCGAAAGGACCCCACACACTTTGAAATCCCCTTATTCCTGTTTGCTTAAGGGGATTTTAAAATGTGCTGGATCCTTTTGAAAAGGACCCTGTGTAGAAGAGCCACGCATGACTGAAAGCAGCACTTTCAAAGTGCCATGGCTGCCATGATGCTAATGAGGTGCTGCCTATTCATTGCAGTGCCTAATTAGCATATCCTGATGTGTCTCATAAGCATCCCCCATTTGAAAGGGGGCGGGGGGGGAGCTAGTGTAGACATAGCCTAGGACACAGCCTTCCAAAACCCTTGTTACATATGTACTAAGTGTTCCAATGTGCTTTAGTTTACTGGGAATAACAGGACTGGGTTAAACCTCTAACCCTCTATACAGCCAAGCCCTAGAGCTCTATCTAGTATAATTGGGAAGACAGCCTTCAATATGGAGCACGCATAGTTGATGCCATGATATTCTCCAATAGTCTGAAACAATACCTCTAAGGTATAAACTATCTTAGTCATAGGAATGGATAGCAATTTTGAGGCCAATGATAATAGTGATGTCTGAAGTTTCAATTACTGGGATACTTATGCAAGCAGATAAAAAAGGAAGAAGAAAGTAGCATAGTAGGAAAATCTTTACCAGATATCATGAAGTGTGGGTCACATCCCACTGGAAGTGTGTAATGTCGATCTACTGAGGGTGCAGCATAGATGAATGAATGGAAATTGATTAGGCCCGTCATATCATGGAGAAGAGTTGCAAGTGGGAATGGAAATGTGCTTGTTTTCAAATAACTTTGGACTTTTTCATTGGTTTCCAGGAGCCAAGATAGCAAGGTTATCTTATTGCAGTCTTCTCATATTGTGGTTCTTTTAGCATCAATGTGTGGCATTTTTACAAGCTGTATTGAGAATGCTCATATGAACTTTTCATACAAACACTGAGAATCTGGATTTTTTTTTCAGAATATATATGTGGCCTTCATATTTGTACTGTTCAGTTTTAGGACATGCCTATCTAGAGATGACATCTAGATTCGGGTGCCAAATATCCTAACACTGTAGCAATTCTGTGAAGCCAACATCTTTGCTCATTTTTATTTCCTGGGCAGTTCTGTTTCCATAAATCTATAAAAGTAACTGTGTAGATAGACATCTGCTATTTTTGATAGCAGAGATTAAAAGTCTCCCTGAAAAATTGCTCTGAGTGAGTTAAAAAAATGTAGCTCTGTATAGAATGATAAAAATGTAACAGCAACAGATTGCTATGATGGATTTGAAGATCAAGGTTGGGAGAGGGTAGGGCATTACTTAATGGGGGTGGGAGACAACAGAAAGCATAGAAATGACAGAAGTGCTAAGTAATTTTATTGTTTCAGTTTTTACCAAAAAAGATAGCAGTGATTGACTGTCTAACATACCAGTTAAAATGAGGCTAAGAAACAGGAAAGAATGAGTTAAAATGGTTTAGACAATTTAGATGTCTTTAAGCATCATATTTTGATGAAATACATTCTAGAACACTCAGGCTATGTCTACACTTACCCTGTACTTCAAAAGGGACATGGTAATCAGGCAAATGGGAGACTAAAGAAGTGCTGAATAAGCAGCACTTTATTAGGCTAATTCTCCCCGCAGCAACTTCGAAGTATCAAACTTGGAAGTGCTGGCATGCCATGTGGCCAAAATTTTGGGGAGTAAAGACACTTCAAAGTAGTATGGGTACTTCGAAGTGCCTGTGTCTACACGGCATGCTGGCATTTCGAAGTTTAACACTTTGAAGTTGCCGCAGGGGAGAATTAGCCTGATGAACCACTGCATATTCAGAACTTCATTAGTAATCTCCCATCAGCCTGATTACCATGCCCCCTTCGAAGTAGAGGGCAAATGTAGACATAGCCTCAGAGCTGAATGACAAGATACCTGAGTCATTAGTAATTATTTTCAAAAAAAGTCATGGAAGACAGGAGACATTCAGGAAGACTAGAAAAAGGAAAATACAGGGTCAATTGATAAAAAGGGGGAAATAAGATGACTGGTGTGCAATTCCCTGAATTGTCCTTAGCTTTGATACCCGGAAAGATAATGAAAAAATATTAAGCAATCAATTTGCATACACCTAGAAGATAGTAAGGTGGTAAGTAACAGTCAGCATGGAGCTGTCAGGAAAAACATCATGCCAAAACAACATAGCAGCATTCCTTTACAAAATAAAAAATCTTGTGAATGAGGGGAAGTAGGAGACATCATATATCTTGACTTTAGTAAGCCTTTTGCTACTGTCTCTCATGACCTCATAAAACAGAGAAATACAACCTGGATGTAGAATAAGTGATTGGAAAACTGTTCCCAGAACAGTTCATCATTCATCAACAATATAGAAAATGGCATAGAAAGTACACAATGTGACCTATGAGGGAAGAGTGAAAATTGTGATTGTTTAGTCTAGAGAAAGGAGACTGAGAGGAGACATAACATCTCAAGTATATAAAAGCTTGTAATGAGAGAAAACAGTCTCCTTGTCTATACTGGAACAAGCCTCCCACATTAAGGATAAGAAGCAACAGGCTTAAATTAGCCGGACCTGTTTAGGTTGCACATTAGGAAAAATTTCTTAACTGGCAGAAAAATTAAGCACTGGAATAAATTTTGTAGAGTCTTCATCATTGGCTAGTTCATCATTGCTCTTTAAAATTTCCAAATACCAGGCAGGGATGGTTTATACAATAATTAACCCTGCCATGAGTGCAGGGGACTGGATTAGTTGGCCTCTCAAAGACCCTTCCAGTCCTACGTGTCTAGGATTCTATATTGCAACAGAGACAAGAGCTTGAGTCACTTGAGAAAGGAAGCCTAACCAACCTCAGTTCCTCACCAATAGTAAAAGAATGGTGCAATTGCAATTGTGGTTAACAGCTTGACACCAGATTTTCTTTTAGTTGTACATGAACTGCAGAGATGAATTGTTTTGTGGCCGGAGATCAACAAAATATTGAGCTATACATCAAATCTATGTACTCATCTTTTACACGCCTTTTTGCTTACTGCACAGCAGAGTAAATTAAAACTCTCTGCTGTGAGCTTCGTTTTCAATATAAATCTTTTCCTTTATCTTAAGCTTCTTATCAAGGTTCTAAGCCATGAATTCTGCTCTGTCAGTTATGTCTGTCTGTTCAGATTCACCAATTCTAAGATTCTTCATGCCAGACATTATCTGCATTAGAAGGATCAAAATAATTTACCAGCTTTGAAAGTCTTACCATTATTTGTATCAATAATTAGCTGTCTTAGCAGGAATAATAGAAGCCGAAGAGCACTATGTATTTTCTGTCACAATATCCCTTGCATTAATGTTGACTTTTCATTTTGGCTATATACATATTAAAGTGAACACTATTCCCATCTCCCTTTATTCAAGGGAAACCACTGCAGAAACTTGTCTTTGTTTAAACCCCCTCCCCCCACAACTGGAGCAATATGCTTTGCACAACATTTCCTAGTCAGTGAGAAGGTTAATACTTCAATCTGTGAAAGTTCAGAGTCGTGACCTAGTTCAATGGAAGACTGTAGATACAAAAGGGAAACTTTTAAAAGGATATTTTAAAACTTTTGCTTGCTATTCTGCTACCATTGACACACCTATTTACAGCTACTGAGCTCAGTCAAGTCTTTGTGACATTCCTGTCCTCTTCAAAAGACGTGAACAGGCACACCTCAGGCAACAGTCATCTCAGAAGCTATAGAAATCTTCAGGTAAGCCGGTAAAGTGAAAGATCCAAACCTAAGTCTAGGTAGATTCAATTGGCCGTACTCTCAGGTATGTAAGAGGCTAGAAACCAAGTTCTACATCTACCAAAGTCAATAGGAAAAAAAATAACCCTCCCATTAACCGTAATGCTTAGAACTTGTGACTACATAAAAGCAAACTTTTGTCAAATGACACAAACAACTATGCAGCAGCAGATCAGTGCAAAGCTCCATGTGTTCATCTTCTAATATGGTTGGTATAAAGGAAGTGAGGTGGGAAATAGAAAAGAACTTTCCAGTGGCAAAAATTCCAATCGCTTCTCTCTCTAACTAATGTGAAAAAAAGTTACATTTGAAGAATGAATAAGGAAGTCCTCTATCTTGAAAGTGTGGAAAAATGCAATGCTGACAGAGTCCCAGATTTGTTTTTCACAGGGGAGCCATATCAATGAAGCTTTAACCTCTATTGAAATTCATGGAGCTGCTAAAGGATTATACCACTGTAAATATGAGGAAAGCTGGATAGTGATTTTAAACATGTAATTTAATGAAGAATATAGAGAAGGTGGATCAGGGACTTTTGTTCTCATTGTCTCATAAGGAAAGAAAAATGAGGCATTCAATAAAATTAAAGGATGGCAAATTAAAAACTATTAAGAGAACATACTTCACATTTGAGGGTTTTTTTTTAAGGTACACACTGTGGAACTCATTGCTACAGGGTCATTACGGTCATGATTGTAGTAAAATTGAGAAAAGTACTGAACAAGTGAACATCATTTAGTGTTCTACTAGTTATGGTAACAAATTTGGAAGAGATAGTAAACCTTGTGCTTCATGGTTTAAGCCAATAAGGTAGCTGGAGCTTGCATCTGCTGCCATATGGCATTTCCTATGGTTTTTATGTGAAACACCATGGTTCTAAATGAGCGATTTTCTGATATTGTCCTTGCTTACTAATATTGTAGCATAAGCATGAATCCAGCCAACAAACCTTTGAAGCTAACACAGCAGGTGATTTTGGCATAAGATAACTTACAATGACAATTTACAATTTTGCTGTTGTTGGAAAGACCAGAACATTACACTATTATTTGCCAACAGTGTGACTGATTTTGTGAAGGCTCTTTCCAGAGCCAAATTCTGGAAACTTTTAAAAATGACGATCGGGAGTCTGTGGAAATGGAGAGTTATTGAAAGCTGTTCAAGCTTATATTTCACGACTGCTTATTAGCTTTGGAGAGCATCAAGTGTTGGGTGTTTGCTTTTAAACATCTAAACTGAAATGCTCAAAAATGCCATTGATGCAAGTCAAAATACATGGGAAAAACTTTAACAAATTTTCAAACTTCCAAATTTTGGGAAATTTGTGGTAAAATTCCCAAATGTGTAACCCAGTCCTAAGTGAAACAGTTGATGTTGAGTGTTCTTGAGTAATTGTAAGATAGTGCACTTGCCACTGCAGCAATATCTGGTGTTGGGGAAAAGTCCTTGCCTCTTTGGCCCTGTAAATGCCTGGCTTTGCCTATGACTCTTCTTTTCAGCTAAGTCACATCTAGCCCATAACCCTTCTAGGCTATGGAAAGCATGAGTTAAAAATAAAAAGAACAAAACGCCACAAAAAATATCTTTCTGCGCTCTGTCATCCCATCGTCTAAGCTCAGTTTTCAGTCACATCAACGACTTAGTTGTCTTTGTATCATGCTTGTGCAGCTTTTCCTGTGAGTTGGAAGCAGAAACCTCACCTACCCCACGCTGCAAGTTCTCATCCAAAGACCATATGTTAAGCAGCTACATCTGCTTCTTCATACGCTGTGCAGTTTCCCTGGCCCAGCTTCTGCAGATTGGGTTTAACATGACTTTCTCTCTGATTCTTATCCCTCTAGTGTCCCAACTTCTTCTCTCTCCTGGGCTGTTGATCCCTTAGGACTGACCTTGACCTTCTTCAATCTGACTTTCTTAGACCCTTTGTAAAGAAGGAACTCTCCACCTCTGCTGTCATGTATAAGCCTCTGAGTTCTCCACTCAGTTTTGTGCATTCTCTGTTTCTCCCCACAGATCAGATCAGTCATTATAATTCAGTCTCCATATTGCATTCTGCTGGACGATAGGTGCCAGGTTACAGCAAAGTGTGAGTCTGGCTCACTCACTGTAAAAGGTCAGGCGGCCTGGAACATTAACTGAGCTAGGAGAAAGGAGAGAAATAAACTTCAAGAGCACCTTTTAAGCTCTGAGACAGTGATAACTATTTTGTGGCTGCTAGGCATGGAGTCTGACTTTGCACTGTTACTGTGACTGTTAGAAAGGAGGAGAGAAACGTAACTCCAAAGCCTATCAAAAGCTGTCTAACTTCTTCCTGCAAATTGCAGTGGTGCCAAATAGCTTTATTTTATTATGAACTTTATATTATTTGGTATTTTTCCTCAAGTTTGATGTCCAGGAGTCAGGGGCTTAGGTGAAAATCTCTGCTTTCATTGGAAAAATAGTTTCTCTTCATCGTTGCAGTGAAAGTTTGAAAATGTGAGCCTTAATTGCTCAGAAACTGAAAGGTAAATGAAAAGAACCCCCTGGGTACAAAAATCTCATACTTTTTAAGTCAAGCTCCAGATATGGGGCAGCCTCAGGCCTGATTTTTGAACATTGGAGTAGCAATATGGGTTTCCACGGAAGCTAGGGTAGGAAATCAAACTGTCCTCTCCTATTACTCTCCTATTATCATTTCTGTGGAAGTATGGTGTTGAAAACCAATGCTCTTTTCCATTCCCTGAAGAGAGAGCTCCTCTGGGAAAGGCAGAGACAGTGCAATATCTAGCTGTGAGCTCAGACTCATCCTAAACAAGAAAGTGTTCTCTAGAAGCAAGGGTGTTATCTCCAAATACTTATGATATTTTCTACAGGTTGAACCTCTGTAATTCAGAACTCTCTTGTCTGGCAAGCTCTGTAATCCAGCATGATTTTTGTTAGCTGGACAACCACTCACCATGGGTGTGGCTAAGTTTTCCATGGTCCCATAAAATCCTGGTTCTCAGTGCTCAGTGCTGTTATTTAGCTGTAATTTTACCCCTAAATGTGTTCTAAGAGTTAAGTGTGCAGTGGAAGTGATGGTAATGTGCTAGAAAATATCGAACTCTTATCCTCTGGCAAATTCTCTCATCCAGCACCGATCAGGTCCTGAGAATGCCGGACAAGAGAAGTTCAACCTTTACCCTACTGCATTCCAGAGGGCTGGGGATTGGGCATTGTCAAGACTAGGTGAGCTGATGTTTATTGTGACTGTGTTGGAATTTAAGGATATTTTATTTTTAAATGTCAATTTGTGCAATTTGTGGTTTTGATAAGCATGTATTTTTCAAGAGGAACAATTGCTACTTAGAGCAAATTGTTTTTCTGCACATCTATAGCTAGCAGAAAGGGGCACTATGTCATATTAATGGCATTTTTATGACCATAATGTTTCAACTTGAAATCTCTATGGCTACAGAGAGGCTTGGTTCCTCAAATAAAATACTTCAGCAATACCGATTATAAACCACAAAGATTAGCTTGATGTCAGTGAAGTTCTTGCTGAAATGAAAAGGAAAAAATTGTTCAGCAAAACTCTTGACATAGTACACTTCTTGTCTCCATGCCTACTAAAGGGTTAGCACCAACGTTCAACTGCATTAGATCTGGAGTTTTCAGTCTTAGTATCTGTGATGCTTAATGTTTCTGAGATGCACTCTTGGCTTGAAAATAATACAGCAATATTATGCATCTTTGTTATTAATATTTTACCAGTTTGAGATTGAGAATTAACCCAATATTTACTAAATTCCTTAGATTTTATATGTTATTTTTCCCATTTCATGATTTTTATAGAAGCACAGCTATAACCAGTGACAAAAATATTAGCACAGAAGTGAAACTTATCAGATTCATAGGAAGAGTGATGCCCAAGTCCCATGCCAGCAAATCAAGCTATAAGAAAGAGGTTTCAGCCATATAAAAATATGAGATGTGATCCACTGCTTTATCTCTCTGTATGTGCTGGTGTAATATCACTAGACTCAATAGACTAATACCAGTGTAAAACTGAAGAATGATCAACAGGTGAATGGGGCCCATGAGAGCTTGATAAACAGACATGTTTGAAGAGGCTTATTCAAGTCATATTAAACATGACATGATTAACTTGGTGCCTCTGCCCAGGTCAGGTCTCCCAAACATGGATCATAAACCTCACAGAGGGGAGCCAAATTACCTCTAGACTGAACATGAGCTATTTATTTCAAATGTATATCTTCTACCTTTTATTATCTCATATTTCTTTATGAAGCAGTATCTTACAAAAGTAAAACACATCAACACACTGAGTGTATGAAGGCAAATGGATATTTCCTGGCAGACTTTGGTAAATTTTCCCTTCCCTTTTGCATCAAGAGATGATATTCTTTCAAAGCCCAAAGTACAGCTTGAGAAAATTGTGAATAAAATTACGTACACCCGTATAGGCCTACTGAAGAAATGATGCCACTTCAGCTTCACTGGAATGGTCAGACAATGCTGCCATCTCCTTAGATTTTTTACCTAGCATTATAGCTCCCATAAGACAATATCTTGTGGACAATGCACATGAGCAATGTTCTTGTGCACCGCCTGGACACAGGGGCTGTGTCTACATTAGTAAGTTCTTTTGGAAAATCAAGCCCTTTCTCGAAAGAACACACAGAGTGGCCACACACAAAATGCACTCTTTCCATGTGAGATCAAAGAATGGGTGCCTACATTCAAAAGCTACTTTCAAGAAAAGTATGTGTGGATGCTCCACTGGCCCTTTTTTAGAAATAGCAGCCCTAATGGAGCTGGATTTTTCAATCCCTGGCCCATTCTTTTGAAAAAGCAGGGACTGTGTGGACACTCACCATCAAAAGAGTGGATCATTCTTTTGATTCTTTTCTTTTATGTGTAAAAGCACTTTTTTGAAAGAAGATCTTCCAGAAGACCATCTTTTGAAAGATCGCTGTACTGTAGATGCAGCCAGGTTGTGCTCAGGGAAATTACATAGGAGGTCAACACTCAACGCATCTTGAAGACCAAGAATACCCTTCTATGCATCTTTTTAACCATTATGTAACACATACATGGTGTGGTATGCCAGAGAATGTAGTAGAATAGTGTCTCTGTTGGGGCAGAAGAATTTGCCTTTGCCTCATTTAAATTCTGCCTACTTCTTTCATTAAGCCTATAGGAAACTATCAGATTATTCTATCTCCTTATCTGTCTCTTTTTACTTAAATTATGAGTTCTCCTTATTTACCTGGGAGGATTGGCTCTTGTCTCAGGATGCTGTAAAGGAAACCCTGGATTGCTGTGGGGAAATCTTTTACCCATGGTTAACAGTTACGAAATATGCTGATCTCCTTGGTCATGCTGTCTTCTGGGAGCTGTAGTAAACATGGATTCACTGAAAACCAACTGCAAGCAGTTCTGTGACACCTTAGAGACTAATACATTTGCTACATCATGAGCTTTTGTGAGTAAAGCCCACTTCATTAGATGAGTTGGAGTGGAAAATTACGGATTCCAGAGTATATATTGCAGCAAAAGAAGTTACTTGCCAAATTGTAGGACCAGTGCTAATGAAACAAATTGTCAGGGTGGATGTGTCCCATTTACTGCAGGTGATGTGGAAGTGTGAATATCAAAGGTGGGGAAATTGCTTTTGTGACTTGTTAACCAGTTAAGATCTTTATGTAAGACTAAGTTAATGGTGTTATATTTGTAAATGAACACCAGTTCAGCTGTCTACTTCTATTATAGGGTGATAAAATTCTTTTGTAGAAGAATGGCTACTTTTAAATCCATTATTGAATGCCCAGAGAGGTTAAAATATTCCCCTCCAGGATTATTTGTGTTCCCCTGATGTCTGATTTTTGTCCATTTACGCTTTGGAACAGAGACTGTCCAGTTTGGCCTATAAATATGGCAAAGGGTCATTGCTGGCACTTGATGGTGTATATCACATTAGTGGGTCCACTGAGTCACTGTCCAATTGCCTCATGAATACTACTTCTTTTTGGGAAACCAGGTTGCACTCTGATGTCTCCTCCATGATCTGTAATCTATTTGTATACTTCAAGGTATCTAAACTTATACCAGTTTCCTGATTTTCTTTTCATCTTCAGTTTATCTATTTATATGTGTATTTTCCCAAACTGCAGTGCAGGAGGATCTGCACCAACAATGCAAATGATGGGAATTGGAGTAGGATGTTTGGAGGGAGAGATATTCCCCTCCTTCCGGCAATAGAGGGGCCATTCTTCAGTCAAAAACCTATGCTCCTCCATCACAATTTTACAGACATAAGCTGCGTCTACACGTGCACGCTACTTCGAAGTAGCGGCAGTAACTTCGAAATAGCGCCCGTCACGTCTACACGTGTTGGGCGCTATTTCGAAGTTGAAATCGACGTTAGGCGGCGAGACGTCGAAGTCGCTAACCCCATGAGGGGATGGGAATAGCGCCCTACTTCGACGTTCAACATCGAAGTAGGGACGTGTAGACGATCCGCATCCCGCAACATCGAAATAGCGGGGTCCTCCATGGCGGCCATCAGCTGGGGGGTTGAGAGATACTCTCTCTCCAGCCCTTGCGGGGCTCTGTGGTCACCGTGGGCAGCAGCCCTTAGCCCAGGGCTTCTGGCTGCTGCTGCTGCAGCTGGGGGTCCGTGCTGCATATACAGGGTCTGCAACTAGTTGTTGGCTCTGTGTATCTTGCACTGTTTAATGAAAGTGTGTCTGGGAGGGGCCCTTTAAGGGAGCGACTTGCTGTTGAGTCCGCCCCGTGACCCTGTCTGCAGCTGTGCCTGGCTCCCTTATTTCGATGTGTGCTACTTTGGCGTGTAGACGTTCCCTCGCTGTGCCTATTTCGATGTTGGGCTGAGCAACGTCGAAGTTGAACATCGACGTTGCCAGCCCTGGAGGACGTGTAGACGTTATTCATCGAAATAGCCTATTTGGATGTCGCAACATCGAAATAAGCTATTTCGAAGTTGGGTGCACGTGTAGACGTAGCCATAGAGAGCATATCCTCAGGCACAGAAGAATGTGCACATGTGAACCTGTAAGAACTCCCAGAGCCCTCAATAGTTCCAGATACCTTGGCTTTCAAACCCCTTCCAAGCCTGGCTCTCTCAAATGTCTCCAATAGGACTTTACAGGAAGATGCCTAATGTGAATTAGCTATGCCATTGTAAAACCTGGTGGAATGAAGACACTCAACAGCCGTGTCTACACGTGCACACTACTTCAAAGTAGCGGCACTAACTTCGAAATAGCGCCCGTCACAGCTACACGTGTTGGGCGCTATTTCGATGTTAACATCGACGTTAGGCGGCGAGACGTCGAAGCCACTATCCTCATCAGGAGATAGGAATAGCGCCCTACTTCGACGTTCAACGTCGAAGTAGGGACCGTGTAGTCGTTGCGCGTCCCGCAACGTTGAAATTGCGGGGCCCTCCATGGCGGCCATCAGCTGAGGGGTTGAGAGATGCTCTCTCCAGCCCCTCAGCTCAATGGTGGCCGCATGGAGTGGCCCCTTAAAGGTCCCCTCCCCCTCCCTTCCTGTGCAGGAAGCTGAGGGAACGTGCAGGCAGCAGCTCAGACATGCGGCCAGCCTGCACGTTCCTCAGCAGCCACAGGACCCTCAATGGCCGCCCGGTAGCCCCCCCAGCGCCCCCAGGGGACCCTCCCCAAGGGGAGCCAGGGCAGCCAGCCCAGCCAGGGGGGCAGCCAGGCTGGCAAGCGGCAGCGGGGCCCCTCCTGGACAGAGGCCGAGCTGCGGGACCTGCTGGGGCTCTGGAGCGAGGAGTAGGTGCTCCAGGTAATGGGGAGCAAGAGGCGGAACACGGATGCATTCGCTCGGCTGGCCGAGGGCCTGGCCGCCTGGGATCACCCTGCCCACACTCCTGATCATGTCAGGAGTAAGGTGACGGAGCTGCGGCAGGGTTACGCCCGGGCCTGGGATGCGGCTGGATGATCTGGGGCTGCCCCCCGTCACTTGCCCCTTTTACAGGGAGCTCAGGGACATCCTGGGCCCCCGGCACACCTCCTCCCCTCTGGCTACCCTTGATACTTCGGCCAACGAGCCTCAGCAGGCCCTTCAGCTGGAGTCCACCCTGGAGGTAAGCCCCGCACCCCAGGGGCCCCCCCCAGAGCCCACCCTCGGGACATCGCGGCAGGAGGAGGAGGAAGAGGAGGAGGGGGGCTCCTCCTCCGCAGAATCCGGGCTGCAGATCCTCCTCCTGCCATCCCGGAGCAGCAGCCGGGCCTCCGCCCCCCAGGGATCTCCGGACCGTGGGAGTGGACTGACAGGTATGTACCCCCCTCTGGTGTACACCCCTGGGCTTGAGGGGTGGGGGTAATAGATATGTGTCCAGGGCCCCCCACATGCTCACATGGCCATGGCCCCAAGGACAGCAGGGCCATGTCCCTCACAGCAGTGCATCAGCCCCTGCCCCCCGCACCCCACACGACAGTGCCATGCCCCATCCCCGGGGCAGTGGGGAGCGGAACCTCGAGGGGCCCCCGGGAGGAGGGGGTGGGACACCCCGCAGCAGCAGCAGCAGCAGCAGCAGCAGCAGCATGTGATGGAGTGGGGGAGTGCAAAAGGGAGACTCAGGCTAGATATGAGCAACAAGAGCCGAATAGCTCCCAGGGGCAAAGGATGATCCTGGGGCTACAGCTGGCAGGTGACACCTCTGCCCTGAACAAAGAGGAGGGAGGAGCCGAGCTGGCTTTGAATCGGGGGTGGGGGGGCCGCAGGTAGAGGCTAGGGGAAGGGAGAGCTGGAAGGCAGCCAGCCTGAGGAGGGGGAAAGCTACATCCCAGAGGGGCACTCCTTGGGGTCTTCTCCCCACGACGGGTTGGAAGGATTGTCTCTTCTGACAGCTGGTGCTGTCACTCCTGGGAGAAACTGGGCATCTGTGGCCTAAGAAACCTCTCCTGTCAGACCCTGCGGAGTGAAGTGAGAGTCACTCCCACCAGGGGACGGGGTGCAGGGCAGGGGGACCCCTGAACCCCATCCATCACAGCAGCATCTCCCGGGGACGGGGATGGGGAACCTGCAGCACAGGGCTGGGGGGACAAAGGCCATGGCTCGGGGCCCACACTAATGCCTGTATCCATTCTTCTTCCCCACCTCCTCTCCTCTGTCCCACAGCTGCACCATTGGAAGGACCGGAAGAGAGCGCTGGCGAGGCATCAGTGGTCCCGGAGACCCCTCCGGGACCATCGCTTCAGGCAAGCCCCTCGGCCGCGGACCGACCGGCCCCACAGGGCTAGACGGCGGACCCCGCACCACCACCAGCCGACGGCGACGGACCCCCAGCTGCTGGACATCCACCGTCGGCAGATGGAGGTGGCGGAGCAGCGCCTGCGGGTGGAGCAACGCCGCCTCGAACTGCAGGACCGGGCGCTGGCCTGGCACCAAAAGGCATGGGGGGCCTAGATGGACACTTTCAACCACCTTGTGGACTACCTGGCCCCCCATGCTGCGCTGGCCGCAGCAGTGCCTGCCCTGCCTGCTCCACCCGCCGCTCCACCTGCTGCTCCGCTCGTCGCCGTCCCGTCCGCCGTCGCCCCGTCATCCACCAGCGAGGGCCGGACCGCCGAGGGACCCCCAGAGCCAGCTGTGACTCGCCGGGCATATCTTCCGGTCCGCCCTGCCCCCAGCCAGCCCCGGACAGGGCTGCGGCTGCGGCGGGGCTCCCGGCCGCCCACCCCCAGTGCCGGACTTTAGGGGCGTGGGGCCCGGGACGTGGCCCCCCCCGTATATAGTTGATGTTGAAATAAGGACTTTGATGGACAGTTTTAGTTCCCTTTTTTTGTGCCCCCCTTTGCCCCGTCCCCCCCATGTAAATAGTTCTCCCCTTTATCATCCCTGGTTTTCTTTTTTTAGTGAACAAACTTTTTTATTACTATTGTTTTCTTTGCACACGTTACTTTTGTTAGACACATCATCTTGTATATAGTTTGTTCTTGTTTTAATTCTAGTTCCAAAAAAACAAAGTTCTCAAAGAAAACCAGTTTAAGTTCAGCCACAAGTGCATGCTGTCATTTGTCCAGGAAAAGTGTGCGGGGTGGGGTGTGGTTGGGTGCTCCATGGTGTGGGTGTTGGGGCAGGGAGTGTTGTGGAGGAAGGGGTGGGCAGTGGGGGGCCTGGCAGAGTTCACCCCGCGGCCTCATCATCGAAGTGGGCCCGCAGGGCCTCCCGGACCCGGGTCCCTTCAGGGTCTACCTGACGACTGGGGGCAGCGGGTGGCTGCACGTCGGCCCTGACGGCCTCCACAGCCCAGCCCTGAAAAAAGGCCTCCCCCTTGCTCTCCACCAAATTGTGCAGGGCGCAGCAGGCACCCACAGTCTGGGGGATGTTGTTGGGGCCCGCATCCAGGCGGGTCAGGAGACATCTCCAGTGTCCTTTCAGGCGGCCAAATGAACGCTCCACCACCTGGCACGCATGGTTCAGGCGCTGGTTGAAGCGCTCCTGGCTAGAGGAGAGATGGCCCGTGTACGGGTGCATGAACCAGGGCTGGAGGGGGTATGCCGCATCTGCGATGATGCAGAGGGGCATGGTGGTGTCCCCCAGAGGGATCTCCCGCTGGGGGATGTAGGCCCCCACCTCCAGCCAGCGCCACAGGCCTGAGTTCCGGAAAACCCGGGCGTCGTGGGTGCTGCCAGGCCAGCCCACATAAATGTCCTGGAAACGGCCCCGGCTGTCCACCAAGACCTGGAGGACCACAGAATGGTAGCCCTTGTGATTGATGTAGCCTCCTCCACTGTGATGCGGGGCGCGGATGGGGATGCGAGTCCCATCCAGAGCCCCGAAGCAATTGGGGAAGCCCAGGGTGGCAAAGGCTGTGATGGTGGCATCTGAGTCCCCCAGCCTCACGAGCCTGTGCAGGAGCATGGTGTTGATGGCACTCACAACCTGCAGGGAAAGCACATGGGAGAGCACCAATGAGGGGTGAGCAGGGTGTGTGTGGCCCTGCCCTGCCCTCCCCCGCCCTGCCCTGCCCACCCCTCCCCTTCCCTCCCCTCCCCTGCCCTCCTCTGCCCTCCCCTCCCCTGCCCAGCCCTCCTCTGCCCTGCCCTCCCCCAGTGGGTCTTCTTACCTCCATGAGGACAGCCCCGACGGTGGCCTTGCCTACACCAAACTGCTGTCCCATGGATCGGTAGCTGTCTGGAGTGGCCAGCTTCCAGACAGCGATGCCGACCCGTTTCTCCACAGGGAGGGCACGCCACATGGCAGTGTCCTGGTGCCTGAGTGCTGGGGTGAGCCACTGGCACAGCTCCAGGAATGTCTGTCGGCTCATCCTGAAGTTCCTGAGCCAGCAGTCATCGTCCCACTCCTCAAGAACCAGCCGCTCCCACCAGTCGGTGCTGGTGGGGTAGCTCCACAGGCGGCCGCATGTGAGGCGGGGGGGGCGGGGTGCTGCAGGGTTGGGGGTTGAGCCCTGCTGCCCTGGGGGCAGCTCCTCCTCCGGTGTGGCAAGGAGGTGCTCAGCTGCCTCTCACATGGCATGGATCAGGGCGAGCCCTTCTGCTGCCGGGAGGGCTGGGTGGACCTCTGGCTGCTGCTGCTGCTGCTGCTGCTGGGGGTCCATGACTGCGTCGCCCGGGGTCTGTGTGCCTATGGCTCCTTAGACCGCGTGCTGTGCAGGCTGCATATGTCTGGGAGGGGCCCTTTAAGGGAGCGGCTAGCTGTTGCCCCGGAAGCGCTAGTCCGCCCTGTGACCCTGTCTGCAGCTGTGCCTGGCATCCCTATTTCGATGTGTGCTACTTTGGCGTGTAGACATTCCCTCGCTGCGCCTATTTCAAAGTGGTGCTGCGCAATGTCGATGTTGAATGTCGACGTTGCCAGCCCTGGAGGATGTGTAGACTTTATTCATCGAAATAGCCTATTTCGATGTTGCTACATCAAAATAAGCTATTTCGATGTCGCGTTCACGTGTAGATGTAGCCTATGTGACACATTCATAGTGGGGTACAACATATATTGGAAGGACAGAACAGCTCATGTTGGTGGGGCAGTGGCACTATTTGTGAAAGAAAGTGTAGAATCAAATAAAATAAAAATCCTAAATGAATCAATATTTTCCATAGACTCTCTATGGTTTCCATGCTGTAATAAGAATATAGCAGTAGGGATATATTGTCAATAGTGATAGTGCTAGTGACTATGAAATGCAAAGGCTATCAAAATAAAAAAACTCAGTAATAGTAGGGGATTTCATTTATCCCCATATTGGCTGAGTACAGGTCAGCTCAGGATGAGGTGTAGCAATAAGATTTCTCCAGTACATTAAGTGACTGCTTCTTGGAGCAGCTGGTACAGGAACCCACAAGGGAGAGGCAATTTTGGATTTAGTTCTGAGTGAAGTGACAGATCTGGGCCAAGAGGTAACAGTAACAGGACCGCTTGGAAATAGTGACACTAATATAATAACATTTAGCATTCCTGTGGTGGGAAGAACATCTCATCAGCCCAACACTGTGCCATTTAATTTCAGAAGAAGGAACTATGCAAAAATGAGGAGAAATGAGAAATGCTCCGTCCCCTCTCCTCGCCATGGTCAATATGTAATAGCAGCACAAAGACTTTCAGTAACAGCTACAAAGTATCTTTACTGACAAATCACAATGCTAACATCTGCAAACCCAAAGGTACCCCTTCTGTCATACACAGAAGTAACTGAATCTTCTATATAAAATACTCAGACAGCTTCCTAAAAATACTATCCAATCATCACTCAGTCTTCACAAGGTTGCTGTGATAATAAATACATTGAGGCAGGATCACCATTGGGCAGATGGGGAACTGAGGCACAGAAAGTCTTTGCGACATGCTCAAAGTCACAAAGGAAGCTCATGCAATGGAAGGGAATTAAATCAGTCTTACAATGCCCAGCTTGTGTCCCAACCACTAGATCATCCTCCTTCTCTAATCTTTACAGGCGTATCACCAGGGGAGTGAGTGGCTCAATGCAAATTAACAAAAAAATTAATACGTATATCGTAAGAATTATACCGCCAACTACAATACAAATCTGTGTCAGAGGAACCTTGTAACGTTTAGATTTCATGCTCTCTAGAGCAGGGACTCTGCCTTCCTCAGTAGTAGAAAGAACATATCACATGTTTTGGGTCCCACCATAACCTAAATATAAAGAACCCCAGAAGTATCTGAAATGTTCTGTTATGATTGCTAGGAGGCAGCCTTCCATAAAATATTAGGGAGAGCTGATATGGCAGGTGTACAGTAGCAGAGTACAGACTCCCTCAAAATCTTTCCACAAATATTCACTCACATGAAATAAATGATTCCCGGTTGCCTATGTTTTTGTTGGAGAGACGAGTTCTGTGGCAGAGATGTTTATAGAAACAGTGCAGAAGAAGGGCTAGATTGTGCCCTTGCTATGCTCATCCACCACAAGGCACTGTAACTACCCTCTGCTTTTTGTGACCAAGCAAGGTACTATTTGGAGTGTTGCACTCTCCCATCTCCTGCACTGCCCTCCATGAATATGGCAGCACCAGGAATCTGAGCCAATGTTCTTTCCAGTGGCAGCAAAGCAATATGCTGCCTTTTATGCAGGGCTGAGTCAGCTCTCCTGTTTGTTACAGTCGTTACCTGCTCTGCCACCAGATGCTTCAGAAGACTCAGTTTTGCTTCTTTGACATCACATTAGTTTATCACTACAGCGAAGCAAATTATGTTCTTGTCTTCCAGCATAAAGGAAGGACCAAATATAAAAAAAATCCTTCAATTTAACAAGCATTGGCATATATTACATTAGTAGATGTGCGGGTGAATGAGACACTAATGGTGTGTGGCTAGGTGCTATGATGGTGTCACTTGAGCAGATATGTGGACAGATTTGGCAATGGGGATTTGTTAAAGGGTTTGGTTCTCAGGTTAGTGTTTTTGTTGTTGTTCGGTGTCCAGCTGAGTATGGTGAGTATTTATTTTGGGGTGGGGGTGTCTGTAAGTGAGGCCTGGTCTCCCTCCCAAGGTCTGAGAGAATGGGGGTTGCCATCTAAGATAGGTTGTGGGTCTTTGATGATGTTTTGGAGAGGCTTCAGTAGAGGTAATAGGCAGGGACATTCTGTTGCTTTGTTCGTTGGGTCTGTTCGGTAGTAGATGACTTCTGGGTACATGCCTACCTCTGTCAATCCGTTTCTTCGCTTTCCAAGATGGGTAATATACTTTTAAAAATGCTGGTTAGAGATTCTGTGGATGGGTTTGTCTCTGTCTGAGGGGTCGGAGCAAATGTGCTTGTGTCTTAGGGCCTGGCTGTAGAACATGGACCATGTGATGCATTCTGGATGAATGCTGGAGGCAAGCAGGTAAGTATAGTTGTCAGTAGGATGCCGGTATAGGGTGGTACTTATGTGACCATCATTTATTTGCACTGTAGTGCCTAGAACAGTGGTTTTCAATGATTATGCTGTGAGACACTGGTGTGCGGTGGGAAATGTCCAAGTAAGCCATGAAATTTTGACAATTTCCCCTCACCCCAGCTCTTTGCAGAATCACTGTGAGGGGAAACGTCAACCCCACGGGAGCCTATTTGCACTGGGAAGCAGGTGAGATGCTGCTTCCTGTCCCAAACAGGCTGTCAGGAAGCTCACTCACTGCTGTGGGAAGTGGGGGAGGGTGGGAGGACAGGAGCCTGTTGGAGGTGGGACATGATTTACATGCTTGCAGCCCCCACCCCTGCCATGAGTAGAAAGTGGGTGTGTCATGGAACTGTTTGTCTCATTGAAGTGTGCCATGTTACTGAAAAGGTTGGAAAAGACTGGCCTAGGAAGTGGATCACTTGTGTAGACTTGTCCGGGATGAGGTTGATGGTGAGCAGAAATTGCTGACATTCTGGTGTAATTCTTCAAGGGCCTCCTTCCCATGGGTCCAGATGATGAAGACGTCATCCGTGTAGCACAAGTAGAAGAGGGGAACTTGGGGACGAGAGCTGAAGAAGTGTTGTTCTAAGTCAGCCACAAAAATGTTGGCATGTTGTGCAGCCATGCAAGTGCACATAGCACGGTTGCTCACTTGAAGATATAAATCCTTCCCAAATGATAATTGTGGGAGAGGACAAAGTTGAAATGCTCAGTGACCAGCTGCACTATGATATCTTTGGGGGTAGAATCCCTAATGGTGTGTAGTCCATATTTCTGTGGAATGTTGGTGTAGAGAACTTCTACCTCCATAGTAGCCAGGACAATGTTTTCTGAAAGATCACTAATGGATTGTTGTTCCCCCAGGAAGCTGATGTCTCTAAGACAGCTGGGAGTGCTGGGAGTGTAGGGCCTGAGGAGAACGTCTACATAGTCAGACAATCTTGCTATACAAGTGCCCATGCCCCAGATGACTGAGTGTCCTGGACGTCCAGGTTTAAAGATCTTAGGTATCAGATAGAATACTCCTAATCAGGGCTCTAGAGATATATATATGTGTGTGTGTGTGTGTGTGTGTGTGTGTGTGTGTGTGTGTGTGTGTGTGTGTGTGTGTGTGTAGAGCTCTAGAGATGTGTGTGTATGTGTGTATAGATTTGCTCCTGTGCTCCTCCAGGTTGTTTCTTGAGTAGATGGTGTTTCTTTTGGGACTCCTCAGTGGGATCAGATGATAGAGGTCTGTAGAATATGTGTTGGAAAGTTGTCTAGCACCCTTCCATTCATAATCCAACCTATACATACCTACTACAGCACCTTCTTTGTCAGGATTTTTTATTGTAATGTCAGAGATGTTATTCTCACTTTAACATCAACTGCTGGGAGTGGGTCACATCAATCTGATTGAACTGGCCATGTTAGCACTGGTTCTCGGCATGCTAATGTAACACTCTCATCTTTGCTTTTATGCTCCTTGCCAAATTGAGGTTTCCACTTCATACATCTAATGAAGCAGGCTCCAGACCATGAAAGCTTATGCCCAAATATGCTAGTCAGTCTCTGAGGTGTAAAAGAATTCCTCTATGTTCCTGTACAATCCTACAGACCAAAAATTATTTCCGAGAATGTTGTAGAATTTTAAATTGTCAACATATTTGAGAAAATACAACTGCTCATGGACAATGATAAAATGCAAAAACTCTGAATCCATCAATATTCACTCACCTCTACAGAATAGCCAACATTTTAGCTGTGTGAAAATAATACTAGGAAAAAGAATATCAAAAGGTGTTAATTCATAGTTAACAATATTAATGCTTATTGTCCTGAGAGACATGGAGCAAAATATGCCGTGTTTCTGATTTTCAGTTTCTTCTAATAAAAAATGTCTGAACCAATTATTCAAAGGTATTACAAGAAAAAAAATAACATTCCTAGACTTAAAATTTTGTATGCAAAACATCGGGCAGTCTTCCAGAAAAAAAGCATCAGGAAAAGATTTCTAATAGGGCCTTACAAATATATTAAAGTAATTAATATTCAAAATCGAGCTGAGGATGTACACGTTCTAAGTGTTGAAAATGCTTTCAACCTCCATTAAATTTGTTAATGATGAACTTTGTAAAAATTTGTGAAAGCTCTTTGTAAGAATCACTTTGATAAGTTGAAAGCCCTCCATTGCCTGCATTACTTCCCCTTGATACTCTTAGTTACATTATTTTTAAAGCTGAACATCCGGTTTTCATATGACAGAATTTCTAGGGCAAAACAGTTCTACTGAAAAGGAGCATTCAAGTAACATCAGAGAATCTTTGTGTCTATTTCAGTACCTGCAAGAGGTGCCAAATTCACAGCCTTTATCCATCATTAAATGCCACAGCCCCCAGTTTACTCTAGACCTCTTTCCCTTTTCAGTCAGGAGGGATAGAAAATCTATCTTCCCCACATCCCATTTAGTCCAGATGTAGACTTGTCTCCCACCATACAGCCCCCTACCCACCCATCCCACTTCCACACCCACATCTCTGGGGAGGAAAATCACCCATTTCTCCCTCACAGCTGCCTTCTTCCTCGAGGGATTTAAACTGAACTTTCAATTAATGTCTGAGCAGACTCTGGAGCTGTGTCTACACATGCACAAAAATTCAAAAGAAGTGGCCCTTTTTCGAAAGAGCGGGAGGAGCATCCACACATGTAAACCCGTCTTTTGAAAGAAAATCGACAGAACGGGGCGCAGACTTCAAAATCTGAACCCCAATCCCCTATCAGGAAGATCACTCCCTTTCGTAATACTAAATCGAAAGAGTACATGTGTAGACGCTCCACAGTCCACTCAGTTTCTTTAAATTTCAATAAGCAAGGCAGGAAGGACCATGGAAAAAGGGTCTAGGTGATACTGTACAGTACTGTGAAGTTAGGTGTAATAGCCACTTGTTCAGACTCTGATAGAAGCAAACCAACTCTTCTCCTGGCAAGGGCCAGATCCTGGGTTCTTTTCTGGAGTTTGGTAGCTTCCCCAGAATGAGAACTCACTATGCCATGCCGCCCCTAGAGAAAATCATTAATATTACAGGATGGTAAGAGGTGTAAAGCTCAGTACACAGGGAACAATAAAGTAAATAACACAAGCCCCAGCAAAGGAAAGACATACAATATAACAAAATTACAAAAGGGTTTGACTTCAGAGGGGCCAGGGAAGTAGAATCTTGGTAAAGAAAGTGTTAATTGAGAAACATTCATTAAGAAACCAGTTTTCCACCACCCATCTCTAATATCTCCTTCTGAGCACCTTCCTGGCTGAATGTCCTGTGATGCAGTTCTGCAGTGATGTAGTGTTGGCTGGCTTAAATGAGTCATCTTAGACTGTTCCTTCACTCATGAGAGAGGCAACGTTCTCTCCTAACTTCAGCCAGGCTCACTGTTTTCTGCCCTGGAACCTGATGTCTTTCAGTATCCAGCACTGGGATGGATCTCTCTTTGCTGATGGCTGGTCACTGCAGTGCTGGAACAGCCTGGCCCATGCAGCTGAGTCTCCCCACAGGGTAAAGAACACTTCGGCAGAAGTGAAAGCTGGGCAAGGATTCCCTGGAGTGAGAAGTCTCTCTTCCAGCTTCCACACCAAAGACTGCGTCTAAGTCAAACTGCCCCCTAACTGAAGGCTGTGTGGCCCTGGCTTGTCACTAGACCTGTGGACTACTCAGCTGGATTACCCAATGCAGGAGCCTCCTTGCTGACCTTAGCAGGGGTTTCTATTTCCTTCCATCCCCACACCTCACTCCAAGCATGTGGGGAAATGAGGGCAGAGAGATCCATTAGCCCTTCCCATTGTTGTACTTTAGGTAAGGAGCCTCTAGAGGCTCTAGACTCATTTTGGAGCTCCGGGAGCTGACAAAGTCCAAGTGGAGGTTACACTGTGTATATTCAAGGGCAGCAGGTTCCTAACCCCTAAAGGTGATGTGCTTAGACACACGAGACTGGAATTTATTTCTTGTATTCTAAAAGTGTCAGCTTCCTGCCCCTCAATATTCCATTTAAAATGCAGGTAACATGCAAAGAATGTCTAGTGTTCCTCCTCTCTGTGTGGCCATATCTACACAGTTTTCCCCTTTCAGAGGAGGAAAGCAAAGGAAGGAGATCAGAAATGCAAACGAAGTGCTGATTTACAAATCTCTTGCTTCATTTGCATAATCTTGCATGATTGCATTTCTGAAAGAGACTTTTCCTAAAGCAAAAACTGCCATGTAGATGAGGATCCTTTGGAAAAAAAAAAACCCTCTGTAGTGAGTCAGTATGGCCTCCTGCAGACCCGGAGGCAGGGGAGACTATGCAGGGGCCCTGGTGGGCGGGGCCGGAGCCAGGAGACCAGAGGCCCGCCCCTCAGAGGGCGGGGCCAAGGGCTTGAAGAGCCAAAGGCGGGACTCAGGACCCATTCGGGCCTGGGCCTCCGGGCAGGGAGGACGTGCCTGCACGAGCTCCTCGGCACCAAAGGGAGAGGGCTTGCTGCTGCCCAGCCAGGCCGGAGGAGCAAGCCCCCAGAGGCTCCAAGCAATCCTGGGTCCATATGCCCCAAGGGGACTACCTGGACTTCCCAGACCTACCAGGACCTTCACGCCGGCGGAGACCCCCCGCCTTGGAAGAGGCCCCAGGAGCGGGCTGCCCCAGAGTCCCGGCGGATCCTTACAGCACTCAGACCCAGGATCGCCTCGGGTCTCCCGTATTACCGCCGCCCGACTACCCTAATGACATTGTTATGGACGACTGGCCGGAGCCCCCGAAGGTGGATGACCTGGAGGGGACCGACCTAGGGAGACCCCTTGACCAGATGGACTGGGACCTTCCGCCAGCAGAGGCTGAGGTAGGAAGTGGCCCGGGGAACGACGCTCACGAACCAATGGCAGTGTGTTGCGGTCTGGATCCCCACTGCCGGGATTGCGTGTGAGCGACCCCCAGGGCCCCGGGCCGGGTCGCAGTGGAGTGGGAGGGCCTGCGACCCCCTTCCCCCCTCCCTGACAGGGTCAGCCTGTGCTGGGCCTGCACTTAAACCCTTGGGTTGCTGCCCCGCCCCAGCTGAGGGCTGGGCTTGGGTTTAAACCCTTGTGTTGCTGCCCCGCCCCAAACTGAGGGCTGGGCCTGCAGTTAAACTCTTGGGTTGTTGCCCCGCCCCAAACGAAGGGCTGGGGCCGGAACTGTGCTAGTGCTTGGGGACTGCTGCCCTACCCTGGACTGAGGGCCGGGCCTAGAGTTGTACTATTACCTGTGAACTGCTGCCCTGCCCTGGACTGAGGGCTGGGCCCAGAACTATACAACTCTTGTGAACTGCGGCCCTGCCCTCGGTTGAGGGCTGGGGCCTGTATGGTGTTGTAGCGGTGAGCCGCTGACCACCCGAACTGAGTACGGGCTGGTGCTCTAACCCCCTTTTTGCTGCCGCCCACCCTAGGCCAAGGGGCTGGGCGTCTCTGGACTTGTTACACCCTCATTTTCAAAAGAACTCTTCTTCCTCATGCATTTCAGGAATACAAGTTCTTTCAGAAATGTATTTTTTTCTGAAGTGGGTCTTTGAGCACGAAAGCTTATGCTTTGAAATATCTGTTAGTCTATAAGGTGCAACAGGACTTCTTGTTGCTTTTGGAAAAGTCTCTTTTGGAAACACAATCATGTGAGATTATGCAAATGAAGCATGAGACATGTAAATCAATGCTTCAGTTGCATTTTGGCTCTCCTGTATTTGTATCCCTCCTCCAAAAGGGGAATGCTGTGTAGAGGTGGCCCGTGTAGGATATTTTGGGAACACTTGTACAGAGAAGTACAATCCATCTGCCTATTACTGTAATGTGGTTAGGGTTAACTAATCTTTCCCAAGTTATCTGGAATGTCGCACTTTACCAATGAGTAAACGTTACATGGGAACCTGTAAAATACCCTGACTTCACATGTGTGGGTATATACAGTACGTCCAGCTGCAAAGGATTTTAAGGCACTGAAGTGACATCAGCAGATGGAGACTCAGTTGTGGGTGTGCTTGCATATGATGCTCCAAAGACGAAGTCTTTCCAGCTGCTACTTGCGCAAACCAAAAGGGGATTATAATCCAGTCTTTTGCCATTCCAGTGCTTAGCATGTCTGCTGAGATTGCCAGCAGGGGTTAGCATTAGTGCCAAATGGAATCTGTTCTTCTGATGATGACAGCTGTCTGCTCATGAACAGACTGACACCATCAACACGTTTCTCTCAGGCTTTTGTTCAGCTGTCACATGGTAATAACTTAGTGACACTAATGACCTGGGCTGTGTGTGAGGCACCCACAAATAAAAGGCTCTCAGTCATATAACAAAAATTCAGGCTGCATGATAGTAAAATTCCTCACCCCAAAGAGCAAAGGAAAAGCTTCACAAAGACACCAGGATGAGAAAAAAAATAAAATGAAATAATAATAAAAAAAAAAACTTACAAGGAAAGCAGGGACAGATAAACAATCAGCAGCTAAAGGACCTGTCAACTCTTTGATATGTCAAATCCCAGTCACCTTCACCTTTCCACATTTGCTCCAAAAGTTTGATATGCAACTAAAAGAGCTGAGCTCTCATCACTTTATCACATTGTATGCGTAATATAGATTACTCCCATTTGTCTGTTATTCTTTCGCATTTTAGAGTTATTGCTGTCATCCCATTTCCATCATGCAATGAATAAGAATGAGAAGCTAAAAGGGCACTGTACAGCAGTGTCACATACGACTCTGCTCACAAACCTGGTGGTAAAGAAGTGTCTTAAACCCATCAGCAGTGAATCTTCTTTTACAAGGCCTTTTCATACCATAGCAAACTGACATCCTGCATAACATTGTTAGCAATGTTATCTGTCATATTTTTAGAGCTTGATACATTTTTAATGAGGGGTTCATTTCTTGAATAAATCAGCAGTAAGGTAGTTGTGTGATTTCCGTAAATAGTGTCATGAGTCATGATTAACTTGCTGTCTGAGGCAGTGGGATCCGGGCTGACAGTGGTAGCAGGGACAGGGAGGATTCAGCTGGATGTATTCAAGTTACAGTGGTACAAGATCCTCCTAACTATTTTTACGTGACTATTGATAATTAGATTATTCTGAAAGCTAAAAGGTTAGTTTGCCGGGGCTATCTTTTTTAGCTGCAGGCAGGTCTTCACAACCTCTTGCATAGATAATCCTAAAAGTCACATACGTACATATTTCATCTCTTATGGATAGCAATTTTAAGACTTTTTTTTAAAAAAACACAGCCTAAGCACTGTCAAAATAAATAACTAAATGAAATCTGATTTTCCAGTCGCTGCCCTGAAAATGAAGCTAATTAGGATACCACGAAGCAAACACACTGGATATAAAATATATTTTATACACTGAAGTCATTTTTCTTTGTAACTTACCCATTGTAACTAAGTTTAAACTGATAACCTGGTTAGATTCAGTAGTGTGAGCTCCGATGCCAAGAGCAAAGCTTTGTGAGAGAGGCCAGCTTTAGAAATCATTTCCCTGTTTGGAAAACAATGGTGTTATTGTGAGGAACCTGTTGTAGTTTTATGAAGAGTAGACTCACAGAAAGAGGCAGAGCATCTGTGAGCCCACTGCAGCCCAGGCATCCGCGCTCTTACAGGCAGTAGATCAGTGACTGTTCCACAGGGGATGCTTAGTTGCCCCTGGCCTATTATACCTTCTGCCTATGCTAATGAGACAATGAATGATTTGTTTAGTTACTACATGAAGGCTGGGTTCATCGTTTCCTTAGCAGAGGCAGAAGGTATGCAGTGGGCTCACCGATGCTCTGCCTTTTTCTATCCTTGCTGTGCTCCTTCCCCACAAGCTTCCACTTCCCTCCCCTAGCTGAGCCCTCCTATTCTCCACCTCCATCCCCCACGAATCTCCACTGCCCTGCCCATGGCTTTCCACACCTCTTCTCTTGGTAAGCTGCAGACAGCAATTAGGGGCACCTGGAGGCAGGCAGTGCTCCCCCCAAGTGTTTGCACTTGGCTTGAAGAAGGGGCAGAGAGCGCAGGCAGTGGGGCTGTTGGGGGAAGAGGGTGGAGGGAAGCAGGACTTAGACAGAGGCAGGCAGAGAGGTCTAAAGGAGAGGGGCAGAGTAAGGCTGAACATGGGTGAGGCTTCAGATGAGAAGGCTGAGTTGGGTGAGGCTTTGAGGCCAAGCAACAGTCCAGGCAATGGGGGGGTCGTCTGGGGGCACTTTCAGCACTGGCCCCAATGCTGCCCATCATTATTGTCACTTTCATTTGGAAATGAGCTCCCAGTTAGGTCAGTGCTACCTCTGCTCTTGGCTTCTTTTCCTCCTCCATTTCCTAGCTGCTGCAGTACTGGGTTTAAAGGGGTCCCAGTAGCATTGTGATGACAAACACACACTCAGAAGGGCCTTGGAGCTTGGACCAGGCCCCTAACCCACTAAGCCACCTCATCCTCCCTGGGCTGTACCATCTGCTTTCTCCTCTCTGCCCCTTCTCCCGACTCCTCTCCATCTCACCCCACCTCCTGGTCTCAGTACAGCCAAATGAATAACATTAAGATAATGAAAGAATATCTCACTCTGCAAAGTAGCAGAGAGATAGCTGTGTTAGTCTATATATCAAAACAAAAAAAAAACAGTGCAGTAGCACTTTAACGACTAACAAAATAATTTATTAGGTGGTGAGCTTTCGTGGGATAGACCCACTTCTTCAGACCATAGCCATACCAGAACAGACTCAATATTTAAGGCACAGAGAACCAAAAATAGTTATCAAGGTTGACAAATCAGAAAAAATTATAATCAAGGTGGGCAAATCAGAAGAGAAGAGGGGTGGTAGGAGGGGGGGAAATCAAGAGTCAGATAAAACAAAGTATGTAAAAGAGTCCTTATAATGGCCCAGGTAATTGGTGTCCCAGTTAAAACCACGTGTTAATGTGTTGAATTTGAATATAAAAGAGAGCTGGGCACTCTGTCTTTGCTGGTGATACTTAAAGCTCCTTTTCAGTAAAACACAGACTTTCAGGTCATTAACAGAATGGCCCAGTCCATTGAAGTGCTGGCCGACAGGCTTGTAAGTTAAAAGCTTTTTGATGTCTGTTTTGTGTCCATTCATTCTTTGTTGACGTGTGTTTACCATTTGCCCTATGTACAAAGTATGTGGGCATCGTTGGCACATGATGGCACATATATTGTCAGTAGAGGGACATGCGAATGTGCCCATGATTCTGTGAATAACCTGGTTAGTTCCAGTAGCACTTTAAAGACTAACAAAACAATTTATTAGGTGATGAGCTTTTGTGGGACAGATCCACTTCTTCGGAACATAGCCATACCAGAACAGACTCAATATTTAAGGCACAGAGAACCAAAAATATTAATCAAGGTAGACAAATCAGAAAAAATATTATCAAGGCCAGCAAATCAGAGAGCAGAGGGGCAGAAAGTGGTGGGAGAGGGGAGAGTCAAGAATTAGATAAAGCAAAGTATGTAAAAGAGCCCCTATAGGCTACGTCTACACGTGAAGCCTACATCGAAATAGCTTATTTCGATGTAGTAACATCGAAATATTTCGATGAATAACGTCTACACGTCCTCCAGGGCCAGCAACGTCAATGTTCAACTTCGACGTTGCGCAGCACCACATCGAAATAGGCGCAGCGAGGGAATGTCTACATGCCACAGTAGCACACATCGAAATAAGGGTGCCAGGCACAGCTGCAGACAGGGTCACAGGGCGGACTCAACAGCCAGCCGCTCCCTTAAAGGGCCCCTCCCAGACACACTTGCACTAAACAGCACAAGATACACAGAGCCGACAACGAGTTGCAGACCCTGTGCATGCAGCATGAATCCCCCGCTGCAGCAGCAGCAGCCAGAAGCCCTGGGCTAAGGGCTGCTGCCCACGGTGACCATAGAGCCCCGCACGGGCTGGAGAGACAGCGTCTCTCAACCCCACAGCTGATGGCTGCCATGGCGGACCCCACAATTTCGACGTTGCGGGACGCGGATCGTCTACACGGGCCCTACTTCGACGTTGAACGTCGAAGTAGGGCGCTATTCCGATCCCCTCATGAGGTTAGCGACTTCGACGTCTCGCCGCCTAACGTCGAAGTTAACTTCGAAATAGCGCCCGACGCGTGTAGCCGCGACGGGTGCTATTTCGAAGTTAGTGCCGCTACTTCGAAGTAGCGTGCACGTGTCGACACAGCTATAATGTGCTAGAAAATTGCCATCCCCGTTCAAACCACACGTTAATGTGTCAAATTTGAATATAAAAGAGAGTGCAGCAGCCTCTCTTTCCAAACTGTTGTGAAAAATTCTTCTTCGGTAAAACACAAACTTTCAGGTCATTAACAGACTGGCCAACTCCACTAAAGTGATGGCTGACAGGCTTGTGAATCAGGAGTGTTTTTATGTCTGTTTTATGCCCATTAATTCTTTATCTAAAGCCATGTCCACACTAGCCCAAAACTTCAAAATGGCCATGCAAATGACTATTTTGAAGTTTACTAATGAAGCGCTGAAATACATATTCAGCGCCTCAGTAGCATGCGGGCAGCCGCGGCACTTCGAAATTGACGCGGCTTGCTGCTGCATGGCTCATCCAGACGGGGCTCCTTTTCTAAAGGAACCCAGCTACTTTGAAGTCTCCTTATTCTCATCTGCTCATAGGAATAAGGGGACTTCGAAGTAGCCGGGGTCCTCTAGAAAAGGAGCCCTGTCTGGATGAGCCGCGCAGTGGCGAGATGTGTCAATTTCGAGGTGCCGCAGCCTCCCGCATGCTACTGAGGCGCTGAATATGTATTTCAGCGCTTCATTAGTAAACTTCGAAATAGCCATTTGCATGGCCATTTCAAAGTTTTGGGCTAGTATAGACACAGCCTAAGCAAGTTTGAAGTCTGTCCAATATACAAAGCATGTGGGCATTGTTGGCACATGATGACATATATGATGTTAGTTGAGGAACATGAGAATGTGCCCATGAGTCTGTGAATAACCTGGTTAGGTCCAGTGATGATATCTCCAGAATAGATATGTTGACAAAGTTGGCAATGGGGCTTGTTGCAAGGAAAAGTTCCAGGATTGGTGTTCCTGTGATATAGACCGTGGTTGTTGGTGAAAATCCTCATAAGGTTGGGAGGTTGTCTGTAGGAGAGAACAGGCATGTCACCTAGGGCCTTCTGGAGTGTGGCATCCTGATTAAGGATAGGTTGTAGGTCTTTAATAATGTGTTGCGGTGGTTTGAGTCGCGGGCTGTAGGTAATGACCAGTGGTGTTCTGTTATTGGCTTTTTGGGCCTATCTTGGAGTAGCTGGTCTCTAGGTATTTGTCTGGCCCTGTCAATTTGTTTTTGTTTTTTTTTCTCTTGGTGGGTAATTCAGGTTTATGAATATTTGGTAGAGCTCTTGTAATTTTCTTGGCAGGGCTCCACACCCCAGCCAGTTCCCAGACATGGGGCCACGGGATCCCCCCCACCGTGGATCCTAGGGCTGAGGCTGTCAGCAGGACTTGAGTTCCAGCACTCTTTTTTTTTTAAAAAAAAGAGAAAACAGCATTGGTGCTTGTCTTCATAACTGGAAACTCCTTCTCAAGCATGGTGGAAAATCAACAATCCCATTTTCATAAAATTTTCTGGCATCTTTATGATTAATTTTAACAGGTTAGAACTTTCTATATTTGAGTAATGAGAAAAAATGGCAGTGTTCTATTACTGGTTGAAACTCTGTAATATGACACTCGTCTGACAAACTCCCTAATCTGGCATGATAATGCTAGCCAGATGACCACTTGTTATGGGTGTCGCCAAGTTTCCCATGGTCCCATAAAGTTTGTTTACAGCCACTAGTGTGGTTCTCCGTGTCCTGTGCTGTTATTTAGCTGTAACTTGCCCCTAAATGTCTTTTAAGAGCTCAGTGAGCAGTGGAAGTGTTGGTAATGTGCTAGAAAATATTGACCTTTCCTCATCCAGCATATTCTCTCATCTGGCACCGGTCAGGCCTTGAGGGTGCCAGATGAAAGAGGTTCAACTTGTACAAGCATCTAGTGATCATCAAGGTACTTAGATAGTCCCCCATCACAGCACATCCCTAGTATGTAAAAATAGAAACAACATTAATAGGGCTGCAGAGTAATTTAAACAGTATGGTGGTAGGAGAAGCTGACAGTGAGAAATATTGCAAAGGAGACAGGTTCTTTAAAAACATCCCCCTTCTTATGAGCTTCCAGGGCAGCAGTGTAGGAAGTTTTGTCCATTAATCAAGATGATAAGACACATGGGGAAGGTTTCACATATTGTTCTTGGTTGTGTACACAGTTATGTAAAGTAATGATTTTGGAAAAAACGCTAAGAAAAAATATAAAGATTTTTCTTTAAAACAAAGAGAAACAGACAGTTTGGTCTTCTGTGATGGTGCTGCAATGACGAGAAGAATATCCGTTTGTATTAGTGTGAGATAAAATGGCTTGCAAGATATCAGGTGTCAGGATTATGTAATGCTAAAGCTTCAAATTCTTAAGACTTCCAGAACCACGATGGCAAACATCCAGAAGGGCCAAGCTGAGAGATAAATCAACCCCAGCTGTAACTTTCGGTGACAAAAGCGGTGTGGATTTGTTTAAATTTAAGGGGTGAAGCTGCTACTACAGCAAAGATTTCAGTTTAGCTTAATTACGAGGTAACGGTTTTCTTCCCTGACTTGCTCAACATTCTGCTGTTAAAAATCAACGTATCCTCACCATGGTTAGAATTGTCATGTTGTATTAATGCGATCTCTGTGAATAAAGAATACCCTGTCAAAATATAGAAAAGAAAAGATAGGTGAAGAGTTTAAACAGTCCTTTCATTTCGTTCAATATGTTCCGACAAAGTCTTTCCTCAGAAGAAGACTAGATTCTTTCTAGTCAATAGGAGAAGATGGCTGTGCTGCCTTAGTACAATGAACCATTTTGGAATGGTAGTTGGGACTTTGCAAAGCTTATATCTAGTGTTATACTGCTGGGACTTTGCATTAATGGTTAGTGTTGCAAGATCCCTATTCTTGATTCAACTGTTTTGTTACAGTTACCATGCTGTAAAGAGCACTGTTGCATGGCTAATTTTTCCAGTACACACTGAAGAAAGCAAAGGCAACCACACTTCATGTCGTGATTACCCTTTTTTTCTATAAAGTATTTATACGTTTGCACCCATAATATAAGGTACAACTTCAGGTGCCTCAGTACCCAAAAGCTGAAGACAAATTAGAGAGTATTCAGAGAAAGCAACATAAATGATTAAAGGTTTGGAACAAATGATTTATGAGGAAAGATTAAAAGAGCTTAATACATATCACTTGGCTAAATTAAAATTAAGCTGCCTTTAATAACTGCCTGTAAGCATTATCTGCAGAGCATAAGTTCCAGGGAAGGAGATAAATTGTTCACTGTGATCCAGGGTATCTAACTAGAAGCAGAGCTGGAAAATGCTGCAAAATTGTCATTGCAATGATATTCACAATCACTTTAGCCACTTAACATTAGTGCATGACCAATTTCTTTGACAAGGATGTCTGAAAAAACAGTAATGAAATAGCGTCCGAAAATTTAGACAAAACAAACCAGCAGTCGTTTAGCACTTTAACAAAATAATTTATTAGGTGATGAACTGTCATGGGAGAAAGTTTTGAGGCATAAAGAAGCCTTAAATTGGATGCAAATGCAAAGTATGCCCACTTTGGAGCCCCTTGTCACTGCCACAGTGCTGTTCAGTGGCTACTGTCCGTGTTAGAATTGGGCGTTGGTGATTTAGAATTTGGTTTTTAATATGTGGGAAGATTATATCATATGAATGGGCATTTTGTTGAGTGGAAAAGTTGAGCCAGATATCTTTGAATGAAGAGGTATGAATGAGGGCACTTGCTGCTAATGGGCCATCAACATGGAATCTAAGGTCAGTAAGGATGCATGTGGAAGTTTGTGTGAAGGGAGAGAAAAGTAGTCAGAGAGAGAGTCGAGGGGTCAAAATCAGAGAAGAAGTCTGATGGGGAGGACAGTACAAAATAGCAATATGGAGGGTGGGGAGAGAAGAAAAGAGTCAGATCTGGTGCTGCTCCAAAGGAGAAAGAGGAGAGTGGTCTGTATTGTTGTTGTATTGTTATATTGTTGTCTGATTGAGAGCAACAAGTGTGAGAGAGGCCTCAGAAGCCATGGCAGCTGTGTCAGATGATGGGGTCCAGACAGCCAGGAGTTGCAGACAATGACATATGAAAAGGCTGGGGATGTCTAATATTTTTAAGAGATGGAGCGGGAATTTCAGAGACAGTAAGAGAAGGGAGGGGTGGGGAGAAGGAAGATGGGCATGGAGATAGGAAATAGCTGGGTGGGAGGTCGAGGGGTGGGTCAGGGTTGAGACCAATGTCACCTGGGTAGAGGAAACGGATGAGGATGTAGGACCTAAATTTGAGTGGTGAAGATTCGGATGGAGACCGAGGAGAGGAGCAGGTAGAGATGGAGTGAACTGTAAAGGGGTGAGTGTAACTAGAAAGAGGCAATGGACCAGCAGGGAGAAGGGAGGAAGACAGATGCCTCAGTGCAGAAGCGGGGAGTGGAGAGAACCTTGCAAGACAAACAAGATTACCAAACAAAACAAAAACACACCCACTCAAAGTCTGCTCCAGACCCAGGACTCCTGCTGAGCTAGACCTCTCCAGGGAAGTTTCCCCACCTCAACCCCAGTGACTGTGGGTGCAGGGCCAGACTAGGATGCATTAATTGCTCTGTCATTTTAATGGGAGTTAGGCACATGGGCACTTTCTAAAAGATGCCTAGCTGCTTCTTTAAGCAACCACATACCTTTGACAATCATAGTGCTTAGTGACAAGAAATGCAAATGCAGCATTTTTCCTTCTGACCTCTTCTGAGACTTTTGCCCACCTGGTTTTTACCAGGTGTGCTGCCTTTTCCTCCAAGGGCTCCCCACTTTTTATGATGTGCTGATCTCAGATCTATCCTGGCTTGAGGCTAAATTTTACTTTCAGGGTGCTGGGACTGACTAGACTACAATCTGTTTGGGTAAGGAACCATCATTATATTCCATTTTTGTGTAGTGTCTTGATTCATGAATAAGGCTCCTACATGCTATAAATAATATATAAGCAATATAAATAATAATTACCCAGGAGTTCAGATATTTAGGAGGAGGGTTGGATGCAGAGTTCCCTGTAAGCTAATTGTTTGGGGGTGGGGGTTACCCAGGACAGAATCATGTACCACCCAGCTAATTTGCAGAGTGCCCACAGCCGGCAGCCTGTGTTTCTATTGGTGATGCACATCCACAAATGCCTTGGTGCGCATAACAAAATTTATTCCTCCTGTGGATAGAAAAAATAGAGAGAACCCTGACTGGATGTATGCAAACTGTGTGCTTTGAGTTTTCATTTTCCCCTTCCTCCCATGATAGTGCAGGGAAAATGGCAGTGTTTTTAAGTAACAAATGGCAGGTTGGTCTGGAGGGAGCTTTTACGACAAGTTCTCATCCCTTTGAAAATGGGCTATAGAATGGAAAAGCTGACAGTTTTAACTATAGCAGCCCTACAGAGTACAGCTTTCAACCAAAAAATAGGTTTCTGAACAGCTACTGAACCTTTACTTCTTCCAAGGTATTGTATTGATTAAATTTGCATTCAAATTACCTAGGATTTTGGTGGTGTACACTCACTTGACCGATTTGCTATCAAGAGCAAATGGATGGCTGACATGTACAAGCCAGTATGCAGAACAGAATTTTAAAACACTTGGTGGTAATAGAATAATAGTGATAAAAAGCAAGCCAAAATGAGAAATGATTAATGTAAAAGAGAATTTTTAGAGAACTATATTAATTGCACACCTGCTTTATGAGCACTAACTTCACTCAACAAGTAAATTAATTTGTTACACTCTTGCTAATAATAAATTAAGATGGATTTCAGTTCCTTATAATTGGAAAGTAACCTTGATTGAGTTATTGTTTAAATGAGAGAAATAGGTAGATTTGGGATTAGGGTTATCTAAATGATTGAATGATTATTACAGGAAATAGTTCATTTATTACACACATTATCTTTTTATTAATAGACTCATTTTTTCACAGGTTTCTGATTTCTTTAATACACAGAATAACATTTTAAAAAATTTTTAAGTAAAAAATGAAACATAGCAACATTTCAAACATAACGCTAAACTAGATTGCCTTATTGGTAGCATGGGAGAGGGGTTTAAAAGCATTTCAGTAACTTCGGTCCATGAGTCCCAGCAATTTAGGGGATCTCTTCTTTGTAAGTCACACATATGTTTTTGAAAATTTTCTGTCTTTTTTTCACCGATAGAGCTCCCTTCATCATTATAGCCATGATCCAGATCCTGAAAGGTATTCTGGCATCAAGCTCCCATTACCTTCTGAACAGTTAATAAAAATTAATAAGAGTTAAGAACATTTAATAAAAATAACTAAAAAAACCCCAGTTCAGCTATTTAATAGCTATATTTTTAGCTTATTGTTTGGGTGCATCCATAATTGTGTGTAAAGAAGTTGATGAAAAGTCAAGTATTTGTCTAATGACGGGGGTGAATATTATATATAATGAAAGCATATATATATATAAAGAAAGAAAATAGTTAAGAAAAGAGGATTTGTACTGACTCAGCCTAACCAATATGACTTTAACAGTGGGAGGTCAAAGCATGACTGACCTAATTACCTCACAAAATTGTGGGCCCAGTTCTATATTGCGTATGTGAGTAGCTCCTGTGGGCTACGTCTACACGTGAAGCCAACATCGAAATAGGCTATTTCGATGAGTAACGTCTACATGTCCTCCAGGGCTGGCAACGTCGATGTTCAACTTCGATGTTGCGCGGCACCACATCGAAATAGGCGCTGCGAGGGAATGTCTACACGCCAAAGTATCACACATCGAAATAAGGGTGCCAGGCACAGCTGCAGACAGGGTCACAGGGCGGATTCAACAGCAAGCCGCTCCCTTAAAGGGCCCCTCCCAGACACACTTGCACTAAACAACACAAGATACACAGAGCCTACAACTGGTTGCAGACCCTGTGCCTGCAGCATGGATCCCCAGCTGCCGCAGCAGCAGCCAGAAGCCCTGGGCTAAGGGCTGCTGCCCCCAGTGACCATAGAGCCCCGCAGGGGCTGGAGAGAGAGCATCTCTCAACCCCTCAGCTGATGGCCGCCATGGCGGACCCCGCTATTTCGAAGTTGCGGGACGCGCAACGACTACACGGTCCCTACTTCGACGTTGAACGTCGAAGTAGGGCGCTATTCCTATCCCCTCATGGGGTTAGCGACTTTGACGTCTCGCCGCCTAATGTCGAAGTTAACTTCGAAATAGCGCCCGGCGCGTGTAGCCGTGACGGGCGCTATTTCGAAGTTAGTGCCGCTACTTTGAAGTAGCTTGCACGTGTAGACACGGCTGTGATGTGGCAGATCAAGTCCAAGCTCATGAAAAGGTCTCCAGGCCTCAACTGAACGCCAACAAATACTTAGCTGGAATCAGTCTGGCTCACCTGTGTGTTAGCACTATTAAAACAGCTATTAGAATTATAAGAGTGCATCTAACATTTAAATTTTATTCAATGTTTATGGACTGCTGCCTGCGTTAATCTCATTTATAGCATGTGGATCCTGTATTGTAAAGTAATATTTGAGTGTTTGCACCATAAGCTATTGCAACTGTGTAAATCAAAAGACAGGAGATATTAATGAATATGAAATGCTGGTCTCCAATTCAAGATGTTTCCTCCTGGTTTTGGAGGAAGACTCATTGACATCGGGTGAACTAAAGTGGGGCATCAAAGAGAACAGAAGAGTTTACTGTCCATCTCCATCCCATAAAGATGTATCTTGCATAGGAATTCTTCCCATCAGTTGAGCTTGCAGCTCTAAGGAGAAGGATAGAAGGGAATAAAGACCCTAAAGAAAGAACTGTACCTTTATGCAGCTTGCATTTGGGAGTGGACGGGATTACTAGTCATAAGAAAAGATTGCCAATCTTAGCCTGGGCTAAATAACATAGAAACTTCTAAATAAACTTTTCTTCCTAAATAACATAGGAACTTCTATAATGAATGAGCTGTCTTTTATGTTTGAAATTTAAGATTGGAAAACATATATATAAATAACTTGTTTCCTTTTCCTATTGAATAAAACTTGAGAGAGTTTATTATAGGACTGGCTGCAAGTGTTGGCTTTGGTATGAGATCTAGAGTGCAATTAACCTGGTGTAAGTGACTGGCCCTGTGGGTCTGGGGGTAACCTGAATGTTTCTGTGCTATGTTGTGTAAACAGCCATATATCCCATAAGTAAGCTTACCTAGGTGGCAAGACAATTTGGAATACCCAAAGGGACCACCTGTGACCTACCGTTAAGGCTGATCTGGCATCTGTGGAGTTTATTCCCAGTGATAGGTGAAAATATAAGGATAGAGCTCTCTACCAAGGTGAAGGTCTGTGCCCTGTTTCTTAATGATCTCCTCTGATGTTGGCACTCAAGCTCTTGAGCCCCACCAGGACAGTATGACAATTTTTTTGTCTTCAATATATCATCCTCCATTTTATGAAGAAGTGTCAAGATGATTTACTAATCACTCAAGCACACTGGAAGCTGTGCAGGATTTCCAGAGTCTCAAAAATACTGAAACAACCTGTGAGGTAGATGTTATTATCCAAAAATAAACAAACAACATATTCCCATTGAGGTCACCTAGTTCTGGGATCCTTTTGAAAGGAATGAATGAATTCTGAGTTATATGAATGGGAAAAACATATCTCCCACTTACTTTTTGGATTTCCTCACTTTGGTGTTGCATTATAGTAGTTTTTAGAATATATACATAAAACAGTGATTATACACACTCCTCAGCTGTGTCTACACGTGCACGCTACTTCGAAGTAGCGGCACTAACTTCGAAATAGCGCCCGTCATGGCTACACGCGTCAGGCGCTATTTCGAAGTTAACTTCGACGTTAGGCGGCGAGACGTCGAAGTCGCTAACCTCATGAGGGGATCGGAATAGCGCCCTACTTCGACGTTCAACGTCGAAGTAGGGCCCGTGTAGACGATCCGCGTCCCGCAACGTCGAAATTGTGGGGTCCTCCATGGCAGCCATCAGCTGGGGGGTTGAGAGACGCTGTCTCTCCAGCCCGTGTGGGGCTCTATGGTCACCGTGTGCAGCAGCCCTTAGCCCAGGGCTTCTGGCTGCTGCTGCTGCAGCAGGGGATTCATGCTGCATGCACAGGGTCTGCAACTCGTTGTCGGCTCTGTGTATCTTGTGCTGTTTAGTGCAAGTGTGTCTGGGAGGGGCCCTTTAAGGGAGCGGCTGGCTGTTGAGTCCGCCCTGTGACCCTGTCTGCAGCTGTGCCTGGCACCCTTATTTCGATGTGTGCTACTGTGGCGTGTAGACGTTCCCTTGCTGCGCCTATTTCGATGTGGTGCTGCACAACGTCGATGTTGAACATCGACGTTGGCAGCCCTGGAGGACGTGTAGACGTTATTCATCGAAATAACCTATTTCGATGTCGCCACATCGAAATAGGCTACTTCGATGTAGGCTTCACGTGTAGACGTAGCCCTCCATCTATATATCTATATCTATATCTTTATAACGATAGATAGAATTCTGCCCCTCTGTGAGGAGAAATAATGATTTTGTCAACTGTTTCTGTCAACAAAAAGCCATGTAGATGCTCTGTGGGGCCCTCTGTCAACAGACAGGGCTTCCAGTTCACCTGGCAGACCTGTGTGCTGTGCGTTAGTCAGCCATTGTACCGAGAGAGGGCCAGGCAGTCTGGCCATTCTCTGTCAGCAAAGTGGATTGCTCTTTCAATCCACTTGCATGTGGGTATGATCTGTTGACAAAAGTTTTGCCAGGAGAGCTCTTCTGACAGTAACTACTGTCAACAGATTGATGTAGTGTAGACGTAGCCATAGATATACATATACACTATGGAAAATATGCAAATAGACTAAGCTGACACCTGTAAACATACAAAAATAATGAATTATCAAATGTAATGTAGACACAAGACCACACATATGTGATGATAGATATGTGATAAGTTGTTGAGCCATGAGATAAATGTATTCCTTGTGGATCTTTGATAACCTCACTGATTATCTACACACTAATCTATTTCCTTTGTACTTTGTATGTCTCAAGGTGTACATGAAAATGAACTAGATTATGCAGTGGTTCTCAAATTGTGAGTCAGGACCCCAAAGTGTGTGTCACAATCTGATTTTGCTGCTGCCAGGGCTAGCATTAGGCCTTCTGGGATGCAGCACTGAAGTCCCAGCTCCAGCCCCTTCTGGGATGGCAGGGCTCAGGCTGTGGCCTCATTCCCCAACATACAGGTTGGCAGGAGAAAATAGGTCAAGAACAACTTTCTTAGAAATTGAGGGAAGTAATATCAAAGCCAATTCTTTTCTTTTCTGAGAATAATGGAAATTATCTTTCTGCAATCGTTTACAATCATCAAGTAATTTTGGGAGTTCAAGTAGAAAATAATCTTCCAGCTTTTGTGGATGGATGCATAAAACTTTCCCTCGACATGTCAACTAGCCCTGCATACTAAAATATGTAATTTCTTTTCAGGTTATGGCCTCAATTCAAAGAGAAAATATCAATATTGTTACGGCTTGATTTCAGCACTGATCTTACTATGTAGTTGGGTATATCCTGAGTACCTGTTAGGAAAGAATAATGCAAACTACCAGAATATTATCAGATTAAGTATATATATATATAAATACAGCATATTTACATAAAGAATCAAACAGAAAAATGTAATGTTCATAAACAAAAGGCGTATGTATTTGTAATTTCAGTTTAAGAAGATCTTTATTCATTTCATTCAGCGAATAACTAAAGTTCATTCTTTGAAACGATACCAACCGCTGTAATAAGCCAGCTTTTTTGACTCAGGAATGTAAATTCTCTGCACTGCATAGTATCAAGAACTATGCTTTGGGGCAACAAGCCAGGGACTCACATGGAAGAAAATCTTTTCCTTCCCTGCTCCCTAAACAATTTTCATTTTGGTGACCCATTCTTACGCTGCTTTGCTACCGGAACTGAACTCCCCATGAAAGTATCTCGATTATGCTTTGGTCAGAAGTACTTCCCAGATCTGATTTCTGATGGTGACACAGTTCTGACCATCTGGTTTTACCCTCAGCATATTTGCTCCACCAAGTTATCAATCAGAGATCCCAGTCTTGCAAAGATCTGCCCATGCTCTTAATTTTACACACCAAGAGTAGTGTAATAGGACTATGGTCTTTTCAGGATTAGGGTCATAGTGTTCAATAATTTAGCCTGACATACTGAAATAGATGGCTGTATGATGCTAATGCAATCTCTTACCCGTTTAGATGCAAGTGAAAAAAAAAATCAAATACGCCCCTTTGACAGGAACAGATAAATTATGTGTCACACCTGAGGCAGCAGGAGATTGTAAAGGTCTCACATTTTATTTGTCTAGGTTATATCAAGTTACAAGTTTATTCTTCAGTACCACAAGGAGACACTGGGAATCAATACCCAGGACTGAATAGCTCCTATTCACTTCCCCAAGTACACAATGTGTTTTTCATATGAAAGGTATTCTTCTGAGTGGTACATTTCATGAAACAAATCTTCTGTATCAACTGTGGAAGGGTAGGTCTACACTAACCCTCAAGTAGATCTAACTTATGTCACTTTGGGGAGTAAAAAGACTCCCGAAGTCATGCAAATGTTGTGCTGTATACACCAGCACTGTCAGCAGGAGATACTTTCCTGCCAACCTACCTTCCAGTTCTCACCAAGCAGGAGTGATTATGCGTAGGGGAGAGTGTTCCCCTTTTCACAAAGTTCATCTTCACCAGATGTGGTACAGTTGCACCAATGCAGCTACTTTGATGTAGCACAGGAGTGTTGGCTTGCCCAATGGCTTTTACTTAATCAATTTTGCAGAGTACCCACTACAAGCCTCAAAACACTAAAGAACAGAAAGCAAAAGTCAGTTTATAAGGTCCTTAAAAGAAGTCAGACAGTGCAAGGGAAGCACTTCCTTCCCTAAAGTCCTCTCTGCAGACCTGTACCCTTATGTCCTTGGCAAGGCTTTGTGGCTACTTCTTTGTGTGTAGAATGCCCAAGAGTACTCCATGGTGGAAAGAGAGAGCTGGCCTGCCATGTGAGCCTTGTCCTGGCTCTGAACTTCTTGTCAGCTCCCTTTGCTTATGTATATTCTCAGTCTCTCTCTATAGCCTCTTTAGTTACCGCAGCTGATGGGATTGCTGGTGGGTGTCCTAGTTTGCTGGTTTTGCCTGCTGAAAGTACCATTTGTACATTCACAATCTTATCAATGAGCCATCTTTCATAGTGTAGAAATATCCTTTTCTGAGGTGATTTATATGTCCCTGTCCATGAGCTGTGGTGTCTGTGTGGTTGCCCTGCATCCTAACCAAACAGCTCTTAAGCTAAGCATTCAAACTTATAATCTGCTTTACCAGCAGTGGTGACATATTTCCCTCACAAACCACATCAAAAATTAGATAAAGTGTAAAGTATATTTACTGTTAAAATGGTGTTCAGATACACAAAATGGCCGCTGGAAAGTGACAGTTAGAAAATGACAGTTGCAATTAATATTCGGTGGGCTATGAATATGTATGAAGTTATGGTTTAAAAGGTTTCAAACTGATTGGTCAATTTAGAATCCTTATCCATATGTAATAGTCAAATGCCCCTTTGATACATTGTGGCACTGAGGAGGACCTAGCAGGCAGAAGTTGTCAAACAGGTCCACCCAGGCTGCATATATTCAGGAGAGCAGCCCTGCTTGGGGCATTCCGGACCAGACCTCGGAGGAGAGCTGACAAAGAAGAAGAAAGAAGACTACAGAGAAGGACTAAGCTAAGAGCTGGACTGAGCCTGTAGCCGAACATCGCTGGCGGAAGAGCCGAAGCTGACCTGCGTGTCAGTCATCGCTCGCTAGCCGCCGTGGGCCAACGAAGAACAGAAGAGTTCCAGCCAGAAGACCAGAAGAGCTCCAGCCTATACAGAGCAAAAATCACTAGTAAGGCTCCGGTTCTTTTATCCGGAGGGTTTGCCCGGCAGACCGCACCGCCCAAACAACGGTGCCCTGCACGGGGAAACCGCAGCAGCGACCCTGCCCTTCCAGTCACCGACCTTAGCTCGGGCCGGTGTCTGAAATATCACGGTCGTTCCTAAAAAACACAGGAGGTTTTTGTTAACCAAGCCGGTTTTTCCTCCTGGCTCTCTCTTTCTCCCTCCTTTACTATCTGACCTGACGCGGCTGCCGTACAAGCGCGCCGTGAGGGTCGTAACTTCCTAGCTCGAAGAGAACTACAGGCCCAGTGCCTGGATCACAGAGCAGGAATAAGGAGGTACTTATGGTCTGGGTGTAAGGTTAATATAAACAATTAGGTGAACAGTTAATGTTTTTATATAGTTTTGTAATAGAGGGTGGATTGGGACTTCCCCAAGTCCAAGATCTGCGTCTTATATTTTGTATTCCTTGTCTCTTTGTAAAGGCACAGGAGGCCAATGCTATTGGTCTAGCCTAAAACTATTACATGCACACAGAAGGGTAGTTAGGCAAACTGCTTTGTTATTATAATCCAGAGCTATAAGCTCCCCCCTATTTAGGAGGGTAGAGCGGTCAGGGATAACCCTATAAAGGGAAAACCCTGGTGTCCTTAGTAACCCTTTAAGGGTAATCAAGGTTCTGCAATAAAGGGCCACCACAACAAGGTGGTCGAAATAGGCAGTACCATTTTTAAGGGGATAACCTTTAACTAGGAAAACCCCACCATTTAACTAAGGGGATAACCTCTCAGAAGGAAACCCCGCATATACTGGGCTCTCCCCTGCTTGGCCAGCAGGGCAACCAATTTAACTAGAGAATTGACCTAGCTTAGCGCAGGCAAATTCTTTTTCTAAGTAAGATCTGCTCCCCGCGGTAGTCGGCCAAGGGTTAAGCGACCTGGTGAACCTCAGGAAGATCCAGGGATAAATAAATACAATACAGCTCTGAAGTTAATCTTTCCATTTTACAGCACGCATCAAAGGCTGCACGGCCCGTCCCGGAGGCACAGTAAGTAGCTGAGGGGTTAGATAGCAGTGCTGTTATAGCAGTTACCTATTGTTTAAGGCTATAAGCCAATTAGTATTCAAATCCTATGCTTATTTCAGAAAAACAAGGCTTACCACAATTCATACTTTTAAGTTATAAAATAAACCCTTTCTCCCTGTTTAAACCTGACATCTTGTTGGTATTTCTTCCTTGGGTAAACACACCGCAGCAGCGCAGTTCACACACCCTGAAACCCCGTTGTGATTAGACCCACCGTAGACGGCGAGCAGGGTTGCGGGGTAAAATCCTGGGAGCATTGGTAAGGACTCAGTTTTAGTCCAGTCCATTGCTCTGGTGTGACTGACTTAGCCTAATCAATATTCAAATTTATTCTTACGTCACTCACATCCTCGATACATAGCTTTATACATCTTCCTTTCTTTGCCCTCCTTTCATAACATTTTGAAATATCTTCTTCTCTGAGACTCTCTAACTTTATCATATATTGCCTATGACTATCATATAATTGCATAGTAGTTTATGTTATTTATCTTATCTAATTATGCAGTTAATTAAGCCTGGCTAAAAGAGTTGTGATTACAGTGGTATATGAAATATTGTACTGAGTAAATTATAATCTTTTCACTCATCTGTGTATATATAAGCATCAATAGGAATAGTTAAATTTAATGAGCCATATGAAAGTTCAGCAAAATATGTGGGGTGGGCCACTGCTGTCAAGTGGCATTGAGAATTCTCTCTCTCAGTTGGTTGGCTGATGGATCTTGGGTCTTTCTCACATGCTCAGGGTCTAACTGATCACCAGATTCATGGCTGGCAAAATATTTTCAACTGGGTCAAAATGGCAGACGTTGTGGGGTCCTTCCACCTTCCTCTGAAGTGCCACTGCTTTAGATTTTTACCTTTATCTTACCAAAACTGCTACATGCTTAGGCAATGAGGTCCCTTTATGTTTTTAACTAAGAACTCAAGATCAGTTTCTCAGTTTGTATAAAATAGCATTGCTTCATTGACTTGCCTGGAATTTCAGAACAGGTGGAAAGTTAAATCTCCAGGGAGTCTTGCATGATGGAAATCCAAATCTGGGAATGCCTATGGACCTCTTTGCTTCCTTGAATCACAATAATGAGTTTCTTCCCAGAATCCCTTATCATGGGATTGAGATGGGTACTGGAGGCAGGAATACAGAATTAGAGGTTATTGAGCTCAATACAGGGAAAACTGGGTGATTAACAATCTGACAAAAATTCAGTTTAGATTATCTGGTGGTCACTTCTGGACTTAAACTATGTAAGAAGGTCTAAGGAGGCTAAAAAATAATCTCTTATTTGTTCAATTAATCCATTCAGGCCGTCCTTTGACATCCACTGGGTGTAAATGAAGAATGAGCAGAACATTGTACAACAGATGCCTACAAACTCTCTGGCACAAACAACAAAATTAGACATGTCCAACTACTTACATCTGCTGAATTTTACTTAAGCAAAGTCAAAATGACCAGACCATGTCATATAAATTCTAGCTGCTCCTATTGTCCAGCACTTCCTTCTCTCAGACACAGAAATCATCCTCCATTTTTTCTTTTATTCTTTTTCCAAAAAGGGATTTTTTTTTTTAGAAAAAGTGTAAAAACTTAATGGATGAGCAATAACTCTGCTCCATTTTGTTTGTAAAGTGAGATAGACTCTGTGAGTTAATAGATAGGTGTGTGTGTAGAAGGCTAGATGATAAGGGAGAGGATAGGAGGAGGGAAATGGTGGGCTGGATTGGTGGTAGCTGTGTGGAGAGCAATGCGGTTATAAGGTATGTTCCTCCCCTTCTTACCACATAGCTACCTCTTCTTTCCATGGCTACTACCCTGGAATTTTGACACAGGTTGCTCTAGTACACATGACAAGGAAGAATTGTGAATAAGTTATGTTCTCCCTTGGGTGTAACTTCTTAGGATGTCAAATCGGTGTAAGTAACTCTTACTTCATGGCTCTGTGAGACTCTGGAGAGGGACTGGCCACAGCATTCACCAGTTTGGCAACAATAGTAAGCTGATGGTATGGGCGGAGAGGGGAAGAGAGTGGAAGTGGAGCTCTATGGGATCTTCCTTACTTTATGATGATCTCAGCGTTATGCATAATTTGTAAAACATGACCCTCCTCCCTTTCCCATCTGATACCTGTATCAGAAAGGAACTGTGTTTTAATTGCTGATTATGTCAATTTATAAAATGTATGACATGGCATACATCACATAAGCAAATGGGATGGAGGGAGCCAGATGTGTATGTCAAAGAAGCTTCCGCTGATATCTGTCGTGTATGAATGGGCACATTAAGTCTATTTGACCTAATATGGCAGTTCAGCTGAATCTGCACTCTTTTTGATTCACTCAGTTGCTGGGTGCATAATGGAGAGTAGACAATTATGAATAGAGGAAAGTGGGGCCTTGACAAATCTAAAGAATGTGCATTTGACTTGGATAAGCACTTCTCATTCTTCTTAGTTGCACTTCATACCAACCAGCATAAATGATGCAGAACAGTTTCGTGAATTGAATACTTTCCATAACCAATATTTATAACCAAAGTGTGAAATCTTATTTTGCACAGACAGCACATCTGCTGGGCGCGGATGACAATATGACACATTTTAAAGTAATTTATTGGGAGGGTCCTCTAACATTCATGTAGCTCAGCTGCCATCCAAGGTTTAAAAAAACTGAATTGACATGAAACTTGTATGCCTGGAGAGAATTCTCAGCATATTTTTTGAAACCATATCCATTTTGCAAATCACATTACTGTTTTAACACTGACTTGAACACAAATGCTTCAGCCTTTGTGTACATATTGTCCTGTTCTCAGTAATAAATAATTCCATTTCCACACCTTAGTGCTTATTGTTTATTTATTTATTTTTTTGACTTCCCATGCTTTGGTGGCATGGCACAAAAAGTAGCTGCAATAACCTCATTTCTGTTGCTGCACAGCAGCCATTTGTCCAAGAATCAGGCTTTATTTCAGTTAATTTTGCTACTGAATTTCATTAACAGTAGTTAGTGTAAGAACTTTTATTATACAAATTTTGGACCAGAAGGTCTCGCAGCAGAGATTTTTTTCTTTTATGGCAGGCAGCTAGTTAATAGTGTTTAAACAACACTGTTATTGACCCTAAACAAACCAGTCAGGAGAAAAAATAAGACCATTAAACCCCCAATATTTAGTGAAATTTGAAAAACTTAACTTTAAAAGCTTGTGCCTTGTCTTAATCAGGCCTACCCTGGCACTCAAATTATAAATTCCACTGTCACACGAATGAGACTTCACAGCATATGACAAAATCCTGCAACATTAAATGCTAATGGGAAAGATGCAAAAAAAGGAAGATAAAAAAAGACTAAATGTGAACATAAATGGGCTACTGATAAAATTCAAAGAACTACCTTAGCCCATACCTACTTGGTACACAAAGGCCTGCGGATCATTCACTAACGTGTGTCAGCAACTCTTGCCAGGTCTGACATATTCAATATACACTGTTGCCATAATCTGTACCTAAAAGGTGCCATGTGAAATACCAGATACAAACTGATAACATGTTGTGCGTGAAAATCATCACTTGCTGTATGCGTAGCAAACCCAGGAAGGATTTCATAAATACAGACTGCATATGTGTTTTACAAATGTGTTTGGCAAGCAGTGCCTAATTGCCCCTGTTCCAGGCAAAGGACGTGATCCCACTTGCTTGAATGGGTGTCCAATACGTTAGGCAAGATGCAGCCAAAGACTGTTCTATGTTTGCACCAAATCTTCTCCAAGTCAGGGGAAGTGGGCAGATGGAACAGCAGTGGAGCACTGATGCTCCCCGACTTCCCCCAGATCCAGCTTCAGCTGCCTGGTTCCCTAGCCAGGGGAATTCCAGGGATTCCCTCCACCAATTTACATGAAATTCTTTTTATGCAGAGCAGCAACGAAGGGTCCTGTGGCACTTTATAGACTAACAGCAAAGTTTTGAGCATGAGCTTTCATGAGCACAGACTCACTTCATCACATGCTGGTCTTGGAAATCTGCAGGGCCAGGTATAAATAAGCCAGAGCAAGGGTGGGGATAACAAGGTTAGCTGAGTCAGCAAGGGTGAGGCTTACTACCAGCAGTTGATCTGGAGGTGTGAACACCAAGGGAGGGGAAGCTGCTTCTGTATTTAGCCAGCCATTCGCAGTCTTTGTTTAAGACAGAGCTGAGGGCATCGAATTTGCAGATGAATTGTAGCTCAGAAATTTGTCTTTGGAGTCTGGTCCTGAAATTTCTTTGCTGTAGGATAGCTGCTTTTAAGTCTGCTACTGTGTGGCCTGGGAGATTGAAGTGCTCTCCTACGGGTTTTTGTATATTGCCATTTCTGATGTCTGATTCGTGTGCGTTTATTCTTTTACGTAGAGACTGTCCAGTTTGTCCGATGTATATAGCAGAGGGGCATTGTTGGCATGTGATGGCATAAATTATATTGGTAGATGTGCAGCTGAATGAACCCACGATGTTGTGACTGATCTGGTTAGGTCCTGTAATGGTGTTGCTGGTGTAGATATGTGGGCAGAGCTGGCAACGAGGTTTGTTGCATGGATGGGTCCCTGGGTTAGAGTGACTGTGGTCCAGTGTATAGTTGCTGGTTAGGATTTGCTTCAGGTTGGCAGGTTGTCTGTGGGCAAGGACTGGTCTGCCTCCCAAGGCCTGTGAAAATGGGGAATCATTGTCCAGGATGGGTTGTAAATCCCTGATGATGCACTGTAGAGGTTTTAGCTGAGGACTGTAGGTGATGGCTAGTGGTGTTCTTTTTATGCAGAGGTTGCCCAGGATGCAACCTCCATGTAAATCAAGGGATTACTGTATTGTGAAAGGTTTCCTAGTCAAGTGAATCAGTACTAGACTATAAAAAGACTTTATTAGATGCCAATCAACATCTGAGGAATTTGACTGTGAACATGCAATTTAGCAGACAGGCAGTGGACGCTTCCCTAAAAAGGACCTGGACAGGTGATCTCCTCATGCGACAGGCTGCAGCTCGGACATTCTTACACGGGCAAAAACAACGGAATTCCCTCCATGTGGGGAATTCATTTGTCTTCACTCCACCTTATCACTTCAGAAACGTCTTTGCTAGGAACATGGGCCTAGAGGGATTACTGAACTATCTTAACAAAGGACTTTTGAGATAGCAGTCTACTCTACCTCTGCTGCAAGCCTTCATCAAGAACTGTGTGACTGGTTTATGTAATTTGATTGCTTTAACAGTTTTACTCTCAACCTACTATTGCTTTCTTCCATTAATAAACCTTTAGATTTTAGCTTCTGTAGGATTGGCACATCTTTTGGGCAAGGTCTAAGGTATACATTGACTTGAGAATGTGGCTGGTCCTTTGGGAGTGGAAGAACTGGTTTGGATTTGGTGAGTTTGATTTCCATAACCTCTCATCTGTGAGGAGGGTTACTGTTTGTCGCACAAGAAGAGTTAGAGTGTGCAAGGGAATTCCATGTGTGACTCCTTGCTAATCAGTGTGGTAACAGAAGTGCTCTTTGTGACTGGTTTGATGTACCTAATAGAGGAGGACACAGGAGTTTGGGGCTGTAAGAAGTCCTGTCTTAAGTAGCTTGTCCTATTTGGGCCCTCTCAGATGTGCTCAGAAAAACCTTTAATATTACACTGGTTTCCTACAGTATTTCAAGAGTTGTCATAAAAAGAGGACTGTGATTAGCTATTATGCATGTCCACAAAGATAGGACAAAAAGTAATCCATTTAATCTGCAGCAAGGGAGATTTAGGTTATATATTACAAAATTAGGCTTCCAAGGGAAATTTTGGAATCTTCATCTTTGAAGGTTTTTGCAAACAGTTTAGATAAACACATGTTAGGGATGGTCTAAGTTTACTTGGTTCTGTCTCCATTTAGGGGGCTGGATTTGATGGCTTCTTTCAGTTCTCTTCCAGCCCTACATTTCTTTGATTTAATTTAACCTATGAAGCAGGTATGACACTCCATGGTACATTCCAGACAAATACGGGGCTGTGTCACCACCTGCCCTGTAAGCCAGGGTGGCTCACAGTATTTTATTGCTTTCGTTTCCAACCTGACGTGCTCACAAACAACCAAATAGCATACAGGTCACACTTTCAGCATCAACCCTGGTCCAGCAACTTTGACCTGTTAGCAAATACCAGCAACACTCTGGCTGCTAGCAGACTTGGTTACTATGTTCATGTGACACCAGCACACTACCAGAACACTTTTACAAAAGCTGTGTACGATGCTGTCTTCTCTTTTGGACAGTCCAGGTATATTGGATTCTTTGCACACTGTAGGGGATCAAGACATAAGAATTAGTCAACTCAAACATTGTTACCCACACAGCTCACAAGCCTGGCTTAGTTTCAACTATGGACAAGAACAAATTTATTTAACTGCAAAGAGATAGGTTGTTAGGCTTAAAATGAGAAATGGTTACAAGAAAAAATAAAGAAAAAAATTTCCCTAGCATTAAACTTTTCCAACTCTCCCTGGTTAAAGGTGAGATCCTTACCACATGATTTCAGTAGCACTGGTAACCAAGCTCTCAGGACAAGATCCATTTCCAAGCTCCAATAGCTGTTTCTTTTGCCTTCTTAAGTGGAAACAAGATAGACCGGAAAAGATAAACTGAAGTGGTTTTGACTCTCAAATTTATCTTTCAGTCACTCTGTGAAAAGCATTTTCCTGAGAATGGCCCCAAGATAAAATTCTTTCCAGCTGACAGCCAGGAAACATGGAATGTGGTGGAGAAAGTTATATGTTGTTTCTTTTCAATTGTGTATGCTGAAATGCATATTTGCCTTTTTTCCTGCCCTCCATCTCTGCCACGCCAAAGAATGGCCACTTGATAGGTGTTGGCCCATCAGTGTGGATGATGCCTGGCTAGGTGTCTTTTGTCTTTGAAAAAAAATGTACACATACTAGTCATGCTTGGTAAACATGCCTCAGTCAAGATTTCAGCGTATGTCTTTCTTTTTACATATAATGCTATTACCCAGATTTTGCCATGGTATATTGACCAGCAAGTTACTTGTAAGGTTGTGAGCCTGTCACAGAGTTCATAGATTACATGTCTTTCTGGGGTATTCTGTGACTTCTGCTGCAGGGGATGTGACTGATCTGATGGCTTTCTGAGCAGCTCAAGTAGTCCCCAGGCCATCCTCACCAACTGCTGTCTTGGACTACTGTGCTCTACAGGCAGCAGTAATGGTCTTGGTCTGCCATGGACTCCTCAGCACTAATTTTGTTCTTAGGCCATACCCCTAACTCTTGAGCACCAGCAGAGATCCTGGGACAAAAGCTGTCGCCCTCCCTGGAGCTCCAGAAGCACCTCTTGTCTGCTCCCTGCCGCGGAGTGCCAGAGACACTCCCTGAGCCATCCCTCCAGAGCTCTCAAGACTTAGTCAGAGCTATATAGTACAAGTCATAGACAAATCAAAGGCTGTGAATTTTTGTTTACTACCCAAAACCTGTTCCTGACTTTTACTATAAATATTCATGACTAACTCTTACCCTTAATTAGAAATTTTTGAATGATACCTTACAAGGCCTATTTTATACATATATAATTACAATCACATGAATAGAGGGGCATTCTGTCACAGTAGGGAAATGCTGTCATATATTCCAGATCATTTCTCTGGCTCCATTCGTGAAATGGATCTTGCACTCCAAAACCCCAGACTATCACCCTTACCACTAAATCATTCCTCCTCCTCTAAATAGCTGGGCCAAAATGTGAGAAAATGAGTAGTGATTTTGCATGGGCAATTTGAGAGATGTTAAGTGGGCCTGATTTTCAGAAAGTACCCTCCCTCTGAAAATCAGACCCCTTTACAGTGGTTCGAGTGAGATGCTCAAAATCATTAGCTCCTTTTGAAATCTTGGCCCTGTTCTGTGCTCTAAGAAGGAGGAGAAGAAACACTCCTGTGATTTGAAAACAACAAGTCCTGTGGCACCTTATAGACTAACAGATATTTTGCAGCATAAAGTTTCATGGGCAAAGACCCACTTCATCAGATGCATGAGATCTCATCTGATGAAGCAGGTCTTTGCCCATGAAAGCTTATGCTTCAAAATATCTGATAGTCTACAAGGTGCCACAGGACTTCTTGTTGTTCTTGAAGATACAGACTAACACGGCTACCTTTCTGATACTCCCCTGATTTGACAATGGAGCCATGGATATGGTAGGCTCAATGTCTATAATAAGACTTTGCAATGAAAGGGGAGTGTGACTCTCTGGTACAAAGAGTCATTGCAGAGTTGAGCTGTGTCCAGCATGTTCATGGCATCTGCTTGTACAACCAGTCCTTGCCTCTGCTCCTGCAGCAGGGAAGTACATGTTATGCTACATGAGGATTTTCTGAAGGTCACAGACAGGAAGACAGGGTTGACCCGTTAATATGGTGATTCTCTGGATGAGAGATGCATGAATCAAGGGATATTTTAGTTATTCAGTAGTTATTTAAAATGGTAATGGGGTGTTGCATACATTATTTGGCCAATTTATTTGTAAATTATTTATCAAGCATTGGTAGTCAGAAGCAAATAATGAACCAAATATTAAATAGTTTGGGAAATATTATGAGATTCATGAATCAATTATTCAGAGAATATTATTCATCCACTTCCATTCTGGTTAACACTTCACTATAATAAGTAGCTGTCTTTGGTAGAAAGAGAATAGTAAATATAAAAGAAATTCTCTCACAGCCTCTACAGCTGGAAAAATATAAATCAAGGCTAAAATATAATACCTGAAAGTTACCTTATGGTTTTCAAAACCTCAGTGCATATTTATTATTTATATTTCTTTTCAAGTATTTCAGCAGTTGCATCACAGCTTCTGACATATCATGTCAAACTGCATCAGTCACATTTAGTTATTTCACTTGGCACACAACACGACTAGATTCAGCCACAGTCATCTTACTGAAAGAACAAATTTACAGTAAGAGTAATGAATCTGCTTGAACACGATAGGTAAGTTTGGGCAAGTTAGAGGAAATAAAAGTTTCATCTTATTTAGAAGGAATAGAGCAAGAGCTTTGGAAACCTTTAAAAACTTAATCTGCTATTTTTCCTGAAACCCTGAATATAATTCTTACCCAGACCTTTAAGTCCTCTTTTTCATTAACTGATCAAATGGGTAACAATGAGGACTGGAAGTCTTGTGGTAGTGATGTCTTTTCCAGGAAATGTAAATGGTGCAGAGAATTCTCTCATACACTTACAGGATAATTTAATTCTGAAGAATTATTATACAAGGATAAATGACCTTTAGACTTGTCTAGCCAAAAACTTAGTGCAGTTCAAGTTGGGGTGCAAACCTTCAGCACAGTAGCCTGATGCACACTGAGTGGGTGGAAACTGCTATCATGTACAAAAAATTCTCTGGAGCACAAAGTGAGCAAGGGAATTTTAAATCAAGAAATATAGTCCCTGTGGGATGGATCAGACACTATGGATATGTCTACACTAGAAGCATCTGTCGACAAAAGTTACTCTGGCAGTGCAAGAACACCAAAATGAGAGTTGCCATCTTATTGGAGGAACACAAGTAAATCACTTTTGGAAGCTAGGAACTTCAGCCTGCTACTGATGTCACAAATTACTTTGAAGTTGGGATATCCACTTTGGGGATTGCATTCATACCAATGTGGGTGTGTGTGGGCAGCGGGTAGGTATGCATCAGTTAATTCTCCTACAAAGAGTATGACTACAGCAAATAGCAGCTTGCTGTATGATGCATAATATTTGTGGAGCTAGGGGGCAAAATTTTGTTCAGGTCTCTGGACTTGAAAGTGTTTCAGTTTTGCTATTGAGGCTCCACTGGTTATGCCGAGCTGCCAGAAGAAATCACATTTCTGTTCCATGACTTAATCAGTGTACGAGCATTTGTGAAGCAATTAATCACACATGGAAATATAAAATTCAGCCTAGACTCTTAATTATGCCTGTGCCCTTGAAATTCATTTTCTTACAAATGCAAAATGTGCGCCAGAAGTTCTCTCCAGGGTGGCTATACAGGAGCACAACTGCAGAAAATTCAGTTACAGTTGTGGGACTACATTTCATTGACAGATTATACATTATTCACTTAGCAGTAATAACTGTTCTTTTTGTTATGTTTTCTTTGACATCCTACCCTAGAGTTTTCCCTTCTGCATTTTAAACTCATCAATTCACATACTATCCTCATTAAGTAGTGATAGTAGTTCAAATCCACATACTCTATCATCATTTTCCTGTATAATATCTGTAGACCATCATGACTCCCTCGGGTATTCATTTCTTCAATTTGAACAAACCGATTCATTTAAAAACTAAGCCTGTGCAAAAAGATTAGGGGTGAAATCCCACCCCTGCTTGGCACCACAATTGATCTGGAAGGAAGGCCAGGCCCCATCTCCTAGCACCCTTCTGAATTTTGGTTGTCAAAAGAAAAATATTTTACTTTCTCTTCCTTACCGCCCCCCTATTTTGCACCAGTACCACAAAGGGCAAATTTGAGTACTAAATTTTGGTTATTTTCTGCTCAACTCTTTCCACTAATATTTTATTTTTAAATGTGGTGTCCAAAATTGAATGCAGGGCTCCAGCTAAATTTTCAGTAATATTGAGAAAACCAGAATAATTCTTTCCTATTTTTCATGACGTCTTCCTATAAATCAGTAGTTGTTCATATCAAACCAGCATAGTATTTTTTATTAGAAAAAGCGTCTCATAGTTGAATCACATAGTTTTTATGCTGTGTTGCTTGCACTGATGTTAAATCAGCAATTCTTCCTTTTGTTTCCAAATTAAGCTATTCCTTCCCACAGTGTATGAACCATTCAACATTTCTGTTTACTGCATATCATGTGGCTTTTAGCTTATTTCTGCAATCATACTGTGTTTTAATTCACCCCTCCAAGTTAATTGCAGTCTCTCCCACTTTTGTGTTATTTGCCAATATAATACGCACATTCTTGCAGGTTATTCATGAGGAATGTGCACTGGAATGAGGCCTAGAAAGAATTCTCATGAGAACTTTCACTGGTCTTCCACTGAATCATTAGCTATTGCTTTTTAAGTTCCATAGTTCTATTTTTTATCTGCTTTTAGTCAGCATTATGGTAGTTCCATGTGACCAATGATACCAATGAGAGTGCCACGTGGAACAGTTTCAGTTGGGTCAATAATATACAGCTGTGCATTGTTCTTCACACTGCTGTTTTTCTAGTAAGGGCCCCATAAACAGGCAGACCAACCATCTAGCACCAGACAAAAAGCCACGTGCTCCTAGAGTCAAAGAGGAAACCGTATGGCATGTGGTCTGCAAACAGAAACGACAATTCCAAAACCATACAATGAGAAGCCTCAGCCTAAATGTATTTTTCAAACTTGCTTCTGCTAATGCCTTCTTCCAAGACCCAACCTTGACTCCTTTAGTGGAGAAGTGCCACTCTGTCTTACAAGGATAGTGGCACTTAATAAACCTCAACTGTCCCAGTGTGTCAGATCTAACGAATTTGCAGTTGTCTGCAGCCTTCTGGCATTTTCTGTCACCTTGCAGCTAAATAGACCAACAGGAGATTACTGCCTCTCTGTTACATACCTAATCCTCTGGGGTGCTGAGCAGAGCTGATTGGAATTTTTTCTCAGGTTGGAAAATGTGTTTTGTTTTGTTTTGTTTTTTTAAATAAACCAAGATGTTCTATGGGAAAATTTCAATTTGAAAAAAAAATATTTTCATTTGGGAAAAATCAAAATGACAGCTCTCTGGCTGCAGTCCTGGAAGGCTCTTGTCTTTTCACTTTTTATTGCAGTTAAACACCCTGAGTCACTCAGGCTACATCTACACTACGAAATAAATTTGAATTTATTAAAATTGATTTTATAATGCCAGTTTTTCTAAATTTGATTTTGAGTATCCTCACTTCCCACAGGGCTCCCACCAAATTCGATGGATTGATTTCACACTGAAATCACCAAACATTGACTGTTGCAGCAGTGCATTGTGGGAACTTATCCCACAGTTCCCTCAGCCCCGCATTCTGAGCCAGAAGCAGCAGTGCCGTCAGTTTCCTGGGTCCAGCGGCTTGGGGAACCCAGGGAAGCAGCCCTGGACAATTTTCTGTCTGCCACTAGTATGGCAAACCCTTCATTTACTGGATTAATAGGGCTGTCTGTTCTTCCTCATAGTCTCTTAAATGTGAGGGTTTACTCCCCCTCCTCACAGGATCCCCTCAGCCCTAGTCCCACCCCAACTTCCCCCCAAAACAACCTCCTGAAAACAACCCTCCCATAAAAACACCCCAAAACACTCCTGCCCCCCAAAAACCCTCTCCAAAAAACCCAACCCCCTGATACTCATGGGCTCCAGTGGAAAAGCTGCTGGAGCCTGCTAGCTGGGGGCGCCTGGTTGCAGGTGGCCAAGGGCGCCTGAGGGGTGGGTGCATGCCCATGGGTGTCTGACCCTGCATGGCTCAAGCCTCCCAGCTGCAGGGTGCCTGGCTCCTGCTACAGGAGTGCAGTAGCCTGATCAATTTCCCAGCTCCCACTGGTAGCGGGGAGCTGGGAGCCAGGTGCAGCATGCATAGCTTTGTGGGATAGATAGGGGACACTTTTGGAGGCTAATAAATTCAATTTTAGGACGTGGCTCTTCCACACTGGCCATTAATCAAACTTCTTGAGCTCAATGTTATATCCATCAGGTAACTGCGATTTTGTAATCCCTAGATTAGTGCACCCTAAATCGAGCTAATTGTATTTTCAGCGAAGACAGTCACCTGGTAATATCAAGCTAACTGCCTTAAATTCGAATTTATCTCGTAGTGTAAATGTAGCCTTAGTCTCCCCTTCTTTCTTCTCTCCATGCCTGGGCTTAACAGGGAAGCTTGTGGTCCAGGGTCTCTGCCTATTGAGCAGGTAGGATGGAAGGCCCCTGCCCCTTAGAAAGTGACATTAACTGGAGCATTCCAGGAGGGAAGCTGGAAAAAAGTCTATATTTAGTCTCATGGTACAGACTTATTTTCCTCAGGATTTCTTCCTGTGAAAAATGTCTCATTTTGACATTTAGTTTGGTTCAGGGTGGAAATATTTTTGGAAGAGATTTCCATTTTCCCAACAACTCCAGTACTGAACACTCGTCTTGCATTGGCCAATCACCGTAAAGTCTCTGTTTCAACATTCGTTAGTTCAGTGAGATAAAACAATAAAGTTGGTTTGAGAGAATTTGGGGCTAATTTAATATAGGCTGTGGTGATTTGATGATTGCTTGTTTGCTTTAGATACAGAGGGATCTCCTTCAGCACCATGTGGGAGGAGTGTCTTTTTCTTTGGCCCAAGTGGTGGTCTTCTGGACCCCACTGATGTGAAAGCCAGACTGTAATGAGCACTGTGGTCCAAAGGGAAGGACTTCAAATTTAGAGGTACAGTATTATGGAGAGCTTTGAAACAGAAAGTGTCATGGCCAAAAAATCTTATTCTGCTTCCTTCATACAGTTTGGACATACTTAAAATGTTTTCTTGAAGCATAGTAAAAGTGTAAATTAAAAGATTTTATCTTTAAAATATACCATAGTAAAATTACTTTTGCTATTAAAAGCTGACAAGTTAAGAATATACCATAAGTCCCACATCCTGCATATGAAGCCCAAATCTTCTCACTTGGGGATAACAGCAAGAGGACATTAGATAATGACAATATCTTTTAAATCTCATAATCCAAATGACCTGTTAGTATTTCTTACACACCACTGGACTCAGTTTACATCATTTGCACGTTAAAAGCTCAGTATTGAGCTTTGGAGAAATCAGGAATACATTAAAAAGCAAAGCAGTCTTTGGCAATAAATATTGGGAGGCAGTGCATTAAGATAAAAGAAAGCATTTAAGAAACAGTGTGGTGTGCTTTGGGAGAGGGATGTTCTCTGCATTTAAAATTCTAGACTTTACTGAAGGACATTAGTGTCACTGTGACTCAGTTGATAACACTTCTCCCTCTGGGACAAAGGATTTTTGGCTTATAGCCAGCAAGTGCATTACTAGGGAGGTCCTATACAGTCAAACTTGATCCTTTAGATGAGAAATTAAAAGGAGGTAGCTCCATATATTCTCTCTCCTTCCAATCTTACCCAATCTTTGCTTTCAGATACCGTATAGCTCTGTGTTACCTCCTGCACATTGTGGACTAATGGGAAAGATTTTTCTGATAATAAATTGTATGTCTAGTTTTTCGGTGTCTAAAGCTGTCTGTAATGTTATGGAGAGAATGCCATAATTAGCCCCTCACTATTCCTGTTTTTAATTTGGCTTGACATTTCTGCTACAGATACTTCACAAAAAACAAGGAGAACTCCTGTGGCACCTTATAGATTATCAGATGTATTGGAGCATAAGCTTTCTTGGGCAAAAACCCACTCTGTGTCTGTGGCTAGAATGCCATCTGCATTTGCAGCATTTCTGTGAATGGATCTCTTTATGAAGAGCCAGTTTCCTTATAGAAGCATGGAACCCACTGATTTTACCCAGCATGCAAGACCTGTGACAAAGACAGTCTTGAAAATGACAATTCAGCATTCCCTACATTTGTAGAGGTGACTCTCCTGACTGATAACCAGGCCTCAGAAGGTGACTGTAGACATTTTCCTGGATAATTCATGCACAGCTAATCTTCCTGGAAGTTCTACTTTACACCGGGGCAAGAGTGTGTGGGCATATGGAGATGGAAGAGGAAGATAGCAAATGGAAGAACAGCCTCAGATCTTATCAATAATCTATACAAAGTGATAACATCACATTGAGAAGATCTTGATACCATTCCACCCCACAGACAGGCCCGCTGACGGGTAGACAAAGAGAATAATTCCATAGGTGCTGCATGGACTTAAGGAGGCTGGGGCGGCCACGGCCACTCACTGCTGCAGCACTGCCTGGGTCTCAGGCCCTTTTAAATAGCACTGCTGTAACAGCGTGGTAGGCTGGCAGGGAGCCCAAGGACTGGGACGGGGGGCAGAGGCTGTAACCATGTGAATGAGTGGGGAGGGGAGAACCAAGCTGGGACTGGAGGAGGAAGCCAGACTTGGAAGAGAAGGAAAGAGCTGAGCTTTGGGATACAGCTGGACATGGAACTGCAGGGAGTGAGGATGAGGGGGCTGGAGGAACTGAGTTGGGAAGGGAAAAGAGCAGAGGGGTGCGGGTAAATGTAGGCAGAATATGGCTGGAAGGAAAGAGCCAAATGGTGAGGGTATAGGACCATGGGGAGCCAAAGATGGGCTGGGGCAGAGAGGAGAAGGGGCAGAGCTGGGCACATGAAAACTTGGGGACAGAGTTGGGCTGGGTCGATGGAGGTGCAGACAGTGGAAGGAGGGTGGGAGGGGACACCTCCAGCTAGTTTGGGGATGGGTTGCATCTAGCTAGTGGCACCTTTGACTGAGAGGTGGTGCTCAGCATTTCCCTGGGAGGTGTGGAGGAATGCGTGGCTCTGTCTGAGGAATGGGGACAGGAGGTCCATTGATTGTGCTTCCCTGGGGCCCGGATTTCCTGTCACTGGGCCTGCCCACAGACCTTATGTTGAAGGTACAGAAGGGTTTGCTTACTGTACAAATTAAAGCTCCAGTCCCCCGCTGTCACTCTGCCAAGCGTTCTGTGAACCTACCTGACCTGATGCCTACTGAAGGGAGTAGAAGTCTTATCTCTTTTCCAAAATTAGAGCCTTAAATAAGTCTGACATAAAGTATGAAGAATAACACAGAAATGTTATGTTGGTGGGAAAATTTCTTCTGCCAAAATAACTAATGCCACACATGGAAGCAGTTTTATTAAGTTGACAGGAGAGAAACTTCCTGACAGTATAGAATAGCTACACAAGGCATGTTGTAGCACGGCAGATGTATTGGTATTGCTGTGTCACTGCAAGCTCTTTAGTGTAGATATGGTCTTAAAATACAAGAGGCTGCACCTGGCCTCATCGTTATCATCATCATCAACAACCATGGGCTCAGTGGCTGTTGGTGTCCAATTCTTCCCTCACTATTTCCTTCCATCTTTCCCTGACCAGTGGAGAGTAGCTTAGTTTCTGTAGATTAGCTCTGCATCAATCTACTCTATCATCTACCCATTGTCTGTGGGGTCTGACTCTTCTATTTGAGCGATCCATTAAGTCAAATACCAGGGTATAGACTTTCCGCTCATCATTCATTTGGAAGATATGCCCGAATAGCTGTAGCGTCTGTTGTATAACCTTCTGCAGTAGATTCTCTTTCAGCTGTATCTTCATACATAATTCTTATTGGTGACCTTCTGCATCCATCCTATTCTCAGGATCTTTCTCTTATAACTCCTCTTGAACACCAATATCCTTCTCTTTGACTCTTTTGTTATGACCCGTGCCTCACATCTGTACAACATGCTGTTGAATGCATATGTTTTCAAGCTGCTCAGCTTTGATCCTAAACTGATCATTTTGCTTTTCCAGATCTTATCCATCTCCTTCAAACTTGCACTTGCTTTCACTTTTCTAGTCACTGTTTCCTTCTTACAGTCTAGATCTCATGTTATATTGCTTCCCAGATAAGTAAACTTTTCTATGTTCTCTAGTTTGATCCCATCTACACTGATATAACTATTTTCTTTTCTCCATATACCATTGTCTTCATTTGACTGATGTTCGTAATCAATCCATACAGCTTCCCTTCCTCATTTAGCACCTGTGCCATTCTCTTCATCTTCCTTAATGATAACTATATCATCCACAAGCCTCAAGTTGTTAATTCTTATCCCGTGCACAGATATCCCTTCTATCTCTTCCTTGATCTTATCCATCGCTCTCTCTCTCTAGGTGTGTAATGAAGATTCGTGGCAATATCAGATCTACTTGTCTCATAGCCCAAATCTCCGCACATTCTCTCTGCTGTCTCCTCATTGTCGTTGATATACTTCAACAATGTTATCAGTCTGTTATTTGCTACATATGACTCCAACACTGCCCAAGTCACTTTCTGATCTCTACTGTCAAATGCCTTCTGAAAATTGGCAAAGCAATGGTAGCTATTGTTCTTTCATTGAGCTTTCTCTATTAATCTTAATGCCAATATCTACTCTATGGTACTTCTATCTTTCCTGAATCCCATTTCCTCACCCACTAGATGTTCTTCTATCTGTGATATCAGTCTCTCCATCAGTATCATCATCAGCACCTTGCCTAAATGACTCGTTAGAGCAATTTTCTGTAGTTATTGCACTCCAACACACTTCTTTTCTTTTGGGTTGCCACTAGCGTGGATGCTGTCCATTCCTTAGGTGCTTTCCCTTCTTTCCACACTATAGCTGTGTCTACACGTGCACGCTACTTCGAAGTAGCGGCACTAACTTCGAATTAGCGCCCTTCGCGGCTATACGCATCGGGCGCTATTTCGAAGTTAACTTCAACGTTAGGCGGCGAGACGTTGAAGTCGCTAACCTCATGAGGGGATCGGAATAGCGCCCTACTTCGACGTTCAACGTCAAAGTAGGGACCGGGTAGACGATGCGCGTCCCGCAATGTCGAAATTGCCGGGTCCTCCATGGCGGCCATCAGCTGGGGGGTTGAGAGATGCTCTCTCTCCAGCCCCTGCGGGGCTCTGTGGTCACCGTGGGCAGCAGCCCTTAGCCCAGGGCTTCTGGCTGCTGCTGCGGCAGCTGGGGATCCATGCTGCAGGCACAGGGTCTGCAACCAGTTGTCAGCTCTGTGTATCTTGTGTTGTTTAGTGCAACTGTGTCTGGGAGGGGCCCTTTAAGGGAGCGGCTTGCTGTTGAGTCTGCCCTGTGACCCTGTCTGCAGCTGTGCCTGGCACCCTTATTTCGATGTGTGCTACTTTGGCGTGTAGACGTACCCTCGCAGCGCCTATTTCGATGTGGTGCCACGCAACGTCGAAGTTGAACATCGACGTTGCCAGCCCTGGAGGACGATGTTGCTACATCAAAATAAGCTATTTCGATGTTGGCTTCACGTGTAGACGTAGCCTATATTACACAGTCGGCATATTTCCTGAATCATATTTTCTCCACCATATTTGATTATCTCTCCCATGATCATATCATTTCCAAGGGTCTTGTTCTTTTGTCATTTTACTGTTGTTTCTACTTCCTGCTTCAAAATACCAGTTTCACTCTCAATGTCCAGTGATGATATCTCTTTCAGTTCCTCAGTCAGTTTCTCTGAGACACTCAGGTCCAGCTGTGCTTTGTACAGATATTGGCAATATCTTGTCTATTGCTGTACAACCTTCTTGTTCAAGCACCTTGTCATTCTCATGTTTAATCGCCATCTGCTTTAGCTGCCACTTCCTATTAATATTCCTAATACATCTCCCTGTACACTCACTGTAATACCCCTCTATATTTTCATACTGCTCCTCTACCCATTTTGCCTTATCCATTCTGGCCATTTTTCTTACCTCATTGCATTTCACCCTCTATTGCTGTTCCGCCCTCTTGGAAACATCCCTTCTGATCCTCAATGTTTTCTTCTCTTGGACCAGCTTCAGAATCTCCTGCGTAATCCATTGCTCTTCTCTTCTTATGGAACTGCCTGTTCAATTGCCTCTTCTATCACCATGATTATCCCTTTGACTTTCTTGTCTCGGTCTTTCTCTGTGCCTGCATTCCTGATCTTCTCTTTGAGAGCTGTTCTATATGCATTTCCTGTTTCTTTCTTGCCTAACCTCGTCACATATCTTCATTTCCTGAGTTGCGTCTTATACTTTCTTTTGAGTTTCATCCTGATGTTCACAATCACTAGACTGCAGTCTGAGTCTATATCTACTCTTTGGAAAGTTTGGCACTGCTGTACTGATGTTACCCATCTTCTTGTCAAAATCATATCTATCATGTTCTTGTACTTAGTAGGATGGAAGTTTCTGAGGCAGGTTATGGTATTCTGATAAAGACCTGCTATTCGAATCCTAAAGTCTGCAGTAGGCCTATAATCCTATAGTTCAGAAACCCAGTTAGCACGAGAGGAAAGATACCTCACTGAGCCCCCCTACCCCTGCCCCTTCACTCACCAGACCCAGGAAAGGTTGTCCCAGCTCGGGCAGGCCCTTGGAGGCTGAAGAGAAGGATAATTGCCTCAGCAACCATGTTCCAAAGAGAGGCCCTGCACATGAGAACCTAATTATGGTGTTTTCTCCTCTGCCATCCCAGACTGGTACTCATAACAAATATATTATTGCTTTATGCTGTTAATGTCTTTTGCTTCAACCCTCTAGATAAGTACCCCTGAATGCGCCAGTATGGAGGTGCCATCAATACCCTTGTCGACGCATCAGCTATCCTATCCGTCATCAATATGTTATTGTCTATTGGTTTTGTTCTAATAACTTGTTAGGAAAAACGCCTATATTTACAGATAAGATGTTCTATAAACTATGGGCAGGGATACTCTGTAACCATTTTTTAGATTATTGGCTTATTGTGCTCATTTCGTCTTGCTGCCAGGACCTATCAAGGCTTTGGTAACACGCATGCTGTAGCTTTCCCCCACACCCATCAATAATATATATAATCAACTAGAATCTATTGTCTAGCAGTGCTCCACTGAGTCCTGATGGGTGAAGTGGCATTCCACCAGAGCTGTGTGTAATAAACCCTCCTGCTTTCTTCATGTACTTTCTCCAGACTTTGTTCCAACAGTCCTCCTGTTGTTTGACCGGCATGTCTGCTTCGTACAGTCCTTTTATTGGAATCTCATGTTGCAGATCATCATCTCTTGCTCCAAAGCAAACTCTAGTAGTTTCTTACCTTGTTCATTTTTTTTTCTGTATCCAAATCTACCCATGACTCTTTCCCAACCTTTGTTATCTATTCTGACCTTCACATTCCAATTTCCTTCGATGATCAACACATCTCTCTTCAATATCGCCTCCAGAGTCTTTGTCAAGTCTTTGTAGAATAGCTCAGTCTCTTCCTTTATGGGTGTATACATCTGAACAACCAAGATGTTGAATGGTTTCGCTTTGAATCTATCTAACCTCATTCTCACACTCACTGGTTTGTATCCTAACAATGCACCTCTAGCTCTTTTGCTAAGAAGCAATCCAACTCCTGCTTCATGCTTTGTTTCATTCCCTAACCAAATGACTTGGCAATCACACACATCCCGATGCCCTCCAAAGCATCTCTGGCAGTCCAAGTACATTACATCAGTATCCCTCCATCTCCTTTCAAAGCAGCTCTAACTTTCCAATTGCCCGCGGTATTCAGCAGTTCTAAGTTTCAATTGATAGTATATGTGTTAGTTGTAATTTTGTTTTCATAGCCACCTTATCGATTCAACCCCAATTGCTTGATTGGTGCCATGGACCCTATTTATCCAGGTGACATCCGAGCCAGCACCTTTCATCAGTTAGTCATACAAGCATCAGATTTCTTTCATATTGTTGTTTTATGATCAGTGTGTCCACACTCATCTGACCAGCCCTCCTCTTTTATCCAGGCTTGGAACTGTCATGGAACCCCCCGAGGCTTCATGGCAGAGTTGCACTGCCCCAAGAACCATGAATTCCTAGCACAATGAAGCTCTTAACTTAACTGGCTCCTCTAGGTGATGAAGTAATATAAAGAAGGGATGGGAATATAGTCACACAGTATTTCTCATGAACTGTAACAAAGCTATCTTTGCTGCATGTATTCAGATCTTATTGCCATGTGACATGCACACAGATGTACATTTAAACATGAGAGCTGGCATAATTTTAGAGTAGGGGTGCTGAAAGCTCTTGAACCCATCTGGATACTTTGTTTATACAATTCAGGCTAGGGGGTCCTGAAACACCTTCCACATCCTAGTTCCAGCACCTATGCATTTAAATACACAGTTCAGCATCAGCCAGCAATATTTTTAGTCAGCTCCTCCTTTCCTTCAGTCTTGGCATCACTGCTTGCAACAGAGGAGCACAAGACTGTTATCCTTGTTGCAGTGAGGTTTATTTAGGTGCCACACTAGCAAAATCAAGTTAAATCTACAGTAGTAGTTGGAATGCTCACATTTTATGCCAACATTTCCCTCCCTCTGTTATTTGATCTGCTTGCTTTTTCTTGCAGTTTGTTCAGTACTTTTATAAGATCCAACTATTTGACAATAATCATTTTTTTAAAAAAATCTGATTAATACTTTAAGTGGGGGACAGTATTTTTTACAAACTCAGGCTTCCTTCTTGTTGCAGCCCACTCTCTACTGTGCCCCAGACTCTGGCACTGCAGCATAGGGAACTTAGCTGGGAAAAAATCATAAAGAGAAATGTTGTCTCCCTGACTTACCAAATCCCTAATGTGCTTGTAAACATAACACATATGAGATGTTTTCATAATCAAATTATTATTAGCTTGTTTCCTGAAGAGTAAGTAAAACTCCAGCATTCAGATCTGATTAATTAAATGTTTTATTAATTCTAACATAGTAACAATTAGCCCAGTCAAGGATCTCAAAGCACATAAATGTGTGAGTGAATTAATTCTCAAAACACCCTGGGCCTAATTCACAGTTCTCTGCACATCATGTAATCATCTACCCCAGTATAAAGCGAGGGTCAAATGCTTCTGCCCTGCTTCTGCAGTCTTGAATGCAGCTGTTGCTTTCCCTATCCTGCCACTAATATCCTTGTCTGTTCCTCCATCTATGCTCATAATACTCTCCAAGTAGGTAAACTGCTCCACATCCTCCAGGTCATCCCCTCCCAATGTGATGGTGATGGTGTTGGACTGGTTGACCCTCAATGTCTTGGTTTTTCCCTTGTTAATGCTCAGTCCAGTCACTGAGACAGTTTTGTCCAGAGTTGTGACCTTTTCTTGCATGCTTTCATGTTGGTGTGAGAGGAGGGTGACACCATCAGCAAAATCAAAGTCCTCTAGCTCTTTGAAAAATGTCCACTGAATGCCTCACTGATGGCCATCTGTTGTCCTGTTCATAATCCAGTCTATTGTGATCAAGAACAGGAAAGGTGGCTAGGTATTACTGTATGGTAGACAAGCAGAATTATTTTCCCCTCTTACAGGCCTCTTGAGACTTGTCTAAGATTGCAAAGTAAGTTACAGGCAGAGACTGGCACACCCGCCAAATATGCCAAGACTCAGCCCTGCACTCTAGGCAAACATCAACATTCTGTTGTGAGTATCAACAATCACCCTTCTGCTTTAATCTGACCCAGCCATGATTTAATTTCATGGTGCACCAAAACCTCTGATTTTATTTTAAGTCAGCATTGGAATAGAGCTGAAGCAGATTGGTCTGCATAGGAGTTAGTTGTTCTTATATCCCATAATTACTGTCAATGCTGAGAAAAGCACAACAAAACAATGCAGACACCTTGTTCTTTCAGAAAACTTTAAATAGGCCTACAATACCTGCTTTTCACCCAGTTATTATCAAAAGGAATAGCTCATGAGGCATTTGCAGTTTTGTTTTTCTCTTACACCTAATCCTATTAAGAAGCACAAATTATGCATGAGAAAGCATTCTACTAATGTTCTGTTTCTTCTTCTAGTCCTATTTCTAATTCCTGTGAATATGATGTGATAAATTGTAAAATCTGAAGATACAAACCACAAAGCTGTGAAATGTACATCAGCCCATTATTGAGTCATTTCCTCAGAAATATAGAAGCTAAAGGCAGTTTGCCAGCAACACTGAAGCATTATGCTACCAACAAGATTCCTGATCCTTAGAGCCACAAGTAAACAGGTTATGTTGGCTAAACACATATGGAAGCAGAGAACATATTTCAGAATACAGACTAGGATGTTTATGTTTGTGGCCAGAGAAAAAATGTTCCCAGTTGTTTAATTCTCATGTCATTGACTGATTAAGGAGATGGTTGATTTATAGTTTGTTGCAGACTTATGTGGAAATACACCTGACTAAACAATCAGAGAGCCTGATTTGAAAAATAGCAGGGTTATAATTAAAAATAAGTGGGCTAAATTATGCTCTCTTTTACACTCTGCCAATATCAGTAGTGTTACTGCAGGTTTGCACCAAGGCAAATCTATTGCAGGGGTGCACAAAGTGGGCGACCCCCCTTGGTGGGCATGAAATTTAGTAAGGTGGGGAGCAGTATGTTCAGCTGCTGGATATCGGGATCATCCATCTCATTACAAATGTTGAACTATGTTACCATTTTAATGCATGCACATTTACCAATTAATAAAGTTTTTACATTCTACAGACTTAACGTTTCAAATTTTTTTTTCATATGAACAAAACAGAAATGTCATTTGGTTTGGATTACATTAGACAGGTTGGAGAGCACTTGCTAATTGCAGGGATGAAAACTGGGGCCTGATGTATAAATTTTACTCACCCCATATGTATTGGGTCCTTGTTATACTGGACCTAGACAAGGAAATGTTGTAAGTCTTGGCCCTGCCTTTGAAGTGTTACAATTGAAGGTCAAGGACCTACCTGCTGCACAGTAGTCTGTTTTTGAAAACTTTGCCTCCTGACACAACATGGATGTTACCTGCCTTTGGTTTCAACCTCACAAACTACAATTTGCATGAAAAATCTGGCTGAGCCATTTATGTAAAAATCCAGCTTCGATGATGTGAGGATCCTGCCATGCAATTCTGACTATGACATTTTAAGAATCAGCAAGTTTTAAGTGGTGAAAGTCTACAAGCCTCCAAATCAATTATGACTGTGTCTTCTCTGCCATCACTCCAGCATCCTGACATCCATGCTGGAGGCTTCAATAGCAACACTGCAACCTGGGGCTATCGAGAACCTGAGCAAAGTGTGGTGTATCTTTAAAACTGGGCTTTCCTCAATTAACTAAATCTTCCTCATGACATCCTTCTGCCAATGGAATACTAGGAAACTATCCTTGTCCACAGCATCACCAAATCCTCATCTAAAAAGGGGTTACCATATCCATTATACTCACTAGCCCAAGGCTGACCAGGACAACTACACTGAATGCAATATACGTACCAATATACAGAGTATGCGGCATAACCTCCCAACCCACCAAACATATTCAAGGTTTATCACACCAATCTTTAAGGCCACTTCCAAGTCCATCCCACACAGGTGACGAAACAATCCTACAAGTAAGTGTGGGTGTGTGCTTGAAAGTGAGTTCCCTTTCTTTCTTTTAATCCAATAATGACATTTACTAAGCTACATATGAGTGTAACTCTGAGGTGAAAGTATCTTTGGAAAGGGGCATAGACCCTCCACAACATGATTGCAACATGCTATTTGTCAGGAATTTTTATCACCCCTTGGGCATAATCATTCCCGTGGGCCAGGGAAAACAAGCCTTTGGCTGTAAAACATCAATGTAGGCACATGAAAAATCTAAAGTCTCATAGGCTGCCGTTTAGCAGCCCCTGCCAACGGTCACTCTGAGTCAGTTGGTTTCCCCAGTAACCTGAACTCATGAATTATTCATGATCGCCGGTTTAAATTCCAAGCCTCTGATTGGCCCAAGGTAAGCTTTTCTGGCACCTTCGGCAACACAGAGGACCTGGTTGAAAGCAAGTACATAGAATCTTTGTATGATAATGACCTAATGAATTATGCATTAACTCACACCATAAAAGCAGGGCTCGCCAGCAGTCCTGCAGCCCTTGGGGACTCGGACTAGCTTCTGTTACCCACTACAGGGGAGCGTGGCAGCTTTGCTGCGTCCGCTGAACCCTGAGGTCAGGTGTAAGCCGAAGAAAGAGCTGAAATCACAGCAGCGCTCGCCGCACCTGGTGGCGCTTGACAGAACTGACTAAAATCACTGCAGCGTCTGACCTACCTGCACGGCCCCAGCGGCCCAGAAGCGGCGCTCTCCAGCATCAGCGCCTCAGCACCCACAAGCAGCACGTTTGCGTCTAGGAGCAACAAGCAGACCCTTTGGTCAAACCGCCAGGTGGCGAACTGGCCTTCCACTTCGGTGGTGGGTACTGCGTACCTGGCAGCGTAACCTGGGGTCTGCCATCGTCATCAGCATTCCTGCCATACCATTGCCCGCGCTGCCTTTGCAGACAACGACTCACTTTTGAAAGGCTTCTTCTACTGGACTCGACAAGCACCGGATTGAGAAGACATGTAAAATTCCCACTAGTCCCGTGACGTAGCCTGGAGCCGCATCACTAATATTGACATTCAACACATATTTAGAGGGAAATACATCACCTAGGGTACCGGGACCCCTTACGGGGGGGCAGGGGTCATTCCCATGCCATGCCCTCTTCTGGGCCAAGGGGAGGGCAGTGCTTGGGGGCCCGACCCCCAGGGCCGGGCCTGAATACCCATATACAAGCAATTCAGTTTGTTCACTTAATTAATAACCCGTAGTTATTAGTTCAAATTAGTTACCTCAGATAATTAGTATCAGTAGTTTTAAGTAGTTAAGTATTCAAAGTTTAAACCTGTACTTTTAATTCGTTGCTATACAATGATTATATTACTACGGTGGAGGCATTTTCTCGTTTACCCGTACTTACCTGTACCTTTTTCTTTGTGACCAGACTTGTCTGGCATAAGCCGTTTATTGGCCTCCCTGCTTCCAGTACAGCCTGAAGAGAAGGCAATATCCTCCCAGGCTATAGGTTGGGTCTTAGGAGTGACCCCTGTGGCCTCCAAGGTACCTTCCATTTTGGGCTGGCGTAGCGACCCAGCTCCAGGTTGTGAGCGAGGAGTAGTGCCCTTGCCCCACCTTTAAGGAAGCCTATAGGGATTTGAAATACCTTTACCCTCTTTCCTTTTCCTAATAAATTGGGCCAGCGTAGCAACCCGGCCCCAGGCTGTGGACGAGGATTAGCACCCTTGCCCCACCTTTTCAAAAGGAAAACTATTATCTTCTCCTATTAACTTACTGCTTTGCCTTCCGGACAAATAAAGACATCAGTACAGGACAGCTCCATGGATTTGTTAATATTTGTAAGTGTTTAGTTATAGTGGTTAACATAAATCTAGATATAGTTGTGTATAGTTTAGGCTGTATTTTTATTGTTCCAATTGATGACCTTTAATAAATTGTTGATTTGCTTCACTTTAACTCGGTGCATTAGTCTCGCCCTTCCGTGCTGGCTTCTACCTTCCAGGGGAATTGGGTGGAGCCCACGTGCAAAGCCTGAACTTTCCCTCACCTTGGGGGACGGGGCGGGGCTTGCCAAAGTCTTGTTATAGGTTCTCTGGGACCCGATACGCAGGAGGTCTTAACCTCCCCAGATAGCTTTCCGGGCAAATTGGCTACCCAGGGCCGGCTGAGTCGTAAGGGGAAGCTCGACACTATTAACAGTAGAAAAAAGCCCACTTACCAGAAGTGCCCTCTCCAGGATCCAGGGTGGCCTCTGAAGCCGTCTCATGAGTTGAGGGGATGGGGATGAGATCTACTGGCTCCAGCTCGAAAAAAAGCTCCTGGCTTTCAGGGCCTAATTGTAAGACGGACTGGACCCCACTGTTAGCTACCACTTCCTCAGCAGCACGTGCTTAGGCCTTCTTCCCACAACCACAGGTACTGATGCTAATTTTGGAGGGAGAAGTTACATCTGTCACCAAAATAGAGTGCAGCTCATCATAGTATCTGCATTTCTGGGGAGATGCCCCAGACCAATCATTGGCTGCCTTGCATTTCTGGTAGTTCTGCTGCAGCTCCTTGATCTTCACACAGCAGTGCTGAGTGTCCCTGTTGTAACCTTTCTCAATCATGCCTTGCGATATTTGTGCATAAATATTAACTTTCCTTTGCTGGATTTGAACTGGATTACAATGGCTTCTTCACCCCACTTTGAAATGAGATCCAAGAGCTCCTCATGGCTCCATGCTGGGGCCCTTTTGTGCAGTAGGTTTGCTGCAGAGATGTGATCCACACATCTGCTCACCATACTGGCCAGGGAGGAACGGAAATCTAACCAAAATTCTTAGGCTGATGAACACCGCTCCCTGTCTCCTACTTGCTCGCGTGGAAAGCAGCGGGGGTGGGGCAATGAGGAGATCTCAAGATGCACTGTGGGACAGTTTCTGGGGGCTAATAAAATTGATTTTAACCCTGGTTAATCTACACTCTTTTAGCTTGACATTGCAAATTTTGTTTTTCAAGTAACTTCATTGAGAAGTCATCAGTATAGAAGTCAACATTACAGTCACTTAAAATCAACTTGCTGAGCTCTGGGTTGTAGACAGTGAGTTTTTAAAAATGACCATAGAGCCTTAAATTCAACTTTATCTACTAGTGTAGACCAGGCTTCAGGGTTTTTTGGTTATCCAGATAGTGAAAAATCTGCCATGGTCAATTATAGGGATAAAAAAAGTTTTTCCCCTCTTTATGGAGGAGGTCAGTTTGACATTAGAATTTGATTTCTCAGAACAACCCACTCTAAACAAAATCATAAACCGCATAGTGCAACACAGTGCAGATAAGCTCTATCTGACATAGTGGTAATTTTTAAAGCCACTTTATAGTTTAAGTATAAAGGAAATGAGCTTGACTTCAAAGGCAATCTTAGAGGAGAGCTTAATGGTAATACGGAAATTCCATTAGGCCACCATGATCTACTCTGGATAACTTTGAAAGGAAATGCTGCTAAAAATGTAAAAACATGCAGCTGCAAACATAAGGAAAGAAAAAAAAAGCAGTCTTTGGACTGCCAATAGCTCCTAATGCTGCTTTTAAAATTTGAACTTGAGAGACTTTGAGTGCCTTCTGAAAAAAAATCAAAAAGCTGCAGAATATTAGAAATAAAAGGGAATATGTCTTTCTCTAAACACCAAAAGTAAAGTGCTGACTGGATTCTGTATCAGAGAAAAAGTAGGTGTTTTCTCAGGCTGTGTCTCCATATGTCCCTTCTTCCAGAAGGGGCATGGTAATGAGTATCCCAGAAGATACTAGTGAGGTGTAGATGTAAATTTCGCATGCCTCATTAGCATATGACCATGTCATTTGGATTACAATGTCTTCTTCCCCCCACACTGAAAAGAGATCCCAGCTCTCCTGCTGGCTCCATGCTGGGGCCCTTTTGTGCAGTAGGTTTGATCCACACATCTATTCACCATGCTCACCTCAAAATTTTGTGCCCCCTTAACTCTCCAATATATGCCATCCTACTCACCATGCTTTGTTAATGACAAGCAGCAGACATACCTAGGTGCTGTTATCACTCTGTACAACCACATGTGGATCCCATGCCCACCTAGACTGCACAAATGATCCCAGAGCCACTCATGAATCACACAGAGAAAGGTACCAGACAAATTCTCCACGTCCCTGCCTGGGACCTTAGAAATATAATCTTGCACAGGTCAAGATCCTTTCTGGAGAAAGCTAAGCTGGAGAAATGCAAATTTATTAAATGGTTCACCGTTTTATCAATGGAAAGCGGATATATACCAGCCTTTGTCAATCTGAGAAGATGCACCAAGCACTTCAGGCAAACTTACTGGTAAATATAAACAGTAAAACAAGTATATTTGTTACAAAAGAGAGATTTTAAGTACTTATAAGTGATAAGAAAAAGTCAGTGTTAATAAAAATAAAATAAAATAAAATATAAGCATGCAGTCTAAACCATAGCACTTATTACACTAGACAGATTTCAGGTCACTACACTGGCTCTTACAGTCCTTAATAGTTAGGTTTCTCCCTTAAACATGGGCCAGTTTCCTCTGTTGGAGTCTTCAGTCTTCTGAGTGTCCCTGTTGCTTTCAGTATAGGTTAAGAAGGTGAAAAAGCAATGTGTGGGCCATTGTGTTTAGTTTTATACCCTTAGTCCACATGCTTGGAAAACATAGCCCATACGTGTCAGGTAGGCATTGGGGAG